>NC_088377.1:102368000-102989000 GCF_037993035.2 Macaca fascicularis | reverse complement strand
TCAGGTAGTAAAGAGAGCTCACTAAAATGCTAATTAGGCAAAAACAGGAGGTAAAGAAATAGCCAATCATCTGTTGCCTGAGAGCATAGCGGGAGGAACAATGATTGGAATATAAGCCCAGGCATTTGAGCCGGCAATGGCTACCCTCTTTGGGTCCCCTCCCTTTGTATGGGAGCTCTGTTTTCACTCTATTAAATCTTGCAACTGCACTCTCTTCTGGTCGTGTTTGTTATGGCTCAAGCTGAGCTTTCGCTCACCGTCCACCACTGCTGTTTGCCGCCATTGCAGACCCGCTGCTGACTTCCCCGGCAGGGTGTCTGCTGTGCTCCCAATTCAGCCAGGTGCTCATTGCTGCTCCCGATTGGGCTAAAGGCTTGCCATTGTTCCTGCACGGCTAAGTGGCCGGGTTCATCCTAATTAAGCTGGACACTAGTCACTGGGTTCCTTGGTTCTCTTCCGTGACCCACAGCTTCTAATAGAGTTATAACACTCACTGCATGGCCCAAGTTTCTATTCCTTGGGATCTGTGAGGCCAAGAACCCCAAGTCAGAGAACATGAGGCTTGCCACCATCTTGGAAGTGACATGCTGCCATTTTGGAAGCGGCCCCCCACCATCTCGGGAGCTCTGGGAGCAAGGACCCCTGGTAACAGCATGGTGGCGAGTGCCTGTAGTCCCAGCTATTCTCAAGGCTGAGGCAGGAGAATTTCTTGAACCCTGGAGGTGGAGGTTGCAGTGAGCCGAGATCAAGCCATTGCACTCTGCAAGACTCTGTCTCAAAAACAAACAAAAAGAGCAAACTATAAGCACACAGGAACCCCAAAGATATTTCATGGCTTCGGTGTACTGTTTTGAGCTACTTCTTCAGATCTTTATGGATCAAAGTTCAGCTTCCACCAGTGGGAACATTTAATGAGGAAGGTTGAGAATTACCATGCATTCTATTAATATCTAGAAGGATTGCAGTTAGGACCAAATGACTAATAAGATACCATAAGTATTATTAGGAAATTTTTGTTATAACTCCGGGCAAATTGTACTTAGGTTCATTTCAGTTGTCATTTCCTTCATACTTTCTATGTCTGTTCTCCACCCTAGCAGCTGATTTATAGACTGACCTTTTACCTGGGCTAGTCCCCAACTATGCTGGCACTGTCACAAGGCAGTGAATCCGTGAGTAAATACATGTTCTGGTTTGCTTTGCTCTCAAAGGCCAACCTGACCTTCTCCTTGTCTTTCTGACTGGTTGTGACTCACAGACTAGCTGAACACCAGGCCCTTGGGATCCCAAGCTGGGCAGGGTGCTGTGTTTTTTCTTTGCTCATCCAGACTTTCCCAGTGCTTTCTGGTTCAGAACTGGGGTTGATAACACGTTTGGTAATGGGGAGACCAGGTTCCATTGCTATGGTTACTCTCTCCATGGATACAAATTATCAGGGACCTTCCATCCTCACAGACCTGACTCCCACCTCTTCCAGAGGTCTTTTACCGAGTAAAAACAAATGGTGAACTCTTCACTCACTTCCTGGAAATTTCTCTTCAATTTCACCCTATTTTTATCAACAAAATCACCGACCTATCTTTAAATATCAAATAGGAATTTTTACCTTTGAATATAATTGTTCAGATTTAGGTTACAAACTGCGTTTTTCTGTGTTGTGTGAATATTCATGTACCTGATTTTTTTTTTTTTTTGACAGAGTCTGACTCTGTAGCCCAGGCTGGAGTGCAGTGGCATGATCTCAGCTCACTGCAACCTCCACCTCCCGGGTTCAAGCAATTCTCCTGCCTCAGCCTCCCAAGTAGCTGGGATTGCAGGCGTGCACCACCACAACTGGCTGATTTTTTGTATTTTTAGTAGAGACGAGGTTTCACCGTGTTGACCAAGCTGGTCTCGAACTCTGAACCTCAGATGATCCACCTGCCTCAGCCTCCCAAAGTGCTGAGAATACAGGTGTGAGCCACCCCACCCAGCCTCATGTACTTGAATTTTTAATCATAAAAGTTATATAAGCCCATCAAGGGAAACAGTGAAAACTGGCAAAAGGGATGTAAAACCCCAGAATATTTTGGGCTGGATGAAGTGACTCACACCTGTAATCCCAGCATTTTGGGAGGCCAAGGTAGGTGGATCACTTGAGCCCAGGAGTTCAAGACCAGCCTGCGCAATATGTCAAAATCCTGTCTCTACTAAAAAGATAAAAATTAGCCAGGCACAGTGGCTCACACCTGTAATCCCAGAACTTTGGGAGGCCGAGGCAGGCAGCTCATGAGGTCAGGAGTTCGAGTCTAGCCTGACCAACATAGTGAAACCCCATCTCTACTAAAAATACAAAAATTAGCCAGGCATGGTGGTGCGCACCTGTAATCCCAGCTACTCAGGAGGCTGAGGCTGGAGAATCACTTGAACCCAGCCTGGGTGACAAAGCGAGACTCCATCTCAAAAATAAAACAAAACAAAACAAAATGAAAATTAGCTGGGTGTGGTGGCACGTGCCTGTAGTCCCAGCTACTCAAGAGACTAAGATAGGAGGATCGCTTGAGCCAGGGAGGTGGAGGTTGCAGTGAGCCGAGATTGCACCACTGCTCTCTAGCCTGGGCAATAGAGTGAGACCATCTCAAAAAAAAATTTTTTTTGGCATACTTTTTCTTAGATTTAAACATTTTTTGTATCTATTGACCTTTAAAAAATTTGTCTTCTGTCATCTGCACACTCATATTTTAAACTGAAGTTAATTATGGGTGGGTTTCAGGGAGCACCCAAATTCCCTGAAATTGTATGTAAAATTGTATATAGGGGCATATGTACTTTTTCTGGGGAGAGGGGAATAATTTCTATCAGATACTCAAAAGAATCTGACTCCAAACATTTTTTTAAAAATCACAATAAATTTGCATTATATTTTTTCTACTGCTCTAGGAAAGCACTTTCCCAGGAGGTTTGGGGGATGCCAGTTTATTACTCCAACAATGCCAGGGCTCAGCATTTTAATTTTTCAGTCTGCAATGGATTTCATTGTCCTTATAAAGGGTTAGGTCAGAGTGTCTCCTATAGCATGTAGGCAGTTGAGGGCTTTTGGACAACCATGGAGCATTTTAATTTCCAGGATTCTGTTAGATGTATGTGGTGGGAGGAGCCAGAGGGGTCATTGCTCAAGGTGGTTAAATGTGGCGTGTGTAGACAGTCAGCAATTCCGCATCCCACAAGGAAAGTTCTGATCTGTGCTGGGACTAGAGATCACCCTCAGTATCATACCTACTGCATGTTTGCCAGTATATTATGTCATCTATCTCTCCATATAATCTTGCTGTTGTAGAATCAATAGTTATTGAACGATTTTGATGGAAGATAGGCATAATTATCATTTCTCTTTGGAAAACTAGGAAAGTGTTGCTCGGAAAAATCTCTGTGGTTTTCTAAAGCTCCCAGTAACAGAAAATGAGAAACTTGAAATTGGATCCCAGATTCTGTGACTCTAATCCTGATAGCTTGTCCTTGAATCATAGATTATCATAGCCACCTTGGTTTTTATTTTGAGGAGCAGTTTCCATTTGGAAAGATGTTTGAATGGTCAGTGATTTCTATAGGCACTTGGTGGTGTCCAGTGATAGCAAATAAATAGTTTGATCATTATCTCCTCATTTATGAGAGCAAGAAGCAGGTGCATAAGTGAAAAGAAAGACGCAGGTTTCTTTACTTGTTCTGTATTTGTGATAACATAAAAATACTCATAGAAAACTAACTAGATGAGATAACCTAATATTCTAAAGATTTATCTCTATTCTGAATATTATGCTTAATATGTCATTATAGTACTCTTCCATTTCTGTGCTGAGAACGTTTTCTTCTTGTATTAATGAATTTACCTCTCATTCCTGAAGATAAGTGTCCCATTGGAGAGAGACATGAGCAATATTTGTGGACTCTAATGAACTTGCAAAAGAGAAATGAGGCAAATATTTTATAATAGAAAGATACTAAGACATCAGATTCTTGAATATGCAGGTAACGTTGCTGTATTAACAGATGTTCACCTTTTAAATAAAAATGTGCTTATAACAGACCCAATGAGATTTAAAAACTATCCTTGTTATTCAAAGATTTGATTTACACCAATATAATTGATGAAACTGTTCAGCCGTAGATTTTCAAAATGCTCTACTTTACAAATAGCACATTAAATTGATTTTCTCTTTTTATATATTACGGATTAAATGTTTCTCAAACGCTTTGCAAGATATTGAAGATTTCAGAAGACAGGGATGGTACATGTACCCTCCAGTCAGGCTTCCTAATGGGGCCATACATTTTACGGGAGAAACAGTGTGAGTAATTATTTGCAGGAGGTGGAAAAAGGTATCCAAGAATACCAAGGTAAAAATGCTTGAAAATTTAAAATTAAATGCAAGTTGTTTAGTCAAGATGTCATGGCTGGGCGCGGTGGTTCATGCCTGTAATCCCAGCACTTTGGGAGGCCAAGGCGGGTGGCTCACGAGGTCAGGAGTTCGAGACCAGCCTGGCTAACACGGGTGAAATCCTGTCTCTACTAAAAATACAAAAATTAGCTGGACATGGTAGCAGGCCTCTGTAATTGCAGCTAGTTGGAAGGCTGAGGCAGGAGAATCACTTGAACCCAGAATGCAGAGGTTGCAGTGAGCCAAGATCGCGCCATTGCACTCCAGCCTGGGCAGACAGAGCAAGACTCCGTCTCAAAAAAATAATAATAATAATAAAATAAAGATGCCATGTAGTAATATATTTTTGTAACCAGTATTTGATGTTTTATACTCTCTGATATTTTAAATGTTTGAGGTGCAGATGCACACACACACATACATGCACACACACGTATACACACACACACATTTATTTATTTATTTTTTGGAGACAGAGTCTCGCTCTGTTGCCAGGCTGGAGTACAGCAGCGCAATCTCGGCTCACTGCAACCTCCAACTCCCTGGTTCAAGCGATTCTTCTGCCTCAGCCTCCCAGGCAGCTGAGATTACAGGCATATGCTACCATGCCCCGCTAATTTTTGTATTTTTAGTAGAGACAGGGTTTCACCATGTTGGCCAGGATGGTCTCGATCTCCTGACCTCGTGATCCACCCACCTTGGCCTCCCAAAGTGCTGGGATTACAGGCGTGAGCCACCAAGCCTGGTCCACACATATTTATTATACTATTAAAAAGTTAGCTGTTACTTTAAATTAAAAAGGTTACGTTCATGGGAAAAAAATTTAAAAACTATGCAAAAGACAGAAGTAGATAAGGAGAAAAACAAAAGTTCACCTTCTTACTTCTCAATGTTTAATTATACTACCCAGAGATAAACAGGGTTAAAATTTCCTGCCAGCAATGTTCACTGTCTTATGTACATATGTCCTTTAAAAAGCTCTACAGATGTGATAGCAATACTGTTGAGCAACTTGCTATTTTCAGTAAATTATGTCTTGAACTTCATCTTTCTACATCTGTACATATAGATCTCTTTCATTCTTTTTGGTGGCTGTATAATATACTATTGTAAGAATGTACCTATCTTACTTAACTAATTCCTTACTGGTGAATATTTTGGTGGTTTCTACTTTTGTTTTGTTTTCCTGTTGTAAACCCATGTACAAGGACACACATTACACCATTATTTTTCCACACATGTGCAGGTATAGTATTGCATGGTTGGGTAACTTCCTAGGAATGTAATCTCTAGGTAAAAGGACATGTGCAATTTTTTTTTTTTTGAGACAGAGTTTCACTCTTGTTGCCCAGGCTGGAGTACAATGGCGCGATCTTGGCTCACCACAACCTCTGCCTCCCAGGTTTAACTGATTCTCCTGCCTCAGCCTCCTGAGTACCTGGGATTACAGGTGTGCACCACCACGCCCAGCTAATTTTGTATTTTTAGTAGAGACAAGGCTTCTCCATGTTGATCAGGCTGGTCTCGAACTCCCGACCTCAGGTGACCCACCTGTCTTGGCCTCCCAAAGTGCTGGGATTACAGGTGTGAGCCACCACGCCCGGCCCATGCATTTTCAATTATCTAGTTTTTTAGATAATATGAAAATTTAAAAAATATGTCTTAGAGTAAAAAGATCAATCTATATAGAAAGTGAAACACAGCTGGGCGCAGTAGCTCACGCCTATAATCCCAACACTTTGGGAGGCTGAGGCGGGTGGGTCACAAGGTCAAGAGACTGAGACCATCCTGGCCAACATGGTGAAACCCTGTCTCTACTAAAAATACAAAAGTTAGCTGGGCATAGTGGCAGGTGCCTGTAATCCCAGCTACTCGGGAGGCCAAGGCAGGAGAATCGCTTGAACCTGGGAGGTGGAGGTTGCAGCGAGCCAAGATTGTGCCACTGCACTCCAGCCTGACGGCAGAGTGAGACCCCATCTCAGAAGGAAAAAAAAAAAAAAAAAGAAAGTGAAAAGCAAAAGTTTCTTTCTCAAGCTCTGAGCTCCCCCCCATGACCATGATAACAGTTTCTTAGTCTCCTGCTCTAACACGAATATAATACATATTTTATGTGTGCATAAAAAATACAAGCAGGATGATTCATTGTGGGTTATGCTCACATTACGTTTGATAAGTACTGCTCTTCAAAAAAAAAAAAAAAAATGCATCAATTACATTCCTATCAAAAATCTGTGTACCTTCCTGTCCCCACCATCCTTGACAGCATCCTTGGATATGATCACACTTTTTCATTTCTTTCTTTTTAAAATTTTTTTTTTTCTTTTGAGACAGAGTCTTGCTCTGTCACCTATCCAGGCTGGAGTGCTCACTGCACTCCTGGCTCACTGCAGCCTCTGCCTCCTGGGCTTAAGTGATTCTCCTGCCTCAGCCTCTGAGTAGCTGGGATTACAGATGCGCACCATCATGCCTGGCTAATAGAGACAGGGTTTCACCATGTTGGCCAGGCTGGTCTCTAATTTCTGACCTCAGGTGATCCACCCAGTCGGCCTCCCAAGTGTTGGCATTACAGGCATGAGCCACCGTGCCTGGCCAATTCTTGTTTTGCCAATCTGATAGATGAAAATAGGCATCTTTTAAATCACTCACATTGTCATGTCTTTTTTTTTTTTTGAGACGAAGTTTTGCTCTTGTCCCCCAGACTGGAGTGCAATGGCATGAGCTCACTGCAACCTCCGCCTCCTGGGTTCAAGTGATTCTCCTGCCTCAGCCTCCCAAGTAGCTAGGATTACAGGCGTGTACCACCACACCTGGCTAGTAGAGATGGGGTTTCACCATGTTGGCCAGACTGGTCTCAAATTCCTGACCTCAAGTGATCCACTCACCTCGGCCTCCCAAAGTGCTGGGATTATAGGCATGAGCCACCACACCTGGCCTGGTATTTTTATCTTTTTTTGAGACTGAGTTTTGCTCTTTTGCCCAGGTTGAAGTGAAGTGGTGGATCTCGGCTCACTGCAACCTCCGCCTCCTTGGTTCAAGCAATTCTCGTGCCTCAGCCTCCTGAGTAGCTGGGATTACAGGCATCCACCAGGCACTAATTTTTTGTATTTTTAGTAGAGACGGGGTTTCGCCATGTTGGCCAGGCTGGTCTCAAACTCCTGACCTCAGGTGATTCACCTGCCTCGGCCTCCCAAAGTGCTAGGATTACAAGCGTGAGCTGCTGCGCCTGGACCGGGCATATCTTTTTTTATGGATGACCTGGAATCACACTGGATTGACTTTCTTATTGGCTTCTGTGCTTTCTTGGCATACTCACAATCAGACACAAGTATTTCTACAGTTACTGGAAACGAGATACCTATCCTGGAGCGAGCCACAGTGGCCCCAGTTACTTGCAGGGGAGGGGAGGCTGAAGTAAGAGGATCACTTGAGGCTAGGAGTTCAAGGCTGCAGTGAGCTATGATCACGCCACTGTGCTCCAGCCTGGGCGACAGAGCAAGACACCATTTCTTAAAAAAAAAAAAGCCTACTTTGTACCTTGATAAGATGTTATGTCCCCCGACCCCATTTCCTTCAACTCCATAAATGAGACCTTTATTTTTCTATCTCTTTTTCTCCGTTTCCTTCCTCTTCCAGATGAGGTCTTTGAAGTCTTTTTCTTCCCTTCCCACTCATCCTCTGCTCTCATCTCCTAGGTTAGGCTGAGGTATTTAGTGATTTTTGTTCTAATCTAAACTATAATATTCTCAGATGAGGCCCATGGGCGATATATTTTTTAGTCCTTCCATAAATGGAAATATCATCCTTTCCCTCTACAGGTGAATGACATCTTGAAAGATGATAGCCTTTTTCTTAGAAAACCTGTGATATTATTTCAGATTCCTGTGCTGAGGAAAAGAAATCCGGTGTCAGCCTGCCTCTTTTGTGAGTTATTCATTCTGTCTAAAAGCTGGCAAGCTTTCCTTTGTATCCTTGGAGTCCAGGAATCTTACAGTGATATTCCCAGGGGTGTGCTTTCTATCACTGAACTTGCCAGTAATTTGGTATGCCCTTTTAAGCTGCAGGCTAAGGAATATTTCTTCCATTTGTTTAATCATTACCTCTCTTTCATTGGTTTTTCTCCCTTTAGAATTCCTGTTATTCACAAAATAGCTATCCTTTACGCCTTTTATCTTTTTTCCTCTATCTCTTTGTATTTTTGTTCTTGAGACATTTCTTCCTTTTGGCCTCTAATTTATACCTCCACAGTGACCAGCTATCCTTTCCCTCAATTCATTTACTAAATTTTTCAATGAAAAAAAGCATACTTTAATTTCCAAAATGTCATTTTATGCTATAATTAAAGACTGTGCTTTCATTACTTTTTAGATGACTTAAGTAACAGACTGTTTAAGTAGACCCTTACTTTTACTAAGACCTAGTGGAGTTCTTCGGTCTTGTCACAGTTAACGATGTAGATGGAATCTTGGCCACCTAAACTCTGATCCACTTTTTCCTCCATCTGTGGGGCTATTCACAAGAAACAATTTTGATGATGTGCAAATAAAACTTGCTCTGTGGATCTGAAGGTAAGGCATTTATTTCTGTTGACTTTTCTAAAAGTATGTAGGATAACATTTTAGAGTTCGTGGATGTATAATGAAAATAACCACATGAATTTGTGCTATGAGGATAACTCTGGAAGGACGGCCATCAGACATTTCTGATTTCCCTCAAATACTCTTTCCTAAATTTCACCAAGTTCCATTCTAATATGATTCATAGGTGGTGTCTCCGAATTGTCTCTGCTCCTCTTGTGATGACTTGAATCATACCACACGACAATTAAATGAAAAGGATAAAACTTTATGAGCAATTAGTCTCAAAGTCTCTCCACTCAAAACTTGTGTGGCTTTTGTGCCAACCTACTAGTAATAATTACGTATGGAAGTTATATTAGGCAGAGTAGATTTAGAGTGCAGTAAAGATTATGGAATGATATGGAGGGACTGGTTATTCCAGTGGAGAAGAATGAACATGCTTGTTTTGGGTCCTTTTCCAATTACACATCTGTCTCCTGGATTGGTATTAAAACATTCTGTTTTTTAGCATCCTGGGTGCTTAAATTATTTTATGTCTGTTACTTGATGTTCAAGGTGTCCCACCAAGGTGGGGAGGAAGATTTTAAAAATTTATCTTGCTGCTTCATAGTCGGAAAATTGAAGCATAAAAAAGATACATATAGTGTCTCTTGGATCCAAGAAGGAAAGCAAACCATTTACTTTCAGGGCCATTACATTATCTCTTTGATTTTTGAGGACCTTTAAGCAAGAGATACAACATGCACTGCCTACATAACTTTTAGACCCAACTCACCACTGGTTCCCCCAACTCAAATCCACTGACATTTTCAACTCTTTCTTCTCTTTAATATTTTCATGGCGGCTGGGCGCGGTGGCTCACGCCTGTAATCCCAGCACTTTGGGAGGCCGAGGCAGGCGGATCACAAGGTCAGGAGATCGAGACCACGGTGAAACTCCGTCTCTACTAAAAATACAAAAAATTAGCCGGGCGCGGTGGCAGGTGCCTGTAGTCCCAGCTACTTGGGAGGCTGAGGCAGGAGAATGGCAGGAACCCGGGAGGCGGAGCTTGCAGTGAGCCGAGATTGCGCCACTGCACTCCAGCCAGGGGGACAGAGCGAGACTCCGTCTCAAAAAAAAAAAAAAAAAAAAATATATATATATATATATGTATATATTTTTTTTTTCATGGCATCTGATATTGGTGAATCTTACCCTTACCCTCCTGAAGCCATATCTTCCGCTGGCCTATGAGATATACTGCTTTGAGCATATCTTCTTATCCCTTTGATTACCTTCTGCTTCTTTCATTGGTTCTTTTTCCTCCTTTCATCATCTAAGACCAGTTCTTTTTTTTTTTTTTTTTTTTTTTTTTAACAGAGTCTTGCTCTATTTCCCAGGCTGGAGTGCAGTGGAGTGATTAGGGCTTACTGCAGCCTCAACCTCCTGGGCTCAAGTGATCCTCCCACCTCAGCCTCCCAAATACACACCTGGGACCACAGGTGTGTATCACCATGCCTGGCTAATTTTTCAACTTTTCATACAGATGAGGTCTCACTATGTTGCCCAAGCTGGTCTTGAACTCCTGAGTTTGAGTGATCCTCCCACCCAGCCTCCCAAAGTTCTGAGATTACAGGCATGAGCCACTGTGCTTGGCCCCAATTCTTGATAATGTGTTTGTTCATTCAGCTAATATTTACTGAACACTTATGATGTATCAGTACTGTGCTAAAAGGTGGTCATAAAAGGGTGAACAAGAAGGTGATATTCATCTTCCTATAGCTCACATCCTAGTGGGGGAGGCAGACAATAAGAATACAAACATAGAGGCCAGGTGCAGTGGCTCAAGCCTGTAATCCCAGCACTTTGGGAGGCCGAGACGGGCAGATCACGAGGTCAGGAGATGGAGACCATCCTGGCTAACATGGTGAAACCCCGTCTCTACTAAAAATAACAAAAAAACTAGCCAGGCGAGGTGGTGGGTGCCTGTAGTCCCAGCTACTCGGGAGGCTGAGGCAGGAGAATGGCGTAAACCCGGGAGGCAGAGCTTGCAGTGAGCTGAGAGCTAGCCATTGCACTCCAGCCTGGCTGACAGAGCAAGACTCTGTCTCAAAAAAAAAAAAAAAAAAAAAGAATAAAGGCCAGGCATGGTGGCTTATGCCTGTAATCTCAGCACTTTGGGAGGCCGAGGCAGGTGGATCACTTGAGGTCAAGAGTTCAAGAGCAGCCTGGCCAACATGATGAAACCCTGCCTCTACTAAAAATACAAAAATTAGCAGGGCACAATGGCACGTGCCTGTAATCCAGCTATTTGGGAGGCTGAGGCAGGATAATTGCTTGAATCCGGGAGGCGGAGGTTGCAGTGAGCCGAGATTGCGCCACCGCACTACAGCCTGGGCAACAGAGCAAGACTCTGCCTCAAAAAAAAAAAAAAAAAAAAAAGAATGAATAAGACCTAGTATTTGATAGCACAGCAGGCAACAGGGTGACTACAGTCAATAATAATTTAATTGTTTAATAATTTAATTTGGTTATTTAAAAATAACCGAAAGAGTATAATTGACTTGTTTGTAACACAAAGGATAAATGCTTGAGGTGATGGATATCCCATTTACTCTGATACGATTATTATGCATTACATGCCTGTATCAGAATATCTCATGTACTCCATAGATACATATACCTACTATGTACTCACAAAAATTTTTTTAAAAAGGGAATTTGGTGACTTGGACTAGGGTGATGAGTAGTAACTTTATGCAGATTACTACCATACTTAATCTTCAACTGTGATTGCTTCCCTTTCTCTCTTTTGATTGATAACTCCATTTGCTTGCAGTTGCATCTCCTCATGTCTAAACACTCAAAGAGCCTTTTAGTTTCCCAGTCCCTGGCTGATCCTTTCTCCATCCAGTCTTCCCATAACTGTCAAGACAATATCGCTGCTACCTTCCCTCATCCCTATGCAAGAACTGGCAATGGATTCTGAACAAACCGAAGTGATTCTGCTTTGTATTCAAGGAATTCTATCAGACGAACCAACTCTACTTGTACAACCATATGGCCTTATTAGTCTTGAAACACTACCTATTTCAACTTCTGGCTACGGCTTTGTTACTAATCTAAAAAGCGTCCATTATGCCTTCTTTCTATGTCAAACATGTTGTTAAACATGATGCTCTCACTGGTGTTCACTAAGTTAATCTTTACAAGGAACCCATGAGATTGGTTTTATTATCCTCATTTCTCTAATATAAAACTAAGAGTTAGAGAGGTTTCCTTGTTCAAGATAAAAAAAACTAGTAAGAGGCAGAGCTGGGATTTGAACCCAAGTTCTCTGATTCCACGTCCAGTATCCTTTCTTGAGCTTTTCTCTTGCAAACTCTCAATCTGTGATACTTTCTCTTTGGCTTTCTGTTGATGCACATCTACCTCTACTCTCCAACCCTTTCAAGAACTTTCTTGAAATTTGTCTCATATGGAAGTCTTTGTCATGTTTTCTCATGCTTTGAATATAGTTGAATTACAGACTCTTTTTTTTTTTTTCAGGAGACAGAGTCTCACTCTGTCACCCAGGCTGGAGTACAATGGCATGATCTCAGTTCACTGCAACCTCCACCTCCAGGGTTCAAGCAAATCTTGTGCCTCAGTCTCCTGAGTAGGTGGGATTGCAGGCATGCGCCACTATGCCTGGCTAATTTTTTTGTATTTTTAGTAGACACGGGGTTTTACCATGTTACTGAGGCTGGTCTCAAACTCCTTACCTCATGATCCACCCACCTCGGTCTCCCAAAGTGCTGGAATTACAGGCATGAGCTACCGTGCCCAGCCTACAGATTGTTTTGTTTGGTGACAATATCAATTGCAATTGGTTCATTGGCCTCCAGTAATTCTATTTCTCTACAACCTGTCTCTTCAACCAGATATCAGGATTCCCAAGGGCAGAAACAAGCAATATAGTCTTCCTTATTTTTTTGGTATTAGCTTTTAGTACTTAGAAAAATGCAGTTTTATTTACCCATAATTGTTGCTTGTCTAATAAATGGGTAAATAAAACAAGAACCTTGCATTAAATTCACGTATCTGGCTGCAGATAATTCTCCACATCCTTTGCTTTTATTCTTACTTTCACAGAATCTAAGTCCTAATAAGAACCATTTCCTTTTTTTTGGCAATAAAAATTCCAACATGTTCCCTATTGTGGTATCTTATTTGATAACCTTTCTAATTAGCGTTACATTTTAAATGCTTTTATAATGCCCCATTACATATTTGTCCAATAGTCCATGACAGTTCAGATATGTAATTGCTATTATGGATTACCTGGTGACCATCATTAAGTAATTAGAGAGACTTAAACATGTGTAGTGCTAATTAGGAAAGTTATCAACTATGGGCAGTTACGATAATAGGGAACATGATGATGATTTTGTTTTGGAACTGCAGTAAAAACATGGCTACAGGGAAATGGATGAATCTTTTGTGAATTTAGTGCCTGAGGAAGTTAGGAGCCATTTTAACAATGGAGAATTTGGCACAGCGGAAAGCAACTTTGCGAATTGTGCCCTTTTTGTCACTCCATTAATAACTGACTGTGACTGCCAAAATACTTCTCCTGGACTGTACTAGTGGAGCAAAAGGGGTCAAGCATGGAGCAAGACATACCCATAGAGGGCCCCTTAACTGCTCCCTTAGATCAGTGCCCCAAACCAATATCACTCTATTTTCCACCTCGCATTCACAGTCCCATGATCTATTAGGCCTTTACTCAACATATTCTATTAAGTGGTGTGAGTTTTCCCCCTCATGAAAAAATAATGACTACTTTACTAAGAATCATC
This sequence comes from Macaca fascicularis, assembly GCF_037993035.2. Taxonomy (NCBI): domain Eukaryota; kingdom Metazoa; phylum Chordata; class Mammalia; order Primates; family Cercopithecidae; genus Macaca; species Macaca fascicularis. The sequence goes on along the minus strand of NC_088377.1, from coordinate 102,975,188 downwards.
CAAGATTGCCCAAAGTTCTTACAAAGGCCACTTGACCCTGACCATTGTTTCAAACAGTTCTTGAAACATTGGAGAATTGTTACAGCATAAAAGCAAGGAACGTGACATGTTCTCCGAGGGAATGTGATATGCTTTTGGAAGGTTTCGTTTTTTTTGTAAAGAAATAGTATTTCGCCGGGCGCGGTGGCTCAAGCCTGTAATCCCAGCACTTTGGGAGGCCGAGGCGGGCGGATCACAAGGTCAGGAGATCGAGACCACAGTGAAACCCCGTCTCTACTAAAAATACAAAAAATTAGCCGGGCGCGGTGGCGGGCGCCTGTAGTCCCAGCTACTCAGGAGGCTGAGGCAGGAGAATGGCGGGAACCGGGGAGGCGGAGCTTGCAGTGAGCCGAGATCGCGCCACTGCACTCCAGCCTGGGCAACAGCGTGAGACTCCGTCTCAAAAAAAAAAAAAAAAAAAAAAAAAAAAAAAAAAAGAAATAGTATTTCACTATTCCTAAATGGTAAGAAGCAGGTTTAGTGGGACTGTGAGGGAGTAAACTAGTTGTTTAAATGCCATTTCAGAAACATATACAAAATGATATGTGACATTTTGTATGTATATGCACATTTTTCTTACAGGAAGGGCTACACTTTCATCAGATTTTGCCCTTGAGCCTTTGGTAAGCTGGGACATAGATGCACATTACATGCCAGGCACCAAGGAACAGTACCATGTAAGAGACTTAGGATGCTCTATTGTTAGTATTACTAAAAAATAATCATAGCTAAAGTTCGGCTGGTGACACAAACATTTTTAGGCCAAGTATGCTTCTGCTGTGCGACTCTGCTATCTGAGACAAACATTCTAACCTCCCAGAGCTACCTCTCCTAATTATATGGCAAAGAGCTATGGAGACTTCAGGGTCATCTCAAGGTCATTATTGTCCTGTTGGCTGCCTGGAGACCTCTCTGGGGTCTTGGGAGAAAAAGAGAAGATGGTGGATTTTGACTCCTCAACCACAGAATGTTCCAGAGTCCCTTTGCCACCTTATGACTCAGGCAGTCATGACTTCTTCATGACTTCAATGTTTGGGTAGGTTCAAGGCACATCTTGCTGGAACAGGGGTAGTTGTCCTCTGAAGTGATTGTGGGGCTGTTGGTTCATATGGAGCTGTATATACGCTTTAATCCCCCTTTCCCTCCCCATCCAGGCATAGCTGGTGACCCAAACTGTGTGTTCAGACACTTGAGCTTGCCACTTGATTTTATTCAATCTTGTCCACGAACGCACTAATTTCAGGGCCTGGGAAATTTCTGACTTCTTCATACATGAACTTTAGAATGAGATTAGCAAAGTAAAGATGGACATTGTGGCAGGTATGTTCTCTTTCAGGTGAGATAAAAACGTCTTCATATATTCCTCCTCTTCCCCAAATTGAGCATCTGTTTATGTGTGACTGGGCAGCTTTGCCCTCCTCTATTAAAGTTGGAGCTATTTCCTGGTTAATTCTTTCCTCTCTTAATTTGGCAGACATCTGTGGCATGCTGCTGTGTGCATGGTGCAGACTGCCATGAAAGACATAAGCAGGGCCAGTGCACTGCCCTGCCCTGGGCTATTGGAGAAGTAGCTCATTTCATGGGAAGTTTGTTAATGTAAGCACTGAACAACAACTCAAGGCAGTGTTAGGGGAGGTATAACCAGGCTGTTAAGATCATGATATTCTCCTGAAGAAGGTGGGGCTTGACCTGAGTCTTGAAGGATGGCAGACAGTAGGCAAGGAGGACATCTCAAGTGGGGGAATTAGTGTAAGCTAAGGAATGAGGTTAATGAATACAGTGTGTGTGTGTGTGTGTGTGTGTGTGTGCGCGCGCGCATGCATGTGTGTGTGTGTGTATGTGTGTGTTTAAAGCAGAGGAAAGCAACAAGACTAGACAGGAAGGTAAACCAGGAATAGATCATGGGAGATCTGGAATTTTATGTGCACTTCAATCTTGATCCAATAGATCACGGACATTATTAGAGAGCTTATTAATAGGTTGAGGGAAGAAATCTGACACCTGTAAAGCACCCATGATGTGCCAAGCTCTGTGCTTGGTCTTTTACTTACATAAATAATTTCATCTCAAAATTACCTCTCCAGGAAGCATCTTCATTTTTCAGCTGGGAAAACTAACTTTAAGAAATGTTTTTATTGTGGACTATTATGTGCCTCTTGATAAAAGTACAAAAATCACCCATAAAGTATTCTTGCCAAAAATAGAGCTTCTATGGCGTCAAGTCTCTAAACACTACCAATAGTTTACAGGCCAGCAGAGAACAGAGGAGCATGTTAAATGATACATGAAATACAATCCAGAATACCAGACAGTACAGGATGAAAACAATAAAAAAGATTAAGAAAATTGGAAAATTACAAACATATACAAAAAAAGAGAAAATAGTATAATGAACTCTCTATGTATCCATCACTTAGCTTCAGCAATTGTCAACTTATGGCCAATCTTGTTTCATTGATATCCCCTCTTTTTTTTTTTTTTTGAGACAGAGCCGAGTCTCACTCTGTCGCCCAGGCTGGAGTGCAGTGGTGTCATCTCAGCTCACTGCAACCTCCGCCTCCCGGGTTCACGCCATTCTCCTGCCTCAGCCTCCCGAGTAGCCGGGACTACAGGCGCCCGCCACCACGTCCGACTAATTTTTTGTATTTTTAGTAGAGACGGGATTTTGCCGAGTTAGCCAGGATGGTCTCAATCTCCTGACCTTGTGATCTGCCCGCCTTGGCCTCCCAAAGTGCTGGAATTACAGGAGTGAGCCACCGCACCCGGCCGATATCCCCTCTTATCATCCCTCCAGTAATTATCTTGAAGGAAATCCCAGTTGTCACATCTCTTCAGCCACAAATATTTCAATGTATGTCTTTAAAAGATAAAGACTCCTAAAAAAATAACTACAGTGGGAGGCTGGGCGCAGTGGCTCATGCCTGTAATCCCAACACTTTGGGAGGCTGAGGTGGGCAGATCATAAGGTCAGGAGTTTGAGACTAGCCTGACCAACATGGTGAAACCCCGACTCTACTAAAAATACAAAAACTAACCAGGTGTGGTGGCACGTGCCTGTAATCCCAGCTACTCAGGAGGCTGAGGCAGGAGAATAGCATGAACCCAGGAGGTGAAGGTTGCAGTGAGCTGAGATTGCGCCACTGTACTCCAGCCTGGTTGACAGACCAAGACTGTGTCTTGGAAAAAAAAAATAACCACAGTACTATTATCATTGCTGAATTAATAATAATTCCTTAGTATCAGTGTCATCAAATATCCAACCATTGTTCACGTTCTCTTGATTGTCACATATATTAAAAACAAATAATTTCTTTTGTTTCAATCACAATCCAAATAAAGCCTATACGTTGAAAGTGGTTGTTATGTCTCTTAAGTCTCTTTTAATTGAAAAGCTCCTCCTCCCTTTCCTTTTTTTACCTTGGAGATTATTTGTTGAAGAAACCAGGATCTGTCCTGAGTATCTGCACATTCTGAAGTTGGCCGATGCATGCCCTTCTTTGGTGCAATGTGTTTCTCTCCCCTTTGATTTCCTGGAAACTAGTAGTGATAGCTGTTTACAAGGGCTCAATCACATTCCAAGTCCATCTTTTGGTGACAATACTTAGAGGTAGTGATGTGTATTTTCCTGAGGAGGCACAAAGTGGCTAATTGTCTCTCCTTTTATAGTTTATCTAATTTAAGCAACTCTGTAGCTAGGAAGTGGAGGAGCAATGAGAAGTTGACACTGAGGTCTCTGGTTCCAAACCTGTGCTCCAGCCGTCTCCTCCCATCGCCTTCTGAGATTAATCTGACCAGGAAGGATGGAAAGGATCCATGGGGATGGAGGCTGGGAGCAGGGGGAGATGAATCCATCTCCACATTGATGTGCTGGACACTCCACTGGGCTCTAGCAGGCAGCTGTTGCAGTGATCCAGAAAGACAGGGACAAGGGTGACCACAGAGACTGTCATCTCTCTGAGAAGGAAGGTGCAAACCGCAGGTCCTATTTTGATTCCTGTAATTATATTCAAAGGAGTCCCAGTACCTGGTTATGCAGAAACCTCTAGGTTTTGGTGATTTTTGAATGCTCACCCGAACTCTAGGGGATAACAGAGAAATCAGAATTACCCAGAACTGTTACGGAGAATTTTGGTGACTTTAAAAATCTTTATTTCTTTGTACTGCGTCTTTTGGATATTTGGAAAATTTTGGAAAAGATGGAAAAATTTTTCTTCTTAAATTGTATAGGCTTACTGCTTTTTCAGATAATAGCATCACATGCTTATTAAGACGCACATATACACACACACACACACCCCCTCCATCTCAGAAATGCTTACCATAAAAATCCTACCTAACAGAGAAAGTGTGGAAGAAAATCTGCTAAACTGTTACCTCTAGTTATCTCTGGTAGTTGTGTGGGGAGGGGATCATAGGAGCTGACATTTAGTGCTAACTCTTGTGTTTGAACTTGTTTGAGCATGTATTCTATTTGCCACTGGGAACCCCCCACCCAAAACGCAACCAATTTGGATGTGATGAAAAGTAATCATAATAAATGGTACCATATTAGACACGGTTTTACGAATTGCTTTTTAATTTAACACTACATCTAGGGAGGTGGAGTCATTATTATATAGGCAGTTATAGTAATTCTTTTTATTTTTGAGATGGAGTCCGGTACTGTTGCTCAGGCTGGAGTGCAGTGGCGAGATCTCAGCTCACTGCAACCTCTGCCTCCCGGGTTCAAGCGGTTCTCCTTGCCTTAGTCTCCCAAGTAGCTAGGTTTACACCACGCCCAGCTAATTTTTTTTTTTTTTTTTTTTAGACGGAGTTTCTGTCACCCAGGCTGGAGTACGGTGGTGCGATCTTGGTTCACTGCAACCTCCGCCTCCTGGGTTCAAGTGATTACCCTGCTTCAGCCTCCTGAGTAGCTGGGACTACAGGTGCATACCACTATGCCTGGCTAATTTTTTTTTAGTAGAGATGGGGTTTGGGGTTTCACCATGTTAGCCAGGATGGTCTCAATCTCCTAACCTCGTGATCTGCCCACCTCGGCCTCCCAAAGTGCTGGGATTACAGGGGTGAGCCACTGCACCTGGCCAACACCTGGCTAATTTTTTTGTACTGTTAGTAGAGATGGGGTTTCACCATGTTAGCCAGGCTGGTCTCAAACTTCTGACCTCATGATCCGCCCGCTTCGGCCTCCCAAAGTGCTGGGATTGCAGATGTGAGCCACTGTGCCTGGCCTACAGTAGCTCTTTTTTTTTTTTTTTTTTTTGAGACGGAGTCTCGCTGTGTCTCCCAGGCTGGAGTGCAGTGGCGTGATCTCGGCTCACTGCAAGCTCCGCCTCCCGGGTTCACGCCATTCTCCCGCCTCAGCCTCCCAAGTAGCTGAGACTACAGGCGCCTGCCACCACGCCCGGCTAGTTTTTTGTATTTTTAGTAGAGACGGGGTTTCACCATGTTAGCCAGGATAGTCTCGATCTCCTGACCTCGTGATCCACCCGCCTCGGCCTCCCAAAGTGCTGGGATTACAGGCTTGAGCCACCGCGCCCGGCCTACAGTAGCTCTTATATCTATAGTTACTATGTAGGCATTGCTCAGAAATTGTAATCATGGAGGTAAAAAAATTGAAGTCATGCTTATTAATTGATCAATGGTAGGCTTATGTAATTTATTAGTACAAATAATTGTTATACTGCTTCATTCTGGGAATCCAGAAGATCTCAGTCTTAATCCTGTTTTAAATTTGTCCTCCCTCCAGCCTCTGCCTGGATTTAGCCAGTGTGCAGTCTAGGAAGCCCTGCGGCCAGTGGACTTTCTCAGGAAACCTCTTTCTATCATGGGCAAAGTGCTTGGCAGTGGTTCTCTTTCTTCTTTTCATCTTTTGCTCCCATAGACTACAAGACAGAATTTTCTTTCCAAATAACTTGTTAAAAAACTCCCCCGTAGGATGTCATGGTGAGACATTGTGACAAACCTATTTGTCTTATTAATCATGTGCCAAGTGCTCAGGGCCAGAAGTGAACACTGTGGTTCAAGCAAAAGTAAAAAGCAGAGTCCCTGTCCTGAAGTTTCTAAATATATATTTTCCTAAATAACCCAGTGCTAAGCAGTCGCTGTCTTAACTTTGGTGGTACTTCTGGGGACTGAGTTCGTCTCCCCTCTCTGAATTGCCAGGTTGTGGGATGAGTTCAGAAGTGAGGCTGCAGCCAGGGATTGAGCATTGGGTTTCTGCACGCATCTGCACATTTCCTCAAATGCAGTCCACAGGCCACAGTGCAATTAAACACCCAAACTGCCAAGTTGAGTTTCTGAATCCAGTACCTCTCCCTAGGCCTGACTTGCATATTAAAGATATCCACTAACACATAATATCAATGTATAATCTGTTTACCTGTCATATGTACCCCTCTCAAGTATATTTCATTTTTAAATGATTGTATTTTAAAGACCAGAAATAATATATATGGAGCTTAGAGTATAATTATCAAAAAACTTACTAATAAGTAGCAAAACAAAAGCCACCCCGGAAACTGAGTTCATGCAAGCATATTTCTGCCAGCTTGGATTTTAGATGGACACATTATCTGCAATCCTTTTCTCAAATGGAGTGCCATTTACAGATATCTGCCAAGCCTCATCAAAACAAACAAGCCCCTAGAATCAGAGTTAGCATATAAAGAGCGGGTGGACAGGGCAACAATCTTTTCCCCAGGGCTCTCTTTTATCAGTGGCTCTGACCAAAGAATAGAACCCAGTGTTTTATGTTTCAAGTGTACCATATGGCATGATATGAGTGCACTTTAATGACTTATTAGCATATTCTTCCAACTAAGCTTTCCTAGTTAAACCAGCTTGACAAAAGCTGAATTTTAAAATATTTGCATGAAACCTCCCGGAATAAACATGGCTCAGTCATTGGTTTGCTTTTGCTTGTAGATAAAAGAGAAGCCACTGATCCTTAATGACAAGACTCATGAAAAACATTGAGTTGGCCACCTCTTCTTTTCCCCTCAGGAGTTGAAGATTTTTGGAATGTCTGCAGCATTATTTAGACATTTTCTCTCCCCATGGCATGAAGATTCCCCATTCTGCCTAGATTCTGTGCTTTACATAATGCTTTTTCTGCCTTTTGTGACCTTGATCCTTCCTTTGTGGGAATGAGATTTTCTGACTGAGATCTAGTCACCTGCCTGCCTCATTAAAAAGCCTTTTAGCCTTTGGAGGAGGACCAGACACCAGATCAGGGCTTGGGACTTCTCACTGGGGCTTGGCTAGGAGTGATATGAACCTGGGGGTGAGTCATGTTTCCCTTGAGACTTCCCTAATTGTCTCTGTGAAAATAGGGTCTGCTAGGAGGAAGGCGGGCAGAATGGAGACATCCTCATTACCTAAACAGAGGAAGCCAGTCTCTCTGTCTACTATTGCACGTGCTGTAGTGGTGTTTTTTTTTTTTTTCTTTTCAAATTTGTCTGAGTGTAAATGTCCCCTTTTCTCTCTTTCTCAAGTCAGTTCTTGATATTTTTTGTAGATCAGATTGCTCTTGGTAGAGATTACCAGTGACCATGATATGATGAAGGTGACCATCCTTGGTGACCCCACAATAAAGCTTCCTTGTCATCTCTAGTGCAACCACAATAATATGGGTATGTGAACACTGATTTTTCTTTAGAAAACCTATTTTATGGCAAACACTACAGAAACCCCTTCTCCATAGTTATTTTCCAGTTAGAGTAGCCATGTGACACTGTTATGACCATAACATAAGTGGAAGTCTGTTGGACACAGTTTCTGGGAAAACTTTTGTTTTTCTGGTAAAAAAAGACAAATCCAGCTGGCCTGTGCCTTGCCTTTACTTCTATCTTCTTGTGTGGAATGTAGATGAAACGGCTTTAGGTGCTGCAGCTATCTTGTAATCATGAAACAACAAGCAATCGAATAGAAGCCAACACACTAAATAAATTTAAAAAGTAAATTTCATATGTTAAGGCACTATTCTTCAGGTTTTGTGCAATCCCACTTTGTGGATTAGGAAACTGAAGTGAGAGTGGCTGAGTGGCTTGCTCAAGATCAAACAAGTCTTCTGACTTTAAGTACTGTGCTTTTTCTATGTATTTTGTTAATAAGTCAGAGTCGATACTTTTTACTGTTATTGTGTTCTTACTAAATGCCAGAGTCTATGCTAATTTTTTATATGCATTACTTTATTTAACCTTTACAAAAACCCTGTGAAGTAGTGCTCTGAACTGAATTCTGTTGCCCCAAGATTCATATGTTGAAGCCCTAACCCCCAATGTGACTGTATTTGGAGAAAGGGCCTTTAAGAGGTGACTAAGGTTAAATGACATCATAAGGGTGGGACCCTAATTTAATAGAATTAGTGTCCTTATAAGAAGAGACACCAGAGAACACCTTCTCCAACCTGTACCATATGAGTTGGCCATCTACAAGCCAGAAAGAGGTTCCTCTCCAGAACCTGAATTGGCCAGCACCTTGATCTTGCAGTTCCTAGTCTCCAAAACTGTGATAAATTGATTTCTGTTGTTTAAGCCACGCAGTCTGTAGTATTTTGTTATAGCAGCCCGAGCAGACTAAGACAAGTGATACTATTGTTATGTCCCTTTTGCAAATGAGGAAAATGAAGCTCAGAAAATTTAAGTATTCTCAAGGCCACATAGCTAGTAAGTGGTACTTTTCCTTTCTTCAAGAGATAATATCCTTGTGGCCAATATGTGGTCAGTCCTGTTAATACATGTATACCAGATTATTTCAATTTTTTAAAGTAGTAAAATAATACTTCAGAACAGTGGTTAGTAAATTTTTTCCGAAAAGAGCTAGCTAGAAAATAGTTCAGGTTGGCCAGGCACAGTGGCTCATGCCTGTAATCCCAGCATTTTAGGAGGCTGAGGTGGGTGGATCACCTGAGGTCAGGAGTTTGAGACCAGCCTGGCCAACATGGTGAAACCCCATTTCTACTAAAAATACAAAAATTAGCAGGGTGTGGTGGCATACTCCTATAATTCCAGCTACTTGGGGGCTGAGGCTGGAGAATCACTTGAACTCAGGAGGCAGAGATTGCAGTGAGCCAAGATTATGCCATTGCACTCCAGCCTGGGCGACAAGAGGAAAACTCTGTCTCTCAAAAACAGCAGCAACAACAACAACAAAAAGAAAATAGTTCAGGTTTTGTGGACCATATGGTCTCTGTTGGAACTACCCAGTTCTGCACTGTGAAGGCAGCCATGGACAATTCAAGTGTGAATGGGCATGGCCATACTCAGATAAAGCTTTATTTGCAAAATCAGGTAGTGAGCTGGATTTGGCTCATGCCCAGGTTATAGTTTGCTGATTATTGTTTTAAAGCAATGTTAAAATGTTAAAATGACAATACTTTTAAAATGAGATGTGCTGGGTTTGAATTCTGCTCTGTGACTTTGGGTAGATTCTATCATCTGGGCCTCATTTTCCAAGTTAGAATGGTAACACCTCTGCCAGCCACCAGGGTCGTCGTTGGGATCATGAAAGGTACTAGATGTGGAGGACCTCTAAGAAGAGCAAGTGCTTATGCAGATACAATTTGATGTGGGTATAATTTGATATACTTCAGAGTGCTCCTGGAAGCCCTACCCCAGGCAGAACATACTTAGTTTAAAGCCTGGACTCAGCTGAGACTGATATGGGTTGCTCCAGGGAAGGAAACTCCTCCTTGTACTGGGGGTCTTCCGTGCCCATGAAGCTATAACCTTCAGTGACATCTGGAGTGGAGCCAGCCTTTGGGTAGATTCCAGGCTCCCTGACTCCCCGGTGGAGAGCTCTATTTGGCTTTGAGCCTGCGTCTTCAGTGCAGGAGCTGTTTATCTGAGCTGGGGAGGGCACCGTGGGGAGTGATACTCCTGGTAAGGAAGAAACAGGGCAGCCTGCATCTCTGCTGAACACAAGTCAACATGAGCAAGGGTTCTGGCTGCTTGCCCATGCCGCATGAAACCAGGCTGTGAGGGTGTAAAGGAGAAGCCAGACAAATGTCTGCCCTTCTTTTCATTCTTGTTGCTTTTGCTCTCTGAAAGTATTGTGTTTTTTTGTTTTTTTTTTTGTTTTTTTGAGACAGAGTCTCACTCTGTTGTCCAGGCTGGAGGGCAGTGGCGCGATCTCGGCTCACTGCAACCTCCACTTCCTGGGCTCAAGAAATTCTCCTGCCTCAGCCTCCCGAGTAGCTGGGATTACAGACACACACCACCACACCCAGCTAATTTTTGTATTTTTAGTACAGATGGGGTTTCAGCATATTGGCCAGGCGGGTCTTGAACTCCTGACCTCAAGTGATACAACTGCCTCGGCCTCCCAAAGTGCTGGGATTACAGGCATAAGCTATTGTGCCCAGCCTTATTTATTTCTTTTCTTTTCCTTTTATTTTTTATTTTTTGAAAAGGAGTCTGGCTCTCTCGACCAGGCTGGAGTGCAGTGGCGCGATCTCGGCTCACTGCAAGCTCTGCCTCCCAGGTTCACGCCATTCTCCTGCCTCAGTATCCCATGTAGCTGGGACTACAGGCACCCACCACCTCGCCTGGCTAATTTTTTGTATTTTTAGTAGAGACGGATTTTCACTGTGTTAGCCAGGATGGTCTCAATCTCCTGACCTCTTGATCCACTCGCCTCGGCCTCCCAAAGTGCTGGGATTACAGGCGTAAACCACCGCGCCCAGCCTATTTATTTCTTAAAGTGAGATTATCTATGCAGTTGCTGGCCTCTGAGAAATGTTTTGGTCTCTGAGAATTTTAGAAAGCCAACTTCTTGAAAAAATGGAGAGGAAAGAAAGGAAGAAAACCCTTAAAAACATGTTTTACTTATGACATGGATGTATTTAGAGGACATTATGCTAAGTAACATACGCCAGCAGCAGAAAGACAAATACTATGTAATCTCATATGTGGAGTCTAAAAAAGTCAAACTCAGAAGTAGAAAGGTGGATGGTGGTTACCAGAGGCTGAGCCTGGGGAGGATGTGGAAAGGGGAGAGGTTAGTCAAAGGGTACAAAGTGCCAGTTAGACAGGAGAAATGAGTTCTAGTGATCTATTGCACAGCATGGTGACTACAGTTGATAATAATAATGTATTGTGACTGGACACAGTGGCTCTCACCTATAATCCCAGCACTTTTGGAGGCTGAGGCAAGGAGATCACTTGAGCCTAGGAGAACAAGAGCAGCCTGGGCAACATAGGAATACCCTGTCTCTACATAAAATAAAAGTAAAAAATCAACTGGTTGTGGTGTCATGTGTCTGTAGCCCCAGCTACATGAGAGGTTGAGGTGGGAGGATTGCTGGAACCCAGGAGTTTGAGACCAGCCTGGGCGACATAGTGAGATCCTGTCTCTACAAAAAAATGTTTTAAATTAGCCGGGCACGAGCCAGTGGTCCCAGCTACTTGGGAGGCTGAGGGAGGAGGATTGCTTGAGCTTTGGAGGTTGAGGCTGTCGTGAGTTGTAATTGTGCCACTGCACTCCAGCTTGGGTAACGGAGTGAGACCCTGTCAGAAAAGCAAACCAACAAAATAAAAATAAGAACATACCATGTATTTCAGAATTGGTAAAGAGTAGATTTTAAATGTTCCCACTACAAAGAAAGGGTACTACAAAGAAAGGTGAAGTGATAAGTATGTTAATTAGCCTGATTCAATCATTCTACAATGTATACATGGAGCATAATATCACAGTGTACCTCACAAATATATAAATTATCATTTATCAGTTTAAAAATAAATTTTTGGCCAAGCATGGGGGTTCACACCTATAATTCCAGCACTTTGTGAGGCTGAGGTTGGAGGACTGCTTGAGCCCAGAGTTCAAGACCGGCATGGGTAACACAATGAGGCCACCATCTGAAAAAAAAAAAAAAGAAAAGAAATTTTAAAAACTTAAAAAAAAAAAGAACAACCCAAAACAAGTCTTAGGGAGCCAGAAAGGGCTTCTTTAAATCTGTTCTTCTTTTGAGTTGTAGAAACTTGTTAGCATGGCATTCACAGGCTACCTGGTTAAACTTTCTCTCCCACCACATTCCCAGTCTGCCCATGTCCAGTCATCCTGGGTTTCTTGGTCCTGACTGTATCATGTGGTTTTGGTGTGTGCCTTTGCTTCCAGTTCCACTTCTTGGAATGTTCTTCCATTTTCACCTCCCCTGCTTGGACACATACACCTCCCTCGTGCCAACTTTATTTGGGCCTCTCTTCCATTGCCTCTGAAGAAGGGCTCCAAGGGGAAGTCTTCTCAGGCCCCCACTCTGCAAACAGAAGAACGAGTTCCTCCTCTACTCTCTCCTCTCCATGCTTAAGGTTCATCTTCAGTTTAACCCTGAGATTGTATTGTCTTATTCATCTGTTTTCTTCCAGGCTTCTTATACACAGTAGGTACTTACATACCCAGTGAATAGGGAATAAAAGCAGCCAGAAGTAGTTCACATCAACAACCTTGGAGTGAGGAGACAGACTCTCATCTTTCTGTTGAACATGAAACAAGTAATTTCTGTGTGAAGAAGGGCTTTGTAAACTGTCATCTGCCACTCATCTTCAAGGCCATTCTCTTTTAGAAGGAGTTGTGTTGGTGGCCTTCATGTTGTTTGCCTTTAATTCCAACTTGTATGTTTCCTAAAGACATAGATCTCATGAGATGAAGTAGTGATTTGAGAACAAATCAGTGCCAGCTCTGCTCTTTTATCTCCAAAGAGAATGGACTCTTCTCTGAGATCCAGGGGATTTTATTTCTGGCTCTGTCCTCTATTTTCGTGTTCTAGCCTATGACCAAGGCCCATTCAGCAGCATGAAGTGAAGAGGGTCTGATCTATGAAACTTGATCCTGACCGGCCACATCTCTAGCTCCAGAACACCTATACTGAATTTTCTGGAACTCTCCTCCCAACGGTTACTCTGTCAGAACCTCAGTCGGCTGCATGTCATCATCTTCATAGCCTTCTTTTCTATGGTCACGAAGTCAAGGGACAGCAATGCCAGCAAATCCTGAAGCTTAATGTGGCTAATTAACTCACATATGCCACAGACAGGAGCCTGCACTATTTATGGCACCAAGAAGTGAGAAAATGTCCCCTACCATGGGTATCAGGTAACTAACACAGTTCTGCCAAAGTTTGGTTGTGAAACACGAAGCCTCTGAAACCCGTTGGTGTTAAGTGCGCACCAAATATTCAATCCAGACATGTCGTGCTTGAACTATTCTGGGACTCATAAACCTTTCATCAGAATCAGAGGTGAAATATTTGGCCTTATTTGTAAGTCCCATATTTCTAAAGACCTTGGGGGCTCATTTAGTATTCCCAGCAGAAGGTCACAAGGTTGGTTTTCAGGGATCCTGGTTTAGTGGAACTGATGACTTTAAGCAGGAGATACTTTCATGATTTTCCAGAAACCAGTACCTCACTCCTCCTGCACATTGCCTGCTCTGTCTCCTTCCCTCTCCCTAACAGCACCCCCCAAAAACCCCTAAACACAAGCACTGTTGTATATGTGGCTGTACAGAGCCCTTATGTTTTCTGACCAAAACACTCAAACTTTTATTTAATAAAAATATTAGGGAAGGAGCCTATTCTTCTAGGCAAACTGTGTTATGGAAGGCTTTTTTTCCCATCAAAAATTAGTGGAAGGTGGTGACAATTTCATAGCAACATGAAATCTAAGTGTTAGAAGGGTCCTTTGAAATGATCCAGTCACCCTTCATTTTACAGAGGAAGCCACTGAGATCCAGGTGAGGTGACCAGCCCAGGAGCTCACAGTCAGGGCTTGGCTCTTCTAGGTCTCAAGCAAGTTACCTAATGATTCATTGCCTCAGTTTCCTCACAGATATTCTAAGGATTGGATGAGATAAGTCATCCAAAAATAATTAGCACAGTGCCTGGCGCAGAATGAATATTAGCCACTGATTTACTGACATTACTATTATTTCCCAGATCATTTGTTACTAAGTTTCACTCTTCATTGCACCTGGCTCTGTCCTTATGTCACCAACAGTATGCTCAAATCTGGGCCTCAGAAGCTGCCTTATAATGGGAGGGTATGATGTATTTTGGGGGGATGTGATGATCTTATTTTTCCATATATTCAAATCTTCCAGAGGTTCAGAAACCTCATGAACAAATTATCCCAACAGGTTGCTCCTAGTTTCCAATTATCACATAAGTTAAAAGCCAGATTTTTAAACCAGAGTTGAAAATGTTTCCCTTATAAACCAGCTGCATACTTAAGATCACAGAGATGCTGTCTTGATGCTCTGTTTCTGTTAGAGAGATGTTTGGACAACCTGGGGCCATTATCTGCAAGTGTTATCTTCTCATTTACTGACTTCACTGCCTGGAATGTCCTTTCCTGAGACAGCCTTCCTTGAAGGTGGTGGCACACGATCAGGCCCCTGGGGATGTCTGCACTTTCTCTCAGGGAAGGTCACTGTCCAACACATCAGCCCTCTTTGGGCCTCTCTTAGGAAATCTGCTGTTTGCTCTCTCCTCCAGGAAGGGGATGGGCAGGAAGGAACTCCTGGCTTGGCTCATGGCTGTCTAACAAGAATAGCCAATGCTTCCTGAGCACCTATTATGTGCCAGGCTTTGCTTTAACTATTTTACATTTATTTTCTCCTTGAATCCTCATAGCAATCCCATGAGTTAGATATTATTAGTAGTTTCATTTTGCAAATGGAGAAATTGAGGCACCCAGAAGTTAAATACTTACTAAAGAGACAGGTTGCCCTCCCAAGTGTTCAAGCCAGGTTCCAACTCCCAGAGCTATGCCCTGCAGTGTATAACACTGTCTCATCCACAAATTGTGTGTCTGCTCCTGGGCAAAACAACCAGGTGTTCATTCAAAACAGAGTTCAAACCTGACCCACCCTCACAGATCCTGGTTGATGCCGTATTACAGACAATTACAGGCATAGTTAGCCCCCATCCCCACCTCTCCACAATTTATTCCCTCCTGCCTCCCTCACCTTAGGTAGCTGCTGCCATGGGGGCACTAGGATGTATACTTCCCTTGAATGTTTCTGTATTTTAACTACAAATGCTTGTGCCTGCATATAATATATAGAATTATTTGGGGGTGTTTATGTGTTATATGGTACATAAATGGTACTATACTCAATGGGTTGTTTTACAACTTAAAAAAATTAAACATTATATTTTTGAATTTTATTCACATTGATATATGTACACCTAGTTCATTCATTTTAACTGCTGTACAGTATTACAATATATAATTATACTATAGATTGTTTTTGTCACTTCCCCTATTGATAAACAATACTGCTATGAACATTTAACATGTCCTCATATACAATATACATGTAAGAATTTCTTTCTTTTTTTGTTTTTGAGACAGAGACTCACTCTGTTCCCTAGGCTGGAGTGCAGTGGCTGGATCTTGGCTCACTGCAACCTTCGCCTTCCAGGTTCAAGTGATTCTCCTGCCTCAGCCTCCTGAGTAGCTGGGATTACAGGCGCCCACCACCATGCTTGGCTAATTTTTGTATTTTTAGTAGAGATGGAGTTTCACCATGTTGGCCAGGCTGGTCTTGAACTCCTGGCTTCAAGCAGTCTGCCCACCTTGGCCTCCCAAAGTGCTGGGATTACAGGTGTGAACCATCACACCCAACCAATAATTTTTTTTTTCTTTTTTTCTTTTTGAAGGGGTCTTGCTCTGTAGCCCAGTCTGGAGTGCAGTGGCACAATGTTTCCCAGGTTTGAGCAATCTTCCCACTTCAGCCTCCTGAATAGCTGGGACTACAAGCATGCCCCACCACACCCAACTAGTTTTTGTATTTTTTGTAGAGATGGGTTTCGTCATGTTTCCCAAGCTTGTCTCAAACTCCTGAGCTCAAGGGATCCACCCACCTTGGCCTCCCAAAGTTCTGGGATTATAGGAGTGAGCCACTGCGCCAGGCCATGTGAGAATTTCTTTAGGTATATGTCTAAGAGTGAAATTGTAAGGCATGCACATTATTAACCTTACTGTTATGATATTGCTTAATTGTTCTTTAAAATGAGTGTCAGTTTAGACTCCCAGGAGAAAAGGGTAAGAGTTTGTATTTCTCCCAATTCTTGTCAACACCTGATATTCGTAGACCTTAGCATTTTATGTTTTAACTAGTATAGGTAGAGTTTTTTGTTCACGCATTTTACATGCCATTTTTTGTTTATAATTTTAAAAATTATTTTTGATTAAAGTAAAAGAGTACATGATAAAAAACATTCAAAGTAGAAAAGCACATTCAATGAAAATTGAGTCCACTTCCGATTTCTGACCCTATCCCTTAGTTTTCCTTCCCAGTGGGGAAGGAAACTACTTTTTATGTATCCCTTCAGAGATATTCCGTGCATCTACAAACATACGTGTATGTGTTTATACACACCTACATGGCTTCATACCTTGTTTTTTTTGATTTAACACAAGATCTTGGAACCTTTTTTCAATTCATTGTTATTTATGTTTACTTCATTTAAAAATATCTTCTCCCTTTACGTATGTCTCTGTGCAGAGATAGAACACTTCCATTTTCCATCATTACGGAAACCAGGGTCCTCATCCGGACACTGGCTTTTATTACTCGTACCTTGAGATGGCCGACAGGGAGCTGCCTCCTAACCTCTCTTTCTGACCAGACCATTCTAGCCAAAGCCACGCAGTTCTCCAGATGATTCAGACAGAAAGTCCTTACTCAGGTAATTTTTGTAAAAGCAAAGATTGGTAATGACAGTGGTAATGACAAAAATTATAAGAAATAACTGAGAAGTTTATTGTCTTGGCATACAAAGAATGCAAAATAATTACTTCAATGTTAATAACACAGGCCTTCTTGAGCACTTACAATTGCTAGGCCTTGTATTTTACTTACATTATATTTTTAATCCTCTCAGCATTCCTATGAGTGATATTGTTGAGGTGATATGTTGTCATCACCTCCATATTATAGCTTTAGAAATTGGGGCTCAAGGACTTCAATAATTGGCCTAAGGTCTCAAGCCGGTAAAAATTAGTATGGGACAGGATTGAAACCTGGGTTGATGTGACACTAAAGCTTGTGCTCTTAACGACTGCCATATGGCTCCACACACACATCTAATTTTGTTCGCTTATGATTACAAGGGGATATATTTTTAAGTGTCCAAAATATGTCAATTTATGTATTCATTTTTATAACCATAGTGGTTATTAAATATTTTAATATCACCCCAGCAACCAATTTTATTGTTCATTACTCTCTCAAATCTGAGTGATATTTCCGTTAAATGAAACCAGTCACTCTTACTCAAACAAACCTTTTGTTTTCCGGCCTACCAGTAGATACTTTGGTTCTAGAAATGCTGAGAAAAGTCCTCCTGTCATTCAGTTCTGTTTTGCAGTGGTTCTGCCAAACAATTCTAGAGCAAGTCTGGGCGTTGTGGCTCACGCCTGTAATCCCAGCACTTTGGGAGGCTGGGGCGGGCGGATCACCTGAGGTTGGGAGTTTGAGACCAGCCTGACCAACATGGAGAAACCCTGTGTCTACTAAAAATACAAAATTAGCCGGGTGTGGTGGCGTATGCCTGTACTCCAGCCTGGGCAACAAGAGTGAAACAGTCTTTAAAAAAAAAAAAAAAAATTATAGAGCAATTACTAGGTAGCCACTAACGGGAAAACAGTAACAAGGAGACCAAAAAGGAGAGGAAACTCCAGGATGTTTCCAGAGTCTCTGATTTCTGACTGAGTGAACAGAGATGGGAGACTTGAAGTCTCCATTCTGCTCTCTACCTCTGCAGAGACACCAATCCCTCTTTTTCCTTGAAAAGGAAAGAAAACCACCTCCCTCTTCATTATTTCGATTTGCTTCCGTCTTTCCCATGTCTCTTTGACCCTACCCCCACAACCCAAGGTTTAGCCATCGACAAGGTAATATTCTGTTTTTGACTTTTTCTCCATTCTTTTTTTTTTTTTTTTTGAGACTGAATCTGACTCTGTCACCCAGGCTAGAGTGCAGTGGTGCGATCTCAGCTCGCTTCAACCTCCGCCTCCTGCGTTCAAGCAATTCTCCTGCCTCAGCCTCCCGAGTACCTGGGATTACAGGTGTGCACCACCACACCCAGCTAATTTTTGTATTTTTAGTAGAGACGAGGTTTCACATTTGTCGGGCTGGTTTCAAACTCCTGACCTCGTGATTCTCCCGCCTCAGCCTCCCAAAGTGCTGGGATTATAGGCATGAGCCACTGTACCCGGCCCTCCATTCTTACCTAAGAACAGAATAGAGCCCCAAGCAATGGTAGTTTCTGCAATTTTTGTGAAGCTCTGCTTTGTAATGGGGCTAGAGATGGTGGAGTGGAGGAATGGAGGAAAGGACGAATACTGATGTGCATGATAAGAGGAAGTATGAGCACTGTTGTAAAGAAGTAGCTTTGTGAACTGTCAATCTAAATAACAAACAGAGGGCACTGCAATTCTCCCTTGCAATGTCCTACTCCTGAATAAATATCTTTAGAATAGGGTGTTACAAAAATCATATTTACTCAGAAATATGGCATTGCAATGGGAATATGTGTGCCATAGTAAACTATGTGTGTATTCAAGGAAGTAAAATAAGATAAAAGGTTTTAAAAGAAAAATGAAGAGGATTACATAATTGTTTTGAAATGATTATTTTTGGCGACAAGGATCAATAACGAGGGTGATGTCAGTCCAACACTGGACAGGCAGTTACTGGGTAGATGTTGTCACAGTAGCTCTTACTGACATTTTGGGCTGGACAATTCTTTGTTGTTGGGGCTGTCCTGTGGAATGTAGAATGTTTAACAGCATCCCTGTCCTCTCTATACCCATTGGATGCCAGTAGCATCCTCTGCAGTCATGACAATCAAACATGTTTTCAGTCATCTCTGGTTGCCCCTTAAAGAGCAAAATTGTCCTCAGTTGAGAGCCACCACCAAAGCTGTTCCCTCTGCCTGGCACACTCTTCTCCTAAAGTTTCCACCCCGTCACCTCCCACAAGTCACTGCAGACCTAACCCTGATGAGCCTCCTCTACCACCTTTTTTAATTACTGCAAACTGTTCCTCTCCTAACTCCCTGAGCCCCCTTACCCTTCTCTACTTTTTTATTTTTATGATCATCTAATGTACTTATTTGTATGTGTTTATACTTGTTGTCTCTCACTACAATGTAAGCTCCTTAAGGGATCAATTTTCTTTGCTTATATTTCCTACAGCACCTAGAGCATTTCCTCACACGTGGTTAAAAAATAATAAAAATACATACGCAGAAGGTATAGATGAAAAGTCCAGCTCTCACTTCTGTTTTCTGTCCTCCTAGTTCTTCACTCCCAAACCAAGTAACTGCTTTTATCGGTTATTAGTGTATCCTTTCAGAGCTTCTTTATGCGAAATCAAGCAAGTAGGAACATATATTTCTAATCCTAATTTTTTAAACCAAAAGTTGGCACATTTAGACACCATTTAGCACCTTCCTTTTTTCATTTAAGCTTATATGCATTATGAGAATAGTTTATCTGTCTAGAAAGATTTTTGCTTTCCTGTTTGAACTTTTCCTGTGGCTGAAACTTGGAGATGCACAGTCTTGTAAATAGTAGCCTGACTTTCCTGTCTTTTCACCAAGAGAAAAATTGATTTTCCCGTTAAACTTGAATTCAGATTTCAGCCAGACCCCAGCCAGTCGGCAGGTCTGCCTGCCATGTTTCCTCTCTGAGAGCTATTCATTGACTCAAGTCCATATGTCATTTGATTATTTTGGATTATGTGACAAGCTTTTTAAATTTTCCTTTTGATATGAATTTAATTGGTTGCCTCTAGGACAGGGCGGAGGATTGGTAGTTCTTGGAAATCGGCCAGACTGTGAGTGTAGGAGGGTCCCTGGGGATGCAGACAGTGTTGACCTGGATCCTTTGAATAAGAATTCCCCAGGGTGTTCTGGACAGCCTTTCCAGCAGGAGCTGCAGGAGTGGACCCAGGCGGGAGCAGCTCCTTACACAGCCTCCACTGCCCTGGAGGTGACTTAGACGTTCATTGAGAAATGGTTCCTCTGGATTTCTGTGCAGAGGGAGAAAGGCTTTTTCCACCTCGTTTTTACATACGGTGGTTGTCCACCTACCTTGAAAGGCAAAAATTGGGAGGCCCAGGGAGATAGCTAGTTGCTTGAGAAGTCCAAATGTACAAAAGGTCCAAGATGAAAAATCTGGTCTGGGGCCAGTGGTGTGACTCTGTGATGAGCATTTTATCCTGTAGACGCAAATGAATGGTGTATGTTTGAAAATGAAGTACTTAGTGATTATTACTTGAGAGGTCTTAAAACATTTAGCTCTCAACTTATCAGGCCTCCATGTTTGACATTTCACATTAGCCAAAACGGATGGAATTTTTAAAGACCTAAAAGATAAAATATGCAACAACCTTCGAAATTGTAAACAGAGAATTAGAATGACAGATCACTACTGGTTTAAAAAAGCTATTATCTTGGGTGTACATACAAAAGACCCTCTTCTCGTTTGGGAGGGACATGTTCAGGTCACTATAGTCAAACATTATTTTTCTCTCTTTAGTTCCAGAAAGACTAATAAGAAGTTGCGGCAGACAAAAAGAACAGCTGGATCATGCATCTTTCAAATGGGAAAAACTTGTACCCTTAATCACAGATGAACCCGTGAGGAAATACTTTAGAAAAGATTGAACTCATCTTTTCATAGAATATGCAATCTAATCAGCACTCTGAGAAAAGCAGAGAGGAAGGATTAGAAATAATAGTCTGTGTTTATTTTTGTCTGGGATCTATGGAAATGTAGGTTTATGACTTGACTTGACTTGAGCTCTCACAGTTAAAATATATGGCATATAGAATAGTACTTGCTGCCAGGTCTGGCCTGGCCTCATTCAATTTCACAAGGTAAGTGGCAGACTGTGTATCCACTGGAGTTAGCTGTGGTTTGCTGGGAAAAGAAATATCTATTAGTTTAGGTCTTCTTTGCTTTTTTATTTTAAAATATACATTAAATACATTTCAGGATACATTAAAACATATACATGAAGTAAACTACTAATGTTTATTTCAAAGTCAAAAACAATATTCTATTTCTTTTTTCTTTTTTTTTTTTTTTGAGACAGAGTCTCTCTCTGTCACCCAGGCTGGAGTGTAGTGACTTGATCTCAGCTCACTGCAACCTCTGCCTCCCAGGTTCAAGGAATTCTCTTGCCTCAGCCTCCCAAGTAGCTGGGACTACAGGCACGTGCCACTATGCCCTGCTAATGTTTTGTATTTTTAGTAGAGATGGGGTTTCACCATGTTGGCCAGGCTGGTCTTAAACTCCTGACCTCATGATTCGCCTGCCTTGGCCTCCCAAAGTGCTGGGATTACAGGTGTGAGCCACTGTGCCTGGCCTCCATTTCTTTTTTGCAATTTGATCTCAGATATTCTGTAGTGTGTTTTGGGTGGGGGGAAATCTAGGTTGTTTTCTTCTTCCTTTTTTAGACAGGGTCTCAGGGTCTCACTCTATCGCCCAGGCTGGGGTACAGTGGTGCAATCATAGCTCACTGCAGACTTGAACTCCAGGGTTCAAGGAATCCTTCCTGCCTCAGACTCCCAAGTAGTTGGGAATACAGGTGCACACCACCACGTCCAGCTAATTAAAAAAAAATTGTCTGTAGAGACAGGGTTGCCCAGGCTGGTCTCAAACTCCTGCCTCAAGCAATCCTCTCACCTCAGCCTCCCCAGTGGCTGAGATTACAGGCTTGAGCCACCATGCCAGGCTAGGTACTTTTTAAAAACAACTTTTTGAGATATGATTCTTATATAGATCACCCATTGAAAGTGCACAGTTCAATGGTTTTTAGTATTTGTCAGAGTTGTGCAATCATCATCAAAATCTAATTTCAGATCATGTTCATCATCCCAAAAGGAAATTTCATTCCTGTTTAGCAATTACTCCCCATTTCACCTACTCCCC
The DNA here is from genome assembly GCF_037993035.2 of Macaca fascicularis. Taxonomy (NCBI): domain Eukaryota; kingdom Metazoa; phylum Chordata; class Mammalia; order Primates; family Cercopithecidae; genus Macaca; species Macaca fascicularis. Next base: position 102,953,199 of record NC_088377.1, on the reverse strand, counting down.
CAATCCTTGGCAACCACGAATGTAGTTTCTAACTCTGTGATTTGCCTATTCTAGATATTTCAGATAAATGGAGTCATGCAATATGTGGTATTTTGTGTCTGGCTTCTTCCACTTAGCATGTTCTCAAGGTTCATTATGTTGTAGTATATGTCAGTACTTCATGCCATTTGATGGTTGTCTAATGTTCCACTGTGTGAATAACTGCACTTTGTTTATCCATTCATCCTATGAAGAACATTTGGGTCGTTTATACTTTTTGCCTATTGGGAAAAATGCTGCGAGGAATATTTATGTACAAAGTTTTAGTGTGGATATTTGTTTTCATGTATTTGGGTATATACCTAAGAGTGGAAACGCTGTCTCATATGGTAACTGTAGGTTTAGCATTTTGAGAAGCTGCCAAATCATTCTCTGCTTTTTAAAATTTTTTTATTTTTTTGGAGATGGGGTCTTGCTCTGTCACCCAGGCTGGAGTGCAATGGTGTGATCATGGCTCATTGCAGCCTCAACCTCCCAGGCTCAAGCGGTCCTCCTGCCTCAGCCTCCCAAGTAGCTGGGACCACAGGCATGTACCACCATGCCTGGCTAATATTTTTTATTATTTTTGTAGAGACAGGATCTCTTTATGTTACCCAGGTTGGTCTTGAACTCGTGGGCTCAAGTTATCCTCCTGCCTCGGCCTCCTAAAGTGTTGGGATTCCAGGTGTGAGCCCCTGCACCTGGCCTGTTCTCTGCTCTTTAAGAGTGATAACTATGGCATTTTAGCCAGGGGTTTGTCAGGATTTGAGTATCGAGCACATATTTGATTCAGCTGGTTCACAGTTGTATTTTATCCTTCCCATCTCCATTCCCAATTGTTTCATTTGTTCAATGTTTACTGAGCCGGTTGCCAGTATTGGAGGATTACAATAAGAAGAAAACAAGATAAACAGTTATGAGGGCTCCCTGGGACATAGAAACTCACACTGGGCCATGTTGACCTATGCCTTACCCTGTATTCTCTTGGTGGTAAACTTAAATTTCAAACATCACTCTAACAAAGTCTAAGGACAATCAATATTTTTACTCATCTCCTAAATAATACCAGAAACCAGGCATGCTTAAATTTCCTTCTGCATCCTCTTCTTCAATTTTCTACATTTTAATCAAGTGTTTTATTTCTACCTTGTTTTGTAAGTCAATATTTATTTAGCATTAGTAACACTTAACAACTGATACCTTTGCTCACAATTGCAACTGGCTTCCCTTACATTTCTTCTGGATTCATTTCCTATTTTCTGAGATATATTTATTAGTAATTTTTTCAGAACGAATCTGGTCATTTTTTTTTACTTTATTTATTTATATTTTTTGAGACTGTCTCATTCTGTCATCCAGACTGAGTGCAGTGGCACGATCTTGGTTCACCGCAACTTCTACGTCCCAGTTCAAATAATTCTCGTGCCTCAGCCTCCCAAGTAGCTGGGATTACAGGTGCATGCTACCACACCTGGCTATTACTTTCATTCTTGAATAATTGTCTAGTATATTAAGATCAATAGACCAGGCATGATGGCTCACACCTGTAATCCCAGCAATTTGGGATGCCCAGGCAGAAAAATTGCTTGAAGCCATTAATTTGAGACCAGACTTGGCAACATAGCAAGACCCTATATCTACAAAAAATTTAAAAAATTAGCCAGGCAAGTTGGTGTGCACCTGCAATCCCAGCTACTCAGGAGGCTGAGGTGGGAGGATGACTTGAATCTAGGAGCTTGAGATTACAGTGAGCAATGACTGTGCTCAATGCTGATCAATAGAGTGAGACCCAGTCTCAAAAATAAATAAATAAAAAGATCAATAGCACTGTCTGGCTGCTGTCTTAATGTTCAGATCAGTCTTCACAATGTTCAACTGTGCTCAGTTCCTGCCTTTTCTTCTCTATCACCTTCATTGTTAAATCTCTGTGGCTTAACACAATTAAAATGAAATTCTCATTCATGTCTTAGTCTAATGTATCGGGTGGCTCTCTTGAGTAGCTTCCCTCCAACCAGTGCCTCAGAGATCCTCGCTCTTTTCATTTTATGATTCTGCCACACTGAGTTCTTTCCAGGGAGTCTATTGGCTATTTAGCATGTTTGTGTATATGTGTATGTGTGTGTGTTTTTTTCAGAGAAACCTAGAGGTGGTGCACATTACTTCTACTACATCATGTTGGCCCGAAATGCAACTGCATAGCCCCAAAGGAAGTTGAGAAATGTAGTTATCCTGTTTGCCCAGGAGGAATGTTTAATGAACTCACAGCATTACCTCTGCCACATTATGACATAGAATTCTTGGTTGGCAGTTATTTTTTCTCAGCACTTTTAAGATTTTATTTCATTTTCTTTTGGCATCTATTGTTCATGAGAAATTCATGGTCAGTCTGATTGTTGTTTTTCTGTTGATAATCTGTCTTTTCTCTCTGGTATCATTTAAGATTCTTCCATTCGTCCTTGATAGTCTGCTATTTTGCTTTCATGGGTCTCTTTGTAGGTTTGTTTTTATTTATCCTGATGAGAAAACTTTTAAAACAATCTGGGAAATTCCGAGTCAGGATATCTTTGAATATTGATTTTCTGCCATTCTGTTTTTTCCTTCAGGAGCTTTTAGATCTATTTTCCATGTCTCTTAACTTCTTGTTCACATTTTCTATGTTTAATCTATTGTTTAACTTGTTGAGGTTTTTTTTATTTTAGTGAGAATATTTGTTATTGTCTGGGACATACACATACTTGGTTTTTTTCCCCAACTTATCCTGTTCTTTTGTTTTTACTTTGTGAATTATATTTCTTCATCTCTCTGAATATTTTACACATTTATTTTGAAGGCCCCTCAGATTAATTTTCAAATTAAAATTACTCTACGATCTGTAGTTTGTTGGGTGTGAATTATCCTGTTTCTTAGGATTGTAGGCTAGGTTCCTTGAATCTCTTTCTCCATGAGAGTCACATGTGTGCGTTAGAGTTGTTTCATAGCTTTCTCTGCTCAGGCCCTGTATTCACCAGTTCTATTTTTTAATGTTGCCCAGGCTGGACTTTGAATTCCTGGGCTCAAGTAATCCCCCTGCCTCAGCCTCCTGAGTAGCTAGAACTATAGGCATGTGCCACCATGCCTGGCTTGTGCAACTTTTGTCTTACTTTTTGGTTTGGGGTTTCTTAATGGCAAAGATAGTAATACAATTTGGAGCCCATGCTCAGAAAGTCTTGGAGGTCTGGTTTCTTGAGAATGACTTATCTATTCTTTCTAATTAGAGAGAATTTTGCTAGAGGAAATAGAAGAATTTAGCTTGAAAAGTAAAGTATGACATTTAATAATGGATTCTTGAGTTAGATTGACTTAAATTCAAGTTCCGGCTTTATCAGTTAGTAGCTATGTGACTTCATTAAAGTTATCTAATTTTTCTGAGTGTACATTTCCTCATTGTAAAGTGGAATATATTCACTTCTTAGCTCATGGATATTAATCACTGTTAGTTATGATTTCTAGCTGCAGATCAAGGACAAAGGAAAATTTCTTTGTACCAAGTACCCTAGCCCAAGCAGGAAGACCTATTGAAGGAGCAGGCAAGGGAAATATCTGTAAAAGTTGGAGAAATGCCCTGCAGTTGTCAGCATCAGGAAATGTGAAGGGTGAAAGGTAGGAACACTTAAGGCATGGCTGTCTCTCCAGCTGTGTGGTCATTATTCCTTACTGTCTTCCCCTGGCCTCTCAGTCAGCAGGAACCATGTTGGTCAATGGTAGCAGCATCTAAGGTATCAATCTTCATCATGACCAGTGCAATCTGCCTAAGGGCAGAAGACTTTTGAAAAGTGCTAAATGAATGCTATAATCATTTCAGGATAACTATTATTGAGTTGAAAAATTTGAGATAAAAACAAAGTAAATTACTTTTATTATTTGAACCTTAAAATTTTTTTATTTACTTAAGTTTTATCTCCTTGTTGTTGTGATTCTTAAAGTGACTTCATTGTTTGGAAATCTAAAATTAGCTTTATTATTTTCTTTCTATTTTACTTTTTTCTTGTGTTCCCACCTCTGTTTCAATGCAAGTTTTCCCTAAGCATCTTTGTACCATGTTTGTCAGTATAAAGGAGGGTTAGACAAAAAGAAAGAAAGAAAAAAGGAAGGAAGGAAAACACACTGGTTTTACATAAGCATTAACACCTGTTTCACGTGCTGATAAAGTACAGTACTGCACTAATCTAGTTGAGTCTTTCTTAGTTGTCTGCCACCTGGTCTGTATCCTGAGTTATCCTTGAATTCCAGTTTATAATGGCTGACCCATTTAACCTCCCCATAAGGTTAAAACCCAGATATAAGAGGCCTTACTGCTATTCAACTTGTCACAGAAGGTTGAGTTTGACCAGGACCCTATCCTTCTAAGGTGGAATCTGGGAAATATCCAAGCACTTCCAAGTGATAATGCAAGCAAGAGACTCCTCAGCTATTGACCAGCTTTGCCCCAACAGCCCTGACTACCTCCTGGCATGAGAAAAGCAAAAGTCTGATAAATTAAGCCTCAGCTTCTAAGTTTTAGAAAAGGTCTATGGAAATAATTTTCTTTCCTATTTTTAATGCTTTGTAACTCTGATTATATCATAAATAATGCTTACTTCATGTCTAATGGGGCCAACATCATGTATGATGGCACTTTATCTGAGAAGGCATAAAAGTGGAGCAAGAAATCATTACCAAGAATGCAAAGCAAATTTAAAAAATCAGCAAAGTTTAAAATGAAATGTTCCTAGTTGATTTCACGTGCTACTGGCCTAATGACACTGTAACAGATGATTTTAAATCTAGAGCTGCTGGTGCAGCAGGGAGAGTCACTTTTTCAACTCTTCATGTAGTACCACAAGGATCAGGATGACGCTTTTGCATACACCTGGGCACAGCTGCAGCTCAAATGTGTGAAATTTCCCACAATGTCATGGGCACCTGCTGTTTTAGTCTGTCCAGCATTCATTCCCCTCGGTTCTGGTAACAGAGCCAGCTTCTTTTTGGGGGAATTCTGTCTTCCGCATGGGTGGGCCCTTTCGGTGAGACTGCCCTGCCATCCTCTAGTTAAGTGATGGCCACATGACCCAAGCCTGGCCAATCAGGCATTCTCTCTAGTGGAGTCTGTAAAACCAAGATGGTGGTTATTGATTCTCCCAGACAGAGGCTCCCTGAAGAGACTGCCCTTAGAGCCTGGAGCTACTCCAGTCCTAATCCTTCAGCTTTTCTAAGTTTCGCCCCATTAAATTATTTTATCCTCTTTAACTTTGTTAATTCACTTCTGTTGCTTGCAACAAAAACGCAAATTGACACACCGATACATACTTCCTGGTATGGCAGGCTGGCGCTCTCCCACCAAACCCTCCTTCAGAAGGAAAAGTTGCTTTTACACCTTCTTAGAACAGAATGTCTGGAGGGGAAGCTCTCACCTGGAACAACCAGTCATAGAAAAGACTTCACTGAAGACATGACATTTGTTTGTAAATAAATGGCAGAGGAGTGCTCCAGTTGTGCTGCATTTTCTTGCTTAGAAGGAGTGCTAGGGAAGATCGTCCATGCTCTGGAATCAAACTGCCTGTGCTCAAATCCTGGCTTTGTGACTCAACTAAACCTCCGTTTCTTTATCTGTTAAAAGAGAATAGTTGCATCTACTGTTAGGGTAGTTAAAAATGAAATAAGATAATTCACATAAAGAGTTTAACACAATGCTTGGTGCATACAGATCCTCAACAACATGAGTTCATTGTGACAATATGCTTAAAATACACTTCTCTAGGTTTCCTTTAATTTGGTCTGTATGGCAGCTCTTTGGGATAATAGGATCAAGTAAATGTGATGTCCCTCAGGCGCAAAGATAAAATGTGACCCGCTATCAATTGGACACACACTTAGAATTATTTAACGAGTAGTGATTGTAAGAGCCTTGAGTCAGAAACTGTTGAAATTAGTCTTGAGATAGAGCTCTCTCTATTTAATTACTATCTATTACAGTAGTCCTCCCTATCCATGGGTTCTGCAGCCAAAGATTAAACCAACCACAGAGAAAAAAATTTTGAAAAAAAAAAACCAATAAAAAATAGCAATACAACAATAAAAAATAATACAAATAAAAAACCAGTACAGTATAATAACTACACAGCATTTGCATTGTATTAGGTATTATAAGTAATTAGAGATGATTTAAAGTATAAGAGAGGATGTGCATAGGTTAAGGGCAAATACTATGCCATTTTAGATCAGGGACTTGAGCATTCATGGATTTTGGTATGTGGGGGAGTTGGGTCTTGGAACTAATACCATGTGGATACCCAGGATACACAGGGACAACTGTACATTCGCTCTTTCTTTTTTTTGTGTGTGTGTTGTTTTTTTTTTTGAGACGGAGTCTCGTTCTGTCGCCCAGGCTGGAGTGCAGTGGCGAGATCTCGGCTCACTGCAACCTCCGCCTCCCGAGCTCACGCCATTCTCCTGCCTCAGCCTCCCGAGCAGCTGGGACTACAGGCACCCACCACCATGCCCGGCTGATTTTTTGTATTTTTTAGTAGAGACGGGGTTTCACTGTGTTCACCAGGATGGTCTCGATCTCCTGACCTCGTGATCTGCCCGCCTTGGCCTCCCAAAGTGCTAGGATTACAGGCGTGAGCCACCGTGCCCGGTCTGCTCTTTCTTTTTTACATTATCCCCTTTCGTACCTCTTTCTTCCTCACCTCTTTGTAGTCACATCTCTTAGCTGAACAACAACTCTGATTCAAGAAGTAGTTACTGAGAGTTAGGTCATGTCCATACAGATGAATTAGGAGGCTTTCTGTGCTCAAGGCCTCAGGCTGGTTCTCACCTTCATTTCCAGTGTTTTCACCGACATTCAGCCTGAGTCTCAGGAACTCTTTTCTGAATGGTTGAAAGGACTTCCTAACTGACCTTTCACCTCTCTCTCCACTTCTTTCTTCCACCTTTTGAATCTCTCTGCTACATGAATCTCCCTGAAATTCAGCTCTCACCACATATTTCTGTAAACCCCCTCTCGCCACATCGTGCCACATTACCTACCAAATAAAGCCAACAGTTTTCTTTCTGGTGTGTGGGGTCCTCCCCAATATGGCGTCACCTTTCCTTCTCTCCTTCCTCCTGTTCCCCATGGCCCTGACCATCATCTGTCCTTCTCCAGCAGGCTCTGCATTCCCTATCCAGCTTTTGATCCATTTGCATCCCCTCCTCACATGGGCCAAAGCCCTGCCCATTCTTTAAGGCCAGGAATAAATGCCACTTTATAATTTGTCCTGGTTTCCCAAAGCCTGTAAAGGCTCTTCCTCCCCTCAGCCCCTACAGCGCATTGTAACTCTGTTTCAGTTTTATAGGACTCTACCTTGTTCCATAGATATTTAGGTAAGACAGGAAGAACTTTCTGCCTGTAAAAAGGAGACACTGAAATGTACTTCCAAGGAAGGAGGGGAGAATTTAGCTTTCTCTGCAAGTTTTGAAGAAAGAGATCCATCTTTGAGGAAATTTTATATGAGGTCTTGTCTGGAGGTCAGTCAATGAACTGATGGCCGCCAAAGGGTCTGGATAATTAAAATTCTAGTAAATTTCTTGAGACAGTTTTAATTCCTTGAGACAGCACATGCACGTAGATGCGTAGGAAGAACACTAGAACAGGTTCTACTGAAGAAGACTAAGAACTATCATGGAGCTGTTTTCACTTTGCCAAAGGAAAGAGTAGCCAGGCCTCCTAGAGACTGGGCTGTTTTGAGGTTCTCCATACCTTATTGGGACTAGGTAAATTATTTTTCCTTCTTCTACAGCGATTTAGATCTTGGGATCCCTGTCCAACTCATTTCCTGGTTCTTTGCAGAAACCTTGAGTATGTGGGTCCCTATCAGGAAACAGTGTGAAAGAGGAGAGATATTGGATTGCCAGCACTCTTCACATGTGTTATGTGTTTAACTTCCATATTAACACATAAGGCAGAAAACATTTCCTCCAATTTTTTAAATGTCAAAATGTTAGAAGTTTAGTGACTGGTTCAGGATTACTTAGTAAGTGTTGAAATGGGTATTCAAACTGAGGTCATACTCTTTCTCATTCCATTCAAATCTTCCCACCACCCCTTTCTTGTCATCAGTTCTCCTTTTGGACTTTCTCTCCCATATGGCCCTAGAACTAACCTGTTGGCCCAACTTCCACCAATTTCTCACTGCCGTATCAATCTGAGGCCTGTCCTTCACCTTCTCCCAGAATCAAAGGAGATTTTTGTGTGTGTGTGTGTGTCCCATTCTTTCAGGGCTACATTGTTAGCCAACCCAGAGATGATTAAGAGCTAAACTATCAGTGATCTGTTATGACCCAAAGACTATTATCCACCCATGATTGTGGCTTTATTCATTTCTCCTTTAGTTCTATTCATTATGCTTTATATATTTTGAAATTTATGTGAGTAGGCATATACAAATTTAGGATTTTAAGGTTTTTCTGATGAACTATGTTATCATCATAAAATGTTTTTCTTCATCTCTGATAATATTTCTTGTCTTGAAGTCTATTTTGTCTAATAATAAAGCCACATCAACTTTCTTATTATTAGAATTTGCATAACAATCTTTTTCCATCCTTTTACTTTCAGTATCTCTAAGTCCTTATATTTAAAATGTGTTTTCTGAAAACAGCATACAGTTGACATTGAGTTGTTTTTGTTTAAAAATCAAATCTAGGCTGGGCATGGTGGCTCAGGCCTATAATCCCAGTACTTTGGGAGGCCAAGGCCGGTAGATCACCTGAGATCAGGAGTTGGAGACTAGCCTGGCCAACATGGTGAAACCCCGTCTCTACTGAAAATACAAAAATTAGCTGAGTGTGGTGGTGCACACCTGTGATTCCAGCTACTGGGAAGGCTGAGGCAGGAGAATTGCTTGAATGGGGAGGTGGAGTTTGCAGTGAGCGGAGATTGCGCCATTGCACTCCAGCCTGGGCAATAAGAGTGAAACTCCATCTCAAAAAAAAAAAAAAAATCAATTCTGATAATATCTTTTAAATGGAGTGTTTAGTTCATTAGCCTTTTATATTGTATAAAATTTAAGGTATACAACATGATGTTTTGGTATATATATCCATTCATTAACATTTAATGTAATTATTGATAAAGCTGGATTTATGTTTCCCATCTTGCTCTTTTAGGGTTTTGGGTTTTCTTTTCTTTTCTTTTCTTTTTAGAGAATTGCATTTGAATAGGAAACGCCTGGATACCATGCATCTAACCCTGTTTGGTAATATTTTAGACAATCATAACAGATGAAGTGAAAGGGTCCTTCTGACATCTGCTACATGTTGCCAAGTAAGCATTTGAACTTTTTGCTTATAAGTAAAGGAATGCCCTAATTATTTAACATTTAGGTCATTTTCAGTTTTTATTTCCAGAAATGGTGTCTTAAAGATCATCTTCACACATAGCCTTTTCCTCCTGTTTTGGTCTGATGTAATAGGCTAGACTTCCAGAAGGAGGATCATTGGGTCAAAAATATTGAACATTTATAAAGTTACTGTATTGTTTTCCAAATGGGTGGTACCAATTTACCATGCAACCAGCAATGTATGACAGTACATATTTTGCCACATCTTTACCAGTATTGAATGTTCCCAATTCATTAAAATTTATTGTATTTATAAATTTAATTATACAATAATTTCTGGGATTATATTTAGTATATCTTAAAATTTTTATGTGCTACGAGAACCTCCAGAGCAGTAGGAAAAAAATATAAAATATCCTATTTATTATGCTGAGAATTCTAAGAAGGTTTTTATCTAGGCAGAGTGAAAAATTGTGGAGTAGATCTAGGGAGACTGAAAAATTCCCTGGTTGGTTCCTAAAGAAAGCCATCACTCCTTAAAAGACCTCTCTATCCTGTCTCCATCAAAATCTCATGCCAAATCTGCATTCTACTTCATCCTGAGGTATTGTCTCAAAAGGAATTTGCATGATGCAAACTTTCATGTACCTAAGGGATAGCTATGTGCTTAGAATAGTGACTGGCCCCCCATGACATCAGTGGAAAATGAAAATCTTTGCTAATTAGGTGCCTTTGTAGTAAGGAAACATAATGATTTCTATTATGCAATTAAGTATGAGCATTTCTTTCATTATAAACTGTAATTCTTCTTTGTTATGTGAGAGCAAGAACTAATTTTATTTTCAGATCAATAGTTGGAATGCCGAGTTAATAGACGTGCGATGTTAATATAGTATAAAATAGCAAATTAGGCTGCTTGGGTTTGAGAGCATTTTTTTTTTTTCTTTCTGAGACGGAGTCTCACTCTGTCGCCCAGGCTGGAGTGCAATGGCATGATTTCAGCTCACTGCAACCTCTGCCTCCCAGGTTTAATTGATTTTCCTGCCTTAGCCTCCTACAGATGTGTGCCACCACATCGGGCTAATTTTGCATTTTTAGTAGAGACAGGGTTTTGCCATTTTGGCCAGGCTGGTCTCAAACTCCTGACCTCAGGTGATCCACCCACCTCGGCCTCCCACAGCGCTGGGATTACAGGCATGAGCCACCACACCTGGCCTGGGAGCATCTTTTTAATCAGACCACATGACTATGGCTAGGTTGCGTGAATCACTGCTGCTCTGGAGTTTTCTGGATTGCAGAGCTCTTCCTGATTGAAGCAGGTCTCCTGAAAAATCACAATGGGACTTTGAATAAATACTTCCATCTCTTAGGCCTGTCTCATAAAATTGGTGGGGTTCTGAAATATGTTTTCTCAAGGGTTGAAATGCATATTTATTTTTTTGTTGGGTGGGCTGAGCCAATAATGATTGGAATCAATAAGAAAGTCCTTCATCAGTAGAGTTTATAATAGCAGCTTTAAAGGTCTCCAGATATGAGATGAACTCTGTTAAGTTTTATTGGTAATTTACCAGGTATACTTCATGAAATTTACTCAGATAATTTCAGAATTCATTTTTACCCACAACCACTGAAAGCCTCTAAAGATTTCAGGAGACCCAAACTCATTTCTACCCTGGCCAATATCTGCAGATCTAGCCCACACAGCTGGCTTCCAACTGTCTGTACCTCAGCTCTCACAAAGACACTGGTTTTGTTTTATTTTGTTTTGAGATGGAGTCTCACTCTCTTGCCCAGATTGGAGTGCAGTGGCACGATCTCGGCTCACTGCAACCTCTGCCTCCCGGGTTCAAGCAATTCTCCTGCCTCAGCCTCCTGAGTAGCTGGGATTACAGATGTATGCCACCACATCCAGCTAATTTTTGTATTTTTAGTAAAGACAGGGTTTCACCATGTTGGCCAGGCTGGTCTTGAATTCCCAACCTCAAGTGATCCGCCTATGTCGGTCTCCCAAAGTGCTGGGATTACAGGCATGAGCCACTGTGCCCGGCTGATCAATACATTTTTTCTTTTGTACTCCAAAGCAATGTATACTCATTGTTGAAAACTTGTAAAATAAGCAAAAGAAAGAAAATAAAAATCATTCAATAAATGTTTTTCTACTTGCTTATCTATATTTAAAAATTTTCAACATTGAATAGATATATTTATAATAAGAAAAAGTTATATTTAATTTTAAAAAATTTCAGAAAGATATACTTCAAAATGTTTATAGTCTTTTTAGCTTTTTTCCCCTTAATTTTGTATAATGATAACTATATTACTTTTATAATTGAGAAAAATAATTTCAGAATAAATATTAGTATTAATTATTAATATAAATTAATTAATATAAATATTATTAAAATTAATTCCACCACTCAGAAAGAAGTATTGCCAATATTTTGGTGTATATCTTTCAAGTCTTCTTAGGAAAGAAGACTGTATGTCTAGCTAGAGTTTTATTTTATTAATTTTAAAAAAGACATGTATTCAGTGTTATGATCAGACTGTTAGATTTAGCAATCCATAGCATGGGTGCATTAAAAACTTTTGTTAGAATGCTTTATACTTTCCACAGAACAGAACAGAACAGAAACTAAAATAACCTGCCACAAATACAGTCCTTGAGCTTTTTGTGCGTACACGTGAGCATTGTCTAAAACATATCTTCTTTGTAGCAGCTGGGCACTGCCACCACGGTGCTTGGTTGAGTCCACAAATCTGTTACTGGTAGCTTCCCTGTCACCTCTTTGGCTCTCCTCTCCTGCCAAGCTTTGTTGGTGTCAGTAATTAAAATCTTCTGCCATTGACATAGTGACTGCTGCTACTAGAAGCACCACACCCACCTTGGTTTCATGATTTGGCAAAGTATTGGCCTCCACCACCATAGGGGCCAAAGCTTCTGCCTCCAAAGTTTCTTCCCTTCATGGGTCCAAATCTGGAGATTGATTATTGTAATTGCCAAAATCATTGTAGCTTCCACCACCTCCAAAATTGCTCCTATCATTACCAAATCCCTTATAGCCATCTCCACTGCCACCATATCTACCACCAGCACAGCTGCTACCAAAGCTACCATAACCACTAATGTTTCCTCCATGACCAAAGTTGTCATGACCACCAAAACCATCTCCACGACCACCACCAAAGCTTCCAGAATGACTTCGACCTCTTTGGCTGGATGAGGCACCAGCCATCTCTTGCTCCGACAGGGCTTTCCTAACATCACAGTGTGGTCACTCCCACGAGAGTATTTCTGAACGACAGTCTTATCTGTGGAGTCATGGTTGTCAAAGGTTACAAAAGCAAAGCCTCTTTTCTTTCCACTGCCTTGGTCAGCCATGATTTCAATATTTCGATTTTCCCATACTGTTCAACATAATCTCTTAGGTGACGTTCTTCAGTGTCTTCTTTAACGCCACCAACAAAGATCTTTTTCACAGTTAAGTGGGCACCTGGTCTTTGAGAACTTTTTCTTGAGACAGCTGTCTTTGGTTCCACAGCTCTTCCATCCACGTTGCGTGATCTTGCATTCATGGCTGCATCCACCTCCTCCGCAGTGGCATATGGGACAACCCACAGCCCCTGGAGTGCTTGGTGTTTGGCTCTTTCATTAGCACACAGACTCTGAGTGTTTCCAGTTGCTCAGAATGGCTCCTCACACTCTCATTGGTTGTTCCAAAGTTCTTCCCCCACATGAAGAACTTCCATAGCTGTTCAAGCTCTTTAAAAGGCTCTGACTTAGGACAGCAGTGGGAAGAGACTTTAGCCATGCTTCCTCGGCTCCTCTGTTACTTAGGGGAGCCCTTGGTTCTCAATCTTTTGTCCAAGTCCTGATTTCGCATTTCACATAAATCCCCAATACTATTCTCATTCATTTGAGAAGGGTGGTGCTGTTAAGAAGGCAGTAGAAGGGATTTATGTCCTGGATGGAAGTTTGCACAAAATAGTTTTTGAAAACTCAAACTATGTAGGTTTCCAAGTCTTTTTTCATTTAGCGTGGGGACTAGTTGGAATCAGAAGCAGTAAATATAACTGATTGTGGAAGACATTAAATATAGAAAAAAAGATCCAACTACCTGGTGTGCAATCCAACCATCTCAAATACTAAAACTTTATGTTCAGTCATAATATTTTCCTCTTGGAATGAAAACATCTGAGTGTAATAGTAAAGCAACAGGGACTCACCAAAGAGTGAAGTTATCACTTGCCTGCAGAAGAGGAGACATTTAAAAGCACTCTATTCCCTGTGGCCCTCTGTATTATAAAAGTTTCATGATAAATCCATCCCCAGCTAATGCCTAGGGTGATTTAAATATATAGCAGCAGAGTCTCCAGTGGTCAACTGAGGGATAACGAGTTCTGGAACTGCCAAAGTGAACAGAAATCCTCCTGGTTCAAGCTTTTTGTTTTTTTCTTTTTGAAGTGATGCACTGATCAACAGTAAGGGAGAGGAATATATGAAAAGAAAGGGAGGCTGAGAGGCAGAGGGAAAGACAGAGGCTAGGCGTTTGTGATTATGTAATCCAAATATATACCAAGTGGCATGCTGAAAAGTCCCTCTCAGCAGGCAGCACACTCCCATGCTGAACATCCAAATGGAACATTTCTAATATCATCAGTGTTGTTCACAAACACAGAAGTATATTTGGTATAAGCAAATCCTTGGATACATTTGTAGAAGTGGATAATAGAAAATTCGAAACTAAAATCTGTCTGTTCCAACACACACACACACACACACACACACACACACACACACACACACACTCACACTGTGATGACTTTCCATCTCTCCACACTTGTACTTTTAAAAATATCAAAAGCCTTGAGTTTGGAAATCTTCCTTCCCTTCAGTTTCAGATATCCCTTCTCCTTCCCTCTTTGAATACAGTTACCAACTACAATCAGCTTCGGAACTCCTTTCCCTTCAAAACAGGTTCATAATGATTAAAAAATTATTTTTCACTTGTGAAACTTTATCTGTAAGCAACTTTAAACATGCTATATTTAGGCATGCTTAGTAATAGGCATCTTCAAGAAAAATAAAATGTAAGTCTAAAAGCTTACATACTAAGTAGTTTTAATAATTTCTAGACTATAACTTTCTTCAAGGCAAGGAGGGCATTTGATTTATGAAAAAGTTATTTGACTAGCATACATCTTTGGAGTTCAAAGAACCAAGGGTCCAAGGTAAAAACATATGTAGCATCTCCTAGACCTCCTAGTCTGAAGGAAAGAAAGAAAAAGAAAAAGAAAAGAAAAGAAAGGAAAAGAAAAATATTTTGAGCACTGGACCATAGTAGGTTCTTTTTTTTTTTTTTTTTTTTTTTTTTTTTTTTTTTTTTTTTTTTTTGAGACAGAGTCTTCACTCTGTTGCCCAGGCCAGAATGCAGTGGCTTGATGTTGGCTCACTGCAACCTCCACCTCCTGGGTTCAAGTGATTCTCCTGCCTCAGCCTCCCGAGTAGTTGGGATTACAGGCACACGCCACCACGCCCCGCTAATTTTGATATTTTTAGTAGAGACGGGGTTTCATCATGTTGGTCAGGCTGGTCTTGAACTCCCGACCTCGTGATCCGCCTGCCTCGGCCTCCCAAAGTGCTGGGATTACAGGCATGCCACTGCACCTGGCTCATAGTAGGTTCTTAGTAAATGTCCTGTATATTTACCCATATTTTCTGAATAAGTTTAACATTTTTCTCTTTATTTTAGTATTTTACTTTATCACTGATTTTATGCAATTTGATTGTGATATGACTTAGTGTAGTGTTTTTCACGTTTCTTGTGCTTTGGGTTCATTGAACTTCTTGGATCTGTGGGTAATGAAATTTGAAAAAAATTTTATCACTTCTTCAAATATTTTTTCAGCCCTCCCTTCTTTCTTCAGAAACTCCAGTCACATGTATATTAGGCTCTTGAAGATGTCATAAAATTCCCTGATGCTCTTTTCTTTTAGTTTTTAAAATCTTGGTATTTTATTTCTAATTTTTTTTTTTAATTTGAGATGGAGTCTTGCTCTTATCACCCAGGCTGGAATGCAATGGCACGATCTCGGCTCACTACAACCTCTGCCTCCCAGGTTCAAGCGATTCTCCTGCCTCAGCCTCCCAAGTACGTGGGTGCCTACCACCATGCCAAGCTAATCTTTGTATTTTTAGTAGAGACAGGTTTTCACCATGTTGGTCAGGCTGGTCTCGAACTCCTGATCTCAGGTGATCCACCCACCTCAGCCTCTCAAAGTGCTGAGGTTACTGGTGTGAATCACTGCTCCCAGCTCAAATCTTGGTATTTTATTTTAAAGACTGCTGTGTCTTTAAGTTCATGAATTCTTTCTTCAGCAATTACTGTTAATCCCATTCGGCATATTTTTCATGTCAGATATTGCAGTTTTTATTTCTAGAAATTTGATTTAGATATTCTTTTCTTGGCACATGATGCTTTGTTTTGTCACTTTACAAAATTTATTTTGAAATGATTTTAAATTTACAAAAATACAAAGAGCTGAAAAGATAGTAATGAGTGTTCCCAGTTCCCACTCTGTACCCAATTTACTTAAAAGTTAACTTCTTATATTATCATGATGTATTTATCAAAATTAAGAAATTAGCATTGGTATAGTACTATTAAGTACAGACTTTATTCAGACATCCTGGTTTGCAGCTTAAAAAAAATATTTCGGCCGGGTGCGGTGGCTCAAGCCTGTAATCCCAGCACTTTGGGAGGCCGAGACGGGCGGATCACGAGGTCAGGAGATCAAGACCATCCTGGCTAACACGGTGAAACCCCGTCTCTACTAAAAAATACAAAAAACTAGCTGGGCGAGGTGGCGGGCGCCTGTAGTCCCAGCTACACAGGAGGCTGAGGCAGGAGAATGGTGTAAACCTGGGAGGCGGAGCTTGCAGTGAGCTGAGATCCTGCCACTGCACTCCAGCCTGGGAGACAGAGCAAGACTCCATCTCAAACAAACAAACAAACAAACAAATATTTCAAATTTATTAGTCTTTCATGCACAGTCTTTCTTCTAGTTTCTTGAACATATGTAATTCAATTATGATAACTTTTTAACTCCTTGTTTACTAATTCTATCAACTGTGTCATTTCTGGGTCAGTTTCAATTGGTTGATCTTTCTCTTCATTATGGGTCACATTTTCCTGCTGCTTTGTGTGTCTAGTAATTTTTATTTGGATGCCAGGCATTATGAATTTTATCTTATTGGGTGCTAGATATTTTTGTATTCCTATACATGTTCTTCAGCTTTGTTCTGGGAGAAAGTTAAGTCACTTGGAACAGTCTGATTCTTCAGGTCTTATTTTTAATTTTTTTTAAGGCAAGACCAGAGCTTTTGCCTCACCACTGACCTTGCCCCACTACTGAGGAAAACTTCTTTGAGAACTCTACCAAATGTCCTTTGAATTATGAGGTTCTTCACTCTGGCTGGTGGAACAGAAACAATTCCTGGCCCCAAATGATTTCTGGAGATTGTTTCCTCAAATCCTCTCAGGTGCTTCTTTTCCTGGCCTCAGGTGATTTCCTCATCAACATGCCCTAATCAGTACTTTGCTGAAAACTTGGGGGCAGTTCCTCCGCAAATCTGTGAAGTTCTCCGTGCAGTTTTTTTCTTCTCTGGCACTCTGCCCTGTGTTCTTTAGCCACCTTGACCTCCCTGTATTCCAGGCTCTCCCCAGCCTGGGGAGATTTTTGGGCGTTTCCTGGGTTTCCCCTCCCTATGCCACAGCCTGGAAACTCTCTGCAGGTAGTAGACTAAGGTAATTACCTCCCTGTATTCCAGGCTCTCCCCAGCCTGGGGAGATTTTTGGGCGTTTCCTGGGTTTCCCCTCCCTATGCCACGGCCTGGAAACTCTCTGCAGGTAGTAGACTAAGGTAATTGAAAGGCTCGTCTTGTACGTTGTCCATCTTTCAGGGTTCACTGTTCTTCATTGACTTATCTCCAATGTCTTAAAGACCATTGTTTCATGTATTTTTTCATATATTTCATACGCTTTCATATATTTGCATTTCTGATTATATGACCCTCAAATGATTGCTATTTCTTCCTATTCTCGGGAGAATTTATATATATATATTCTGCTACACATACTTGGCTCTATTATGAACTTCTAAAAAATGCTCTCATACCTAACATATTTTACCGCCAGAGTGGCTGCAAGACAGGGCAAGCCTAGAGGCCCTTGGTCTGGGAAAGAGGCCAGGTTGGTGGGTCAAACAGAGAGTATGATGTGAGGGATAAGAGGTTATGAGTGGCAAAGTTCAGAGAGGATAGTTGGAAAGGAGTGTGTGTGTGTGTGTGTGTGTGTGTGTCTGTGTGTGTGTCTGTGTGTGTATGTGTTGGAATCCAGAGGGCATGATTAAGATCTAGGCCTGGGTGTCTCTGATACTAAGATTGGCAGACTAGTGAAACACATGTAGGCAGAAACAGACTAAGCATACAGGTAAATTCAAACTGAACTTAAGGGAACAAGCAGAGGACTTACCAAGATGAGGAGCCCCATGCAACACAGTGTCCAGTACACACGGGAGACACGTAGCACCATAACTGCTTGTCAATTTCGAGGTTGGCTCATTTGCTCCCCAGTGGCTGGTGATTTGAGAACTGATCTTCTGTGGGTTCCTTAGAGTTCTGGCATCCATTATTTCCAGCTAGCTTTGTTGATCCTCAATCTTGTTCCTGTGGTGGGACACCTGGATGTCATGGTGCCCTTTGTGGAATCTCATGAAATGCTGATATGACAAAATATGTAATTTTGTCCTAGGTTAGATATCATCGTATTCTTTTCTTTTTTTGAGATGGAGTCTCGCTTTGTCACCAGGCTGGAGTGCAGTGGTGCGATCTTGGCTCACTGCAACCTCTGTCTCCTGGGTTCAAGTGATTCTCCTGCCTTAGCCTCCTGAGTAGCTGGGACTGCAGGTGAGCACCACCACCCCGAGCTAATTTTGATATTTTTAGTAGAGACGAGGTTTCACCATGTTGGCCAAGATGGTCTCCATCTCTTGACCTCATGATCCACCCACCTTGGCCTCCCAAAGTGCTGTGATTACAGGCATGAGCCACCGCACCTGGCCTCATCTTATTTTTATACAGACATTCAGTAGTATGTGTCAAAGATTTAAGAAGAATTTATGAGATAAAAGCTTAGTAAGAAAAGCTTATCATTATCTTAGCTCTTTGTTCTGTGAAAGTGGGAAAAAAATCATCATCTTTCCATTTTTCATTAGTGGAATGCTTTGATTTAATGTGTATAACCCTGGGGTTCTGTGCAAGCAGATGTTGAGAACACCTGGAGTGGATGGTGCATTCTGTTTTCTTAAAAGCAAACTTTTAAAGCATAATATCATGTATTTATATATTACGTTATTAATATTTATTTATTTGAGATGGAGTCTCCCTGTGTCACCAGGCTGGAGTGCAGTGGCACGATCTCGACTCACTGCAACCTCCGCCTCCCGGGTTCAAGCGATTCCCCTGCTTCAGCCTCCCGAGTAGATGGGACTACAGGTGCGTGCTACCACGCCCAGCTAATCTTTGTACTTTCAGATATCCACAATTCAGTCTCTTGCACTATATAGTGACCAAATCCCTTTTAAGAAAGAACTAATTGCCCAGCTACAAGAAGTAAGGGTACTTGAGAGCCTCTCACTGTTAACTACTTTGAGTCCACTTCAGCTTTTGAGCTGAGGACATTCCTTGTCAAGGCGGCCCCAGCCAATGACTGAGCAAGACTTTATTACAAAGGCCAGGTCATCTCCACCTACCACAGAATTTCTCCTATGAGCTGTCTTGACTATGGAGCTGTTGATGATCTGGCAGAGACTTCGCCCACTCTTTCCAAAGGTCTGACAACTCCTCCTGCCCAGGCCTGTTTCCCCCTTCTCCTTTTTCACAGATGTTACTCTCTAGTGAAACTTTTGCAGTTCTAACTCCATCTCAATCTGCTTCTGACCCAACTTTCTGAAAAGTGCCCATATCACAAGGGTACAGCTTGATGAATTTTTATAAACCGAGCACATTTATGAAAGCAGCACATTAAGAAGATGATTATCAACAGCACCTAAAAGCTCCATGTGCTGCCTTCCTTACAGTCAACAACCCCTTCCCAAGGCTAACCACTGTCCCAGCTCTTAACATCATGGGTTACTTTGTCCTGTTGTAAATCATATAAATGAAATTTTAGCATATCTTTTGGTTTGATTGCCTTAGCTCAATATTGTGCATTCTTTTAAATTCCTTTAAATCTGTGGTGTAAGTCTTTAAGTAAGTGCTTCCACTTTTTCATCTTTCCACTCCAGAACTCTCTTTCTTTCACACACACACACACACACACACACGCACACACAGTGCAAACATAATGAATGTTTTTCAGTTTGATTTTCAATCTGATGTACAATGCACATGTAAAAATAGTAAAAATCGCATAGGATGTTCAATATGCTAAATTAGTTGGAATTGTCAGTGCTTCCATTTGTCTCATGCTTACCAAGTTTCCCTGGTTTAACTTCCACTACATCTGAGTTATCAGGGGTAGGTCATCTTTTAATATTATTATGGAGGACAGTGACTGGTTTCAACCAATTACTGACGAATCATTGATAGCTACATCTGTATTAAGCAGATCTTTCCTGAGTTTTAATTTAGTCAATTCCCTAGCTCTGCCCTAGAGAAATGAGGATGTTGCTGCACAATGTTCTTTTTCTCAACTCCAAAGACATTTCTTCACTTATTAACTGCCTCATGGTTCAATAGTATCTAGAAAATCTCCTGTTTCTCAGGCTGCTTGATAGTCTAAGATTTCACCCATTAAGCATATGTTTTTAGAGTTTCCCTGCTTTAGCCAGGCACAGTGGCTCATTCCTGTGATTGAGGCTGAAGCTAAGGATCCCTTGAGGCCAAGAATTTGAGACTAGCCTGGGCAATATAGTGAAACTCCTGTCTCAAAAAATATTTTTTTAAAAAATTAGTTGGGCATAGTGGTGCGCATCTGTTGCTCCACCTACTCAGGAGGCTGAGGCTGGCGGATCACTTAAGCCCAGGAGTTGGAGGCTGCAGTGAACTATGATCATGCCATTGCACTCTGTGTCTAAAAATTAAAAGAGAATTTCCTGGCTTTGATTCTTGCTTCCCTACCCAATTTAGGAGTATTCTTGAAAATAATAAAGGGAAACTTAAAGGCATTTCTCGTGCTTGAGCACATGCACTTGTGAATCTTATAAACAGTCCTCTAGTAAGAGGGCGTCTTTCAAGGTCTTTTCTCTTGTAGCTGTACTGCTAGTATGATGTTTTGCAAACCATTTTCAAAAGAGAACTCTCCCTTTATCCCTAGAGAGGGGATCAGCTTACCTCAGATTGCTATGCTTTTGCATTTGATTTTGTTTCAAACTCGAAAACAAAATATTGGTTCAGTATAGTTAGCTTTCTCCTTCTAGCTTTGAAAGCACTCACAAATAATTATGGTAGAAAGGTAAATGACACCAGGCTTTTTGCACTCTCAAAAGTAATTTTTTTTACTCGATGCAGGGACCTGTCAGTATCATTGACCAGATATAAACTTCTTATTGGCCTTCTTGGGAATCAGATGCTGCACTATTCATTGAGTAAGAGCTTAATAAACTTGAAGAGAATAAATGAATAAATTGATATAAGAGCCTTTTATGTTTATGTGTTTTTAAATCTAATAGTGATTCTAAAAAAGAGAGAGGTAAATGATGTGTATTTTGCTCTAAGATTTCCAAAGGTTTCTGATTTTTTGACTGACACTTAAGAGTAGAGTCTGCTATGAAGCATATTATTAATGGGTAATTTCTTTGCAATCTGATCTGAGAACAACAATGAAGTTTCATAGCCTTCAGCAGAGTTGTAGTTTAATTAAATGTACTTAGAATATAGCATTTCACTATTTTAGAACTAAAAGTAACTTTAAAAATAATCTGCCGGGTGTGCTGGCTCATATCTGTAATCCCAGCACTTTGGGAGGCCAATTATTAAAAATAACAAAAATTAGCCGGGTGTGGTGGCAGATGCCTATAATCCCAGCTACTTGGGAGGCTGAGGCAAGAGCCTCCTTGAACCTGGGAGGCGGAGGTTGCAGGGAGCTGAGACCATGCCATTGCACTCCAGCCTGGGCAATAACAGCCAAACTCCATCTGAAATAATCATCATCATTATCTAAGCTATCTTCCTTGCTACACCTTTACAGACAGGGAAGTTGAAATACAGAACTTGGAAATGACTTATTCTGTTCCCCTGCTCTGGGGCTTTCACTCCATCCCCACATTAAGGACTCTGGCTAGACTGGACCATTGTTCTCCAGAGGTTGTCAGTGTATTGACCTACTTGTATTACTCTACATGTTCTTGGTAGAGAAATCACTGATACCAAAGAGTAGTTTTATTTACCTCAACATTTAGGGTTATTCTAACCTTTTCCAATGAGCTTCTATTTCAACATTCATAACATACATTTAAAAATTCATCCAATTGGCTAGGTACAGTGGCTCACGCCTGTAATCCCAACACTTTGGGAGACTGAGGTGGGTGGATCACAAGGTCAAGAGATCGAGACCATCCTGGCTAACACGGTGAAACCCCATCTCTACTAAAAATACAAAAATTAGCTGGGTGTGGTGGCATGAGCCTGTAGTCCCAGCTACTCAGGAGGCTGAGACAGGAGAATCACTTGAACTCGGGATGTGGAGGTTGCAGTGAGCCAAGATTGCAACACCGCACTCCAGGCTGGTGAGAAAGTGAGACTCCATCTAAAAAAAAAAAAAAAAAAAAAAAAAATTCGTTCAACCAACGTGTCTTGGAGGAACCAGATTTAGGACTTCAGGGAGGGCAGTCAAGAGGAGGAGACGACAGTAACAGTGCCGTAGTGAGAATGTGATAATTGAGGTGAGTTAAGAAGGGACCCCTAACCCAAACTTGAGAAGGGGATGGTGAAGCCGGGAGTGGAGAAGAGCACTTCAAAGAGTGGGAAGAGCATGCCATGCCCAAGAGTCACACCTGTGAGTCTATAACAAAACGTGTTTTTAGATTTACCATGGAGAAAAACAAAAGAAATTCTGGGTTGACGTATTTTGTGTGAATAGAGAACTTGATCTAAGGTTAAGAAAACCAGAAAGTTCTGAAGTTCTGATGGGAAGAACACTGAACGGGAAGTCTGGAAAGCCAGCTTCCTACAGCACCAGCTTCCTACAGCACCAGCTTCCTACAGCACCAGCTTCCTCTTGGCTCTGCAGGTAACTGGCTGCATGACCTGGGCAAGTCACGTCACCCCTCTTGACCCTGGATTCTTCACCCATGAAAGAAGGGATAGGGAGTTATACCCAAAGTCCCTCA
Source organism: Macaca fascicularis (assembly GCF_037993035.2). Lineage (NCBI taxonomy): Eukaryota > Metazoa > Chordata > Mammalia > Primates > Cercopithecidae > Macaca > Macaca fascicularis. Next base: position 102,930,448 of record NC_088377.1, on the reverse strand, counting down.
GACTCTGGCATCTGCAAATCCTAAGATTCGAGGTAGCTTTGTGCACTATGTCTACCACACAGAATATGTATTGAATAAAATTCCTAAGTTCTATCCCATTCTAATCAGAACTAGGTTACAGGTTAATAAAGCTGATTTCGAGAGGCATAGGCAATGCAGACTTCCCAGTGACCTCCTTTCCTATTAGGAAAATACATATTTATAATTGATTGTGTTTCATGCATTTTATTTGGCTATTAAAATAGTACTGTAGATAGATATGACTCTTCTCATTTACAGATAAGACTGGGGCTCACAGAAGTTAAGTAATTTGCCATCATGTCACACATTAAAAGTGGTGGTGGTGGGATTTGAACCTGAGTCTGTGTGAGGCCAGTATCTGACTTCTTCCCACTATGCCATTTGAAAGTAAATTTCTGTTAGAGAGAATCCTGACTGTGTAGGAAAATACACTGTGAAGATGACTTCCACTTAGGCAAAGGTCATCTTCCGCATCCACCACCAACCCCCTGACTCATTTTATTTCCCACCCTACTCCCCAGTCTTAGTTCTCCAAACTATACCATTCTCTGCTTTAGGAGCCTCAGCTCAGGTTGCTGAGTGAAAAAACAGGGAACTAGGGCAAGAACTAATAGAGTTGATAAAGTTTTCTTCAGAAACCACTTTGTCAACCTGACTGCCTTTGCTTTTGTCTGAAACCAGCGTGGAAGCTTCCCACTACTGAGACTAGAAATAGAAATCCCATCCTGTTTCATGAGTTTTCAACAGAAATATCACCCGGCATGCCTTTCTCTCTTCTACCTTTTCTCCCTGGTCTGTCAAAGCCCCTTTCCTGGTCACAGGTATTGCTTGACAGATGGACCTGTTAGCAGGCCCTCGTTGACCTCTGATTTACAAAACTTGTTTAGTTGCAAGCAACACTGATCTACTCAAGCAAGCTCAGGAAAGACAGTTTACGTGAGGATTAACAGGAATGTTCACAGAATCCCAAGAGCATAGTGGAAACAGGGCCAGAAATCGAAGTCCAGAACGGGAGGTTGTTTCTGGATCTAAGGTGGTCCCAATGGCCCAAGGACTGGGAGTGTATGGATCTTTACTCTGGAGTTCCACCAGTGGTATGACTCAGCAACCTGGGTATCTGTTCTTCTTTGTCTCTGATTGAAACTAGCTACAATGCACTTATTCTAATTTTTTTTTTTTTTTTTTTTTTTTAAGACAGAGTCTCACTCTGTCGCCCAGGCTGGAGTGCTGTGGTACAGTCTTGGCTCACTGCAACCTCCACCTCCCGGGCTCAAGCGATTCTCCTGCCTCAGCCTCCTAAGTAGCTGGGACTACAAGCAGGTGCTACCACATCCAGCTAATTTTTTTATTTTTTAGTAGAGATGGGATTTCATCATCTTGGCCAGGCTGGTCTTGAACTCCTGACCTCCTGATCCACCTGCCTCAGCCTTCCAAAGTGCTGGGATTACAGACATGAGCCACTGCACTTGGCAATGCACTTATTCTTTTAAAATCTACTTTATCCTTTAAAAATTCATACTTTTTTGGCCGGGCACAGTGCTTCACGCCTGTAATCCCAGCACTTCGGGAGGCTGAAGTCAGGAGTTTGAGACCAGCCTGACCAACATGGAGAAACCCTGTCTCTACTGAAAATACAAAATTAACTGGGAGTGGTGACTCATGCCTGTAATCCCAGCTACTTGGGAGGCTGAGGCAGGAGAATCACTTGAACCCAGGAGGCTGATGTTGCAGTGAGCTGAGATTGCACCATTGCACTCCAGCCTAGGCAACAAGAGTGAAATTCCATCTCAAAAAAAAAAAAATTAATACCTTTTGCTGAATCATAATTTCAGTTTGCCAAGATCCCTCACAGCCCCTTCTCTCCTTCCCCTCATAACTCCAACACTGCCTCAAGGCTTCTCTTTATGCATCCTTTAAGTTTCTACTCCTCCTGTTAATTTCCTATATTTCTACATGTTTCCAAAATAAAATTCCCAAAGAATTGTCCCAGATTATCCTTCACGCAAACAATATTATCCTTCACGCAAACAATATTATCCTTCACGCAAACAATATTATCCTTCATGCAAACAATGTTAATTGCCCCCAAACTCCAAGTACGCACAGATCAAGGTTGGACGCTGACTCAGAGTAGACCATTTATTGGCTAACCAGCAACTTATGTCATAGCCTGCAATGAAAATATGAGTTGGGCCATCAGCAGGGGAGGAATTGACTCCAACTAGATAGGTCTTGGCATCATCATTGACCTCCTTTGTATGACTACTATTGACCCATTTGGAGCAGCTTTATCCCAGTGTGAAACCTGCCGCTCACTAGTTCTGCTGGATGCATGTTGGAAGTGCTGATTGAGGTTAATCCTACCTGTACAAGTTTCTGAGGCAGGTCTTCTCAGAGCCTTTAATATGGTAAAGTGTATTCTAAATTAGCAAGCAGAGGATAAGGAATGCAGTGTGTTTCGTTCTATGTAGCAGATGCTGTCTGCACCACATCCATGTCCTCTCAGCACATGCCTGTACACTTTGAAGGCTGCTTTCTATGAACACCTACAATTCTTTGCCTGAAGTCTTTTTTTTTTTTTTTTTTTTTTTTTTTTTTTTTTTTTTTTGCTTTTTGATGGTGGTAGGGGGGCCGATGGGAGTCCGCTCAACCTGTTAACAGGTAAGCTGAAAGAACAAAATAGTTAACGTCCCTCACCTCAAAAGCAATGTTCAACCAAAGATGGACAGGCAGGTGGCAGATATGTTTCCCTGTTGCCTCTCAGTTAGGAAACTGAAACATGTTCCCTGATGCTTTCCAGAGTTTCCCAGTAAGGCAGAATTCCTCCTACAAGCTGTCTTCACTGTGGAGCTGTCAATGAGCTGGCAGAGACTTTGCCCGTTCTGTCTGATGGTCTGACAGCTCTTCCTGTCTAGGCCTGCTTCCCCCTTCTCCTCTTTCACAGGTGTTACTCTCCAGTGGAACTTTGGCACTTCTAACTCCATTTCAATCTGATTCTGACCCAACTGACTGAAAAGTGCCTGTATCACAAAAATCAGGGCTGAGTTCCTGCAGCCGAGAGTGGAAACTGGCTTGATAAAACTTCCCATATTGGCTCCCTTCCCCTCCTGGCCTCATTTCCCCACTCTTTTATTGGTGTTTCCCGGGATCACCTCCTAAGTAAACTATTTGCACTTTAATCTTTGACTCAGGCCCTATTTCTAGGGAAACCCACACCAAGACCCTCCCTTTATTGTGGGTGGTGGGGGGAGTGGGGGGAGGTGAGCACGTCTTTTAACATCTAACAGGCCCTGAGAAATATTGATCTAGTATACACAGGAGCTAGGGAAAATTACCTTTATCTCAAACTAGTTAAATTTCCTGAGACTTATTGATGATAAAATGGAGAGCACACACATTCCTGATTCAAGGTATTCTTCATTGATAGCATTCCCACACATGTAAGGATATGTGGATCTCAGATGTGTAACCACTCCATTTTTGTTTTACCTCTTTGTTACTCTCTCCCGAAATATGGTTTACATTGCATCCTTTTATATTACTATATTTCACAAGGAAGACATAGTAGAACATTTTTCTCAGCGCGACTGTAAATCCTAATTATGTTTTTGAGCTTGGCTCATCTTAGGTGTCATTGTGGGGACTCCATGAGTTACCACAAACATCTTTGTGATGTTAACAGATGATACAGCTTGATATATCAGTATAAGAATTTTCTCCATCATAAGATTTAGAATTATAAGGGTTTTTCAAGACTATATATATTATCCAAGCTTTCAACTAATAGGTTTCTAACCATTTTATTATGCTGATCACCAGATTTATAATCATGTATTGTTATTAATATATGAGATGATTTTATATATGGTCTTTTGGGTGCTTTTTATTTGTGAAAATAAAAATAAGTATATTTTTAGGAAAGCTGCAGCACCTAATGGGTATGATAGTATCCTACAATTGTTAAGCAATTTAAGATCTTTTCAGCTGATTGTAGCATAACTTTAAATGGCCTTAAATTGAGATACATGACCAACTTATTCACCTGGACAAATTTTCTGTTAGATGCTTGGCTGTAAGTAGCAGGAAACTCTGACTCAACTTTTTTAAACAATAAGGGAATTTTATTTTCTTCTGTAACAAGAAGTCCCAGGGCATGGTGGCTCTAGGGTTGATGAATCCATCAGCTTTTCATCAAGGACCTGGCTTCCCACCATCTCTGTCATTCTCAGCGGATCAGCTTCTTCCTGAGGCTAGCTCTTCTCATGGTCATGAGATGATGCTACCCATTAAAAGAAGAGGGAGGGTCAGCTGGGCACGGTGGCTCACGCCTGTAATCCCAGCACTTTGGGAGGCTAAGGCGGGTGGATCACTTAAGGTCAGGAGTTCGAGACCAACCTGGCCAACGTGGTGAAACCCCATCTCTACTAAAAATACGAAAATTAGTCAGGTGTGGTGGTGCATGCCCATAATCCCAGCTACTCGGGAGGCTGAGGCAGGAGAATCACTTGAACCTGGGAGGTAGAGGTTGCAGTGAGCCAAGATCATGCCATGGCACTCCAGCCTGGGCAACAGAGCAAGACTCTGTCTCAAAAAAAAAAAAAAGAAGAGGGAGTGTTTCTTAATGTGCTTCTCTTTAAAACTAAGGAAACTTTCCTGAGAAGGCCTCTGGTAGTTTCTCTTGAGTTTCACTGGCCAGAATTGTGTCACATGCTCCTTCCTAAACCAGTCACTGACAAAACACAGCATTACCTTGCTTGGCTTGGGCTATTGAGGCTTTACTGTGAATTACATAGAGAAAGGGAGGTCTCCAAACAAAATCAGGGTTCTCTCAAGAAAGAAAGGCAGAGGAAATAACTACTGGGCAGACCACCAGTCAGGTTAGCTCCCATTGCCCACACTGTTTGTCTTGGGATAACCAGAGCAAATGAGCAGCGGCTCTTAAAACACTTTCTTTTGTAACATCTAAAGAAACACAACGCATAAAAGGTTTAGCAATGATAAACTATTATGTTATGACTTTACAATGGCTACTGAGCATCACGCAGTGCTCAAGATTCCTAGTGTGAAGTTTGGTGTAGTAAGGAGAGAAGCAGATTTGGAGAGAGAAGACCTAAATGTGTTCCTGGACTTCAACAATTACCTGTTTGACCTTAAGGAATGAATCAGCTTTTCTGAATCTTAGTTTTATCATCTGTAAAATAGAGATTGTCTATCACAGAATTTGCTGTGAGGATTCGATACAATTGGATGCAAAGGAAAGTGCTTTGTAAATTACTAAGTGGTTCACACATGAGGGAGATTTAATTAAATTAATGAATTTTAATTGGTAAATAAAAGTTGTATGCATTTATGGTGTGCAACATGACATTCAAAATATGTATACATTGTGGAATGGCTAAATCAAGTCGATGAACATATCCATGGCCTCACATACTTATTTTTTTGTGGTGAGAACACTTAAAATCTATTATCTTTCTAATTTTCAAGTGTATAGTACATTGTTATTAACTATAGTCACCCTGTGGTATAGAGACATTTTGAAAGAGGAGCAGTAATGTGCCATTTATCCAAGCGAAACTCTCCACACCAGTCTTGGCAGCAGACCTGCAGAGGCTCTAAGGGAAAACAGCTGGAAGGATTACAGCTAATGAGCAGGCTTTTCAATGAAACAAAGCTGATTTAGTAACAACCCAAACAAAGTTAGTCTCTTTAGGCTTTTTTTTTTTTTTTTTTTTTTAAAGTTAATAAGTTCAGGAGGGAGTTTAGATGTACAAATGTGGTTACCTGGGCTTAAAGGTGACCAGGTGAACAGGAGTATATTGGTTCTAATTAAGGAGCACTTGACTTGTATTTTAACACAGTTAAAGCTGAAATCCAAAGCGCTTCATTTCTACAGCAGGCTTGCCTCTTCATTACAGCAAAATCTTCACTCAGTTCTGTTACCTCATTAGAAAGCTTAGTCACCTATACAACGTTCTCGCTCACTCACACCTGCACATTTCCTATACCTCCAAATGGCCTACCAGAAAAATATCTTTTTTCCTAATTAATAAGTTACTGTGATCTCAGTTTCTCTTCCCACGCCCTCAGCACTTCAGAGCTTGAATTATTCATTTCCAGCCTCAGTGCTGGGCTCCAGCTGCTCATATCGAAGAAGGCTCTGTTGACCTTGAGCTTGAGAATTTGTGTGTGTTATAATATAGATGTCACTAAAATATAACATTTACCTGCCGAGAACAACATTATACTGTTTATGAAACCATATAATTTCAATAACTAAACTCAGCAAGATTTTATTGCTCTTTCCACCTGGAATCACAGAAGTGCTGACTCATCACTTGAGAACTACAGTTCACCAACGTGCAGCTTCACTAAAAATCTGCAATGAGTCTTATTTTTTCATCATCTCTACGTAACCTTTTTTTTTTTTTTTTTTTTGGTGGCAGTTATACAGCCCCCTTCCAAAAGGTTATAATTAATTAAAGGCTCAAATTAACACCAGGAAAACTTTCATGTCACAAAATCTTCAGTGCCTCCGTGGTTAGAAAGAGCTATATTTTTAATACCATGATGATAAATTAAAATTCATGAATGTCTTTACATTTTTTATAGGTATCTTAACAGTCAATTTCACCTTCTCTGAAGATAGACTAAAAGGAGCCTTCTTTGATGTACTGAAGTAATTTCTTCCATATTTCCTTATCCCCCACTCTGGCTTTTTACTTCGTGTTATATACAGATACACACACGCACACAGTTTTCTTCGAGATATCAGTCCTTTTTTATCAGAATGCTTAAGTAAATTTGTAATTCTCTTAAGGGCCTTTAGACATAGTCAAATGACCATTTATACTGCATTTCATCTTGATCACCTCCTCCCAAAAAGTGAGGGGAAATAAAGGCTTGCCTCATGGAAATGGACAAATAATTCACCCAATTGAACCACAGTTGATATCAATATAGTTAAGAGTGAGAGGAAGGTATGAGAACAGCAGAAAACGTTAATTGTATGTACAAGGGATACCGCTCTGTTTATGTGTCACCAACTTCACAAAAGCATGGCAACGGCCTGTGAAGTGTCCTCCTGACTCCAATTGTGGTACGAGTGTGTGCACAGAAATGCGAGCCTTGTTAGAGATCAGAATCGCTAATGCCATTCTTATCTGTAGAAGTATTACATGATTTACAAATTTTTACTAACCTGTTAGCCTCAATCATGCCTCGAAGCAGTTATTTCCACAGGTTAATGATGTGTTATATAAAGAACGATTTCCTTTTTATTCTTGGTGAATTTGCCTTTTAATTTCATTTAGCAACCATTTTGTCTTACATGATGGAATGGTGTAGGCTTAAATTAACTCTCCAAAGATTGATAAAAATCGATGTCTGTTAGCTGTGCTTTGAACTATACTTCAACCTTACAAATGGAATTTGTTATTTTCTTTTAAAGGGGAGCATTATAAAGAATATTTGATTATTTTGGTAAAAACAGGCTTCCCTTAGTAAAAGAGACAGTATGTTATGAATGACGTTTATAACCTGATGTTATTTAGATAAGGTGGAAAAAAAGCCCCCCAAACCCAGCAGGACCTCAGTGATGGAAGCAAATCTGGAAAATAAGGAAATCTGATAAAACATAAGCCCACCATTTTTTGTCTTGTGGTGTGGGTCTTGCCCTTACCTGCTGGAAAACACTGGCAATTCTGTTCAGTGACAGGCAGCCAGAGAAGGCTAGCAAATGGATTTATTAATCATTTCAGGAAAAATGAAGAATGCCTTCAAAGACAACACCCTCTTCTTGGCTTCACAGAATCTTTTTAGGTTTTACTGTTAATAAGATTAAATAGGAGATGAGCAGTAAAGATATTGAAGCAGAGTTTGTTATAAGAAAAAGTACACATTAAGAATCGGGCTCCCCCACCACTTAGCTCAGCACTGTGTCCACATTCTTCTATTCAGACTTTTTTATTGCTGTTTGCTTAGGGGAAAAAGTCCCTGTTGAAAGAATGCTGGCCGGAGTACATTAGTCACCTTTCCAGTGCTCTTTCTGTGGGACGGGGCCACATATCCTTCCCAACTCTGTAGTTCTCTGCTAGTCAAGGCTGGAGACTGCTGCTGGCAGAAACCCAATCTTCTCCTTGCAAATAAAGGAGCCATCTGACAACGCTGTATTTGTTGGGACCTCTTCTGAGCCAATCAGAGACTGCCCTTGACCGAGGGGAGGAGGAGAAGTTTATAATAGGATCAGTTTTGTTTGCAATTTGTTTCTAATAGATGCCAATAAGCCAGTTAACTAGGCTCCGGTTAATGGATATTTTATTGTTCCCCACTCCCCCCATGGTGCACATGACCTTTCCTTAGAAGCATTTGTGATGCCTGAAAACATGTATCTGCTGCCTGGTAGCCAGAGGGCTTGCTCTGCTCTAGAAAACTTGTTCCCTAGCCCCGAGCGAGCGGCAGACCAGACCCAAATACTTTGATCATTCTGTCAGTGGGAAATTTACAGCAACATTCGGGCTTTTGTTCCATGTGTATTTCTCCAAATATAATATCTCCCTCAAGAAATCAATGATAAGCTGTTAAACTAAAGAGCATGGTAACATCCACAGAGCAGTAAATTAATGGTCTTTTGTGGATAGATGGTTACAGATTTCATCATAAAAAATGGATAAAAGATTACATATCACACAGAGCGAAACTTTTAATAACTCAACATGACTTTTCTTAATGGGTTTTATTCATTTTAATCATTATAGTGTCAATGATGATTATAGCCTTATTAGATTGCAGTGATTGAAGGGCCTGTTTATGAGATATTGAAAATCTCAGCCTGCTCAGAATAGCCTGGCGGCCTGTGTGGGTTAGATGTGTAACTTTATCTGAAGGAGCAGGTCTTGTCAGGAGAGTTTCAATTAATACTTTTACTAAATTGCTCCTGTCTTTAGTGACCTAGGTCACAGATGACTTAGGGATTCCACAACATCAGCTTTCCCAAACAGTTGGGCTACAGCAGTGTAAATCAAAAGAGGTTGTGAGTGTGTGTGTTTAAACGAAGGTAGGACTAGGAAAGGCCTCAGGCGAAGTGGCTTGAGTCCTTCTGTCTCACTTCGCAGCCAGGAGGGTCCTCTTTCTACCTTATGATGCCTCACAAGAAAGGAGTTCTTTTAATAACGGGATAAAAAGTTGGCCACAAGAATCTGGAAGTTTCTCCGTTTTTCCGTCCATGTCTGGGCACATGATTAAAATAAAAATCAAGACTCCATTCATGATTAATAAGGTGCTATTTCAAAGAAATGCCCCAAAACACAGTCATCCTAAAAAAGTTACTATAATAAAGGTGTCCATGTTCCTAAATTTAAAATAATAATAATAATAAAACCTATAGATGAATACCTTCAGTGGGACCAAGATTATGATGCCATCTATTTGATATCCTGATTTAGTATTGATTCTTCAGAATGTCTATTTCCGTTACAAATAAGTGTTACCTAAAAGTTATTACAAATGTTTCACTATAATTAATGTCGTCTGTAATAGGTCTTTGAGAAGAAGTGTGGTGTGTCATGGTGTTACATAAATTTGGGCTACTTCCTTTACCAGCAGTATGTTTTGGGACAGGTGACTTGAATTTTCATAGCCTCCATTTCTTCATCAGTAGAAGTGGGACCAATGATAATCCCCATTTTACCTGTCTCCTTTGTAGGGTGACTAACAGAATCAAATGAGTTCACATTTGTGCTGAAAAAACTCTGTGTTTTCAAGTGAATCTTTAGAATGTCACTAAGATCAAGGAGCCAGGTGATGTGGCTTTTAAAAATGCAGTGTTCACTATTAGATAGAAAATATCAAGTGATTTGATGAAAATCTGGAAAAGTCAAATTCAATTGGAGTCTAAGTGATTAGGTCTCAAATATTTGAGAAGAGAATAATAAAAGTCAAAAGGAATCTAGTAGAGCTTTTTAAAAATTTTTTTTATTTTTTATTTTTTATTTTTGCCTTTTTAGTGAGGAGAAGTGGATATTTGAATTAAAAAGATAGTGCAAGCCAGTAGGAATGGCTTAGGAAATGCCATACTGCTGTATGGACAAGTAGTCTGTCTCCATCTGTCAGATGGGCAGAGCCGAGAATCAGTCTCAGTCCAGACCTTAGCATGGGAGAAGGGAGATAATCGTGGGTGGGGGAGGCCTGGGAATTTAGAAGGGAAGAGAAAGGGAGAGAAATGGGGGTGGGAGAAGGACAGTGGCTTGTGCCTGAGCTGGAGAAAACTCACAAAATTAAAGGGAACCAAGGGTTGGAGAGCGGGGCAGCTGGTAAGTGGGAACTGAATGGAGCGCGTCTATGACAAGGAAGCACGCAGCAGGGAGGAGGTGCGGTTGGGAAAGAACATGACCATGACCTTGGGATCCCACAACCCTGGTCCAGTCTTTTTCTACCACCCTCACGATGGCCCCACAGCTGCCAGCCCCACTCAATATCCACTCACCACCAAGGACATGCCCTGTGGACTCAGTCACATTTACATCTGCTGGGGTAGATATAATCTATGGAGGGGTTGGGGATACTCAAATGATCTCAACATTTAATTCCCTTGGTCCACAGACTTCTATTCTTGATCTACACACTCTCCCTGGGAGAGTCAAGGCTAAGCTTCCCTACACAGCCTTTCAGTCCCCCAAATTTCTCCGTGGGTCCAGACAAAACTTTATAAATGCCTTGCTAGTCGTCTTTGCTCAGACATGTCCTAAACCTACCTTGTTCTCATCAAACCTGTTCCTCCTCCTGAGGAACCTTGGTTAATTACATTTCCACTGGACCAGGTCACCAATTTTTGAGTCATCTTCCACTCTGTGTCCTTTGCTTCTCAAATCCAATCAATCACTAAGCCCTGTCAATTCTAATTCCTTACTGTGCTGGTTTTAAAATATATCCACAAATTCTTTGACACTTCTATTGATAGATGGGTCTGCATTTCTTCCCCTGGAAACTAGACTTCTAGGACTGTTTTGACTAACAGAATTTGGTGAAAGTGAAACCATGTAACTTCCAAGATGTGACTTAGCCTCCACCTTGCTCCTTGGAACACTTGTGCCTCGGAGCCATGAGGCTTCCCTGTTGTAGAGAAGCCGAAACTAGCACATGTGGTGGAACCACATAGAGAAGCCCCGGGACTATGCGAAGAGAGAGAGATGCTTGGCTAGCTCCCAGCTGCTCTGCCCCTCTGCTGACTACCTGGCTTCAACCATCATTTGGCTACTAGACCCTGCCTAGAAAGACCACCTAGCTGAACAGTGTCCAAATTCCTGACCACAGAAATAATGAGATAAGATAAAATGATGGTTAATTGTTTTAAGCTACTAAGTTCTGCGGCAAACGTAACATAGCAAAAGTAACTGGAACGTTTGCCATCTATCCCCTTCTCCCTACCATCTTAGGTTGGGCCCTCATCACCTTGCCCAGCCTGTGGCTGGCACACAGGAGGCCCAATCAGTGTTCTGGCTGAATGCAAGTAAACTCGATGACAGTAGGCTTTGCAGAAGAGATTAGGATCTTAAATCTAGTTGGGTTGGAATTTTGTGGCAATAGATTTCTCCCTGCTGTTGTAAAACTGCCGAAGCGACACAGATAAATTCGAGAACTAGCATGAGATGCATGCTACCCTCAGAAATAAAACATAAAAGGGAAGAGAAAAGATTTAAAAATAAGCATTATCAAGTGCTATAAGTGATTGGTTTAGAGTTGGTGCAGATCTTTTTCTTTTTTTCACTCAAATTTATTCTGTCTTGTTAGTTGAAATCAGTTCAATCATTTGAGTCTTTTTCCCGAAAGGGCAAAACAAAGATTGTCTTATGTTCTTCTTTTCATGACTGGATGTTATCCAGTTTTAGTTGGAGACATTTTGGTTTTAACTTCTCTTAACCCTTGAACAACACTAAAATGATCCAGAAAGCTTCTGATTTATACGTTCAGTGAGAAACAGCCTTCCAATTCTTATAGCCTTTTACATGTTCCATTTTTCAATTTTATCTATTGGAATGTAAAATTTCAGCCCTTTTATAAATTGCCTATTAATATTTAATTTCTTACATCATTGTATTGTTACCAGATAACCACAATTGCTACATGAAACAATAACAGAAGATGCATTAACTATCAATTGAGGAGGACACAAATAGATAGCAAAGGTAATATACATGAAAAATAGTCTGTCAAGCAACGTCAGTCTCAATGAGCATGAATTTACAGTCTCGTACAGTAGCCACAATGATTCTCATTGTTGATTCAGCCTCTGATTACTCTGTTTGCACCACAGACAAAATAGTCTAAATGAACACCAAGATAATAAGTGAACTATCTATCATCTCTTTTATTTTTATCCCAAGCTAGGAGAATTGGCAGAAAGAGAACAGTAAATGGAGATTCCTGCTGGTTCTCTGTCATAGGACCCTTTTAAAACACTGAAGGCACTGTGAATTATTTAAGACGGGGAATAGAAAGCAGGACTTTGCAATTTTACTGAAGCTTTATGTCACGTTCTTACCTGCACTCCGACCACAGTAATCTCAGACTACAGGGTTTTTGGGTTATTGTTCAAAAACGATCAGTACAAGTATATTTTATGTCAGTAAAACAGAATGGTGAAGTCAGGAATTAGAGGAACGGTCAAGAAACAGACACTGCAGATGCAGATTGAGAACTTAGAGGAATAGTTTCGATTAATCAGAGAATCACAGACAGACCCCTTTAAGTGATTTTGCCTGTTTGACATCTCTGTTGGAGGTCCTACAGATATCTTCAACTCAACATATTTAAGATAGGACTTACTCTTATAGTCTTCCCTAACATTCTATAACAAGCCTAAACTAACCCTGTTCCTTTTCATCCTGATCTTCTTGTTTGCCTAATGGCACCATAATTTCTCCCCGTACTGGGGTTCAAAACCTGACTTCCTGTTTCTCTGTCCACGTACCACAGCCAATCGTTGCTAAGAGACGAATTACCAAGAAGCAGATGAAGCTGAAGCTGTGGAGTCCCTCTAGTGCACCGGCCTATTCTGGGGTTCTGGCAGTAGGGTGGGGTGGGGGTGGGGGGTTGGGCAGGGGAGGCTGTGATTGTGTTCACAAGGCCATAGGTTTTGTAAAATTTGGAAAAGATATTTTAGCTGATGTCTCTTTCGACTCCAGCTTTTCCTCTGCCACACTTCCCTTCTTGTCAAATGCCAGTTTGGAGATTGGGCTAAGGGGATGTTGAATTGAGTTTGAGGATGCGTTTATTTGGGTTTAATGGGCCACATTTATGTGATTTGGAGACCCTTCTGTTTACATTTGATTAATGTTTGTTGTCCCAGTGTAAGGGATGACTTCCAGTATACTCCTACCACCCACTGTGCTGACTTACGTGGCATCATGCCACAAAGAAACAAGGCTAGAAGTGTATCGTGCTGTGCAGGCCTGAAGGGAGAACGAGACGTGTATGTGTGGGGCAGTCTGTGGAAAGTTTTCCTATTTTTAGGCGTGTGAAATTGGAAGCAGAGGATTCACTTTTCATTGACACCTGGTCAACATACCAGTTCTATCCTATCAGAAATACACCCTAAAATACAATTTATACAATTGTGAATGTACTATGTTTTTAAAAGGAAAATATTACAAAATAGAATTATCATCCTGTGTTTGCAGGGCACAAACCTGTAGAAGGACTGTAATTAGTGAGCATGTCTACAACAAGTTGCACAGAAAAGAACTTAATAGAAGAGTTGTTCAACTTGAAAACAATCCTAGGCTCATGTGGTGGATCATGCCTGTAATTCCAGCACTTTGGGAGGCTGAGGCAAAAGGATCGCTTGAAGCCAGGAGTTGGGGACCTGTCTGGGCAACATAGTGAGACCTTGTCTCTACTGAAAAACTTTAAAAAATTAGCCAAGGGTGGTGGTGTGCATCTGTAGTCCCAGCTACTCAGGAGGCTGAGGTGGGAGGATCGTTTGAGGCCAAGAGGCGGAGGTTGCAGTGAGCTGTGATCATACCACGGCACTCCAGCCTGGGCGACAGAACGAGATCCTGTCTCAAAAAAAAAAATTATTTTTCTTTAAAGAGGGCCCCCTAACTGTATAAGCCTTATACCCTGGCCCAGCCCTATGGATTCTTCCTCCATGGTGATTCTTGATTCTATGTTGTTTCCATTTGCCAGCCTCCCCTTTCTTCAGACAGGTAATATGGGCACTCATCTTTACATTGTTGCAATTGTTTCATTGTACATGTAGTTTGCTTATTCCATTTACTGTCATAGACTGACTTTTTCCATACTTCTGCATAGTCAATAATTTCCACATTGAATAGTTACGTGAAATTTTACTTTACTGACAGCTGATTTAAATATTTCTTTGCAGTTAGACTTTTCTGGTTTCAGTTTTTGTTTGTGTTGTTGTTTGCTACTGTTAAAGTCAGCATTGGAGAGAACATTTTTGGAATATAGAATTATTTCTTCTATGTAATTATTTCGTCTGGACAAAACTCTAGAAGTGGCATTACTAAATCAAAGTGCATGGACATTTTATTACTCGTATAACTCTGTTGCTTTCCAAAGATTTGCATAATTTACATTGCAACTAATAGTACATAATTGTACCAGTTACATCTTGCAGCATTAAGATGATATTATTTAATTTTTCAGTTTTTGCCATCCCTTTGATATTTTTTTTTTTTTTTTGAGATTGAGAATCTTTTGATTAGAGCCAGGGGAAAGGACGAAAACTAGATAAATTATGTAAATAAGATTGCTTTAAAAATTCTAATTTTAAGATGAATGATGAAGAAAGGATACATGAAGAGAAAAATCTATGACTAATTTGGTACAAATCGTAAAAATAATTTGATACATAAATGTATCAAAGTCTTCAAACCCATGTAACTACTACCTGACAACAAGGTTTAGTTGGATGATTGGCTGAAGATTTGCAGATGCAAATATTACCACTATGCCAGATGTGTAATTGGACAGTCACTGCCAATTAAACGAGACAGGAAATTAAAAGAGTCCAAGAGATAATTGATTCTCCAAATTAGTAACTCAATTGGTCAAAATTACAATACCTGTTGAAGTTACTTTAAATTATACTCTAATAGTAATTAGAGGCTTTGCCTCATGTTCTATGAAATATTTCCATTTGCTGATGAAGTACTAAGGGACTGGTAATTTAGGCAAATAAATGATGATTGCCTGATCAAAGTCATTAAATTAATATAAAATGCAATGGTAGTAAATTCTCTGATAAAAGAAAACGGTTTAAAATCTCTATAGGGAGGTAGCCAAAAATATATTCTGCAAGTATTTGGATACATTTTCATATGGTCCAGCAACCCATTCCATTTTGCAGATTGACTTGATAGGTTCATAGACCCATCTTTTTTCTTTTACTATGGCAATAAGTAATTGTGTCTATTCCATGCCTTTGTCATACATAATTGCCACTTTATTGTTCCCGAAGGGCAACTGGATGAAGACTTTTAAAAAGCTGAAATTAAAATGACTAATAAGGATTAAAAGAAGGAACTCAGAGGTTGCAGAGCCTGTTGAAGCCTGATGCTGTTTCCTACAGTTATATTTTAAGGTAGTTAATTATAGGTCTCGTAATCACACGTTGTTGAGAGAGTAATTGTGCTTTCTTGAGATCTAAACTTTAAGAACCATAGATTTGCCTTCATTGTGACATAAGGAGCATGTTCTGAGTCTCAGACACCTTTTGCCAAATGTTCAAATCCAACACTGTCATTCATTAGAAAGGAAAAATTGTCCCGATATGGACCAGGATCCACAAAGGAAAATGAGTCTGAAATAGACAATTGCTTTACACACTGGGAATTCCACTTACTATGCAGCACTTAGAATGTGATAAGATTTCTGGCATCTTTTTAATTGTGGCTCCTGGTTGCTTTATAGAAAAGATGATGTCCCAGTCTATGTACCTGTGAATGGAGGTATCTGGGGAGCACTCATTTTTTCACTAAAAAGAAACATTTTAAGTACCTACTAATTGCAAGACAGGTTCTACACCAATGATGCTTTGGGATAGATGAGTAATTCAGCTACCTTGAATAAAAGATACAGTCAGGTTTTTTTTGTTTGTTTGTTTCCAGGCCTCTGGAACATGTAAACGTTGCCTAAAAGTATAACACTCTATTGCTGCAAAAGCAATGTAAAAATTAAACATAATTTTTGGAATTTTTTTTTAACAAAGCAAGTTTCTCCTGGATGCCGAGTAGGAGAGTTTCTCCTAGGAAGGAGGCTGTGAATTTCTGGGTGTAGAACTTACAAAGAGTTAGTGAATCGGAACCATAATCATTGCAATTCCAGTTGATCTGCCCCAGGTAAAACACAAAATCGTATTTTAAAGGGGTGAGTAGATGCTTTAAAAATGTTTTCAAAATAAATGTTTTGAATGTCAGTTTGGTTTCTGAGTTAAATTGTCTCTAAATGACCCAGTTCTAAAGTCACATTTCAAAGCTTCGGGAAACCCTGTCTGGGGCCTGTCTAGACCTCAGAATTGGCCTGGTTTGTTTTAAGGTTTCAGCAAGGGCTGGCCTGCTGGATTTGCCTATTTCCAGAGCAGAGGCATGTGTGAGATGTGATGCAGATTTCTAAGGTACTGTTTTGTTTTGTTTTTTCATTATATCCTGTATGAAAACATAATTTAAAAAAGTGGTATCACGGTATACATCATTTATATGTCATGGAAATTGCATCCTTCTTTGGCTTTGGAGATTCTTAAGTGAAAAGGGTCAAAGTGGTGGATCCCAACAAATGATCCAGTGGCTTTGATCCAGTGGCATCAGAGAGCTGAATTCTACTCTGACACCATAACTAACCCACTGTGGAACTTTGGAAACTCAACCTCTCTGGACTTCACTTCTAAAATGAGGCATTTGGAATATAAACTCTCTATAGTCTCTTTGTTTCTTTGCCTCTATGATATTACAAACAGTGTTGGCAGGTTTTCTAAATTTTATTGTATGCTGTATATTTGTCTGGAAAACAAACAAAAAATTCAGCACTAATTACATACTGGGCAAAGCTAAAACTTAGAATGAACTTAGCAGCTAGGTAGTCATGAGTTAGTAAATAAGGTAAGTTTATGGAGACTCAGAATCTCATGCAATTGGGGCACTGAGTCAGGTCAGGTGGGGTTGTTCATCTGTCACAGTCGGTGTGATGAAATATTCAAACTAAATATACACTTTTAAAACATACACATGCTTTGGTTTTTTTTTTTAAATAGAAGTTTGGAAAATACTAGAAACATTGACCAAATCAATTAGCTCATACCTTAGCAGTTCTGTGTTGCATGCATTTGACAGGGTGGAACATTCCTAAATAGGTATATTTAAGCCCCCGTCAAGGCTGGATTGTGTAATGGTCTGGCATATGTGACTTCTATGTTTCTTTAATTACTACTTCATGCAGCACCTGCATTAAGAGTGGAACACTGTGGGTCTAGTGAGCCTACCTCACACTGAAGGGATGGAGGGGATCACTCATATCTGTTGCATGATCCTTTCAAGTTGGACAAAGCAAATGGGTCAGCCACTGGGGGGTTGGAGCAGTGTGCATCATACTGGACCCTGTCATTCCAGCCAACGGAGGTATCCCCTCAACAGCAAAAGCCATTCACACAGCAGCGGTGAGCAAAGAGGCTCACTGCACACCATGATGCTACTACTTCTGAGATCTCCATCCTAATGTGCGTGGCTCTCACTGTGTGAGAATATAGCCTCATCTAAAGAGAGGCAGACTGGCAGTCTTTACTTAGGGAAGATGAGAAGAAGTTTATTCAGAGAATTAAGAAAGGCCACTCTTTCACCTTGAATATTAAACAGACTTATTGGTTAATTGTTAAACTCTCTTCTTATAGACTAATTTGGTGGTATGAATTTTCTCTCAAAATGTATCCTTGAAACTCTGTCTCACCAAAGAATTGACAAAAGGGTGAATGAAATCTGTGAGAATAGTGTTTTTGTAAAAAATTGAGGTGAAGTTCACATAACATAACAACCATTCTAAAGTTTGTAATTCAGTGGAATTCAGTGTATTCACAATGTAGTGCAGTGACCACCTCCCTTTAATTTCAAAACATTGTTATCACCCCAAAAGAGCACCCCATAACACATTGAGTAGTTACCCCCATTTGCCCCTTCCCCCATTTCCTGGCAACCATGAATTTACTTTCTGTCTCTGTGGACTTGCCTATTCTGGACATGTGTTATATTTTGAGGAGCTGCTTTTACTCCAAGGAACTCATCTCCTAAAGGATGGTGAAGGAAGAGAGCATGCACCTGCAGCCCCGTGATTATCAAATATCTATCTGTCGGGACCTCCTGCTTCCTTCCCCCGAGGTACAACCACCTTCAGACCACAACAGGCTGTCCACCAGCTCCAGAAAGGCTGCCTGGCAGCCCAGCACAGGAGGGAAGAATGATGTCTATTTAGAGTTCCAGGAAAGACATAAGTAGGGCTGAATAAAATGATTTTAGTTGGAATTTGGCCACATTTAAGGGCTAATTAATGGGGATTATGAACAAAGTGAGGAATGTGCTCTTGGCTGCCACTGAGTTATCAATGTAGTAAAGTATGGCCTGTGAGTTTCCTAACCTCTGTAGAAGGACGCCCTTGTGCTCTATCCAACATATTGAACTTGTTAAGTGCTGAAGAAAGCTGGACTCTTGGAAAAGGATGTGGAGTCTTTTATTCACTCACTGGACGATTGGTGCTTAAATCTGCGGGAACCTGGACATGTGACGCTTGATCTTAAATCTCACAGGAAAATGGTTTGGTTAGTGCTCACTGTTAAGATGCCATTCTGAGGCTTCAAAAAGTGATGGAGGCGATCATCTACCTGTTCCCTTTCCTAATTTGGACAGTCACCAATCTTACATTTGAAGTGAAAATATTAATATTTCTAGACACGTGCAAAATGAGAAAAAAAATCATGGATTGAGCAGCTCTTCTGGCTTCTTTCTTTCTCTCTCTCTTTTTTTTTTTTTTTTAGGAAACTGAGATCTGAGAGGCTTGTTTCTTCATTAAGTATTCTACAAACCTGGGAACTCTAGAAATGCTGGCTGGGAAGAGAAAGAGAAAATGGGGAAAATAACAAAAAATGGAAAAATCTTTTCCCCCACAGGCATCGTTTTTCAGTGAGTGAAAAAAGGTTCCAAATATCTGTCTGTTTCAGAATCCATTTAAGCAGTCTTAATCATCTCACCTCCGTTTCCTTATTATTCTAGAGCCTAGTCATTTTTTCCCTTCTAGAGTTAAGTTGCAATGCATATAGAGATGCATGGGTTTTATCCAAAACTTGTGATTTATTTTAGGTGGGCTCTTTCTTTATTCACATAAAGTAGCATTATGCATAAAAATTTAAAAATTTCCAACCCATAATTTTTTTTTTTTTTTTTTTTTTTTTTTTTTGAGACGGAGTCTCGCTCTGTCGCCCAGGCTGGAGTGCAGTGGCCGGATCTCAGCTCACTGCAAGCTCCGCCTCCCGGGTTCACGCCATTCTCCTGCCTCAGCCTCCCGAGTAGCTGGGACTACAGGCGTCTGCCACATCGCCCGGCTAGTTTTTTGTATTTTTTTAGTAGAGACGGGGTTTCACCGTGTTAGGCAGGATGGTCTCAATCTCCTGACCTCGTGATCCACCCGTCTCGGCCTCCCAAAGTGCTGGGATTACAGGCTTGAGCCACCGTGCCCGGCCAACCCATAATTTTTTAAAAAAGTAACTTGCCTCCCCCACTAAAGTTATGTCCAGATAATACAATAAATAAAAACTCTATTCGTTGCCATCTAGCTTTTAAAATTGGGCATGAGTGAGCGTTTACTGAAATTTGCTCCACTGCATAGAGCATAAATACTGTTTTAAGAGAAAAAGGGGAAGTTCTAAGCAAATGGGGATGTAGTCTGTTTTTCTGCTCTTGACTTGGAGGAGCTATTTTGCATTTCCTCAAAATCTAGAAGTAACTTGAGCAGGTTGGGATGGCTATGTGTTGGGCAAGAGGGTGAGGAAGAGGAGGAGGGAGAAGAAATGAAGAGGAGGAAATGCAAGAAAGAAAAAGGGAGGAAGAGGGAATGGCTCTCCAGAAGGACTTCCCTAAGTAAGGCCAGGGCAGGCAGGTAATAAGTATCTGAATACAGAGGAGCTTATTGGGGGTTTGCGACCAACTCCCTCACTGGGCATCCCTCCAGGTAGGGGTTTTGTGGAAGGCAGACTTTCATGGATGTGCAATTGGGCAGTGGCACAGAGTCTGGTGCTCAGAGGGCCCACACTCGGTTTAGGGCTCTGCTGTCACCATCTTGAAATTCTTACTAATCTGATTTTTGAACTTGTGTTCTGTACATAAAGTCTGATGGGACACGGAGCACATACATGAGCAGAGGAGACATATGCAATATTCATGTTTGCTGTTCCTTATCACCTCATTTGCATAAAGAACCCATGATGCTTAATGAGCACAAAATTTCAGCAGTCCCACAATGCATGAGAATTCAATAAGACTCAAAAAGACTAAGTGTAAAAAACGGGAAGTGTGTGATGCCTACAACTGAGTAAGCGGGGCAGCAGAAAGCCCCAAGAGGCCATGCTTTCCATTAGAAGACGTGCTTTCCAGAATTTACTTCAAATGCAGAAGAAGTAGTGGAATTCTAAGAAACACAGATGAGCTGAGCGTAGTGGCTCACGCCTGTAATCCCAGCACTTTGGGAGGCCAAGGCGGGCAGATCACCTGAGGTCAGGAGTTTGAGACCAGGCCGACATGACGAAACCCCGTCTCTACTAAACGTACAAAAATTAGCTGGAGGTAGTGGTGCGTGCCTATAGTCCCAGCTACTCAGGAGGCTGAGGCAGGAGAATCACTTGAACCTGGGAGGCAGAGGTTGCAGTGAGCCAAGATCAGGCTATTGCACTCCAGCCTGGGCAATAGAGTGACACTCTGTCTCAAAAAAAAAAAGAAAAAAAAAAAAAAGAAAAAAGAAAAATGAAACACAAATGACCAAGGAATCCTATCACATCCTTTCTTATTCATGTTGCTTTCCTGTAATAGTCACCACTTATACTGAAAAAGATGACATAAAAGGAAAGGGAAAGATAGGGCAACCATAGATTCCTTTCCTTTCAGACTCCCCTTACTTATCGGTAAGCCGAAGGTAGAGGGTTGATAGAATATGCACTTATCAAGCAGTGAAAGAAGACTAGCCGAGCTTGTTTTGTGCAGAATTTTTACTGTTCTGGTGAGAACAAAATACATATGCATGTATGAGGTACAAAATGTGAATTGTGCAATTTTGGTGATTCTGCATACAAGTTAAATGTTCCTATATTTGCATTTATAACTGATATTGCACAATATAAAAATGAATGGTGGCCGGGCGCGGTGGCTCACACCTGTAATCCCTGCACTTTGGGAGGCCAAGGTGGGCAGATCACCTGAGGTCAGGAGTTCGAGACCTGCCTGGCAAACATGGCAAAACCTCATTTCTACTAAAAGTACAAAAATTAGCTGGGCTTGGTGGTGGGAGCCTGTAATCCCAGCTACTTGGGAGGCTGGGGCAGGAGAATTGCTTCAACCCAGGAGGCGGAGGTTGCAGTGAGCTGAGATCGGCCCTGCTCTCCAGCCTGGGCGACAAGAGTAAGACTTCATCTTAAAAAAAAAAAAAGGGCAAAATTCATGCTAATAATTTTAATTTAAAATTTTTCTTTAGTACAACATCACATCACATAGCAAATAAGAAGACACCATGACAACTAGGGAAGAAAGGAAAAATCTTTATAATTTAGTATCTGTAACGGTATTTCCCCCTGCTTTTTGAACAAGGGGCCCCAGGCCCCACAAATTCTATAGCTGGCCTAGGGGAAGGTGTGCAGGTGTGATACAGGTGTGGTGCTGGAGCCAGGCGGAAGGTTGGGGGCCGGAACTGTAAACCTGATCTGGTTACATTAACAACTCTGAGTACCTTGATAAGATATTTCTTTCTTTTTTCTTAATAATTTCTCTTAAAACCAAGTAATACAGTTTGGCTGTGTCTCCACCCAAATCTCACCTTGATTTTCCACATATTGTGGGTGGGACCCAGTGGGAGGTAATTGAATCACGGAGGCAAGTCTTTCCTGTGCTATTCTCGTGATAGTGAATAAGTCTCACGAGATCTGACAATTTTAAAAAGAAGAGCTCCCCTGCGTAAGTTCTGTCTCTCTGCCTGCTGTAGTCCATGTCTTCCGCCATGATTGTGAGGCTTCCCCAGCTGCACAGAACTGTAAGTCCAATTAAACCTCTTTCTTTTGTAAATTGCCCAGTCTTGGGTATGTCTTTATCAGTAGCGTGAAAACAGACTGATAAACCAAATACCATGCTTCTCCAAAGCACTCCGCCCCTGGTATATTTCCGGGAGATAAGCCCGTTTTTCATGTGAGAACAGTGAGCTCCAAGGAGTGGCCTGCCCTTGGCTTCTGTTCCCAGGGCGAGTGTGGAGGCTGAGCTCTTCCGTTCCTTCTTCCATGGAGCTTGGCTGGTTCCTATGAACTGCAAGTTAAGGTTTGTTATTTTATAGTCCATTAAACAATCTTTTATAAAAATTTTAAAAAAGTTATAATGTAAATGTAAACAAAAAGTTAAAGTAAAAAGGTTAAAAAAATTATTTGGTGACTTTTTTTTTCAAGGCCTAAAAGCCACAATCAGATATTGTTGTAATTTTGGGTGTCATAGATCATATCTTACATTTGCTTTGGTATTTATAACTCTGTGGTATTTACCAATCTTAGGGCTATAATACTTTTTATAACATAAGTAGAAGCTGTTTCCCGGGTTTGATTTGTTAGTATTCTCTTCTGCCGTTAATTTATTGGTTTGTTCTACGTATTTTACAAAATCCAAACCTTGAGAAACAAGGCTTGACAATTTAGCTCCATATACACTTCAAAACTTAAGAAATGGTGAGATGTGTTTCATTTATATTCTTTATTATTCATTTGACTTACAAAGTATGTAGGCATGGAAATTGCCTGTCAGTTTTACTACTGAAAGCCCCAGCTACTCTTACTTAAGATTAAAGTCATTCTTTTTATAATCACTCACTTTCCTCCAAGAAAATTCTCTGTGTGGGGGGAAATTTTCGATGGAGAAGGACTCTGTGTGGACTTCCAACCCTTTAACCTAGGTTATAGTAGGATGTTAAGTCAGGAAATGACATATCGGGGCAGGAATCAGTTGTGCTCCCTCCCAAGTCTATTTTAAAGCACTTTCCATTTTAAATATAGCAATAAAATATCAGCCTCGAAATGTCTGATAAGGATAAAAGCAATAGATCCAAATCCAATCTAAATCTGACACTGCTAGGAACAAGAATTCACATTGGTAAGTCAGGACTCATTTATGGGGCCATAAATGGGTGGGCTGGCTATAATTTGGGTATTAAACTTGTAAAATATATTGATGGTATGGAAGAGCTAAATAAATAATTTACTACAAAAAAATTGGAAATCTTTACATGGTACTTAATTGACCAGTTGGTCTCCCAGATTCTCAATGCTCCTTGCTTTGCATTTATGTGTTTTTCGTAGGCTAGATTTTCCTCTTCCTCACTTGAGTTTAATTTCCCTCTGCAATGAATGATCACAAGTTAGTGCATTTCTGAAAACACACACAGTTTCCATTTAAAATTTTGCCAATCCATTACAAGCCTTTGACAATTTCATTTACCTGTTAGGAGGATAAATGTACCCCCAGTTCTGTCTGTTCCAGGATAAGACAAATTTCTTTCTGGCCTCAAAAAGCCTTTTCAGTACCACATCTCAGATTCCTGTGCCGAGCACATAATGGGCGGGGCTTCAAGGAGATGCTTTACAAAATTTACTGAATCTTTTTGCTTGGTATTTTGGGAATCGGCTGAATAGAGAGAAAAATGATTTTAGAAAGCTCTGTCACGGCCTTCTACACATCTGTGAGGTGCTAAGTGTGGTTGGGGAAGGGAAAGGAGAATGAAAATATGGAAACTCAAAGTAAGGCAGTGTTATTTATGTATGTATCCAGGAAAACAAGTAGATTTCTTGGACGATTTTAAATTTAATAGTAACAGTATCTCACATGTGTATAACAGTTACTTGTTTCAAAAGCCTTTCATATCTTTTATTTTTTCACCGCTTGTGATATTCCCCCAAAGTAAACAATAGAGGTATTACAATTTTTGGCCAGTTTTACTGGATGAGAAGACTGAGGTTTGGGTAAATTGGGACTTGCACAAAGTAATTTATATGGCAAATAGGCTGGTGCCTAGAGCCCGATTCTTAAGAATCCCAGGTTGACTCTGCTATGAAGGATCGTTTTGTGGTTCCACTGGCATGTAATAGAAAGGCCAACTCAAGCAAGGTTAAATAATAAGGAGTTGCATTGGCTTGTATAATGAGAAACCCAAACGGGGTGGGCTTCAGGCTTGGTTCTATCTAGGTTTTGACTCTGTTTTTCTGCAGTTCTTTCTGTGCCCTTCTGGGAGCTGACTTTGGCTTCTGGCTGGTGGTTGGTAGCAATTGAGGGAGTATGCCTCCTAATTCATCCCTACCAGGTTGACAGAGTCTGATTTCTCCATTGTTATCTCTTAAAAGCAAGGTAGGACTTTCCTGGAAACTTCCAGCAAGGTTTTTCTTTCTCCAGAATTGGAGTGCGTGACATCCTCAATCAATGACTAGCATGGACCATGGGATTACTTTGATGAGCTTAGTCTAATCAAAGCCAATTCTGAGTGACAGGTTATTCTGAAGAGGGAATCTATCTGAACAAAAGCAGGGTCCTTGTAGGAAGAAGGAGGTGAGAGTGGGCGATAGGTAGACAATCAACAGAGTCCTCTACAGTTACTCTGTATGATTTCAGTAGGCCACACGTTTGAGGAAATATCCACGTGTTTGTTATGGAACAAGGTAGCCAAAGAAACCTTTTTGGTTTGGCCAGAGGGGCTGATGAAACAACTAAATCCTGGTTGTTTCGCAGTCTCTTACGCACCTTCTTATTTTGTTTCCCCAGCAGCATCTGTGCTCTCCCACATGGCTTCTGCTTGGTCTTCTGCCAGACTCTGGGCTTCTCACAGGTACAATGGCTGTGCCTCACCCTCAGGAAACCCAGGGGTTTGCCAGAAGCACTCGCTCCCGGAGTCCCTAACTTCATCCTCTGCCAGACCCCATTTCTGAAGTGAAAGTACACAGAGGAGTTAGTCATAGAGAGTCTTGTGCAATTCTAAGAGGGAAAATGGGTGAGAGTTCATTGTTTTCCCTGAAGCAAGGCTTGGCAGTCCAAAATATTCCGCAATGTGCTGAAGTTAGTTTACCAGCAATGTGTTTTTCTCATACCAAACTGCTGTCTGAGCCACACCTTGTTGAAAAGAGTAGGGCCATACAGCTTACACAACTCTAACTATCCTCCCTGACAATTATAGAATAATAATGCACATCGAATACATCAGGTAGTTTTCTTATAGAAGAGTACACACTAGGAAACTTTAAATTTTTTGTCTGGAGAATCCTTGGTGTTCTAAATATGCAAAGCCTTTATGGCATCAGCCACCGCCTCTTACTCTGAAGACAAGCCACACTCTGGCTGTTAATCCAGACCCAGTCAAACACACCAGGGCCTGATGGGCCAGATCCCACAGTACAGGGGATGTGTGCCAGAGAGCACTGCTTAAAATGGAGGTCACTGGAGATGCTGAGGAGGAGGAGGAGGTGCCCAGCTTCCTTTAATACCATCGCGTGTTTTCAAGTGGAAGATTCATTTAAGCAAGGGAAAATACCTTCTCCCTAGGCTTCAGGCCCAGGTAGGTAGTAAAAAGCAAAGAACACAACTCCAAACCCCAAACACTCTGTCTTTTTAAATGAGGTTTGAGGCTTAGTTACTCACGTGTGACTAGCAGGACTGGTGTCATAATTTGCAGGGCTCTGTGTGAAATGAAAATGTGAACTCCTTGTTCAAAAATTATTAAGAATTATACGACAGTGACAGCAAAGCATTAAATCAAGCATGGAGCCCTTTTAAGCACGGGCCCTGTGCAACTGCGCAGGTCTCACACCTACAAAGCCAGACTTGGTGACTGTGTTCTTTAAAGTGACAGCACATTTTCTCTCACTATTTACTGTAGCTATTTTTTTAGCTCTAAACAGTCATTTCCTTTCAAAGAGCCCAGAACATAGAAAACTAGTTTGGATATTAATAATTGTTTTAATTTAAAGAGGAGAGCGTAGAGACATAAAATTGTGAGTTTTTGTTCTGGAGCTGCGTTGATTTGCAAGAGTCAAACCTGGTTTGTGCTTTAATCTCTGAATGGCCTTCAGTGAATTGTTTCCGTCTCAAAGTCATTGTCTCATTTACTGTAAAGCGGGGGCAATTCTAGTGCCTACTTTATTGGACTTCTAGAAGAATTAAATGCAATATTGAATTTAAAGTACTTAGCATAATGCCTGGCTCATATTATTGCTCAACAAATATTAGCAATTGCCATAATAATTATGAACTGAGAAAGGGATGGTTGAGGACTGAGACTCCTCCAAGGATATCTTAGGGTTAGGGGGTTTAAGTTGTGTTGGGTTTGCCTGAGCCTAGTTACCACTAGAAATTTTAAAAATGTTTTCTGATAATGTATTCTTTATTTGTAGAAAATTTTAGGAAAAAAATTGAGTGAAATTTATACTGGATTAATCATTCAAAGGTAACAACTGTTAGTTTCTTAATGTATTTCCCTCAAATTTTCTTTTTTACCTATATGTGTATGAGAATTGTACCTTAGTGTAGTTTTAGTTTTATATTCTGCTTCCTCTCCTTCCTGTAAATATCACCTTATGGCATTAAATTGCTTTCAAAAATTTTCATGACAGCTTAATTCTATATTGTGCAGATGTTCCATAATTTGTGTGTTTCCCTATCTCATGGACTTTTAAGCCGTTTTCAATTTTTCAGTATTGTAAATTATGCTATGAATGGCCATGCGCATATATCCCTGATCACCTCTGACTATTCCTCTCTTAGAGAAGAGTCCTCTTTTAAAGAAGGGATCTAGAAATGCATGGGTTAAGCCTCTTGCCATGTATGATGCTTCCAAAATGATTGCATCAGTTTCTCTCCCATCAGGTAGGGATAGGGGGATCCTATCTTCCAAGACCTTCTCCAACATCGAGTTATTTGTAAACCTTTGACCATTTGATAGGCACAAAAACTGTCATATCTATAATACTCTGTTGCTTTGATCAGTAGTGAGATTGGGCATATTTTCATGTTTATTGGGTGTGTTTACTATTTACTAAGTATTTATGTTTCTTTATGAATCATAAGTTCATGGCTTTTTGCCAGTTTTTCTATTGGGCAATTTGATTTGTGCCCAATTATTATCTGTTTTTTTGCCCAATTATATTATTTTTAATAAGGTACCCCAGATTCTTACCTCTCCTAATAATAATGCACATCGAATACATCAGGTAGTTTTCTGTAATAGTGTAGTGTTAGTTCTAAAAACATTTAGGACCAGAACAGAGTATGAAGTGGTGAGATGGAAAACTATTTGACAAATATGGCTATTGACAGCTTCTTTCACCATCATAGTCATGTTAGGTGGAACTTGTCTTTTAAGAAAAATTATTACAATACTAATAGAGAGCAATTTTTCAGTATTTTATGGGGTTATCATCAAATGTTAGTAGTAATTCTTTTTTCTGTGATAGGACTGTGTGATTTTTATTTTATTTCCTTTTATTCCTTGTACTTTTCAAAATTTATGTCCTGAACACATATTGCCTTTTATTATCTGTTTTACAGTTAAACAATAAAAACAAACAAATTCAAAGACCTAGTGATGGTTAGAATAAGCCTGTAATATTTTTGTTCCATATGATTTAGCAAAACTGAAGTTGCAAATAAAATTATTTGTCAAGTTACAAATGAGCTATTTAATCCTATTACCTTTTTAGTCTTTATACAATCCGATCTTGTAGTTGCCTGCACTCCCCTGAAGGGGATGTAACGCAGTGGGTACCACAATAGGATTTTGGGTCAACTAGATCTGAGGTCACATCCACGTAGCCTCATGTTGGTTGTGTGACCGTGGACATTAACATTTTTGTGCCTTAATTTTGTTTCTTTAAGATGGAGACAATAATATCTTCCTCTTCCTAATAAGGTTGTTGTGAGAAATAAATGAGTTAGAGTAACACTGCCACAGGCACACAGTAAGTGCTCAACAAATAGACTTCATTTTTATTAAACAGAGTTGATGTTAAGCCTATTTGAAAGAATACATTGGATTCAGTGACAGCACTGAAAGTTGAGTCTACAGAGGCCTTATTTTATGCCTCTTCTGCCTTCACCCTGAGCAAGTGATGTCAAGGGACAAAGTCCACTGTGATCCCACCTGCTTGCCAAATAGGGTCTCATGTAGGGCTGGGATGGGGCAGACCACTGTTCTCCCAGGAAAGGCCCGGTGTGGCTGTGTGTGTAGACTTCTCTGTCTCTGAGTCTCTCCCTGGCTCACCCTCTCTCTGTTTCCCACACACCACACATGCATGTATCTACATACCCACACACTCACAGACTCACACACTACACACTTACACATCACACACACTCTCATACACCACACACTCAGACTCACACACACACCATACACACTTACACCACACATTCACATACCGCACATTAATACACTCACACACCACATATATCACACACCACACATTCACAAACCGCACATTAACACATACCACACATACCACACACTCAGACTCTCACACATGCTGCACACTCTCACATACCACATGCTCACACACCCACACATTCAGACACACACACCGCACACTCAAACACACCACACACTCACACATACACCACATGCTCACACCACACAGACTCACACCACACACACATAACCACACACTCAGACACATCGCGCACTCACACACCACATGCTCACCCACCACACACTCACAGACTCACACACACCACGCACTCATACAATCACACTCACACGCTCACACACCACACACACACTACACACCCACTCACCACACGCTCACACACCACACACCCACACAGCACACACTCCTACACTACATACACAACGCATTCACAAACTACACATTAACACCCACACACAGACTCACACACTCACACCCCACACACGACACACCCACACAGCACACACTCCTATACCACACACACAACATTCACAAACCACTCATTAACACCCACACACCACACACACACACCACACCACACACACACACACCACACCCTCTCTGATCTGAGCAAGTTGTTGTGTGCAGGAGAAGAAAAATATCTTTTCCTTGTACTCATCCTAAGTTTATTGGCTGGGGCCCTGGTAATAAAAGACAGAGAAGAGCACACACATTTATGTGATCTAAGTATTCGGTCACATGGGAGCCTTCATCAGGAGACGCAGAGCGGAAGGCGCAGTTAAACCCAGGTGTTTCTCTGCAGGTTTGAGGAAGAGTGAAGAGTGGTGGAGAATATTACAAGACAAAGGAGGCCTGAATGAAATGTTATGGCCTGGGGACCTTAGTAAGGCCTGCTTGTCCACATTCCTCCCAGCATCCCTGCGTCTTCAGAGGCAACACTGCTTCTTCTCTCTGGGTCTAGGGGGTCACCTCTCCCATGAGGGGCTTATGACCTACTTCAGGGGAAGGTCAGAAGCTCTGTCTTGCACATGCTATTTCTCAAATTCCTTCAGCTTAAGATATTTAATATACTCCATGCCATATTTTGGGGTAGCATGTCCTGAATCCTGTTATGTGGTGATGGAGGGTATACATTAGTTGATTACTTTCCACTGATTTTCATTGTACATGAGGTTGTAACCACAAATATGGTGGCAGTCAGTGAGAGGTTTAAATGACAGACTGTGTTCCCTTTAAATGCAGACATAATACTTTAAAGCACACTCTATGGCCAGAATTAAGTGTTAGAAAGCAGATGTTTTGACAGGACTGCTTGACTCAACAGACAGACCAACTGTGATTAAGGCAGAGGCCGGTGGGTGTATCCAGGAGGCTGACGTCCTTTCTCCCAAGTAGATGGGCAGGTGCTATAAATCTTAAACTAAATGTTGTCTATAAATTTGGCAAAGAATTGCAACAACTCTAACGCTGGTAAGGGGAGACAGGCATTCTCATATCCTACCAGGGCAGTATAACTTGAGACTGTCATCTGGAGGGCAATTTGGAATGCAAAGTGTGATCATTACACCCACTGTGAGGATAGTGAGGATACTTTTAGATGCAAAGAATAGAAAACCTAGACAAAAACAACTTAGCTAAAGAAGAAATTCATTATCTCACCCTACCTCTAGAATTCTAGAGGTAGGGGAAATCCAGAGCTTGTTAACTGAATACCTCTGTGGTCATCAGGGTCCCGTGTCTTTTCTGCCTTTCTGCTCTGCCACTCTCAACATATGGGGTTGTCCTTATGGTTAATTCATAATGGTCATAGTATGGCTGCAGCAGCACGAGCCATCACAGACTCATTTGACAATGTCCAAGGGCTGGAAGAATGTCCCTCTCTTGTGTCCCTATTTAAGAGGAAGAAAACTTTCCAGAAGCCCTCTGTCTGCCTTCATATGGCTCATTGACTAGAATTTTCCCTCTAAAATTTCCCTCTAAATTTTTCCCTCACATGGCTGATTGACTAGAAACATATTACACATCTATTTTAAATCCTATCATTGGCAAAGAGAGTGAAATTGCACAGTTGGCTTAGGGCTTAAGAGAAACTTAGCTTTCTCTGAAGCACAGACCCTCCCAATATCTGAATCAGGTGTGAGTTCAATTAACAAGGAAGAAGTTGGTGGATCCTGGCTGTCTAGGCCATCAATAGAGTCTGCCATTCTCTTTAAAGCAGGGCTTTAGAGAGCTTTCCACAACACAGCACACACAGAAAATTCCAGTACAGTCCGGGCACGGTGGCTCAACAGATAGACCTGTAATCTCAGCACTTTGGGAGGCCAAGGCAGGTGGATCACTTGAGGTCAGGAGTTCCAGACCAGACTGACAAACATGGTGAGACCCTGTCTCTATTAAAAATACAAAATTAGCTGGGCATGGTAGCACACACCTGTAAACCCAGCTACTTGGGAGGCTGAGGCAGGAGAATCACTTGAACCCAGGAGGCAGGGGTTGCAGTCAGCCGAGATCACGCCATTGCACTCCAGCCTGGGCATCTCAAAAAAAAAAAAAAAAATTCTAGTACAATATTTGCATGGCACTCTGAAGTACATTGGGGAGCTTCAATATGGGGCTTGGTTGGTGAAAATTACTATCTTTTCTTTATGATACATAATTACAAGAAAAGTAAAATACAAAGTACTAAGAAAGATATTACACATTGAATTTGTATAAAACTTCTAAATAAAACCTTTTCAGGTTTTAACATGAGAAACTTGAGCTTGCTTCTAGAGACACACATATTTTTCTATTTCAGGTTTTATGTTGAAATAGCTACACTGAACTCTTGATCAAGACTTTTCTTTGAATGATGATTTCTTCAAATTCTTTATAGTCACCAGAGGAGAACTTTATTCTTAAAATAGGTGATAAAAATAATTAAACCGGCCAGGTGTGGTGGCTCACACCTGTAATCCCAGCACCTTGGGAGGCCAAGGCAGGTGGATCACAAGGTCAGCCTCGCCAACATGGTGAAATCCTGTCTCTACTAAAAATACAAAAATTAGCTAGGTGTAGTGTCACATGCCTATAGTCTCAGCTACTTGGGAGGCTGAGGCAGAGGAATCGCTTGAATCTGGGAGGTGGAGGTTGCAGTGAGCCGAGATCCTGCCACTGCACTCCAGCCTGGGTGACAGAGCAAGACTTTGTCTCAAAAACAAAAGCAAAAACAAAATTAGCTGGGCGTGGTGGTGTGCACCTGTAATCTCAGCTACTTGGGAGGCTGAGGCAGAGGAATTGCTTGAAACAGGGAGGTGGAGGTTGCAGTGAGCCGAGATCGCACCACTGCATTCCAGCCTGGGCGACAGAGTAAGACTCCATCTCAAAGAAAAAAAAAATGAAACCATTTTTACAACCTTTGAACATTTTCTGCAGTTGCAAATCTATTAAAAAAAATTAATAGGTCTTCTTTTTCTTTCACTGACAAATATAACAGTGAAATTTCTTTTATTAATGAAAGTGGATTTCAAGCTCATTTGAACTTTTTCATAGCAGGTCTTTCAAAATCATGACACGGTTCTAATGTACATATGAAATGATAAAGTGGGTATTATTACCTAGCCAAGATGCCGCTACAAAAGCACCTCAGGTACAAATGGACAGAGGTGTATGGTATAGATGAAAAAAATGCCTCCTGGATGAGCCCTTCCAGAGCCCTGTATTCAGTCTCCATTTTGCCCTGCTTAATAATTACACTTGGGACATAAACTCCCCCAGCAGCTCCATAGGTCCTTGTCTACCAAGGGCATGGTGTGATCCACAGCCACCTGCTTGGGGAAGCACCCTTTCCCCATGCTTAATAGGTTACTCTAGAACAGTGGTTCTCCGAGTGTAGTCCCCCGACCAGAAGCAAGAGCATCATCTGGGTACTGGTTAGAAATGCAAATTCTGGGGCCTTACCCTAGACTTATTGAACCAGAAATTCGGGGTGGGCCCAGCCTCTGTGTTGCACGAGTCCTCCAGGTGATTCTAATGTGCACTCAGGTTTGAGGCACTGAAGACAGATGTTGCTGATCATGCCCAACTATAGGTGCTCTGTTAGTCCTCACTCCAACTGTGGACTGAGAGGATTGCTGTCTTGTGGTTAACCTGTGTCTTAGTCCATTTGTGTTGCTAAAGAATACTTGAGGCTGGGTACTTTATTAAGAAATTTTGGCTCACAGTTCTGCAGGCTGTAGGATAATGGTATCAGCATCTGCTTCTGGTGAGGGCCTCAGGAATCTTCCACTCATGGTGGAAGGCAAAAGGGAGCAGGCATTACATGGTGAGGGAGGAAGGAAGATTGAGGGGCAGGGCCAGGATCTTTTAATAATCAGTTCTCACGGGAACTGAGAGAGTGAGAACTCCCTCACTACCATGAAGACAGCACCAGGCCACTCATGAAGGATCCGCCCCCATGATCCAAACACCTCCCACTAGGCCCCACCTCCAACACTGGAGATCAGATTTCAACTGGAAGTTTGGAGGGGACAGACATCTAAACTTTATCAAACTGTGACTCATCAAAGGCACACAGTCTCTGCTCCAAAGCAAGGGTGCGTCTCCACCTCTTGCCTTTGGCAGTTTTGAATGAAATAGCTGAAAGCAGAAAGCAGGACAGAACAACAGCCAGGGGAGGAAGGTCTGAGGCAACCATCCATGGGATAGTCAGGGCCCATTGTGTGTTTCCTTGGCTGTGGATGTCATATTTCCCTTAACGTTGTTTAAAGTTGTCCGAGATTGACAGTGGTGACAAGCCTGCCTCTGTCCCCATCAGAACTCCAGAGAGCAGGAGTGGCTGATCTCAGCCATTGGTGCCACCCACACAGGAAATGAGAGCACTTCCTATTTTACACACACACACACACACACACACTCATTAGCAGTTATGGTTGGGCACTGTCTCACAAGATCTGACCTCCTATGGGGCTTGTCCCTTTGCTCATGAGGAAAGACAGGGGACCAGAATGCTGTGGGATGCAAAATCACTTCATTAGATCACAGGGTGCTTGGAAAGTGATGTTAGATTTTTGACTTTAGAGAGAGTGTCTAGCAGACACTCACCCACTTCCCCGGTGTCCCTGAGTCTACTGCTCAAAGTCAAGACAGGTTTTCCTTTCAGGGTAACATTTCCTGGTAGTCAATAAAATGTGCATAACAGCAGAGGGTGGCACTGGCCCTAAGGAAGAATTTACATTGGGCTTTGCCTCTCCCCTCTGGTGTGGTTTTTTTTCTTACCCTTGGAGGGTGATTTAGGATGGAGAGCTGAGAGGGTACCCGAGAGTCAAGGGGCATCGTTTTCCATTCCATTCCTCACCAGCTGAACAAAAGAGTACTATGCCTTGATATTGTGGTACTGACTACCCTATAGCATTTGATGCTTAAAGCGTTTTCACATACTGGATCTTTGGAGCGTCCCTAGGACAGTAGTATGAAGGAGAATTCAAACCTCAGCGTAAGTGACTTGCCCAAGGGGAATATGTTTGATTTGTGCAAGTGGAGATCTGAACACAAAGTATCTGGATCTAAGAAGCACCATCCTCTTCTTGCCCCAAAACAAGACCTCTTTGCCACCTCGCCTTGCTCATCTTCAGCAGGTCAGGGTCAGTTTCTTTCCCACAGATTTTAATGATGAAACTTTCTGAGACTTGCTTTGTCTAAGAAAACCACCTCATGTTGTTAAACATCTTCACACTTGGGAAATTCTTTCTTATATTGGACTAACATCCTTGCTTTAAAAATGGTAAGTAAGCCCATTTTTTCTCTTTCTTTTCTGGCAAAAAGTGGGGTATAGTAATAACAATAACTAAATTTATTGAGCATCACTATAGTCTAGGCATGCTTCCTCAACTTCATGAGGAAAGTACTATTATAACCCCATTTTATAGATACAGAAAAACGAGGCACAAGATGTTAAGAACTGGTATAACTGGCCCAAGATGGAAAAAAACAGAAGCATAGGATGTTAAATACTGGTCAGAGTTAAAATGGCTAGTGAGTGGTTATGAAGGGATTTGAGCCCAGGTGGTTTGACTCCAGAATCTATGTGTCTGATTCCAGGACCACATTGACTTTAAGTAGAAAAGGAGATCCCCGATAACTTGCTTTGTGTATCTCAGTGTAATTCCTTCATTCTCTCTCAAAATAAATCCGGCTGCTTTTGTAGCTTTCCCCAGGTGTTACTTACCATTCAGTTAATCTCTTTTTTTCACCCCTGTTAGCTGCACTTCAGCAGTAAACACATTAGGGAGGCTCTTCTAACATTCTTTTACTCCTGGGTTATTACTTCCACTGTGGCAAAACTGTTATACTGAATTTGGGTGTAGATCTCCCTTAGGAAGTTTTTCCAGGTCCTGCTTCTACATGACCAGCAGGAATCTCCACTCCTGTTTCCTCCCGGCAACACACTTCAAAGTTCATGTTAGACAGACTCAACTATTATTCTTGAGGCTGCTATAAAATTTCTCAATGTAATCAGTACAAAAGACTTTCTATTGTTTTGCATAATTTTAGGTTAATTTACATGAAGTAATTAAAGACAAACTAAAGTCTAAACTGTCAGTTGAACCTGTTTTGTTGTTGTTGTTTTGATTTGTTTTTTGAGAAAGGGTCTTACTGTGTATCTCAGGCTGCAGGCTGGAGTGCACTGGTGCAATTATGGCTCACTGAAGCCTCCACTTCCCAGGCTCAAGCAATCGTCCCACCTAAACCTCCAGCAAAGTTGGGACCACAGGCGTGTGCCACCACACCTGGATTATTTATTTATTTATTTATTTATTTATTTATTTATTATGTTTTGTGGAGATCGGAGTCTCCCTATGTTGCCCAGGCTGGTCTTGAACTCCTGAGCTCAAGCAATCCCCCTGCCTTAGCCTCCCAAAGTGGTGGAATTATAGGCATGAGACACTGCACCTAGCCTGAACCTGTTTTAAAAGTTTGGAATTCAGAAACACTGAAAGGAGTGTGTATTAAAAGAACTACCTGAGACTGGGTAATTTATAAAGAAAGGAGGTTTAATTGGCTCTCAGTTCTGCGGGCTGTACAGGAAGCATAGCTGGGGAGGCCTCAGGAACCTTACAATCATGGTGGAAGACAAAGGGGAAGCAGGCACATCTTACGTGGCTGGAGGAGGAGGAAGAGAGAGAAGGGAGAGGAGCTACACACTTTTAAACAACCAGATCTTGTGAGAACTCACTCACTATCAGGAGAACAGTAAGGGAGATATCCACCCCCATGATCCAATAACCTCCCACCAGGCTCCTCTTCCAACATTGGGGATTACAATATGACATGAGGTTTGGGTAGAGACACAAATCCAAACCATATCAGAATGGGATTAAACCCAGACTATAAAGCTAAGAAAAACTGCTTTCATTATTACTCCTAAAAAATCTGGGGACATTTCTGGGCATGAGACTGGGGAGCTGAGACAGGGATTGCCCCATCAAACAGTATACCAACTGTTCCCTTGTTCTGAAACTTCTTCCTTCTTCGTTCCAAACTGTCCTTGACTATCATCGCAGTTAGATGTCCACTTAGACATCTCCACTCTGGGGAGCTCCTTCCTGATTCCAAATTCAGTTAGGTGCTCCCCCTCCGCACCCCAGAACCCTCCCAGTATCTTGTCCTTGCTCATTCTGCTAAATGGCTTGGCTTCCATCCTGCCCCAGGTTGCAGGTCATTGCCTGCGGGCAGTGACCTTGCCTCATCACCCTTCATTGGCTCCTAGTTCTACCCCGTAAAGGGACTGGTTCATAGATACTTAAATATTTAGTAAATGAATGAATGAGACCCTATTAGTGCAGATACTTTTTTGTTTGTTTACTTTTTCATCTCTATAAAAGAGGCGACCTTACTTTTCTATGTCAGTGAACATAATGAGAGCCTTTTTTTTTTTCCTGACTTCTCTCCTTTAATTAGGTGGATCATGAAAAATCACAAAGTACTTTAAAAAATGAACTGGTTCAGAACATCCTTCCCAATTATTAGCAGCTCCCAAGGATTCTACAAGGCGCTTTTCAAGGTACTCCCTCTTTTTCCTCACTGACGTTTCCAGAGCCTGCTGGCGTGGAAAGAATGTCTGAGAAGGAAAAAGAAGGAAAAAGAGCTGTGGAGACTGCATTTTCAAGCCAGGTTCCAAACCAGGACATTTTCTTCTACAGTTTCCCAGAGATCAAGCCAGCAGCTGCTTCCTGCCCCTTGCTGAGCTGTACCTGGGGGCTGATGATTTTACTGTTCTTTGGTAACCATGCAGATTCAAAGCTGCATGTTCAGTAGCTAGAGGGCTCCCTTAAATGGACAAAGTTGGAGCCTCACATTCCACGAGCCATTGGAAACTCTCAGCCTTTGGTTCCTTATTATGAGAATGTTATTGTGGCTCTGGGCTAGACAATGAATCTAGCAATGGTTTTGATGTCTTTTGTTTCATGCAGCCCATAAAAAAGCAGCTGGGCCCTCCTGTCTGCACTTGGTTTGGGCAGATAGACCCTCTGCTATGGCAGCCTTTAACTCTCACTCTAATCTGCCCTCATTAACTTACCAACAGCGGGAAATCTTGCATATCACGTTTCATTTTATAATGGCCTGTAGCACCCTCAAGATGCCCATCCCACCTATTCTCTTTGAAACCTTGACTGGGGAAGCTAAAATGCGTTGTCCCCATTTGGTGATTCTTAGAACCATACGTAGGTCACTTTTGTTCACTGTCCCATTCCCATCTTCCCTCCGTTAAGTAGCTGCAACTGAATTTTGCAATAGCCTTTTCTTTTCTGCCTCTGAGGTGATTTTAGGGAATATGTGGAAATCTAAATCTCCTGCTGGTCAACAGGCAAGAGCTGGGTACAAGAGGCTGAACTGCTGATAGGGTATTTGATTCTTTTTCATTCTGATTAAGCCTCTGGGGACTCATAGTCCAAACATGAAGGACAAATGGATTTTAAATTAGTTCTTAGGATCCAAAAACTCTGGCTGCAAGTACAAAGAGGTTAATGGTCTTGTAGGCATTTTTACTTGCTTCTCAGTTTTACAGCTTTCAATCCTTATGTGAGCCGATAGGAGCTTCTCATTGGCAAGAGATGTTAGACAACTAAACCCAGGAAGAATAGAAATAGTGCCAGGAAAGACAGATAACCTGCAGAAAGGCTATACGGCTATTTTGGCTTCTCCCAACCTGTGCAAGCCTGCCATCAGGAGGGTAGGGGTAGACAGGTGACAGCCCACATTTTTAACTACAAAAGTGCCTGGAGGTAGCATAAAGAACCATCAGGGCAGTGTCACACTTCCTTCCTCCCTATTATATGTGCCACCCAGAAGGTATGGTCCTGTTGCTTTTCTGTTTAATTTTCTGAACAGTGGACATATATTAAATGAGGAACAAGTCCTTTTGCAGATCTTTGTACAGTATGCAAGTATTCATTCAACACCCAAAATGTTGGAAAGTCAGATGTAAGTCAACATTAATAACAGCTAAGCCTGCAGGAAGTATGATTTCCTCAACCGCTACCAAAGGAAGTGACAAAGTATCAGATATATGTTTTTGATGTTTTACTTTTTAATTTGTATGGGTACAGAGTAGTTGTATGTATATATAGGGTACATGAGATGTTTTGATACAGACATGCAATGGGTAATAATCACATCATGGAGAATGGGGGATCCATCCCCTCAAGCATTTATCTTTTAAATACCAAGCATTTGATTAAGAAAAATTGGGATGGAGAAGATAAGTAACTGCAGCGGAAGTTGTAATGGTCTTCAACTGTCTATATAATCATCAGTCTTCTAGCTCAAATGATGGCTTGAATACACTGCCACCAGAAGTATTTTCTGGTTCAAAAATTGGAAGCAAGTTTTCAAGTGCCAGGATGAAATCCACTGCAATAATATAAAATGTAATCGCCTCATTTATTATTACAGAGATTATCAAAGATCTGATGGTGTTTTTAATGGCAGTGTGTTTTAATGACAGTGTATTTCATTTCTCTGGTGGAAAAAAGGGTTATGCTCCAGCAACCTAAAATAGCCCCACTGAGCATATTTTGCACCTCCACACAAGGCACTTGGGGATTTGTATGGGAAGAGTCCATTTTCCTGGGTTGAAAGAGATGTGATTTGGAAAGGGAAAAGGTTGCTGAGGGCTTCCATTCAACTAAGGGCATAGGTAGCTGTTGTCTTTCTGGTACCTTCCTCTGGCCCATGGGGGCAGCAGTGGGCGAGACAGCGTTATTTAGTTGATGGAGGTAAGGAAAAAATAAAGTGTATGAAGTCGAAGATTGAGCACTATGTGGAAAAGTTTTATTGTTAAGCAGGGAACCTGTGTCTAGGCTCTGGTGATGAGATGCCTAGACTTGGGAGGGGGTGTGGGGAGAACTAGGGTGGGTCCTTCAAACCAAGACACTGCAGACTCTATTTGTGTCCTTAGGATAGCAAAGTCTCCAATGGTTGCTGTTGGGCTGGTGATGTGTGAACTGTCCCTGGGAGGGGCTCCTGCTTGGGATATGGTGGTATAAGATGTGGTGCCCAGCTGCCCCTGCTATGCACAGGTCATGCGGGTCAGGATCGGGTGGCCCAGTCCACTCTGCACCAGTATCAGCCGGCTCATTGCCAGGCCAGGGTTTATCAGTGGCCACAGTGGTGGGAGGTGAAGACAGTGTCCTTCTCATATATTCTATTTGTTATACTCCCCTGCTCATTTCTATCACCTATGTCATATGGCACTTGGGAACATGAAGTTTGATCCTGGACACTACCCTCAGCATCTCTGAGCCTCAGCCTGCTCACGTCTGAGGAAGGAGGATAAATGCCCAGCACAGAACGAACTTAACATCAGACATCCTGAACCACTAACTGTGGACCACCCTGACCCTGCAACCTCACAATGGGATTTTTTATTCTTGCATCTCTTCCCAAATACTATGAATTCCTCCAGACACTGCATTCCTTATTAAACTGGACATATATGTCTAACTTGAAAGGTAATTAACTAAAAAGTCAAGGTATAGATCAGGGAACCAGGCCCCCGAGCAGCCCCCAAAGTTGTTGGTGTCTTCACACTGGAAAACAAGCCATTTGATCCCTTTTAGTTGAAGGAAAAATGCATTAAACTTTGTAACTAAGAACATTTATGATCTATCTGACCCAAAATCTCAAAACCCATTGAAAATGGCATTTAAATCTCCCAGCACCCTGAGATTCTGCCAACACCAGTGGGGAACATAGCTAAGAGATTGTATTACATCTTTGACCTGAGCTTTTTTTTTTTCTTTTAAATATGGTCTTGATAAATGATTTCCCATTTACCTTTTTCCTTTCTGTATTGTCTGTAACCTTGAAACTTGATTTGCTATCCACCAAGCAACACTGATTTGCAACTTCCCTAGATAGGATGGGGGAGGGGCTCTTACAGCCTCAAAACAACCCTGCTTTCCCTATCACGGGGCCAGAGGGAGTGGAGCTGCTTCTGAATGCTTGCTCTGAATTCAGCCTTGCTGAGTGCTACTCAAGGTAAGGGTGCGGTGGGTGGTGTCCCCAGTTCCTAATCTGATGAATTATCCCAGGGTACTTTGGGCAGCAAATTTCTGATGCAAAAAGGTGGTGTTTGTACTGCAGAGCTGTGGTCATAACATTTACACAAAGTCACAAAGTTTAATCTCAAAGTCGCCAAACCACTGTGTGCCTCAGTTTCCCCATATATACAGAGGAATAATAACCCTCACTATCAGTAGGGTGTTTTAGCAGCAAATAACAGAAAATCCAAATCAAATTGGCCTCAACAATAAGAACGTTTACTGACTCCCAGAACCAGAACTGCGGTGGTAGGGTATGGCTGCCTCTTCTGTCATCTCCTGCCCCCATTCTGTTTTGTTCTCATAACAACTAAATCCTTAGGCTGATAGGAAAGTGGAAGCAGCAATCTGCAAACTGACATGGGCCAAGGTTTCAAGGATTTTGTTTAAGGTAACATCCTAACAGGAGATTTTTGAACCACAAATGTTCCAGCCCTTGATGGTGAGAGTTAATGCCTTACAGTCACTGGCATATACTTGGGATGCTAGGTGTTATCGTAGCTAGCATAAGACCATAGGGTCAACTTTGCTTCCCTTGACATTCTGGAATGTGTCCACACCAGGCACAGGAGCTGGAATGGCTGTGCCTTCTGTGAGGTCACAAGTATCATCAGAGGATGTTCCTTTTAGGGGATGCAGATAGCTAATGAACAGCCAGAGCTGAAGACGAACCATGAAGCTGAAAGGTCACCTTGGGTTCCCTTGAAGGGAAGGATATAGAGTCCAGCCAGTGCTCATTCCTGTTGGTGGTCTTCTTCCAGAAGCCTAAAGCAGTGGGTCTCAAACTTGAGCACTGGCTTTGTTTGAGAGCTTCTCAAGGTACAGATTGCCGGGCCACACCTTAGGAGTCTCTAATCCAGCAGTTCTGGAGAAGGTCCTGATCATTTGTACTGCTGACAAGTTTCCAGATGATGCTGATGCTCCTGTTCCAGGGACCAGAATTTGAGACCAAGAGGATGAACGATGGAGTACGCTTTGCAGCAGAGACCAACAGCAGCGACCTGGACTCAGTTGACTTTCTGCTTACTCTGGCTTATTTATTCTCCATATGCTCCCCCTCATCGTCGAAGTATCCTGGATCATTCATTTATGGAGGGAACCACATTTTTACCTTTAGGCTAGAGCTCTCTGTGGGAGAGCGGTGGGGTTTTATGATTTGTCAACTATGAGGAGCTCAAGATTTCATCCCCATGGCTGTTTAGAATGCTTAAGAGAACATAGAAGCTCCCTAAGATGTGGCCTTTTTTGCACTGAATCTCCAACACTGGAAGCAAAAGGAAGTCCCAAACAGAAACCTGTGCAGTGCTGAGTCTACAGTGGCTCTGAGAACTTTTAACTAATGGGCACTTGTAAATCTCACAACATTTCCTGCTGGCGTGAATGCCTTGGGTAAAATGCTCATTAAACTGTCAGCCAGCAGAGAGGTGTCGTTCCTGGAAAGAGAGTCACAGCATCCAGGGGTGGAAAGAGGCCTCCCTTGGCCACCAGGGTCCTTCCCTCCCCTCGTCACCCACCACCGACCCCAGACTCAAACCCTCCTTTCAAAGTCTTTCCGAGGATGTTACAGCTCTCCTTCACCAGGAAATTATTCTTTTTCTCCAGTCCAAATATATATATATATATTCATGTTTAATCTGCTATTTCTTTTTGTTGGAGAGGATATCTTCTGTGAAAATTGAGAATGGCTAGCCACTGGCTGTGGTGAACAGTCTTTCATGTACTTAGAATCCCTTATAAAATCACTCCTGAGTCCTTATCTTTTTTATTTTTGTTTCATCATTTTAAACATTACCATTTAGTGACTGGGTGTGGTGGCTCATGCGTGTTATCCCAGCACTTTGGGAGGCTGAGGCGGGTGGATCACGGGGTCAGGAGTTCGAGACCAGCCTGCCCAACATGGTGAAACCCCATCTCAACTGAAAATACAAAAATTAGCTGGGCGTGGTGGCGGGCACCTGTAATCCCAGCTACTCAGGAGACTGAGATAGGAGAATCGTTTGAACCCGGGAGGTGGAGGTTGTAGTGATCCAAGATCGCGCTATTGCACTCCAGCCTGGGCGACAGGGCGTGACTCCATAAAAAAAAATAAAAATTAAAAAAAAATTACTATTTAGTATTATATAACAATTACACAGTAAAAAAAATTACATAGCACAAAATAGTGTATAACAATTCTTTCCTGTAATAAACCTGCAACAATAGTTTCATATGTACTTTTCAGAGATTTTCCAAACATATATTTGTACACACACACACACACACACACACGTTTTTTAACTTAAGGACATATCTTGGGGTTTCTTCATATCAGCACATACACTAAGGATATACCATAAATTATTTCATCACTTCTCTGTTTATGGTTTTTTGACTATTTCCAGTTTTGTACTTTGGGCAGTGTGGTAGATACATCTTTCATTATTTTGGCAAATACAAGATTTCCTAGAAGTGAGGTTACCAGGTCAAAGTTTGCATATATATTTTTTTCTTTTGATATAGAGTCTTACTCTGTCACCCAGGCTGGAGTGCAGTGGCACAATCTCAGCTCTGCAACCTCTGCTTCCCAGGTTCGAGTGATTCTCCTGCCTCAATCTCCCAAGTAGCTAGGATTACAAGTGTGTGCCACCACACCCAGCTAACTTTTTATATTTTTGGTAGAGACAGGGTTTCACCATGTTGGCCAGGCTGGTCTCGAACTCCTGACCTCAAGTGATCCGCCCGCCTTTGCCTCCCAAAGTGCTGGGATTACAGGCATGAGCCATTGTGACGGCCCAGGTTTGTATATTTTTAATTTTGACAGATTGCATTCTAGAGGTTGCACCAATTCTCACTCCTGTCAACAATGTTCAAGAGTGCCAATGACTCCCTACATATGCTTGCCTGTATAGTGTGTTGACAAGTTTTGAAATTTTTGCCTTATAGGCAAAAATAATGCTATAATCTTCAGACCTTTAATTCCCACTTCTCTTCTTATGATTGAGCACCTTTTTTTTTTTGAGACGGAGTCTTTCTCTGTTGCCCTGGCTGGAGTGCAATGGTGGCATCTCAGCTCACTGCAACCTCCACCTCCCAGGTTCAAGCGATTCTCCTGCTTCAGCCTCCTGAGTAGCTGGGATTACAGGTGCGCACCACCAGGCTCAGCTAATTTT
This sequence comes from Macaca fascicularis, assembly GCF_037993035.2. Lineage (NCBI taxonomy): Eukaryota > Metazoa > Chordata > Mammalia > Primates > Cercopithecidae > Macaca > Macaca fascicularis. The sequence continues at coordinate 102,887,000 of NC_088377.1, read as the reverse complement.
TGTATTTCAAAGATGGGGTTTCACCATGTTGGTCAGGCTGGTCTTGAACTCCTGACCTCGTGAGCCACTGCCTCGGCCTCCAAAAGTGCTGGGATTGCAGGTGTGAGCCACCACGCCCGGCCGTGCATCTTTTCATATGTGTAAGTACCATTTGTGTTTGTTTGAAGTTTGTTTATATATCCTTTGACCCATTTTTCTATTGGTTGTTGAGCTTTTTTTGTAGGTTATTTTTATATATCAGGAATTAGCCTTTGTCTGTCACACATGTATATTCTGTTGTAATAATTTAAGTATTTTTCCCCATTTTGTCATTTCTGTTGATTCAGTTTAAAGTGTTTTATGCCATGGAGCCATTTTTTTATTTTTATATAGTTAAATATAATCATGCATTTTCTTAGGGACTTCTGGGTTCTATGTCAATTCAAGATTATTAAAAATGAAAAAGAATATTCCTTGCTTTCTTCTAGTACTTTTGTGGTTTATAGTCTTGTGGTTCCTTTCTAACATTTAATTTGGTATAAGGGGAGAGGTACTGATACAGCTTTGTTTTGCTTCCCAATAGCTCTCCGCTTGTCTCAGCACTGCTTACTGATGGCCCATTTACTCTTTACTGATATACAGTGTCACCGTTGTAAAGTAAATTCCCATTTGAACTTGAGTGTGTTATTTGTGGAATCTGTATTCATTCCATTGATTGGTCTATTCATTTGCCAAAATCTCATTATAAGAAATAGAGCAAATTTATCATGCATTTTAGCATCTGCTAGGACAAGTATGCTCCATTACTCTTCTTTTTCAGAATTTTCTAGACACACTGGCATGTTTACTTTTGTGTAGAAAATTGAAAATCTGCCTGGAATTGAAAATTACCATGTTGGTACTTCTATTGAGATTGCATTAAATGATCTATTTAGATTGATTTAAGAAGAATTGACTTATGATTATTGTCTTTCTATCCAATAACAAGGTTAGCATTTCCATTTATTCAAGTTTTCTTTTGTGTCCCTTAGTAGCATCTTAAAGTTTCTTCATGCACAACTTCAACATTTCCTGTTAAGTTCATTCCTGGATATTTTTCAGTTTCTTATTATGAATGAGTATTTTTTTTTTCATTTTGTTTTCTAACCTGTGTATATTTTGTATCTTATTTTCATACCCATCAATTTTCTGAATTCTTTTACCTGCTATAGTAAATTTTCAATTGATTATCTTTTTGTACTCTCTGCAAGTAGTAATTTTGCCCGCCTTCTTCCCATGCTTCCACTTATTTCTTTCACCTGTTCTATTGTAATGGCTACTGCATCTAGAACACTGTCAAATAATAGCGGGAAGAATGGATGTCTTGGTCCTGCTCCTGAGTTGAATTAGGAAGGCTTCTAGGGCTTCCTCATTCTGTATGATTCAGGCTTTGGTGAATGATCTTGTTATTTTATTGAGTTAATATGTTATGAAGGCATCCTCAATAATATTTTGTTAAAAGTTGGATAAAAATTTTACAATGAATATTAGATAATTAAATGACTTTTCAGCATCAAGGGAAGCAATTATGATTTTTCTCTTTTGATCTATTATTATGTTAAACTGTAGTCCAAGCTTTTTCCAGTGTTGGAAAATAAATAGGTAATGTTTATTCTGTGTTTACTTTGTGCCAGGCCCTATTCTAAGCACTTTACATGTGTTAATTCATGGAATCCTCTCAATATACTGTAATTAACCCCACCTGAAAAATGAGAAAACGAAAGCACAGAGAAGTTAAATAATTATGTGTCCAAGGTCCTATACCTGGCGAGTACCAGTTCCAGGATCTGAACACAGGCAGTTTGACTCCCGAATCTACACTCTTACCAGATACTCTCAGCAACGGTCTTTGAAATTCTCATCAAGAGGTAGCACTCTCGTAAAGTGTACTGGATTCTGTCTGCTAACACTTTATCTAAATGGGTTTTTTGCCTTGATATTAATAGATAGCTTTGGACTATAGTTTTTCTGTGTGTATACTATCGTTGTCGAGTTTTGGAATTGATATCTCGTTAGCTTCAAAAACCAATTTGAAAGTTTTTCTTCTTTTATTGTGGCCTGGAACAGTTTAAGTAGTCCTGGAATGATCTTTAAGACATTCTTTGCACCTATGAAGTGTCTGATTCTGGTGCTTTTGAGCGAGTTGGATTTTTGATAATATATGCTATTTTTTTTCTGTAATCATTGGTTATTTAGATTTTCTGTAACTTCTATGATTGGGTTTTGTAGTTTATGTTTTTGTAGAAAGCCATCCATTTCATCCAGGTTTTCAGCTTTATTTTAGTAGAGCTGAGCAAAGAAATATCTCAAAATTATTTTGTGTATACATACAAAACAGTTCCCAGTGTACTATTTTGATTTTGTATTAGCCTATGTTCATATTTTTTTAAATTATTTTAGCCAGCAGTTTTTCTGTTTTGTTCTGTTTTCAGAGAAGTAGCTCATGGATTTATTTGTTGGTTTTCTATTTTAACATTTTACTCTATCTGTGGTTACTTCCCTTACCCATTTCTAATTTTGTATATGTTGTTTCATCTTTTTACTTGACTAGGTTGGCTAATGGTTTGTTATCTGTTTTATTGTTTTCTTTGTTTATTTATCCCTAGTACCATCGTTTGGATCCATTTTTAGTTCCATTTAAAAAACTAATTCCTTTTGCCATATTTAGTTATATTTATTATTATTTTTATAACTTGCCAGAATGACTGCTCCTATTAATTATTTTCATTCTCTTCTGTTTCACAACACTAGTTAGTAGAACTATGCGGTGAGAGACAAGATCCCAAAGATTGTGATACACGATGCTTGCATTATCAATATTTTCTAGATACTGCATTTTAAATTTTGTTTTGAATTTCTTCTATGGTCCAAGAGTTAAAGAGAGAACTTCTAAGTTTCCAGGTGGTTAAGATTTTTTTGACTCTTGTAAATAGGGTTATTTTGATCAATATTTCAAGGACAATTATATAAAGGGCATATTCTTTATATTCAGGGTTTAGAGGTATAGATATAAACAGATATAGATATACACACGTGTGTGTGCACACACTCCACCCTATTAACTATGGGATTTAAGTTGTCGGTAGAATTCTTTTTTGTCTGCTTGATCTGTCATGGCCTGAAAAAGTGCTCACCACAGTTGCCTTTTTGTCTGTTTCTCTTTGTTTTTATTGCAGTTTTTCTTTTATGCATTTTGAAGTAATGCTATTTGCTACATGAACATTCACTAAATTGTGTGTTTACCATTATAAATTGTCCATCTTTGATTTGTATAGTGTGTTTTATGTCTTGAATTTAATATCATGATCCTTGCTATTTTTTTGCTTGCACCTGATTTCCATGTCTTTGCTTTACCTTTTGCTAGCAACTTTTCCGAGTAGTTTTATTGTAAACGTATTTCTTGAATGTGTAATGTGGCTGATTTATATCTTATTTCAGGTGAGATATATATTCAGATATCTGATTTCATATTTATATCAACCTGAAAGTGTTTTTCTTTTAAAAAGGGGAGTTTCCCATTTACATGTACTGCTAAACTATTTTTGAATTTAGTTCTATCATCTAGCTACTTACTATCTTACTCTTCTTTTTTTATTGTTTGCTCTATGGCTTAGGTTTTATTGCTTTATGCCCTGAGTAAATGTATTTATCTTCTACTAGTTTTTAAGATTGACATTTTGGTTTTTATTATTCTGATGATACCCCAGTACCTTTTTTTTTTTTTTTTTTTGAGACGGAGTCTCACTCTTGTCGCCCAGGCTGGAGTGCAGAGGCGTGATCTCGGCTCACCGCAACCTCCACCTCCTGGATTCAAGAGATTCTCCTGCCTCAGCCCTGGAGTAGCTGGGATTACAGGCGTGTGCCACTATGCATGGCTAATTTTTGTATTTTCAATAGAGATGGGGTTTCACTGTGTTGGCCAGCTGGTCTTGAACTCCTGACCACGAGTGATCCACCCGCTTCGGTCTCCCAAAGTGCTAGGATTACAGGTGTGAGCCACTGCACCTGGCCCCTAGTAACTTTTAATATATTGAAAACTTCTTGCTTTGTCAAGTTCAAGCAATATTTTTCGACACCCTGCTATGAAAAATGAGGCAAATTAGCAAGACTCTCTCTTGTCCTCTGCACCTTCCTGCCCTTCTTATCCCTGTCACCTCTGTACTCCATCACCACATGAGTCCAGTTCTTCATGGCACTTATCACAATGTGTAATGATGCTACTCATTCATTTGTATACTTGTTTGTTCTTTAACTCCCCCTCTGGACTATAAAATACTTGAGACCAAGGGCTTTGCATGTTGTGTAATCAGAAAGAAGTGACACAATTACAGGATAAGGGAAGGGTTATAAGGGGCCTTTAAGATTATCTCGCCCAAGCTCACTTCATGTAAGGAAATCGACCCCTGGTGGGTGGAGACACTGGCCCTACATCACAGAGATACTGAGTGACATCGCAGAGCTGATGAATTTCGATCACTTCACCCAAGCTTGTTCAGAACTCCAGGCTCCCTCAAACATATCTGAACCACAAGGGAGGCTTCACATTTACATAGAACCAATGTGGATAATATTTTTTAGCAATTTCAACTGCTGTCACTTGCATCTTTTAAATGACATATTTGAAAATAGCTCCATTATAATGTACAATTTAAAAAAATCATTGTTTCATATGTTCATAATAATCTCGTAACTTTTTTTTTTGCTGTTGTTGAGACGGTGTCTTGCTCTGTTGCCCGGGCTGGAGTGCAGTGGTGGGATCTCAGCTCACTGCAACCTCTGCCTCCTGGGTTCAAGTGATTCTTCTGCCTCAGCCTCTTAAGTAGCTGAGACTACAGGTGCATGTCACCATGCCCAGCTAATTTTTGTATTTTTAGTAGAGATGGAATTTCACCATATTGGCTGGTCTTGAACTCCTGACCTCGTGATCCACCCACCTTGGCCTCCCAAAGTGCTGGGATTACAGGTGTGAGCCACTGTGCCTAGCCATAATCTTGTAACTCTTTACAGATACATTCTGAATCTAATCTTTTGAGGTTTCTTGGTGGAGGAAGCCTGAGAGGAAGAACACACCCCCATTGTAAGTTGGGAACCAAGATTCTAATAAGTGACACACTGTAAGTCACTTAGAATGGCAAGAAATGATTCCAGAAAAGAATCTCTGTTTCCTGGCAACCAGCTCAGTAGTCCCTGAAGGGCACTTGGAAGGAAAGTTTAATCAATGGAAGGGTCAAATGTTTTGTTTTTCAAACGGCCATTTTGCATGTAATGGTGCAGACATTGTGGGCTGTTCTTCTCTTGTTCATAAGATCTAGGGTCCTTCTGTGCAAATGCATGTCCTGTGGGTAAGAAATTACTTCAACTGAGTTTATTGGCATTTCTTAGCACATATGAGTTCAAAGAAAATTATTACAGGTAAGAGCTCTGTCCGTTAAAACACCACTGTATAGATTACATAGTGATATATTTGGTCAGAGAGACATCCAAGAAATGCTCAGGACAGATCTTGCTAATTCCAAAGACCAGCCTTTCCAAAGGGTCTGTAAATCTTTCTCCCGACCTCAAAGCCACCTGCTTGGCCCTCATTATGTTTTCAGTTTGACTGAATTCCCGCTTATGGGAATGTATGGAGTGTAGGAAGGGTGCTGGAGTCAGACTGAACCCTTGGTTTGAACCTGAACTTCTGCATGCTTTTGAGAAAGGTCTTATCATTGCCAAGCCTTCAATACTTTAGATGTGGACAGAGTATAATAACATTATTTTAGAAGGTCGTTGTGCTGCTTCAATAGGATTATGTGTGGGTATCTGTTGCTTGGTATATTTAAGCCTTCTCCTGATCACAACACATTACTAGCTGTCAAAGATTGGCAGGGAGATCTGGACCAAATTGAAAACAGTACTGACTAATACTATATCATCATTTGTGCTCAAACTGACTTTGGTCGGTTTCTCTGCCAGCTCTTGAAACTGTATTAACTGTATCTAAGGAGTACGTAATAACTCGCTAGGACTTAGTAACACGGACTTCCGGTTAACAAGAAAAAATGGAGTCATGGAAAAATAAGGTAATGAACCTAAAGCTACATGAGTCACTGGCCAGCTCTGTGGATGAGCAGCTCTCACAAGGGCCACTGTGGCACCCTCGGGGCCGCCTGTGTGTGGTGGGGGACGGATGCCACAGATCCCTGGAGCTGTGATCTCTGGAGGGCTCTCTCTGTTTCTGACTGATAAGGAGATACTTTCTTAAATTTCGGTTGTCACACTGCAGACATTTCTTCCCCTATTAATAACCATTAGTTCTTTGTGCTCTAGAAATCATGAGTTAGAGGGAATAGGACAGTCTTTTGTAAAGACAGGCCATTGAGGAGTAACCCCAAATAGAAACAATGAGTTGCAATTTCTCATTCAACAAAAATGTTATTGAGCACTTCAGCTGTGCTGGGCTAGGCGAGTGCTGGCTGATGGGAGGGACACCATCGGCGAATCAGACCTGACCTGTCTAGTGGGAGAGCTACAAATAATTAGAAAAGACTATGTGGTGTTCACCTTGGCCAATTTAACCTGGACCTCGGTTCCTAAAGTATAAAAAAGGGAGACCTGGGCCTGGTGATTCCCCAAGGTCCATTTTACTTCTTCAATTCATGTTTATATGAAACTTTACCCTCAGTTTCTTAAAAAAAAAAAAAAACCAAAAAAAAAAAAAACACAAAACACTAAAAGGTAGAGAAACATAATAAGAAACATTTTAAATGATTTTACAACATCTTAATTTCCTCTGTAAAAAGGTTTAAACTGAACTGGTAATGATGACTTCATCCAAGCAGCCAATTTTAGCTCAACATTTAGGAATTGCTGTGGAAGAGTCCCAAGAGCCTCGGCTGTTCTTTCTTTCCCCCCCCCCCCTTTGCTCTTTCTGGCTTGCTGCTGCTCAAAGTTTTCCATGTCAATTTTTTTCCGTCTCTCCCTGCCTGCTGGTTCCTCCACATCATTTACTGCTTGTGTTAATTCACTTTTATTTGACCCTTAGCATCATCCATCAAATTCTCGCATGTTCACTAGCATACCATTGTTGTAGTAGTGGCTCTGCAGCTTCAGTCAACCTCTGGCCACAATTCCTCTAACTGTTGCTGCTGTTTCTTCTTCCTTCCTCATCTGGCTAGCTAGAAATGGGTGACATTAGCATTGAAAGGTCTATTCCCATCCACTCCTATTTTCCTAAAATTTCAGCTTTTGAAACTGAACAAAGTGATACTTTAGTAAACATGCCTGTGCTAAGAGAACTGGGACTTTCCTTTAAAAAAAAAAAGGAATTTCCACTCATAGGTGGGAATTGAACAATGAGAACACTTGGACACAGGAAGGGGAACATCACACACCGGGGCCTGTCATGGGTTGGGCGGGGAGGGGAGAGGGATAGTATTAGAAGATACACCTAAAGTAAATGATGAGTTAACGGGTGCAGCACATCAACATGGCACGTGTATACATATGTAACAAACCTGCACATTGTGCATATGTACCCTAGAACTTAAAGTATAATTTTAAAAAAATGGAGTTTCAAATGATAATGAATTTGAATTTTTCCTTTGAAAACATATTACATTCAATTATGCTGTATTGCAAGCTGGGCTGACAGTCTGTGATTTATATTGTTATAATTAGCAGATGAAATAAAGATTATAAAATATGCTGAACAGGGAAATGCAACTTGAGAATATGCTAGAAGTGTTCATTCTAAACATTGCAGTGTTTCTTTCCATCACTCTGTTTCTAATTAGAAGCGCAAGCACAAAATAAAGCCAAAGGGTAGGATAAGAAATGGAGGCTATTTTAGGCCAGATGCAGTGGCTCATGCCTGTAATACCAGTATTTTGGGAGACTGAGGCAGGAGGATCACTTGAGGCCCCAGCAGTTTGAGACCAGCTTCAATAATACAATGAGACTCCACACTCTACAAAAAATAAAAATAATAATTTAAAAAAGCTTGGGTGTGGTGGCTTGTGTCCGTGATCACAGCTCCTTGGGTAGCTGAGGCAGGAGGATCATTTGAGCCAGGAAGTCGAGGCTGCAGTGAGCCATGATCACACCTCTGCACTCCAGCCTGGATGACAGAACAAGACACTGTGTCAAGAAAGACCCAATTTAAGGTAAATATCAGACTTTCTCAGGTTTGCCCTAAGTCACTCAATATTTTTGTCCTTTCTTGATATATATATTTCAGTCATTATTTTGTTTATTGTCTGTCCCTCCCTCCTCTAGAATGTAAGCTCCATGAAGGTAGGGAGTTCTGTTGTTTTTGTTTAGTGCTGTATCTTTAGGGTATAGAATAATGCCTGGCATATAGTAGATGCTCTCTCTATATTTGAGTAAATGAAAGAATAGAGGAATTGTCATATTTGCAGGACTAAATTCCAGTATTATAAAAGGAAACTACTATACTGCAGGTATACTATATGGTAAATGGAACACGTTTATCTCCGTTCCCTCCAGAAATGCCTCTAAAAATAATATAAAAGGCATAAACTCTAAAAGACTAAAAGAACTAGAGAGAAGACAGCAGCAGACAAGAGATTTCAACAAAATTTTGATGGCTGATCACCTTGATGATTTTGTCAGGCTGGAAAAAGCTGACACCTAAGCCCATGGGGGAGAAGCCAATTAGAAACAAGCTATTTGTACCACAGCTCCCTAGAAAGGCTCAGGATTTGGAGGCACCTTGTGCCTCTCATGCGCCCTTCTCAGGAAGTTACTGGAGGATGTACTCCACGGAAACAGGGTAGAGGTCAAGGAAGAAAAAGATGTAGGGTTGGGGAAACAGGGATCTAACACAGGAGAGAGATAAAGGACATTTCCAGGATGAGAGTAAAGGGAAATCTCAGCCTGACAGGTTAACAGGCCTAGGGAGCAACCAGTCCAGTTGGTGGCATGGGAACATAAGAGTCCAAAGGTAATGTATTAAAGAAATGGAAAACATGATACTTTCAGGAACCATTTCTCTAGGTGTTAAAGAAGTAGAAGGAGCAGCAACAACCTGGTGTACTTGAACATACTCGGAGATTTTACAGTTCTGTCAGAGGATTTAGGGTCCCATTAATTATATAAATGCAAAAACAAAGCAATTATAATCTCCAGGGAAAACAAACAGCTATACAAAAAAGGAAATGGAATTACATTTTACTTCTAAGTTTTAACTGTGATTAGTATTTACTTATTCATCATAATGCTATATATATTGGGATGTTCAACAGGAGGGCAAGTGTTTGGTGTGTGTGGGGAGGAGACAGTTTAAGAAAATAAAACCAGTATCTTCCATAACTGAGAATCAGTGAATGCTATCTGAAACTGAAAAATCATGGCTGGGCACAGTGTCTCATGCCTGTAATTCCAGCACTTCGGGAGGCCGAGGTGGGCAGACCACCTGAGGTCAGTAGTTCGAGACCAGCCTGGCCAACATGGTAAAACGCTATCTCTACTAAAAATACAAAAATTAGCCAGGCATTGTGGCACATGCCTGTAATCCCAGCTAATTGGGAGGCTGAGGCAAGAGAATTGCTTGAACCCAGGAGGCGGAAGTTGCAGTGAGCTGAGATTGCGCCACTGCACTGTAGCCTGGGTGACAGAGCAAGACTCTGTCTGAAAAAAATAAAATAAAACAAAACTGAAAAATCAAAATATAGCAGTAGAAGCATAGTATTCGAAGCTATGAAGGTAAAAGCTCAAATAAATGGCTAAAATTTAAAAGTGCTGGCCTTTGGAAAACTTACAAAGCTATGTGCACATGTGTTATATTTTTATATAAGTAAAAATAAAATTAACAAGAAGAAATTAGGCTTTCATTATTCACCTCAAGAGAAGGATCTTGAAGTCAGATGTGTTCATCTTTTAATCTCTGTACATAGAAGATATTTGATAAATGATGAATGAATGAGTGAATGGGAGAGCTGTCATGAACTTAATTTAGAGTTCATAGCATATCCCTGGCAGCTGGTGGAATGATGAGAAGTCCTGCATCAGAAAATGATTTAAGGAAGCTGAGAAAAGATATGCAATTGTGTACCCTACTACAGTGGAGCCCTGAGGTTTCTGCTCAGTTTAACCTATTACACAGTGTAAGGCTGGCAAAAATTGCTCATTTCCATAGAGCTGACTTTGCAGATTTAAAAAGTCCTGAATGGGAAATAAATATGCTGCTCTTAATAAATGTCTGGTTAAGGTATAGTTAATATAGTTCAATGTGAAAGTGTATAAATGATATATTTTAATAGCACCCAGAGCACATTTCAGGACTGAGATAAATGCAAACTTTTAAAAAACTCTAACATCCTCTAAACACATTGCCTTATCATAGTAAATGATAAATTACTAAAGAAAAATGTTATTCTGCAATGTTTTGAAGATTAAGTAGCATATGAGTAAAATTAACATTGTGTGTAAGTGAAGCTGTGACTATATCATGTCAGGTTGGTAATAAAATTGCAAAGGAGAGAGAATTAGAGTTTTATGCCACAGAAATGGAAGTAGTTTTCATTTTAATTGTTTTTCTTTAAATGGATTGTTTCTGTAATATACTATATTCTTTCCAGTTCACAGATGTTCAGGAGGGATAAAAGAGTTATAAAATATTCTAATGTGAGCTTTTAAAATTGCTTTTTTTTGGAACAGGAAAAGAGCAGTCTAAAGAATTCAGAATTTTTAGAGTACAATAAAGCATTCATATTGCAAATTTAGTAATTTGCATTTTGTGATATGGAAAAACAAATGGCCTTTTAACATTGACGCTACTGCTGGCCTGTTAGTCACATACATTCACTTTATGATTTTATTTTTAATGTCAGAGATCTCTACAGTTCACTTACTTTCTTCCTTGCCTCCTCTCTTGCTAGCAGTTCTTTATTCCTGGCCTTAGGAAAGTCAACCTTTTCTGTAGCATCTAAATGTGGCCCTGGACTTTGCCTAGGTTGACCTGGATGGATGAATTTGTTGTGCTAATATCAGAGGCTTCCAGCTGTCCCTCTGCCACTGACCAGAGTTCCTTCCCCCTCCACCCTTCCAGGAGGCCCCACCCAGGGCCTCCTCAGAGGCCCTCCGATGGCACAGAGCCAGGGTGCTATGTTCCTTATACTTGCTGCACTTAGTATTTCTTGTCACCTTCTCCCCATCTTCATATCTTTCCATGATTCTTTCTAAAACTACGTTTATCCTTTGTGCTGTGTACAAAGGCTCCTGTTTATCCCAGGGCTGTGATCTTTTGTTACAATCACAGCTGCTTTTTCCCTGCTGCGCATATGTATCCTGAGAAATGGGCACCACTGTGGAAACCAACATTGGGATCAAAATGCCCCTTTTTTTATTTGTTTATTCAATAACAACGGCAACAGATATTTACTGAGTGCTTATTATGCATGAGGTTCTGGACTGTTTTTATAATGCTGAGCAAGATAAACATGGGCTCTGCTCTTACGCAGCTTACAATCTGGTGAGCAAAATATACGTTGAAATGAATTCGCCAATGAATCCATTAATTTCCAATATCATAAGCACCGGGAGATAGACATACAGGGTGATATATGTACATAAAGCAGGGGTATCTGACAAAATTTGGGGGATTAGGGAAAGTTTTCTTCAGGAAGTGACAGTTAAACTGGAATCAGCTGGAAAAGAGCAGAGCTTTCTCCACAGAAGCTCAGGAGTGAAGGCCTCGAGGCAGGGGAGAGAGTGGAGAATTTGAGAAACTGAGAGAAGGATCCTTGCCCTTCATTGATGAGGAGGCATTGAAGGATGAGGCTGAATGGGCAGGAGATGTTATGGAGGGCTGGCACGTGAGGGGCAACAGAGGCTTGAATGGGAGCAGGATGGCATCGACCTGCACTCTGACAGAATGGATTGGAGGGTGTATGTGTGGATGGGGGACATCTGCTCCAATTCTCCCTCATATCTGAGGTAAGCTGGTACCCCAGGGCTCCCTGGGTTTAACCATCACTTCCTATCGTCCTGCCACAGGTTCACACACAAGCGAGTGAGGGAGCTGGAGGGAAAGGAGTGGTACACACCAGCCTTGAGAAGTAGATGTGAGAGACGCATGCTACTTTGATTAGAAGACTTTCTAGATTTTTCTTTGGGCATTTCTCTTATTTCTCATTGTATAGTCAATGCTTGTTTTTTAACCTTGCTTCTGCCTGATCCTTTGATACCTCTTGGAGGTAGAAGAGGAAACACTAACGTAGCAAAGGCAAAGGGAAGTACTCTGTTGTTTCGTATAAGGGTTGTATCATCAACCAAAAAAATGAAGCTACACTTGAGATAGGGGAAAGTATGTCATTTCGAATGGAAAATTTAGTCATTAACTACATTTTAAAAATTATTAACAAGAAAAGGACCAATGATAGAAAAACACAGATGTCAGAGTTTCTGTTTCCCACACTGCAAAGTTGAATTCCATCAGTCACGCCAGAAGGTTAGGATGACCCTGCTCTTCTAGCCTCCTCTTTGCAATCTAATACGAACATTTGCGGAAAGCAACACTGTTTGGTGATATTTTCTGTTATGTCAGCTATTTGGAGAATAAATTATTCTACTCATCACTCCATGTATAGTTTTCCACCACAGGGTGTTTTCCAATTTTTTCCTTGTAATGCAACACTTGGTTTCATGGGCAAAAATGTTTTCTGAGTATAAGAACAAATTCCTTCCTCCCCTCCTCTCTCCACCCTCCTGTCCTTTCCACCCTTTTCTTTCTTCCTTTTTCCTTCCTTTTCCCTCCTTCCATCAGTAAGTATTGTTTATGACATTCAAAGCACTAACTTCAAAATCAAATTTGTGCGAAGTGGCAATTTTGATCATCATCCCAGCATTGTCCTGAAATGACTCCCATTGACTGATGACCTAATTCTGCCTGGTCAAGTCAGAGGAAGTCTTGGCCACATGGACTTTGTGGCCACAAATCCTGTCTAGCACATTTATTTTGATTCAGCTGGGTCTTCCCTATTGGGCACCTTCTATGGAGATGTTTGAGGAAAGATGGAATGTTAGAGAAGGGGTTTGTCTTCTTTTCTCCAAAAAAAAAAAAAAAAGAGAGAGAAGGTGACAATACCACTGTACACAATAGAAAAGGAAAACCCAGGCCCCTGAGTGAGAGCCAGCAAGCACTGCAGAGACTGAAGCTCGTGCCCACAGGTAAACAACAGCAGCACCCCTACGTAGGAGCAGGGCCACTGCTATGGACTCCAGCAGGGAGAGAAGGGGACAGGTAGGAGAAGCCGGGGGAGATTTGCTTACCCAGCTCTCAACAGTACTCGACTAGGGCAATGTGGCCTCCCTGACCAGGTGGTGGAGGCACTGAGGACATCCCACATCTCCCTTTGGCACCATTCCTTTGCACACCTGCCCACCCATCATGCGCTCAGCAAGCATTTATTGAGCACCTTGTATGGACATAACATTGAGATGCTCACATTGTCTCACTCCTCAAGGAGCGTAAAGTCTAGTGGGAGGAAGATAAATAGGCCACAGAACACAATCTGTGGCGGAGCAAATAAAGAAGGTGCTTTAACAGAGGGACATTGGCAAATAAAGAAGGTGCTGTCACAGAGGGACATTTTCAGGCACACAGGGAGAAGGGGAGAATTTATTATGGCTGAGTCTGAGATTTAAATATGAGAATATTTAAAATATAGATACTTAAAGTGACAAGGTCATGCAACGTACATGTGAGGTGTCTGATAAACCTTCATGTCAAAGAAGCTTAGTGTATGAAAATTTAATCTCGGAAAAGTTAGGTGGGGCTGTTACGTTATAAATAGGTGCTTTACAACAAAAGATGCTTAAAATAATAAGTATGTCTTATGTTAATATGACATAAAATATTAAGAGAAGGCATAGACTTAACGGGCTTTTGAAATGTTAATATAGCTATGAAAATGTGGTTCAAGCTACTAACATGTCATTGCATATTATTTTTCATAAATATTTCTGTTGCATAAGCTAAAACATAACCTGTAATTGGGATCATAAGTGCAAACACCTCTAGGAATAGGACCCAGGCATCAGGAGTTTTTAAAGCTCCCTGGATTGTTCCGCTGTATGGCCAACACTGAGGACCACTGCTGTGGAGTGGCACCCCTCAAACTTGGATGTGCAGAGGAAGCTTGGGGGTCCTCTTAAATGGAGGTTCTGACTCAGTAGGTCTGGGGTGGGGTCTGAGAGTCTGCAGGTCTAATGAGAACTCAGGTGGTGATGATATTGCCAACCGAAGACCACATGGTGGAAATGATGTTGGTTTTAAACCATGTGCACGGTGCATCCTGGGGAGCATCTCATTGAACACTGGGGACTTGATATTTCCGGGGCTCCTCATCCTGGAGTACAAATTGAATTACACAACAATTGCAACTCAAATGCCACCACCTCTCATTTGAGCCAGTTCTCACAGGTGTACCACACTCCCGTCCCCACTCATGGAAAGAGAGTGCTATAAATATGTCCAGTAGTCCTGTCATAGTTCTTAGGGGTATGTCACGTGGGCTCACAGGCATGTCCAGTTAACTGCCCCGTGGTCATTTCATTTCTCCCTCTTCTCTTGATTAGCTTTGTTACCTTATACTGTGACCCCAAACCCCAGCCCTACACCAGACCCGCAATGATTCCAATAGGGGACAGCCAGGAGACATTCTAGCTAAAAGACACCATCCTGTCCTCAGAATCGCTGGTCCCAAGCAGTTCTTATAACTCAGGGTGTTAGGTTTCATCGTCCCTTATAATGAGTTCTCTCTGGAAGGTCTTCATGGCTCACAATAAAAAAAAAATTCAGGGGGCCCACCCCACCAAGGCAACAGCCTTGTCTGAATCCCTGCTCATTTTCTAGTAGGAACCACAGCCATACCAAGCTTTGTTTTGTTGCTAGAAAGAACAGGGCAAGCCTGGTAGAAAAAGGAGTATGTGGAGACAGGAGGAAAAGAGTTCTCAGGGGGCATTCATGCCAGGGACCTCTGTAGCCACAGTCTCCTCAGCAGTGGGAACACTGCCTGAGACTCTGATCAGTGGGCTATATCTATGCAGGGAGGGCTGGACTCGCTTGCAGTATGTTAGTACAGGGCCTTAGAACCTCCTCAGATGGCTTCACAGATGGGGTGTCTCATCCTGCAATGGACATGATGTGACTGGGCGATGTTAGGTGCAGAAACCTCATCAGTAAAGGTTTCTGTGGTTAAGGGAGCACCCCACCTCCGTCTGTTGAACCAATCTCTCTATAAATTCTTCTCATCGTGTTTCCAGGTTCTCTGTTTCCTCTTTCCATTTTTTCCATTCCCATCATATGTGTGTAAGATGTACACATAGATGTGGCATGTGTCTACACCCTATGTTATTGTTAAACACGTAATTATCTTTTTCTTTGCCAAAATGCACATTTTTTGTTGTGTTGAGAAGCTACTAACAGTTAAAGCGGCCTTCATAATGATTTAAAATGTCTATATGCAGTAATATACAACCTTCAGAAAACACTGGCACAGTGTCTGTTAACATACTGCAGTGTGTGTGTGTGTATTTTAAGACAGGATCTTGCTCTGTCACTCAGACTAGAGTGCAGTGGTATGGTCATGGCTCACTGCAGCCTCAGACTCCTGGGCTCAAGCAATACTCCCACCTCAGCCTCCATAGTAGCTGGGCCTACAGGTAGGTGCCACCATGCCTGGCTAATTTTTTTTTTTTTCCCTGTAAAGATGAGATCTCACTATGTTTCCCGGGTTGGTCTTGAACTCAAGGAATTCTAGCCTTAAGGAATTCTCTTGCCTTGGCTTCCCAGAGTGCTGGGATTACAGGCATAAGCCACTGCACCCAGCTCTATAGTATAAAATAGTAAATTCCAGGAAAATTTAAATGAGGCCAGAATTTCCAAACCATTCTGCTGCGATTTATAACAAATGGGCCTCCCATATTATCTATTTCACTCTTTTATGTGTATTTCTATTGCTTCATAAACACAACTCTCTTGACTAAGTATTGCATGCTTTTGGAGTAGAATGGAGATGCCAGGTTGTTCACATTCTTAAAGGTTTTGTTTAAAGAGACAAACAGCTTAAGCAACACCCCAATTGGTAAGTTTAGCACAGTTTAGATGTAGAAAAGCAGAGATGTGCCTTACTGCAAATCACCGCCTCCACATTGCTAATACGTAAAAATCCAAACTTCCCAAACACACAAATTAAATTAATGCTGGATGTTTCATTTTACAAAGCTTTCATTAGATAGCGGGTTCCTAGAATGCATTCATGGGAAGGCAGCTCTTCAGAAGTTAATCTCCTGCACAGTATGAAGCAGGCATGCCTCTCAATCTGCATGAAACATTCCAACTATTTTTAAATCATGAGGTCTAGATTTAACAGCTTTTCAAGGAAAAAATTATCTAGGTTTTTACATATGTAATGAGAGGATACAGCAAGACCAAAAACCATCTTGAGCCAAGAAAATTTAGTCTTGGAACAAACAAAGTGTACAAGGATTTCCAGTGTTACAGCAGCCCCTGGCAGAGTTGCAAGGAAAAGCCAAGAGGTCTCCATTCAAGTTGTAGTCTGGGGCCAGCTTGAGCACGTGGGTGCCACTACTGCTGGGGCTTCCGGTAGATCAATGAGGGAGTCACTGGCTAAGGAACACTATCATGTCCACTGTATGGGCAGACATCACTAGGCATTGGTTCACTGTTCAGTAGTACTTTCCTACACCTGGTGGGTACATCCAACTAGACTTAACTGGTTTATTAACAAAGTATTTCTGGACTGGAGAAATCTTGGAAAACCATGTACATTGACTACCTCATTTATTATGCATGAGAAGGCAAATAACTTGCCCAGGACCATAAGACAAGTAAAGGTTATAGAGTTGAGACTATAGTGCTCTCGGCTTCTAGTGCAAGTCCGTAAGACTGGTACCATAAGTCTTCATCTCCCACCTCCAAAATGGGGCAACTCCCTGGGGTGACCCTTTTCGTCACTAAAAAATGACCGTGGTGAAACCCTGGGCACAAAGCTTCTCTAGCCATAGCGTGGGCCCAACGGCAGGTTCATGTAACAACCCTGGGCTTCTACAGACTCACCTGCTCCCGAGCCCGGCTCCGTTTTTTCCGCAGCCTCACTGCTAACAGGGATCTCAGCCGTCTCTAATTCTCTCCTTGTGGAAACCTTAGGACCTAACACCTTCAGGTCCTGCATGCCCAGCCATGGCAGGGCATTAATGCTGGCTTGATTTCCTTCAGAAATGAGCAATAGCTCTTCAAGCGTTTTCTACAGGCTCCACATGGCACCAAATCACAGCCCATGGCCACAAGCACTGCCAGCTCCCTCAACAAAATTGGGAACTTTGTGGACCCCATGAGAGGCCTTATTTATTACCTCTCCCAGAGAAAGCAGACTGGGGCAATAATCGTCAAAGTAATATTTACCCCTTAATAACTGCCTATTTTTATACCGGTGTTAGAGGTTAATAGCAGTGTTATTTACTCCTCTGCCAAAAAGAACTGAAGGATGTGAAATGTAGCAGTCAATAAAGCTGAACGGTCAGATAAATAACATTCATATTATTTCCTGACAAATCCTTCTGCAACCCAGGGATATAAATAACCCTAAGAAAGCAGTTCCTGCATTACAAGTTTACTGATGTGTAAAATGTAATTTAAAAGAGAGCCTCGAACCCTAGAAGCACTGGATTCTGTAACTCTGTACACCAACAGACAGCCCCACGATTGTGCGCATGCACATGCGTGGAGGCCATCTTCGAGTGCACGTTCATTCCCAGAGATACTTATTATCGCTAGTCCATGAGTGTGGTCATTCTTCTCATTTCCTCTTGACTTCCAGGACGCACACTTCTGCTTTTCCTCCCGCCTCTTTGATGGCTCTTGGTTTTCTTCTCTTATGCTCTTAAGAGAACCTCGTCCCAGTCCCAGGCATTCTGTTTTGGTGCTTTCCTCAGTGGTCCCGCCTGTCTTTGTAGCTGAATCACAAATATGTATCTCCACACTCCGTCTCCTTGAGTTCTAACTCCTATACTGACAGGCTCCCTGACTTTCCAGCTGGCATGTATAAGAGGCACCTCGGTCATGGTCTGGCCGCAGTGTGGCTCTAAATCCCACCCTTGGCCTGCTCCCCAGTCCCTCAGCCCCTGTGGTCTTCCCCAAACTAGCAAATGGAATTACCTTTCATGCAGCTATTTCATGAAAATGCCTAGCACCTTTTTTTTTTTTTTAATTATACTTTAAGTTCTAGGGTACATGTGCACGACGTGCAGGTTTGTTACATATGTATACATGTGCCATGTTGGTGTGCTGCACCCATTAACTCGTTATTTGCATGAGGTATATCTCCTAATGCTATCCGTATCCCTCCCCCTTCTCCCCACCCCATGACAGGCCCCGGTGTGTGATGTTCCCCACCCTGTGTCCAAGTGTTTTCATTGTTCAATTCCCACCTATGAGTGAGAACATGCGGTGTTTGGTTTTCTGTCCTTGCGATAGTTTGCTGAGAATGATGGTTTCCAGTTTCATCCATGTCCCTGCAAAGGACACGAACTCATCCCTTTTATGGCTGCATAGTATTCCATGATCTATATGTGCCACATTTTCTTAATCCAGTCTGTCATTGATGGACATTTGGGTTGGTTCCAAGTCTTTGCTATTGTGAATAGTGCTGCAGTAAACATATGTGTGCATGTGTCTTTATAGCAGCATGATTTATAATCCTTTGGGTATATACCCAGTAATGGAATGGTTGAGTCAAATGGTATTTCTAGTTCTAGATCCTTGAAGAATCACCACACTGTTTTCCACAATGGTTGAACTAGTTTACAGTCCTACCAACAGTGTAAAAGTGTTCCTATTTCTCCACATCCTCTCCAGCACCTGTTATTTCCTGACTTTTTAATGATTGCCATTCTAACTAGGCCTAACACGTTTTTAATCCCTCTCTGATATTCCCCTGCTCCCACTGGGTATTAAAGCCACCAGCAAGTCCTGCAAACCTCCATCCCTGTTCTTTCTGTCTCTGCCCCATCCCCCAGTCCAAGGTCTCCATCTTTCTGATTGCTTTCCGTGCTGCTACTCCAGTCCCTCACTCATTCCCCTCCCAGAAGAGTGAGCTTTTAAAATATGAATCCAAGGTCTTTCCTTGGCTTACAGGCCCTATGTGACCTGGCCCGTTCCTCTCCAGCCCCTCTCCTTCTCTCATAACCCTCCAACCACAACAGCTACCTCTTAGTTCCTCAAACAGATCAAGCAGGTTCCTTCTACCCAGAATGGTACGGATCCAGTATTCCTGTGCTGGCTTCCTCCTGTCTACTCTGTGAGGGGTCCTTCCAACCCTCCTGTCTAAATATACGCTACTGCCTTTATGACACCATTACTATTTTCTTCATAGAACCCATCATTTCTTGAAATTACATTGTTCCTAGGTGTGCTTGTGTGTTCATTATTGATCTCTACCAGACTTCGACCACCAGAAGAGCAGGGTCTTGGGCTGCCATCTTCATCAGTGTGCATCCAGTGCCTTGGGAGCTATCAGGCACACAGCAGGCATCTGTATTAGTGTGTTAGGGCTGCCATGCAAAGCATCACAGACTGGGTGGCTTGAACAACAGAAATTTATTTTCTTAAGATTCTGGAAACTAGAAGAAATCCAAGATCAGGGTGTCAGCAGTGTTGCTCCTTCCTTCTGAGGCCTCTCTTCTTGGTTTGCATGTGGCCGACATCTTCCTGTGTCTTCACATGGTCTTCTTTCTTTTCTTTTCTTTTTTTTTTTTTTGAGACAGAGTCTCACTCTGTCACCCAGGCTGGAGTATAGTGATGCAATCTTGGCTCACTGAACCTCTCCCTCCCGGGTTCAGGCAATTCTTCTGCCTCAGCCTCCCAATTGGCTGGGATTACAGGTACCCACCACCACACACGGCTAATTTTTTTGTATTTTTAGTAGAGATGGGGTTTCACAATGTTGGCCAGGCTGGTTTCGAACCCCTGACCTCAAGTGATCCACGCACCTCGGCCTCCCAAAGTGTTGGGATTATAGGCGTGAGCCACTGTGCCGGGCCCACATGGTCTTCTTTATGCATCTATGTCCTAATCACCTCTTCTTTAAGGACATACAAGTCCCAGTCATATTGGATTAGGGCCCACTCTAATGACCCCATTTTAACTTTATCCCCTCTTTAAAGACCTTGTCTCCAAATACAGGCACATTCTAAGGTATTGGGGGTTAGTGCTTCAACATACGAATTTTGGAGGGAACACAGTTCAGTTCGCATCAGCATCTAATACAGGGTAATAGTGATGATGAAAACTACCATTATTTTTATCTTATTATGTGCTAGACATTGTTTTAAGTACTTTTCCTGTATTATCTTAATCTTCACAAACACCCTGTAATAATGTCATTATCAGTTCCATTTTGCAGGTGAGAAAACTGAGGCACAAAGAAATTAGGTGACCTGCCTGAGATCACAGATTATACGTGGTGGAGCCTATTTGATTCTAACATCTGTGGTCTTTACCACCACCCTGTCCAGCCCCCTGGGATTTACAAACCTCTGTTGAATGAATGGATGCAGGGGAAGTGACCTGGAATTCAGCACCTGCACATGCACAGCAGCTAAGGCAGGCACATGGCCATGCTGCACACATTGTTTCCATGTAACTAAATCTATCCATCTCTTTCTTTATGGCTTCCATGATGGCTCCTTGCCTTGCTTAGAAAGGTCTTTCCTTCTCCAACATTTACAAATTTGGGAATAGGTTTTTCTCCCTCATTTTGAGACATGAATTGCTACTTAAATTGTCATGAGAGTAACTCTTTTCAGGGTGACTTAAACAAGGTTTTTCTTTTGTTCATTCTTTTTTTGTTTTTTTTGGAGGCAAGGTCTCACTCTGCTGCCCAGGCTGGAGTACAGTGGTGCCATCATAGCTCACTGCAGCCTCCTGCCTCAGCCTCTTAAGTAGCTAGGACTACAGGTGTGTGCCACAACACCCAACTAAGTTAAAAATATACATTTTTTTTTAGAGATAGGGTCTTGCTATGTTGCCCAGGCTGGTCTCAAACTCCTGGTCTCAAGTGGTCCTCCCATCTCAGCCTCCAAAGTGCTGGGATTACAGGCATGGGATGCCATGTCCAGCCTCCAGTGTTTTTCTTAATCCACAAAACTGGAACTTTTGGCCTTGAATATAACAGTGGTGGTGACTTGAAAATGTGTTGTTTCCAAACCTTCACCAAGGCTTCTTCCCCCAAAATCTCTCTTCTCACTTCATGTTGAGCAGTTGGTACGTGATGTGACACATTTTTCTAAGCCAAAAATCTCTAAACTTTTTCCTGTCAGCTACTTTTGACTTCTCTGAAGTCCTCAGGCAAAGCAGGGAGACAAGTGTGGGTGGTGGGATGCGGGAGGCAAGGTGGCTGTGGCTATAGACGTATGACTAGTCTTCTCTCCACTTGGAATCCCTAAAAATCATGGCAGACAGAATGGGAGGACGGGCCCTGCAGTGATCAGGGGAAAAGGGGAGTGAAAATGCAGGATGCTACAAGAAAATGATGTGACCAAGCTGGCTTGGAGATTGACCCAGTAAAACTTGGAACTTTATTAGTCGTAAATATCTTAGTCTGTAAAAAAACAAATACCACTGACATATTCTTAGTGTGTCATGTCCCATTCTGGAAATTTCAGGCAGTTGCAGTCTGGCATCACGTGGCACATCATCACTGTCTCTTCTGCAGATTTCTGAGAATAAAAAGAATTGGTTGGAAAAACTTCTAACATTCTCCATCGGTTTGTAATCAGTGAATACAGTAAGTGTAGGGAGTTGATGACTGCTTGCAGAGTACATTATTTTATGTATCTTGTGGGAGAGGTTGAGAGGGTTCTGTTTAAAAAGGCTACCCTAATAAATGATTTACCAGGGCAGCCAGAGATCAAAGAAATTGCTCAGAAATTGCATCTCAGGGCACCTAAAATTCAGAGTTTATGGAAGCCCTCAGAACCCCAAACCTTTTATGACTTTTATATTAGCTAACCACTAAATTTTCAAAGCAGTGTGACTGCCATGGGTTTTAATAAGAGCTGCATGGCCCAGTCCCTCCTCTGTTAATAAATGGAACAACGATGTCGCTGAGAGACAATTTGAAAATATGGCACATGTCATGGAATATCTAATATGGAGCAAGGCTCGGGCTGGATGGTGGAAATTTTAAATTCTGATGAGAAAAAAAATTGACCCAAAACAAATCCCTCATACTTTGAAACAAAATGATAGGAATTCTGCCTTGGACATAGTGCCTTAGCTGGAGTCTGTACATCAGAGAACTGTGAGAGGCTGAAGAGCTCCAGAGATTAGAAACCAAGTTTAATGCTCTCAGAGCAGGCTGGGCACTGACTTACTCCTCATCACCGTTGACAATGATGAAAGTTCCCCAGCACCCCTGGGACTTTAGAGAGTTTCCCTAGAACTAGCTGGTGTTCCTCCTCCCAAACAAGCTATGGTTCCAATCTCAAAATGGAGAACCAAAAATGGGCAGGATAGTGGTCTTCAAAGTGTGTTCCAGGGACCCTTTGAAGGTTGGTCCTGGAGACCCTTTTAAGGTGGTATGTAAGGTCAAAACTGTTTTTGTAATAATTCCAAGACACTATGTGCCTTTTCCATTCTCATTCTCACATGAGCAGCCACCAACAAGACTGAGAGAAGGATCACTCAACTGAATGCTGCTCAGATTGCAGAATTATGAGCACATAAAATGGTGGTTGTTTCCAGCCACTGAGTTTGGGGTGCTTTGTTTTCTAGCCATAGATCATTGGAACAGTCATGCCAGGGATGCATGTTGAGGCTGGTAGTATTGGTGACTTTTATTGGTGACCTTTTCTTTGAGACAGAGTTTTTGCTCTTGTTGCCCAGGCTGGAGTGCAATGGTATGATCTCAGCTCATTGCAACCTCTGCTTCCCTGGTTCAAGTGATTCTCCTGCCTCAGCCTCCTGAGTAGCTGGAATTACAGGCACCCACCACCACACCTAGCTAATTTTTGTATTTTTAGTAGAGACGGGGTTTTGCCATGTTGGTCAAGCTGGTCTTGAACCCCTGACCTCAGGTGATCCACCTGTCTTGGCCTCCCAAAGTGCTGGGATTACAGGCATGAGCCACTGCGCCTGGTTGGTATTGGTGATCTTGATGGGGGACCACTCTTAATTTTCTTTCAGCCATTTGAGGACTGAGTCTGGGTGTCACCAAGGAGAACATTTAATAAAGGATAACTCACAGAAACGGAGATCAGAATTACTGATTTCTTGGCATATTGATGGCTTGAATCAGAAAATGAGGGGATACGCACAGCCATGGTTTCCCCTCACAGACAGAACTAAAGGTGGTTACTGACAGTTGAAGGAGATATCTGCTGATGAGTAACTTTGAGGAAATTCATCGAAATGATGATGACGATGGTGGTGATGATGGTGATAATGATTGTGTGGTGCAGATGGAACTTGGCCCAGGGACTCCAGAGTTCTGAACCAAGAGAAATGCGTGTTGGAGAGAGCATGTTGTCGTGGAGAGAGTATAGGCACTGGCGTCAGAAGACCTGATCCACGTCCTGGCTTCATAATCTTGGACAGGTCATCCCTCCCACCTTAAGCTCAGTTTCCTCACTGCTAAATGCAGATAGTGTACTTCCTACTCCTCCTCTCACAGAGTTTTCATGAGGGTCAAGCAAGAGAATGTGGAAGTGCTCTAGAAAGTGCTGCAAAGGGGAAGAATATGAAGATACGATATGTGAGCTTGCTGCTAGAAGGAATCTTCCTGATGCTTAAGCAGTTATGAAAAAAAGTAGCAGGTGATAAAAGACCCTTTTGCAAGAAGTTTTTGAAGTTTTGTTTTTTTTTTTTTTTGAGAGTTACTGAACTTGCTGCCTCCTACAGCTGTCAGCCAGGGAAAACTGATGTGGTGCCACAAATAAGTGCAAGCTCTGTGTTCCTGATGTCTGGAAGGTGTAGCATTTTCTGTTCTGTTTACCATCATCATGTATAAGCTAGTCATGTCCTAGTTGTTCAACACTGTCCCAAAAATTGGGGATGGAGATTGAAGCACAAAAAGCAGGTCCTTCCTTTCTAGCCTGCTCGTGGTGCATAGAATAATCCCTGTCTCCTTCCCAAAGACGGCCATGTTTGAATCCCAGAACCTGTGGATGTGTTAGGCTATGTGGCAAAGAGGAATGAAGGTTGCAGATAGGATTATGGTTGTTATTAGTTGACCTTGAAGTGGGAGAGTGTCCTGGGTTATCCACGTGCATCCAACGTAAGCACAACGGTCCTTAAAAGCAGAAGAGGGAGGCAGTGGAGGAGAAGCAGAGGGAAGGCTGGTAAGAAGGACTCGGCTGGATGTTGCAGGCGTTGAAGATGGAGGAAGGGGCCGGGAGTCCAGGGATGTGAGCAGCCTTTAGGAGCTGGACGAGGAAAGGAAAGGCATTCTCTCCTAGAGCCTCCAGAAGGAACAAATCCTGCCAACACCTCGATTTTAGCCCCATTAGACCTATTTTGTGCTTCTGACCTCCAGAACTGTAAGAATAAATTTTGCATTGTTTAAGTCAACAATTTCCTGGTAATTTATTACATCAGCAATCGAAAACTAATATATTGCCTGACATCATCTTAGGCAAGCTACCTTTGTGGGAGGACTGGGCAGAAGAATGGGAAGATTTGACCCAAGGCCACATATGATGTCAATGGAATTTTAGTTCCATTTGCCATGATACGTTCAAAGACCTAAACCAGCAGGCAGCAAGGAAGGTCTGAGATTTTCCCATTTGTGAAGCTGTAGTTGTATAGGCAGGAAGTGGTATCAGCACCAAGAGCCAAGCTGCATACAGTTTACCATGTGACATCTCCGCATTGACATATTTGGCTTTTGTCTGGCTTCCCCTCCCTGGAATATAAGCTGTGTCAAATTCACTGCTGTGACCTCAATGCTTAAAATAATCCCTGGGCCATAGTAAGTGCTCAAGAATTGCTTATTAACAAATTCACTTATTCAACACATTTGTGTTAAGACTGTGTATCAATACTAGAAAGTAAGTTAATTGCGAGCAGAGAGTTTTATCTGTTTTGTTAGCCACTGCATTTCTGTATCTAGAGCAGTACCTGGCACTCAGTAAACATGTATGGAATAGTTGAATGAATGATTTAAAGAATAACACACAAAGGCTCTGCTTTTGAGGAGTATATAGTCTAGGGACTTCGGGTTTTAGGCTTGCCAGTATAGCCACTTGTACCAAAATTGAACTTTATTTCCTCTCCCGAATTTTCAATAATTCGCAATGACTTGTCAATTCAATGTGTTGCAGGGGAGGAGAGGTGAAGGCATGAAGAGGAGCTGGAGAAATGACGTGGGGTTCCTAAGTTAATATTTTTCCAGGTAATACGAGGATTTATCCAGACAAATAGAGTATTTGTTGAAACAATTTCTATTTTTATTATGTTAATATATGTATGCATATTTGAAATTTGACTACATTATATGCTCACTGTAAAAGAGTCAAGAAGCAATGGATTCCCCACCTTCCCAGTTCCACTCCAACCCCTCTCAGAGGTAACCACTATTCACAGTTTGGTCTGTGTTCCCTTCTTTTCAAATATCTTAATAGAGGCCTTGTTTTCAGAACTGCTTAAAATAAGTATAGGCCTAGACCTTGATAGGAACCAAAATTGCTGAGAAAACAGCTTAAAAATACATACTAAAAATAATACGAAAGACAACTGTGTAACAGAAACCCCTACATGGAAAAAATTGTTTTTTAAATTGCTGTGATTTCTACAATAGCTGGTTTTCCCATGCTCTATGTTTTTGTCCCTTTAAAAATTACCAGGAGCCCTAAATCTATTTGCCTGGGAATGAACAAATAAGCCTTTACTATCAACAGCAAAAAAGAGTCTTTCCTGACATTTACAGGGATGATATTTTTGTGAAAAGTTGAGTGAAGTACTTTGGAAAACTTTGTGTTTTGCAGCAGTATAGGGAGATGAGGTTATCAGTTGCTATCTCTCATCTAAATAATTCTCACCCATGATGACATCAAACCCTTCCAGAAGCAAGGTATGTCGGCAAATCAGGGCTGAAGCCCAGGCAGTAGTCAGATGGCTGTCCTTGAACTTCTCTCTCACTCTTATATTCTCTCCTAACCTTGTGTTGGCCTGACATTTAAAGGCTAAGTTTATCTTATAATAATATTTAATATTTATGTATCTTTTTACAGATTATGAAGCAATTTTCTACCTTTTTAAAAAATTTGATCCATGAACTTTTCAAGAGATGTGTGTTATTGCTGTTGTGGTGACCATTAGCTCCCATTTCTCAGATGAGGAAACTGAGGCTCAGTGAGCCTAAATGACTTGCCCAAAACTATATGATCAGTTAGTGGTGGAACTTCTGCCTTCAAATTTCTTGTCTTTTCCTGGAAGCAGTGTTGGTCCTCAAATAAGAAACCACAGTTCATAACCTCCTGTTATTGTTATCAAAACCTTCACCAACTGATTGGAAAAACAATAATTATAAAAATAATAAAATTAGATAAGATGTTTTATTGCATTTTGTTCATGCAGCAAATACAAGGTGTACACTGTGCCTCTCTAAGGTGGTCTCCCAAGATGGAGAATGGACTTTCTTGAGGGAGAATCACCAGGATGTGCATGTGAGCATCTCTGACTTTTCTACTGCACTGGCTGCAAGCCCTGGCTAGGGCCCCGGGTAACGACTTTCACATGAATGCAGGGCTAGGAGCTCCCATTTTGTCCAATAGGTCACGGAGGCTCCCCACAGCATATTCATTGGCCTCCCTCACTCCAGTATCCCTCTTCCCCTGGCTTGCTACCTCATTGTCCATACTACCCTCACAGCAGGCCGGAAACACAGACAAGTGGGGCTGACAATACAGGAGCCTTCCAAGACTTTAGAGTTTAACAGCGGGTCTGGAAAGATGGGAAGCCCAAAGGTAGGACCTCTAGGCCTTCCTGGAAAGTGTGGCAGGCTTCAAGTGCTCTGCCCCAGTAGCTCCATTTGTGCACATGATTGGAAAAGAGCATTATGGGAAGGTCCTTCAATGAATAAATACAAGATGGTGGTGGAAGATGGGGTTGGGGATTGAGTTTGAATCCTGCCTCTGCCACCTCATAACTATAAGACTTCCTAACCTCTGTGACTCTGTCTTATCATGAAAGCAAACTGGAGGTAACATTATCTTCCATTTGTGGTATTTAAGGCTGTTATAACAACTCAATGAGTCATTAAGTAAAAGCACTTTAAAACCTATAAAATAGCAAAAAAACCACCCCACATCTGTTTGATTTTTGTTATTGTTGGTTTGCCTTTCAGATGGAAATCTCTGCCCATAAAAATCTTCCACAGTAAATAGACACTGATACAAACACACTGGGCATCCTTCTATTACCTCATCATCCATGTGCTCCTTAAAATTGATCACTAGTGACTTCCTCTCTTCTCCCTTTCCTTGTCCTTACTTAATTCCTTTCCTGAATGACTTATCTTAGTACCAAGCTTTGTCCTCCTTCCCAAGTAGCCCAGTATGAAGAAAACATGAGGGAGACTCATTTAGTAGTGGGGAAAGTAACTACTGGGTGAAAATGACATTGAAGTTTTCCCAACGTCAGCAACACTGCTCAGACTACTACTCCGATAGTTAATCAAGCTGGACTTCTAATGTTAGAGACTGAGTTTTTTTGTCCCCCAGTATGTACTTTCTCTTCTATAATAACAATGAAAATACAGACCACCCAATTTAAAAGTGGGCAAAGAGCTTGAATAGATAATTTCTTCAAGGCAGATATACAAATGACCAACAAGCAAATGAAAAGATGCTCAACACCTCTAACGTTAGGGAACTGCAGCTCAACACCACAGTGGGATGCCACTGCACACCCATAGATGGCTATGCTTTTGTTTTTAAAGGAAAATAGCAAGTGTTAGGATGTGGAGAAACTGGAATCCTTATACACTGATGGTGGGAATGTAAACAACTCAGTTGCTGTGGAAAACAGTTTGGTAGTTCCTCAAAAAGTTAAATATAGAATTACCGTATGACCCAGCAATTCCACTCCCAGATATATACTCCAAAAAACTGAAAACAAGTACTGAAGTGCATGGACATACGTGTTCATAGCAGCATTATTCACAATTGCAAGGTGGAGACAGTTCAAATGCCCACAGTTGGATAAATGGATAAACACTGGTGGTGCATACATACAATAGAATATTACTCAGGAATAAAATGGAATGAACCACCGACACAGGCTACAACATGATGAACCTCAAAAACATTAAGCTAAGTGAAAGAAGTCAGATACGAAAAGGTCACATATTACATGATTCCATTTATAGGGGCTATCCAGAATAAATAAATCCAGAGAGACAGAAAGTAGATCAGTGGTTGCCTGGGGCCTGGGTGGGGATAGGGGAATGAGGAGTGACAGCTTAATGGGTATGCAGTTTCATTTTGGGTTGATTAAATGTTTTGGAACTAGACAGAGGTGATGGTTGCACACCACTGTGAATGCACTAAATGCCACTGAATGGTCCATTTAAAATTAAACTGGTTTTATGTCATGTGAATTTCACCTCAGTTGAATTAAAAAACAAAAAGCCATGGAACTCCAAAGCTACGGTAGGGTTGTTTGTTTCCAGAAAGACGCCCAGCAGTGCAGGGGTCTGCTTGGAACAAGAACCTGAGCCAGCTGAGCAGCTAGGCCACTAATGAGCTCCCCTCCTCCCCAGAAGCAAATGTTTCTTCTCCTCCTCCTCACAGCCATTCATTAGGCTCCAACCTGCTACTTGTCAGGTAGCATTAGTTGTACCAGTATCCTGGGGACTGGGGTGCCCTTGCTCTTCCTGGTTCCTTATTTATTATGTTAATGAGAACATAACCAAGGTTCTGAGGCAGAAACTCTGAGATGGATATTTGGGCTCTATTCAATGGGCAGGTGGTCTCCACAGGGTGCTGTGGAAGGACTCCCACCAAGATGTCTGGTTTCAAACCCAACTGTGTCACACAATTGCTCTATATTCTTGAGCAAGTCAGTTCTGAGGCTGAGTTTTCTTACCTTAAAATGAGACTAAACAAAATTTTTCTTAATTAATTTCAATGTGCAGAAACAGATTGCCTTGGCAGCCCCTCACTTGCAATCTCTCTGGGTCTGAGCCACCATCATCTTTTCCTTGACAAATGCAATGGCCACCTAACTGATCCCCCTGCGTCTGCCTGTGCCCTCTTCCCAGCATAAGACCGGCTCTTTCATACTTAAGGCAGACCACCACATTCCTCCTCGAAGCGCTCCAGAGAGGCCAGGCACGGTGGCTCAACGCCGGTAATCCCAGCACTTTAGGAGGCAGAGGCAGGCAGATCGCTTGAGGTCAGGAGTTGGAGACCAGCCTGGCCAACATGGTGAAACCCCGTCTCTACTAAAAATACAAAAATTAGCCAGGCATGGTGGTGGGCGCCTGTAATCCCAAAACTCGAGAGGCTGAGGCAGGAGAATCACTTGAACTAGGCGGAGGTTGCAGTGAGCAGAGACTGTGCCACTTCACTCCAGCCTGGGCGACAGAGCCAGACTCCGTCGCAAAAAAAACCAACGCCAAACAAACAAAAACCAGCCCTTCCAGAGCTCTCAGCTCACTCAGGTTAAAAGCCAGGTCCTGACACTGGCATTCATGGTCCCACACGAGAGCCTGCCTGCTGCTGCTTCAGTCACACCTCTTACCACCCATGGTCCCTTGCTCACTCCACTCGAAGCCCGGAGGTCTTCTTTCTGTTTCTGCCTCAGGGCCTTTGCACTTGCTGTTCTTCCAACCTGAAAGGTTGCTTCTGTACTTAGTTCCTCCAGGTCTTGACACAAATGTCATCTTACCTTAAAGTCTTTTCACCTTGGCAGTTTTTATCCCTCTTTCTTGCTTAGTTTTTGTTTTATATTACATTGCAGTTAACACCATTCCACACATAATACCAAACAATGTCTTCTTTATTTGTTTATTATCTGTCTCCCCCTAAAATGTAAGTTCCCTGAGATTTTTTTTCATTGCTACATCCAAAATGCCTAGAGTCGTTCCTGGAACATAGTAGGTGGTCTATAAACATGAACCAAATGAATGAGTTATTTTGAAGATCAAAGACAATGAATATGACGGTCCTGTACAAATGTACAATGTTTGGTTATTCATATGAAAACGAAGTTTCCTCGATATACCAAAGTCTACACCAGTAGAATCGAATTTGTGATATTTGGAAAAAGCAAATAACAATAAAAATTTTCAGTTGGAAAACTGTTGTGAGCCTCAAAGGATATTTTAGGATCTGACAGAGCCTGTTTCTAGACTCTCATCCCAAATGGCACTGTTCATTCAGCTTCCCAGAACTCATTTCATCAACCTTAACAGAACTGACTTCAGATGAGCAGGTTTCTGACGTGTGTAAGTTGAAGGAGCCTGGGTATTTCATAGCTGGTGTGGGATTGTATGGATATCAAATTGGCTTTTTATTTGCTACTGCAAAATTAAATTAGGAATGAAAGTAATTTGGTTCAATGAAAATAAAAAACTAAACTCAAAGTCGGGAAAAAAGGCCAAATCACACAGAGGTCAGGACTGCCAGGAAGGGTCCTTCTTAAAGTCTTATAAATAGAAGGTAATTTCTAAAATGTCAAGGGTTTCTCGGCTCAATTAAAATTATTTGTAGCACAAATGGCTGAGACCAGGGAGTGCTTTAAACCATGGAAGTGCAGTAACAAGAATACTAAGCAACTAGGTTATTGTTGTTCAGGAGACGTCTTATTTAAATGTTGAAGAATTTCAATCGTGTCAGATGCCAGAAAGGGCCAGTTATAAAGGGAGTGAGGCTGTTGTCCTTCAGGTTCTTTTCCTCCTGCTTTCGCTCAGAAATAGGAAACAGCCAAGAACCATTTTGTGATCGAAACAACTTCATTTCCCATGTCCATTTGGAAGAAAGAGCCATAACTCAACGAATACACGTTTAGGACAGGTTGGGGAATGGCTGTGATGCCGCAGCCCTGAGCTAAGAGCATATAACTTCTTTCTAAATGTGTTTTGGACTCTGTGCCTGTCATCTACTAAAGGATGAATTTTGCAAATATTACGAACTTATCCATTAGGGAAGTGAAAACAAATATCTGATAGACTCAGCTTTTATCACAGATAAATAGTTCTTTACATAGCAAGCCCAAGAGTGTTTGGCACAGCCTCACAATGGCCAGTGAAGTGTCAATTCAAGCTAGAGATGTGATCGTTTATTATCAACATAGACTGTCACCACTTATGGCCATAATCGGGAAAACTGCTGCTGATCGATACTGATGGCAATGATGATTACTCTTGCAATAAGCTTAATTAAAATAATGAAGTGCTACTGCATGTGACTTCGCTGTGGCACACGGAGGATGTTGTATAGGTGCCACAAACAAGTCACCGGGCAGCATGGGGTTCGTCTTTCAATCCGGACACACCTGGAAAGCCCCAAGGTATTGCGCATGATTCTTGAGGTCCTCTGCCTTCTCTCCTGGGATCACAGTTCCTCATTCCTCTGCACATATAATTGCTGGAATAAGTGCAATGACAGAGGTCTGCTGGTTACTGGTTTCAGCTGCAAATCCAGCCCAGGAGATGGTCTGTCTCCTCCTGGTCAGTCTTCCCGCAGAGCTACTTATCGAACTCCATGGGGATGGTGATTTAACCTGGGTGCCACAAGTAGCTTCAATCTCCCCCCACCACTGGCAACAAACCCCGTCAAAGGTGAGGGAAACCCTGCGGAGAGAAACGCTTCTGACCTCCTGGAACACTGGCTCAGAAATCTCACCCTCCATTGGCCTACACCATCCAGTTCATTTTTCTTCCCAGAGTTTCTTGCTGCTGACTTTTCCTCTGTTCTTTAGCACCTGGGGTGTAGGGGAGAGGGGAGGAGAAAGAATAAAAACCTTTGAGGGACATTTGAACCACCCAGAAGGCCAGCCTCCAACCCAGCCCTGAGACCATTTCCTATAATTGGTGAGGGCCTTAAAAACACAAACAGCCCTCATCCACGTCGGGAAGATCAAAGGAACATTTACCCACTCACTTAACTCAGAAAAAATAAAACACCAGCGCAAATTGTGGGCTTTTAACTATCTTGCGGGACCAAAAATCTAATCAGAGTGCAGAGGACTATAAACATCTAGGAAGGGAAGCAGACAGTCATTAAAATTTGATTATGGGACTAGCAGCTCTGATAGGACCTTGTAGACTCAGAGAAGAAAAATCCTGGACTGACAGGCCACCTTCCCTGTAGAGGGGTCTGCATGAGAGTGGAGAGAGTGAGTGAACAAAATCAGCCTGGAAAATCTTTCCTTCACATGTGTAAGAATTTGGAGCCACACAGGCCTCTGCAACTTGCCTCCCATTAAGAGAAAAATTGGCCTCTGCAGTTCATGGATTTTTTTTTTTTTTCCTATCAGCTTGCTCGTGAAACATTCATCATATGTCCATCACAGGAAAATGCAAACCTTCACAGAGCTTACCATAGCGACATCTCTGGTTACTGGGAACTGGGATTTGTTTCATTCATTCATTCACTCAGGCATTCAGCAAATATGTATTGAGCATCTGCTTTGTGCCAAGCTCTGTTCTGGGTGCTGAGGATGTAACACTATGCAGAACAAAGATCCTTGCTCTGATGGATCTGAGGAAGTGCTTCCTGGACAAACTGGGATTGGAATCAGAAGAAATATCAGGGCAAGTTATTAAAAGGAAAGAGGGACAGGAATGGCATTTCTGGAGGGCCACCCTGTGACCAGCACAATGCTTGTGGCTTCTGGGTGTTCTCGCTTTAATAGTGCTAACCAGGAGTGGTGGCTCATGCCTGTAATCCCAGCACTTTGGGAGGCCAAGGTGGGCGGATCACTTGAGGTCAGGAGTTCCAGACCAGCCTGGCCAACATGATGAAACCTCATCTCTACTAAAAATACAAAAAAATTAGCTGGGCTTAGTAGCCTACACCTGTCATCCCAGCTACTCGGGAGGCTGAGGCTGGAGAATCGCTTGAACTGGGAGGCAGAGGTTGTGGTGAGTCGAGATCATGCCACTGCACTCCAGCCTGGGCAACAGAGCAAGACTCCGTCTCAAAAAAAAAAAAAAAATAGTGCCTCTGTTGACACTCACCTGATTGCAACAAGTTAATGCAGTTAATGTCAAAATTGCGGAGGTCAGAACCTCAGGCTGTTTGTCACCCCAACTCTAAAGTGCTCTCTGGAGTCTAAATGACTTCAAGAAGTCACTCTTGGATGAAGATCTTGCCTGCAGCAAAGTAAAACCATACATTTTCAGGGACCCACATCTAGTCTATTAATTAGTCCGTTAATTGTATCACCCTTGGTACTATTAACATCCTGGATTGAACAGTCCTCTGCTGTGGGGGGCTGTCCTGTGCATTGCAGGGTATGTAGCAGCCTCCCTGGCCTCTACCCATTAGATGCCAGTAGCATCACCCTAGCTGTGACAACCAAAAATGTATGTCTCCAGACGTTGCCCTAGATGACAAAATCACCATGGATTCTTGTTATTGTTGTTGTTTTGTTTTTTGAGACGGAGTCTTGCTGTATTGCCCAGGCTGGAATGCACTGGCATGGTCTCGACTCACTGCAACCTCCACATCCCAGGTTCAGGAGATTCTCCTGTCTCAGCCTCCCGAGTAGCTGGGATTACAGGCACATACCACCATGCCCGGCTAATTTTTGTATTTTTAGTAGAGACGGGGTTTCACCATGTTGGCTAGACTGGTCTCAAACTCCTGACCTCATGATCTGCCCGCCTCGGCCTCCCAAAGTGCTGAGATTACAGGCGTGAGCCACCGTGCCTGGCCTAAAATCACCATGTTGAGAACCAGTGACCTCATGTGCACTGAATTAACCTTAAATACATGTGTTTAAGAGAAACTCACAGAAACCTCAGCACTCATTAAGCATCACTCATTCAGCCACTTGTTGTGGAGCCACTCCTGTGTGCCAGGACAGGATGACGAGACTCTAGGTGAGATCTAGCTGTCTCCCACCC
This sequence comes from Macaca fascicularis, assembly GCF_037993035.2. Taxonomy (NCBI): domain Eukaryota; kingdom Metazoa; phylum Chordata; class Mammalia; order Primates; family Cercopithecidae; genus Macaca; species Macaca fascicularis. The sequence continues at coordinate 102,852,882 of NC_088377.1, read as the reverse complement.
CCTGGCCCATAACGAGACCCTCCTCTTTGGCTTCCTTGCCACCAGCCTGCTGCCTGCCACAGCCTCTCCATCATCTACACCATTTCTGTAAAGAGATCTGAACTATCACTCCTCTCTTTAAGACCCTCAACAGCTTTAGAGGATAAAATCCCAATGCCTGTTAGGATACTCCAGACCGTTCACCATCTGGCCTCAGTCACCTGGGTAGCCCCCTCTACCCCAGTCTCTGACTGAATGGTCTAGTCCCCTCCACCTTCTCTCTCTGTGCCCCAAATGGGATCATGCCCCCTCTGCCCTGACCACACCCCTGTCTCCACCCCTGCTTTGGCTCCAATTCCTCACTTTGTAAAAATTAATTTTTGTGGGTACATAGTAGGTATATATATTTATGGGGTACGTGAGATGTTTTGATACAGGCATGCAGTGTGTAATAATCACATCAGAGTAAATGGGGTATTCATCACCTCAAGGATTTATACTTTGTGTTATAAACAATCCAATTATACTCTTTTAGTTATTTTTAAATGTACAATTAAATTATTATTGACTATAGCCACCCTGTTGTACTATCAAATACTAGGCCTTATTCATTCTATTTTATGTACCCATTAACCATCCCCACCTCCCCCTCAACCCCCCTCTATCCTTTCCAGCCTCTAGTAGCTGGAAAGGATGAAAGGATGTTTCATTCTCAATCTCCATGGGTTCAATTGATTTGATTTTTAAATCCCACAAATAAGTGAGAACTTGTGATGATTGTCTTTCTGTGCCTGGCTTTTTTCACTTAACGTAATGACCTCCAGTTCCGTCCAAGTTGTTGCGAATGACAGGATCTCATTCTTTTTTTATGGCTGAATAGTACTCCATTCTGCATGTATCACATTTTCTTTCTCCATCTGCTGATGGACACTTAGGTTGCTTCCAAATCTTGGCTATTGTGCAGTTCCTCACCTTTAAGCCACAGAGGCTCATGAGCCTTTAAAGCTTAGATGCAATTCCAACTCTTCAGCTAAGTCTTTCTCAACATTCCTTTCAAGCCTTTAAAAACAAATAGCTTCTGGAACTATATCCCCATAGTACCCCATCCACACATCTGCTGTGCATTGTGCCTCAGCTGACCTGTCCTTTCATCAGCAAATGTGTGCTGAGGACCTACTGTGTGCCAGGCACTCTTCTAGACCCCGGGAGAGAGAGGTGAACAAATCCGGCAAAATCTGCCTTTGCCAAGCTTACACTCTAGATAGGGAGCTAGAAAAGAAAATAAATGACCAAACATAGTCAGAGGGTCATGGTGCCTGGTACTTGGTTTTGGGAATAGAAATGAGCTAGGTCCAATCCCTGCCTTCAAGGAGCTTATGGTCCTGGGGATGGGGATAGAGGGGAGCATGAAATGAGGGAGTAGAAGTAGGGGGTTATGGGAAGAGGAGGAAGGAGCATCTAAATACTGGGCCTAAGTGTGAGGAATCCCCAAAGTCATGGAGAGGTCAATGAGCAATGGCCAGAAACCACAGGGAAGGCTGGTTTAGAAACTACTGGAGAACCTTCTGAGAGGGTCAGGACATTGACAAGGTAGAATGCATTCTAGGGAGGCCCAGCCTGAGAGGGAAGAAGAAGAGACAGTTTCCAGAAATGCTTAGATGGAATCCCCATCCAAATTTACCTCAGTCCAGAATTTTCCCCTTTGCTTCAAGGCTACTTGATGATAGCGGTCAAGACAGAACTGGAAGCCCTAAGGTCACATCCCTGATTCATATCCTGTGCCTGAAACCCTGCTACATCCTGAATTCCTGTGCTCCTCAGGTAAGACTTCCTGGTGGAGATGGAGCTAAAGAAACTAAAAAACACTCCCACCCTTATTAGGACAGACTTCATTTGCACATAAGGTCAGACAAATTTCCATAATGCCACCTGCTATGGACTGAACATATTCCGGCAAAATTCATGTGTTGAAAACTACTCCCCAATGTAATGGTATTAGATGAGGTTTGGGGAGGTGATTTGATCATGAAGGTGGACCCCTCAAGAATGGGATTAGAGCCCTTACAAGTGGCCGAAGCAACCAGAGTGTTCCTTTTCCATGCGAGGACATGGCAAGAAGGTCCCACCCAGAAGCCATAAGCAAGCCCTCACCAGACACTCAATCTGCCTTCATTGTGGACTTCAAGGTCTGTGGGAACTGTGAGAAATAAATTTCTGTTGTATATAAGCCACTCAGCATATATAATTTTATTTTAGCAGTCAGGTCAAATGGGCTAGATACTATGCTTGAGGGGACCTCCAGGAATAGATAAAGGCTGTGCCCCATGTCTCCTGCAAAGCAAGAGGTACACTAGAATATCTAAAATAAAAAGCCAAAATTCATCCCAAGAAGTTGACATTAAATTGTCATTAAGACCCTGTGGGTCTTTACTTGCCCTGTTTTCCACGGTTTGTCTGAATTCTCTCCCACCTTCTTACCATGCTAAGACTGCAGGGGTGTGTTGACTTTCGTTGCCTTGAAATAGTTAATCTTTGCAACCAAGGTTCCAAATGGGAGGTTTAAACTGGGAATCGGCTCCCTCTGCGTGTAGGTCATTTAAGAGCTCAATCTCATCTTTGAAATATAGATTAACCAGGAGAGTATGAGTTCAGCATTTCTCTATAATGTTGTTTCATTGATCCTGCGGGCCAACTGGACATGGCTTCAGACGGATACCTAAAAATTAGTTTTAAAACTTTCCCATCTTTTAATATTTTATAACCTGTCAGAAAATCAATTACGGACTCTGCCCCCTTTCAACGCTTGGTTTCATAGGAGCTGACGTTTAACCAAAGCAAGGTTCTTTCCTCTCCTTTACAAAAAGCAATGGACAAGTTTAGAGTAAATGATGACTTCATGGAAATTCGTGGATTTGTAAAGATTTAGAGATGAATTGAATAGCTTTGACCTGCCATATCCACAGCTTGGGTTTCTCTCTCTCCCGAGCAATAGCCAGCGAATGGTTTCTCTAAACGCTGGGAAAGATCAGGGATCCAGAGGTCAGTATTGTGGGAACCCAACCATAATTTAAATTTGTCAAATATCTTGAGATAGTTCTTCAAGCCCAGTGAATCACAAAGGGCCTTTCTCCAAAACCTGTCCTTCCTCTTATGCACACACATGCATATGGAGCACAATCTTTCAGGTTAAATTTTTTTTTTCATTTTTTAGTTTAGAAGGATTTAAGGGACGAATAAAGATTAGGAGATATGCCAGAGCGATTTTTATGTTTTCTTTTTCTATATTTCATAAAGTTTCTAATATGAACATATATTAATTTTGTAAGAGAAAATAAAGTTAAAAAAAAAGAACCTAGGTAAAGTCTAACTAACATAACGCTAAGAATCCATGTTGAAAGAAAGTGGAATTAATTTTAGGTTAACAATAAAAATTTCAACTTCCATAGCATGCATACTCCAGTCACTTCTGAATGGCCATATTCATCAAAGTGAACTGTAGTTTGTCCCATGAAAATAGGTAGAAGTCAGGAACCATGGTGCATATCTACAGTCCCAGCTACTTAAGAAGCTGAGTCTGGAGGATCCCTCAAGCCCAAGAGTTCAAGGCTGCAGCGAGCCATGATCGTGCCACTGAACTTCCGCCTGGGCAACAAAGGGAAACCCTGTCTCTATTAAAAAAAGAAAAAAAAAAAAGAAAGAAAGAAAATAGGTAGATTAAGCATTCATGTTTAAGAAATGGGTGAGGAAGAAAGAGAGAGAGAGAGGAAAGGAAGGAAGACAAGAGGGAGGAGAAAGAGATAAATCCTGGCCAGGATGAAAGGGGAGAAAAAGAAGGGGAGTTGTAGAATGAAAAAGGAAGGTGGATCGAGTCAGATGCTATTGAACTGATAAAGTGTTCGGTTCTGTTGGTGGAATTCCAGCTGGCCTCACACCCATGTTTATTGCAGTAGGTAGCAGCAGCAGTATAATACCTCTCATCCCTGGTAGTACCCATGGCACAACTGCACATTATGCTGTAAATGGATGCAGAACACTTGCTATCTTTATTAGGCTGACATTTAATAACTAGAAGAGGCCTAGGAGAGAGATACCCATGAGATTCTGCCTTTGGTATGTTGGCCACAGCTCCCAGAATGGGGATGCCGGTTACTTGCCTCTCTTTATGCTTTTGAACAAACTAGCCACCAGCTGGGCTTTCCAGATCTCTCAGTGGTTAAAGAGCTGGGGGAAGTCTTGGGAAGAAGGTGGTATGTTTAGCCTGGGGCACAGGGGAAGTAACATGGCTGCTGGTAGTGGGCGCAGTGGTGGGGGAAGCCTTACATGGATTACAGTGAAATGGAGTTTACCTAACAAATTAACAAATAATATGTTCAATTTCTGCTTTCTGCCTACCTGCCTGGTTGGTTCTGAGAACTCAAGTTAGTTCTTCCTTATTTCATTTGCCAAATTGGACGAGTCCTTGAAATGCATCACTGGCAACTTAACCCAGTTTGTTTCTTCTACCAAATGCAAGGAACCAAAACATTTTCTTTTCTTATTCCCATTTGGCAATGACATTTTTACTTTGGATAGTGGGACGTGTCTAAACATCCTCCTACTTACTAGTTACGAAGGTACCATAACGTAGGCCTCAATCTCAAATCCACCTCCCACATGCAGTGGAAATTTGGGCAAATTAATTTACCTCTCACTACCTTAGTTTCCTAACCTCTAAAATGCAGAGGGTAACAACAGTACCTCCCTCATGGACTTGTTGCAAGGATTGCCCATGTTCACGAATGTAAAGCATTTTGAACAGTGCCCAGTGTGAGTTTAATGCTCTGTGTTCACTGTGATCATTTCAATCATCCACACATATTTTTGAGTCCCTGTTATGTGCCAGGCACCTTCCTGAACACCAGGAATAGAAAAGTGAGGATGTCTTTGGAGCTTATATTCCAGTGGAGCAATTGAGTCATAACAAAATTAAAAATAATGACCACTAATACTTACTGGGATTATAATATGCATAGCCTTACATGATCTTCCTAATAATCCTAAGAGGTAAGTAAGAGTATTATTTCATAGGAGAGGAATCCACAGGCTTAAAGGGGTTTGATAACCTGATCACACAACACAGCTGCTAAGTTGCTCACCCCAGAGCTGGAATGGGACAATGTGGTTCCCAAGTTTTCAGTCTTAACCGTGTCTTTCACTTTCATGGAATTGGGCTATTTTCAACTAACAACCATGGTTCTAGGAAACAACACAACCACTTTGTCCCTTTATGTTATTCTTAAAGAATCATTGCCCTGTCTCCCATTTCTTTTATGCCAGGCACTGAGTTTTTGGTAGCCATTCACTGAACATTATCAAATTTAACCACGCAGTGTAAAGGATTTTACCTGCAGGTCAGAGGAACAGCTCAGCATTTGGAAGAACATTTAACACTGTACAGCATTGGCCTTCATGCTGGGAGACAAGCGCACATCTCAAGGCCTACCCTGAGCCAATCACTGGAGAATGGTTTAATTGGTTAATCATATAAATTACAATCACTTAATCATTTTAAGCACCATCAGCCAATTAGCTCAGAATTATGGGCTCTGAGGTAACAGTTATGCAAATGTTTGTTCCACTGCAGGCTATTAACAGCCATATTTTCTCTATCAAGATGACAGAGACTGATGGGTGGGGGAAGAAAAGGAAAGAGAGCATTTGTTTAGTTTAAACTTCTTCCCTGTTGGGTTATAATGAAGCGTTCAGTGGGGAGGAGCGCCACGTCCGGTGATTTCTGTATCCTACTCAGTGTGAGTCTCCGAGTGGATTGGAGGGAGGCCCCTGAGCAAAGAACTGCAAGGAATGGCTTCGAAACTGCTGAATCAAGACTGTGCAGGAGTTTAGCCTACTATTGCTGCCAAGTGCTGGCTTTGTTGACCACCTGGTGTGCTCAGCCATGATACAGATAAATTGAGGACTGGCTGGGCATGGTGGGTCACACTTGTAATCCCAGCACTTTGGGAGGCTGAGGCTGGTGGATCACTTGAGCCCAGGAATTTGAGACTAGTCTGGGCAACATGGCAAAACCCCATCTCTACAAAAAAAAAAAAAAAAAGGCTGGCCATGGTGGCACACACCTGTAGTCCTAGCTACTCGGGAGGTTGAGATAGGAATATAGATTGAGCCCAGGAGGTCTAGGCTGCAGTGAGCTGTGATTGCGCCACTGTACTCTAGCCTGGGCAATAGCGCAAGACCCTGTCAAAAAAAAAAGAAAAGGAAAGAAACTGAGAACCAAAATGGGGACATGACTTTTGTGGCTGCCTTTTCTCCACCAAGCAACAAAGAGTGTCCACTAATTATGCAGGAGAATTAGATCAAGTTCAGACAGAGCGTCCCCATCTACGATAACCATTACTATATACTAACAATGAAGAAAATAAAACAGCTCTGGAAAGCAAGGTGAGTCATCAGCCGACCAGAAACTGTGAACACCTGAACGGTTGCCAATGTGGGTGTAGAGGACCTGTGTGTGCTCATCAGTCCCTGGTTTAGGGCCTGGCACATGGTAGCTTCCCAGTAAACTCTTGCGGATGAATTAATGACTAGTGGCCAAATGTGAACCTAAGAAGCAGGGAAATGGAGGAGCACTCATCTGTTTGATGTGGCTGAGCTCTGCCAGCATGCCTGTGCGAGTGTGTGTAAGACAGTTGGCCCCTGCAATGCAGTCTTTGCCAGCTTCTGCCTCCAGCAGCGCCTAGTATAACCGAGCTTTCTGTTGGATGGTCAGTTGAGTAGACTGGCTCATTTGCTAGCCTGCGATTGTAATATTTGCAAGCACTGTGATGGTAAGGAATATAAGAACTTCAAAGATAGAATTACTTTTGTCAGGAATGTGCAGGAAGCGACACGGTTTTGTGGTTCCCAGTCACTTTGTGACCACGGCACTGTGGTCTTCAGACTTCACCTGACTTGACTGATTAAAGTTGCGGTGGGACTGCTCCCAGCCTCCTACCATTTCTCAAACACGCACGCGCGCACATGCAATGTATTTGTTACAAAACTTCATGCATTCATTAAATAATACATACTGGATTTCTATGTGCCAGAGATCATGCAAGGGGCCAGGAAAAAACTGCACAGAACACATAGCACTTGCCATGTGATGGCAAAGTATGGTCAAGTGCAGAGAGGAGAGGGAGACTCCTAAAGGCTGACATAATCAAGGAGAACTTTCCGGAGGAGGTGGGGATTGATCTAGGGAGAAATTAGACAAAGAGATGAAAGTAGGGAACTTCATTGCACTTGTAATGTTGACCTAGACATAAAGCTTCAGGGAGAAACTTCAGGGAGAAAGTTTTCCAAATTAGGAGTTCTAATTTCCTTAAGGAAGTAACTGGTCTTGTTTTATCTTGTTTACACATGTCCCGGAGGTGCCTTGCCCGCAGGCGGCAGGAAAGGGTTCCTGGTAACTCCCTGTCTGACCTGAGCCAAAGGCATTTCTCCCTCTCTGGTCTTGCTTTTTCTTCTTTGAACAGGGAAAAATGATACTGACCTACTGTTGTGAGGGAAAACTGATACAAATATGACAACACACTTCAGAGAGTGAGGTGCTCTTAGGAAAAAAAAAGCGTAACAATGAGTATGCTGAGACATAGAAAACAATGGGTGGAAATTGAAAATTGGACCAAAATGATATAAAGAGGTTTTAAAGATTTTCTTCCTTCAGCATTTACAACACTCTATTATTGACTGTAGATTTTTTCTTGCACTTAATTAGTCAAAAACCAGGTGAACACTCTCTAAAATCCTTGTACAGGTCAGAAACTAGCAGAGTCCATATTCCTAAGGACCAAGCTATTGAGCCACTCCCATGTTTGATTGCTTCCCTTTTAGTTTTCATGCCCACTCAGCTTGCACTGTGTTTATTTGCCCTTGAAAGTATGAAGTCATTTTGTTTGTCTCTGGGGATTCCTCACACTCCCCACCCCTGGCACTGCCTATGCCCCAAAATAGGTTCCTAACTTCCTGGGGGACGTGTTTAATGAGGATGCCTTGGCAAGACAACTCCCTTAAGAGATATTATAACATCAGAGCTGAGTCTGACTCCAGCCCGGATGAGATGTGGTCAGCCCACATGTCCAATGAGTTCCAATTCCTCCCATCTTTCGTAGTTCAGGATGGAGTTGAAACTCACCCTGGGAGTTCCCTATACTCTAAGTCTGGCGTGGTTTATATAGCATAGAATAGTTTGTATCTTGGAGTTTCCCCAGAAGTAGACCCAGAGACAAGGGTTCAAATGCAAATGGTTTCTTTGGGCAGGGAAGGGAGCATCAGCAGGGGAGAGGGGAAACGGGACAGGGGAGGCAGCCAGTAAAAGGTGCGTTGAGTAAGCCAGCTGCCCCAGTGGGCAGCTGGAGCCAAGTCTAGGAAATGGGCTAGGACATAGCCCATAATTAGACCTCCAGAGGTGAGCACACTGGGACATTTAGACACCAACTCCTGTCAGTCATTGGTTGAAGGCATTGAGGAGGGGTTGTTAATTCCGAGGAGAGGTACTGGCAGCTGAAAGTCATCTGTATTTTGGGGAGCACCCAGAAATGGTGGGGTCTGAGGGATGTGGATGGGACACGAAGAGTATCTGTTAGGATTTGCATCATAACATTTATACTTTATTGACCAAAGGTCCAAGTTCAGGGACATAGTAGCAGACTTCTGGCACAATTACAAGCTTAAAACATGATCGCAAATTTACACCAGGAGCCAGAGGATGACAAAAACAGCCCTTCGTTTCCCCTTTGGATCATTTATCATAGGAGGCTGGGCCCACCCACCCAGACCCTGGAGGGGAGGCTTGTTTGGTGGTTTCATTCCTCTTGCTGAAGATTGGCGTCCACTTGGCCATATGTCCGGGTCTCAGCCAATGAAACTTGAGAGAAAGTTGAGGGTGGATGTGCGAGGCATCTGGAAAACAATGTTCTTGCTCATAAGAGAGATAACTGGATGAGAGCATCCCTCTTTTTTGCTAGACATCTTACAGTCGGCTTCTGATGCCTGGAACTTCTGCACCCACTTTGCCATCGTGTGGGATAATCACATCCAGAGGGCAGGATAATAGAAAGATGGAAAACGGGAAACCCTTGGGTCCCTGTGAGCCTCTGAATTACAATCCTGGAGGCACCCGCCTTTGGACTTCTTGTTCTTTTAGTTCCAGACACTTTTGGTTAGGTTTCTGTCAGTTTAAGACACTTTTATATTCCTTGTGCCTAAAAGCATCCTAAATAATACAATGTCAGGTAACTGCCTGACTGGTGAGGAGAACCCTTACTATATATGAAAGCAAGTGAGTGTGGGACCGCATGGATAGAGTGAGTCAGGCTGGAAGCCTGCTCCCAGCTTGTGTGTGGCTGTTTCAGTCAGCTTGGACTGCCACAGCATAATACCACAGACTGGGTGGCTTGAACAATGGTAACTTATTTTCTTACAGTTTTGGAGGCTGGAAGTCCATGCTCAGCGTGTCAGCAGGGCAAGTTTCTGGTCAGGCCTCTCTTCCTGGATTTCAGAGGGCCACCTTCTCCCTGTGTCCTCACATGGCCTTTCCTCTGTGCCTGTTTTCCTGCACAAAGCACTTCTGCATGACAGTATGACATTTGTCTTGAGGAAAAGGACTGGTTGAATTGATGAAATTGGAGATAACAGTAATGGATATAATTTTTAAATATCCTATAATAAAATGTTGAAAGTATATTTTCCACATGACCAATGTATGATGTTTCGAAATTGTGTGTGGGTAAGTGATCTCATCAAAGTGAAAGAGATACCAATATATTGTAATGTAACAGAGTATGAAAAGTTCATTGATAATGGTTTTAGATTCCACATTGCAACTAACAAGAAAGTGCTACTTTTCAAGTTTTGGTGTAATATCAAAGAAGAATTATCTGGAATTATCTGAAAAGCTAGTAATATTTGTGTAAGACCGGATTTTCTTTATATATGTCAACCAAAGCAACAAAACATATTGCAACAGACTAAATTTAGAAGATATGAAAATTGAACTGACTTCTACTTATTCAGACATCAAATAGATTGGCAAAAATAATGTTATACTTCTCATTACTTTTTTTGTTTTAGAAACTTTTTTTAAAATTATATTATTTTAAAAACATAAAATTATATTATTTCTGTTGATGTGAAATAGGTTTATTATTGTTGTTTGTAAAGGAATTACTACATACATACTTTCTTAAATCTTAATATAAAATATGGTAAATATTGATAAATATAGCCTATCTAAACAAAAACTTTTCAGAGTTCATGATAATTTTTTAAGCCAGTAAAGAGATCCTGAAACTAGAAAGTTTGAGCATCACTGACATAAATTAATGAAAACCATCTGAATAGATAGCTCTGCCAGGGTTCTCAGTTGCAAACAACAGAAACCCCTCTAGCTAGCCAGTTCAAGCAGAAAAGAAATTTATTTAAGGATGTTAGTTAGCTCCCCAAAGCTCGATGTCTCCTCCAGCACCTTTCTAGAGGAGTTCTTACAGAACTGTCTTCCATATCAGAGCCTTGTGGGGGAACCTCCCACAGTGGCAGACACAGGCTCGGAGCTCCTAGAAAAGCAAGAGACTAGAAAAGTAAGTTCTAGCCGGGTGCAGTGGCTCAAGCTTGTAATCCTAGCACTTTGGGAGGCCGAGACGGGCGGATCACGAGGTCAGGAGATCGAGACCATCCTGGCTAACACGTTGAAACCCCGTCTCTACTAAAAATACAAAAAATTAGCCGGGCGAGGTGGTGGGCGCCTGTAGTCCCAGCTACACGGGAGGCTGAGGCAGGAGAATGGCATAAACCCGGGAGGCGAAGCTTGCAGTGAGCTGAGATCCGGCCACTGCACTCCAGCCTGGGCGACAGAGCAAGACTCCGTCTCAAAAAAAAAAAAAAAAAAAAGAAAAGTAAGTTCTGATGGCATCTCGGGGAAGTGTGGGAATTTCACAATGTGTGAAATTCCCCAAACATAGGAAGGCTGTGCAAAAGATTGCTGGGCAGACAGAAATGTCCACTAGAGTATTATTAATAGTCCTGTTTTTTTCGGGGCAAAACCAAGGTTGAGGTGAGAGCTGTAAGGGAAGGAAGAAGCCATCATTTAAACTCAATTATTGATGCTGGATCCACTTCTGAACCAATGCGTGGAGCCCAGAAATTCTTTAAGCTCCAAGACAGCTTCACTGCAGTTCATCCCGTAGGGGTCTCAGAGATTCCAGGGCTCAGGGAGAAGGACGATGTATTTTTTTAGATATATTTTTTATTTTCCTTATGATAACAAAAGTGAACATGTAATCCTGATAAATAACCCTCATTACCCCATCATGCAGTGATAAATACTCATAACATTTTGATGTATTTCCCTCCAGATATTTTACATTTGTTATTTTAAACAAAAATGAGTTCATGGCTGTATGTGTTATTTTTAACTCCTGAGGCTTATATATATCAGGATTATCTTTGCATGTTATTAAATATTAATATTTAATATTCTTAATTTAGTGACTATATAGTAGTCTACTGAATGGAGGAACACAGTTTATTAAATGGTGATACATTGCTCTAAAATATATCCCATAATACTTCTATTTCAGTGGCTCTCCGCTTTTTTTTTGTTTTGTTTTGTTTTTTGAGGCAGAGTCTCGCTTTGTCACCGAGGCTGGAGTGCGATGGTGTGATCTTGGCTCACTGCAACCTCCACTTCCCGGGTTCAAGCAATTCAGTTATCCTGCCTCAGCCTCCCAAGTAGCTGGGATTACAGGTGCCCACAACCACACCAAGCTAATTTTTGTATTTTTAGTAGAGACGAGGTTTCACCATGTTGGCCAGGCTGGTCTCGAACTCCTGACCTTGGGTGATCCACCCGCCTCGGCCTCCCAAAGTGCTGGGATTACAGGCCTGAGCCACTGTGCCTGGCCAGCTCTCTGCTTCTAAAACTAAAGACATCAAACTCAATTTTTACTACATTCCTAATTTATAAAGCTAATCCTTTTCTTATATCCACAGTGCCTAGCATATAGTAGACAATCCAAAAATACTTGATGAGTGATGAAAAGAGTGACACACATTCAACATGAAAAATATAGTGGATCAATTCAAGCCTCACGTTTCAGAGTTTCAAGATTTGTAATTTAATGTGGAAAAAAGGAAAGGACATTTGGAAGTAAATTTTTCCTGTCTTGTGGTTGTCAGACACCCAACTGTTACAGAAGGAATACCGTGAGATAGCACAACTGAGAGTGGTCTGCATTCTGCAGGAAACACAACTGGCACAGGCAGTGAGTCTTAAAGCCATGAAGCTGGGAAGCATTAAAAGCACGAAAGAGCCATTCTAATCTCCTGACTTAGACTTTTAATACAACTGAGATGTGGCATTGCTGCCAATAAGAATAATGACTGAAAATCATGCCTCTGTCCATTCTTACAGGTAGAGAGTGAGAGACAGAGAGAGAAACAACTGAGGAAGAATGGATGAACAGAAAAATAATGGAGATATCTTAATTTTTAGCCAAAAGCGGTTAAGTTTCCAGCAACCAATAACCAAAAGATCCTATTCACCTTTGGTTCGAAGAGCAGTTCTTAGGCTAGTTTATTGCATACCCAGGCAGATAAGTTCCATGAGGACAGACACTGGGGCGCCTTGGTTGTCACTGTGCCCCTAGTGTCTACAACAATACTAGGCATGCCCACAAAAATTAAAAATTTAAAAAAAAAAATTTAAAAAGAAATAAAAATACACACAAAAATTACTGGGCACATCACAGGCACTCAGGAAACACCAGTCAGAGGAATGAATGAAAGAGACTTCCTTGCTTTCTTGTATACTCCAGCCACTCTACATTCTTCCATAGCCCCAACACTTTCATAGGTGTGTACCTTTGCATATAAACCACTCATTTTAATACAACAAATAACAACTGAGCTCCCACTAACTGTTCTGAGCGTGGGAGATACATGGACAAATGGACACAGAACCTGCTCTTGAGGAACTCTTGACTGATCAGTGTGTTTGCCAGTGCTTCCTAGACTTTAATGTGCATAGGAGTGCCCTGGGGATCTTGTTAAATGTGCATTCTGCTTCAGTAGGTCTGGGGCAGGGCTTGAGACCCTGCATTTTGAAGAAGCTTCCAGGTGAGGCTGATGTGCTAGGAGGCACATTGAGGACAAAGTATTCCAGCACTTCTGATTATAGTATGACAACTGAAGGATGGTTCTATCAACAGATACTCATAGCCTGATTCCCTTACCACATATAGACTTAGCTCTGGTCTTTTTAACCCAAGAGTTGTTTGAGGCCCAGAGTGTGTATACCTCCCAGCACAGTTGGCCAGAGGGCAGGCAGGATTACCTTACCGTTCTTCCGAGGTGTGAAAGAGACATGGTGGATACAGCCTGGATGCTGACAGCAGGTGAGGAACTCACATGTCTTGCATCAGTCATAGAATCAGGGTTTCTTTCTTTTTACCACTGGAGACAGTTGAGCACATTCTCATTGTCACATCTCATTGAAATATTTCATAAATCTGCAGGGTAATCATTTAAAATTTAAGTCATTTCCTTCTAAAAAGTGTTCAGAGAGGATGTGAAACTTAGCAAAATGCAAAGACTTTTTTTTCCACATCATAAATGTGCTTCCTCAGCAACTAATAACTTTCAAATGATCTGTCACACTTTGCATAATTAAATCACAGTCTCAGTGGCAGCAAATCACTGCAGGGACAGTAAGAAAACACTAAGGGAAGATAGAATATGAAGGGGAGAAACTTTCTTGGTTAGTACATTTTTCTTACATCAGGCTAAATACTCCACACCAGTCAGTGAAGGTGGAGGAAAATTATTTATTTATTTATTTATTTATTTATTTATTTATTTATTTATTTACTGAGACAGGGTTTTGCTCTGTCACTCAGCTGGAGGGCAGTGGTGTGATCGTGGCTCACTGCAGCCTCCACCTGTCAGGTGCAAGCAATCCTCCCACTGAGCCCACGCCTGGCTAATTTTTGTGTGTTTTGTAGAGATGAGGTTTCACCATGTTACCCAGGCTGGTCTTGAACTCCTGACATCAAGCAACTGCCCACCTCGGCCTTCCAAAGTGCTGGGATTGCCGGCGTGAGCTACCATGCCTGGCCTAAACTCTCCACTTAGATCACCAATAGAACATTTATAGGGCACCAACTGGGGTGGTTCCTGCCCACAGGAGCTTATAGTCTTACGAACACCAAAAAGTCAAACAGCAAAACAGAGTTCATCAATAGTGTTTCAGCAGAACTGTTCAGATAGTGATATAATTGCAGGTCAGTTATAAAAAGGATCATTTCATGGGGTCATGTGGATTCAAACTTCTCGTGTCCTCTTTCTTAATATCTCAGCCACCCAACAGCACAGGTCTTCATCCGTTAGACCTGCTCTCCCTCTGAGACTTTGAATTCAGAGACAGTTCCCACCATATCCCCGTTACTTCCTGATTTTCCTGTACCCCACTCTCTAAGCTTCACCAGGACTTTGTATATTTTGAGACAAGTATAGTGATTCAGAAGACAGGAACACAGATGCTGGAGCTTGACTTGGTTTGTGTGACCTTGGGGTAAGTCACCTAACAACTCAGTTTCCTCATCTGAAGAATGGGGATCATAATACTAGTTCATAAGGTTGTGGGGGTGATACATGTAAGCACTGTGTAGGGGTTTGCTGTCCTTACCAATACTCTCCTTATTCTCAGTCATCTCTGACCGTGCGACTTCCCTCCCCTCCCCTCCTGACTGATGATGGTCAGTCGGCCATGCCTGCCTTCACAATGTACAGTCCTGGAGATCCAGAAGTTGGTTTTGTCCATTCCCACAGCTAGGATGCCAAGTGTTATTAGGGGAGAATGAACCCTTCTTGGTGTGTTGGTCAGACTCACTGTGATCCCTGTTCTTTGGAACTGTCACCAGTACACAGAGATGGGCTGCCAGTGAGCCCTTGTGCCCTGGCGGTAGCTGATTGTCTAGGAGTGAACACGTAGCCTAGGCTGGGCCCATCATTCCATCTCCCAGGAACTTGACATCTGGAATGGAGGCCTTGACTCGATCCTGATCAATGGCAGAACTTGGGAGAAAGAATCTCTGACTTCTTGATGCCAAGTCCCCAAGCACTGCCCTGCCTCCCTCGCTTCTCCTGGCTTCTGCTGAAATACCCCCATGTCTTTCCAATAAATTCCTCTCTCCTCGTATGCTGGCCAGAGTGCACCTCTACCTTTCACAAACCACAGGAACCTCAGCTGAGGCTGCCAAGAAACAATGACAGTGAGGTCTTGCACAGAGCCATACTGTGTGATCTCAGATGACTTGTCCATCACTACAGCCCAGCACTTACTGAGCATCTCTTTTTGACTCCCTGGGACTTTCGCCACAGCAGCAGTGGTTTAACATTTTCTCCACTCAGGTCTCACCCGACCCTCCTCTACCTCTTCACCTACTCTTTAGGGCAGTGGTTCTCAACCCTGGCTGCACATTGGAATCACCCCCAGGGTGCCTGAAAAATCCAGGTGCCTGGGTCGCAGTGGGTCCTAATGGGGTGGAGACTGGCCTGGGTTATTCTCATGTGTACCCTGGATACAGTCCTCTCCCAGTCAGACTAAGACTATTCTACACAAGCCCCTTCAGCCTTCCCCACTCCCTCCAACAGTTTTTACTTTCTAAACCCTTTTTTCCTTCCATCTAGGGTTAGAGGATGGCATGCACCTGCACTTTGCCAAGACAAAGCCTAAACTGATGAAGGTGGCCAATCCTATCCCTGTCTTCAATCCCCACCACCACATTCCCTGGGAATCACTGGCCTCTCCTCTGTCCATTTCTTTCCTCAGGCTCCTCAGAGGAGCATTCTGCAGCCTAAAGATTCTATTATGTGCTAAACCAGGTTAGGAAGCACTAAAGAATATATTTATACTCCTGGGCATCACATGATTTAATCATTGTAATTAAGAGTTTTTAATGAGCAGAAAATGTAAATAATAAGAATAAGAATAGAAAACATGTAATAGAGCACTTACTCTCTGTCAGGTACTGTCCTATGCACTTTTCATGTATATCTTACCTGATTCTCCAAGCACCCTGTGAGACAGGAGCTGTTACTGCCACCTTACAGGTAAAGAAACTGAGTTATCGCAAGGCTAAGGAACTTGCCCAAGGACATATAGCTGGAACGTGATGAAGCTGGGATGCAAGATTATAATAAACATTTAGAAATAGGGCATTGTATTTTATTTAAGAAACATACATAAATGTTTTGTTTTCAACTTAAATGTTTTTACATATGGTTAACTCCAAGTTTGATTTTTTAAATGGCAGTATGGCCAGGATTTTAAAATTAGAGCAGAAATTAAACAGCTGCTGTCCCTTAGACTACAATCACTTATTTCTGTAGTAATAGCCTTTTTCTGAAAAACGAAATGAGAGAGAATGTAGGAGGGTAATTGACAGCATTTTATAGTCAGTGTGGAGGCCAAAAATTATCCAACCTAGTCATGTCATATGCTGATGTTGATTAAATTTAATGCTGAGATTTTTCAGTAAGTGAAAAAAATTTCAATCTATTTGTTTCAACCTAAGAGAGACCATTTATGGAATTCTTGCTGTTTGTAATTGACCACTGTTAGAGCAGGTACTGTGTCACGCAGCTACCCTCTGTGATGATTATCTGCTTTCCTTAATAAATTACAAGTTACAGTAGCACTCACTAGGAGCACTGTTTGCCGCCCCAGTCTGCATGGGCAGACGGCAGAATCACCAAATGAGCACCAGCAAGGTTGAGATGAGGCCACCTCGTGCCCACCATCATAACCAAGTGACAACAAGCTGAAGCTACCACCTTGGCTACAAAAAGAAATTGACTGCTGCTCAATTAAGCAGAAATGAGACTGTTACTCATGGGGGTGGAGACTGAGAATTGCCTTATCTTGTGCTCAATAGCAATTTGGGTTTTTGGAAGTTATTTTACAGTTGTAATTACAAAGGGAAATGAAGTCCGCTTTTGCAGTGTTACCAGGTGCTCTTCCTTCCATTATAACCTTGATGAATAGCCCCCCAGAGCAAACACACTGGCTGCTCTGCTAACTGGTTTTATTATGCAAGTACGGGATTAAAAGGAACGCTATTCAGTTGAGGCAGCATCTTAAGACCTGGGGACGTCTGTCCCCATGTAAACCTTTTGGTGAATGATATAAACTATCTCTAATAGGCCAACAACATTCTTTTATGCTAAAAAAAACCACATTCTAATCCAGACATTTTATATAAAAATTAGATTTCATGAAATAGAATAAATGTATTGTCATTAGCTCTTCTCTGCCATGGAGTCGCTGGAGACAAATGTGATCATGTGACAAGTTCCAGGTCCTGAGCTGGTACAAGAGTGGTACAGGCTCCACTTCTAACTTTCTATAGTCAGACCTCAGGGCACACCCTTCGCTTTTCTGTGCTCCACTTTTCCCTCCTGTTAAATGGGGCTTTCTAAACAGAGTACTTGTAAGGAGGGCTATTGAGAGAGATGCTGTGGAAGCGACCACAGCAGAGTCACAGACTCCTAGAATATTGGCGGGGACTTGAGCAGCCATCCTATCCAGTCCCCTCTTTGACAGTGGAGGGAACTGAGGCTGGAAGAAGGAGTGATTGCCCAAGGCCACACAACCACTTTCGTGTAGGGCCAGAGAGGGAAGCAGATCTTGGACTCACAGGCCAAGAGCCTCTCCAGGAAAACTTGGATGCTGAGTGGAATCCAATGCAAAAGTCACAACTTCCACCTTAAATATGACACACAGTGGGTTGCACAGCAATCACAGCCTCAATCTCAGCAAGAACACTAGCTGATGGCCAAATGATCAGGATATTCCCTCTTGAAATGGGCGTGATTGCTGTGCCTATGTTAAAGAGGGAACCAATGACAGGACGTAATTATTAAGCATGTACCATCTGTCAAGTGCTGCCCTGATCAGTAAGCTTGCAGATGGGATTCCCATCTCCCCCAAACAAATGAGGAGAATGAGATCCTTCCATTCTCTTCTGCCTAAAAAGTTCCCTCTAAAGCTCAGACACAACAATGGAACTAACCAATGAATCTGTGTCTTCCAAGTATTTCAGAAACTCTACACCTCTGGTGGCCTGAGTGGAAACCACTTGCAAGAGTTGGGTTGGTGAGCTAAGAGCTAACCTTCTGACCCTGGCAATAAACAAATAGTAAAGTTGTCTTTTGCTAGTCAGTACAAAACTCCCTCTCACTGCTCTAAAAACCATTTGGAATTGGTCCAACTTGCATATCTGTTGGATGTTTAAGAAATAGATTAAGAGGTCAACAGAGAAAACAAGACATCTCCAGATGGTTGTCTAAATGGACAATGGTAAGAAGAAAGAAGTGGAGGGGCTAGGGAGTTCATTGTGGTGGAACAAAAAGGGGCTAATTAAGACCACAGAAGCAGAGAGAAGCCTAGAGTCACCAGTGGAGGGAGCCTGCGATTTTTAGGATTTGTTAAATCGAGAGTCATGGAAAATTCAAGTCAACAGGATTAAACTGTATTGGGGCAGTGCTTCTTGAACTTTAAAGTGCACATTAATTAGCTGAGGATCTTGTTAAAATGCAGATTCTGACTCAGGAAGTCTAGGATGGGACCTGAGATTCTGCATTTCCACAAAACTCCCAGGTAATGCTGATGCTACTGGTCCTCAGACCACACTTATTGGAGTATTTAAGTCCATGTGACTGACAAGACAGCTGTAAGGGTGCGCTCCAGCATTCTCAGTCCAGAGGCTCGCCTCATCCTTGAGGACCCAGTTTCTTTCCATTTCTCTGCACTGCTGGCTACAGCTTTGGCTACAGCCAAACAATGTTTCATCTAGTACTCCTGTAACAGCTTCCAATTGTAATATGAGCTACTGGCCTCTTCATTCTCATCTGGTGAGGGAATGCCAAGCAGAGCTCTGAGAATTCACCCTAACTGGACCAGCTTAGGTCATATGCCCACCCATGAGCCAGTCACTGTCAGTGGAATGGGCTATGTGAAGTTTGCTTATGCTCATCAGGCCCCATTCCTTGAGTTGGGCAAGGGAGGAGATTACCCCCAAGCACAAGGGCTTCGTGGGCAAGAGATGGCTGCCAGATGAAAAAATTGGGTGCTGTAGGAAGTAGTATGGAAGAATGAACACTGGGTATTTTCCGTTAATGATCCTTTGGTTATGGTGGTTGGTAAAAAATGTGAGCATTAGCGACATCCTTTTGCCAGTCTTGGGTCTTTGGATGCCCCGAAGCTTCACTTTGTGTCTGCAAGATCATATTGAGGACTTAATACCCACAAAGGTGTCTGCTAGTGTAACCCACCTACATCCACCCACACATACACACTTGTAGACCCCTGGTTAAAGTGGATGAAAAGAGCTAAGGTCATCTGTGTTTCATGAATGAAGTCTGTTTGCCAGCATCCTTTGTACTGTGGGTCTCCTTCCGTGCCTCTACCATTTCCATTGTCCTGGTACAAGATCCAAATGTGTTCTTGGGACGCCAGTAAAATGTACTTACCCTGTGTTTCATTTTCCAGGGTGACAACTAGCTGATCTGATAACCTGCTTGATATCATGTGTGCCCAATGGTAAAATGTGTTACTTCTCCCAAAGGGACCATGCTTAGGTTTTTTAATTGGTATCCTCTGCAGCCACAGCATCTTGAATCAAAGGATTGAGCCCAATAATGGGAATTCAGGCATCATGACAGACTCTAGATGGAAGACATTTGGGGGCAAAGGAGCTTTTGGAGCCCCTTAGGCCACAGCATGTTGGCAGCCATTTGTCCTTACCCAGAGAGAAGGGTAGCCCAAGATTGGAGATTAAATGCACTTCCAGTTTAAAGGCTATTTTTCACAGGGGCGTGTTCTCTAATAGAAACACACACACACCGTGACATAAAAAAGCATGTTGTTCACGCCTCTATTTATTACTATCTGTTACTTTCAGTGGCAAAAACTGTAAATGCTTTTGCACCAACCCAGTAGTATTTATTTTGTTCCATCTTGCTGATGTTTTTGTTTCTATTCACCATATTGCAAGTTCCTTGCAGGTAGAACCTTCATGATGTCAAGCGTGGCGCAATGCAAAATTAAATGAATGTATAAGCAAGAGGAACTGACGTAGTCAGGACAGTCATAAACCCCTACCAAGATTCCTGCAAAAAATCTTAATAGGGATATCTTGCAGCCCTACAATTACCCTACTCTAATAATAATTCACCAACAATTCACTTAAATTGTTTTTGAAACTGTAAGATAGCTTTAGAAAGAGTGACCATGTCCAGCCATCAGAACATATTAATATACTCTAAAAAGGGAGAATAATAGTAGAATCATGCATTGAGCACTTGGTATATACATGGCCATCAAATAATCTGTGTTTAGATTTAATTAGTTTTCAATCCATGATTCTCTTATTATTAATCATTAATATTATTCATATTATTGTCAATCTAAGCATAGATTTAATTAGTTTTCCCCAAATTTATAACATCCTTCTCAAAAAAGGAAGGAAGGGAGAGAACAGGGAGGAAGGAGGGAGGAAAGGAGGAAGAAATTGCTGGGCAGGGTGAACAGTTTGGTTACTGAGCAATGGGGCTGAGTATTATTTTCTATTTCTGATAGAACCTCATAAGATAAAGTCAGAATTGGCCAGGCGTGGTGGCTCATGCCTGTAATCCCAGCACTTTGGGAGGCTGAGGCGGGTGGATCACCTGAGGTCGGGAGTTCGAGACCAACCTGACCAACATGGAGAAACCCCATCTCTACTAAAAATACAAAAATTAGCCGGGTGTGGTGGTGCGTGCCTGTAATCCCAGCTACTCAGAAGGCTGAGGCAGGAGAATTGCTTGAACCCAGGAGGCAGAGGTTGCAGTGAACCGAGATCGTGCCATTGCATTCCAGCCTGGACAACAAAAGCAAAACTCTGTATCAAAAAAAAAAAAAAGATAAAGTCAAAATTAAAAATTCAGAGAGTCCTTTGAGATGACACCATTTTGTTTGTACATTCTATCAGATATCCATTGAAGTAAGCAAGGTAACCAGCTGCGTTAGGGCTGGGACCCTGCCAGGCCTCCCTAGAGAGGCCAGGAACAAGCATACTGAGGGTCTCCTGTGTAGTTACCTCATCAGCTCTGACATGGGATCCAGAAGGACCCCGTGCCAAGCAGGAGTTAGAATAATCTTTGTGCCCCAAGTCATCTTGCATGTTTCATTGTCCCCCTAAGCTGGTGAGAAAACTATTTAGATTTCTGTTTTAAAATGTGCTAAGTTTTGCTTCACACTGGTTTGAATTATTGCGTATTAGACCAATAAGAGAAGAGTTTCAGATATAAGCTGAGATCCTAAAACATTCCCAGAATCTGCTTCCATAGTAAGCTGTCAGAGGTGTTATTTTGTTCAGAAAACTACTGGAGGTAATTTTCAGTTCTTAGATCTGGCTGAGGGCGTATTATAAAAAGTTAAGCGTGGAAGGGGGAGACAGTTTTTGTTTTCTTTTCTCAAAATGGACAGTATTCTATTGAAAAGACACAGGAGCTCATGTGATTCCCAAAGCTCCAGTGAGTGTTAGTTTGGGGTCTTCCGGCCTCTGCCCTGGAGAACAGAAGGGAGGCCTGGAGCAGTGGGCCATAGGGAAGTTTCCTTTCTCATTCCAAGAAGTGCAGTCAGCTGCACCTGCCAGGAAGCTGTGAGGATGGGGACTTTATCTTCAGGGAGTGCTTGTACCTTTCTAGCTGTGGATACACCTGTACACAGGAGGAAAGAGTCAAGTGTAACTCCCTATGAAAGAAAAAAATTTAAACATAAGAACTAAGAGATGGATACTGAATTGTTCCTAGATACATATTTTAAACTCTTGCTTTCATAAAACCAGATTCTAAAATGACATTTAATAAGGAAAGAGGGCCAGAGGCTTGGGCTTTGGTGCCATTTCTGCGATTTACTGCTGTGTGCCTTTAGAAAGGCCACTTGACCCAGTAGAGTGACCAGCTCATCCTGATTTTTGTGTTGAAAGTCCCATGTGCCTGGAAACCCCTCAGTCCCAGGCAAATCAAGGTGGGCCTTGCTGGATTTCCCTTTAGTCATTGATAAAATATGCAAGTTGGATTAGATTGTTTCTTTCTTTCTTTTTTTTTTTTTTCTTTTGAGACCAAGTCTTGCTCTGTCACCCAGGCTGGAGTGTAATGACATGATCTCGGCTCACTGTAACCTCTACTTCCCAGGCTCAAGCGATTCTACTGCCTCAGCCTCCCGAGTAGCTGGGATTGCAGGCACCTGCCACTAAAACCGGGCTAATTTTTGTAGTTTTAGTAAAGACAGGGTTTCACCATGTTGGCCTGGCTGGTCTCGAACTCCTGACCTCAAATGATCCACCCGCCTCAGTCTCCCAAAGTGCTGGGATTACAAGTGTGAGCCACCACACCCGGCCAGATTAGATTGTTTCTTAAGTCCCTGTTAGCTGCAGAAAAAAACTGATTACCTTAAATTGTTCTATTATTTTGTTTATTTACATATAATGGACTATTTTTACTAAAGGATTTGAGGCAGCTTATAAAGAATGGGCAGTATAAAATAGAAAATAGATTTAAAAAACAGGGCCAGTAAAAAATTTAGAATAGAAGAACAAGGCCAAGGTTTAAGTAGAAGTGGAGAGATGCTGGACATTTGATCCAATAGCTGTTACAATTGAGTGGCACATCTGGCTGTGAGCTTCCTGGCAGTCAAAGCAAAAAAAAAAAAAGCCTAATCTATAATGTGATTAATTGTCCATGAGGAAAAGTATTAATTTTTCAGGGGAATAAAGGATTTTCCTGGGATTTGGTCTGAAAGAAGTTTTGCACATGCATCTTTACATAGGGGACATTTAATATTTGTTCAGAAACACTGACTTAACAACATCTTAACAGTAAATGCAATAATGACCTCACATGGATGTTTATTGGGAGTCCTTCAGTGTAAACAGAGGAGAGTACACCAGAACAAACTCAGTGGAAATAATCCTAGAGTCTGCCAAAATAATATTGTACAAGATGATATTTTTAAAATCTACGTAACTTAGAACACTTGGTATGCTGCATGGCCATCAAATAATCCTCTACAGATTAGTATCTTTCAACCAGACATTTCCTTAGGATTATAAAAGGGTTACAAAGCAGGGAAGAAAAGGGTAAAACTGTACCTCAGATAGAACCACACTAGGAGTTCATTGGCAATGGCCCTTGCTGGAGGTGGCCCCTGGATCTCTTTCCTCACACCCCGGCCCCTCCCACTCCAGCCTCCATGTGGCAGGTCCTCTTTCTTCTCTCAGATGGAGTCCCTTCCACTTTCCCACAGATCAAATAAAATATCAATGCAAAAGGTGGAGATACCTGTTTATATTACTGTCCAAAACTATCATGAAACCTCCAATGTAGAATTTGATTTGGGTTTTATCTTTAAATAACAAATGTCTGTTGAAGTGTTTCATCTTAATTAAGAGCTCAAACTTTCAAGAAGGAACTCAAATCTCCACCTTGAACTACAAAGGAATTTTAAGGCCTTGGTTAGTGCTGCAGAGTCCAGGTCAAAGCCTTTGAAAATGAAAACATTTTCCCCCAAGTGCTTATGGCACCCACCATTCCCTGGGGAATGTGGCTGGGGTTTTTGGAAGAGATCTTTATTTTCCATGGCAAAGGCCAATGACTCTGAACTTTTCTTTGTTATAGTCATAACACAGATGTAAAGACAGAGGGAAATTAAGAAATTAGATCCAGGTGAAGGTAAATGAACATCTTGCAGAAGCAGGGTCCTTTTTACAAATTAATTTTTGGAGGGGTTTATTTTGTTTTTATTGTTATAAAGTCAATACATGCTTACAATAAAAACTCAAATAAAAAAGAGTAAAAAGGAATACTTCTTTCCCTCCAGACCTACTTCTCAGAGGAGATAGGCAAGATGCACAGCTTGTGTATTTTTCTAGATATGTTCTATTGAGCCGTATTTCTGATCGAAGATGATCTGTCAAGGATCTGGAAGCTGACTTAACAAATAACTGGCTATTTTTTTTTTTTAAAAAAGTCCAAGATACTGATTGAGTATAAAAGTCATGGTTCTTAATTGAATCTCAAATCAGAGCAAGTACCTTATCATTTGTTCAGTGTTTTTCATAACCGAGATCCTTACTCACCTAACATAGGCTACCTACCATAGGTAGCCTAGCATGACAACAGGCAAAATGTTGCAGAAGAAACACGTGTCTGGAACAGTTAGCAAACGCAAAAGTTCATTAGGGATCCTGTGAAACTCAAAAGCATATTTTATCATCTACAGAAATTTAGATATCCTAAGATGTAACTTGAGACACTGTGGCATGAGATGGTAGATCTGTTAGATTCAGATTTTTTAAGATGGTGGGATTCTGCAGGTGGTCATATAGTTCTAAAACTGATTCACCGTTAAGGTTATTGAGTGTTGGACACTAGAGCATAAGTGGTACCAAATTCAGGAAGAAGAAGGAACAATTTGTCTGACTTCCTTGACTCTTGCCTTATTTTTTACCTTTATCCTTTCAAGGGAATCAAAATTTCCCTTTCTAATAAAATATAATTATGATAAGTAATCTCTAGTTAACAGTAATGAGAAAAATAAATAATGTAGTTTAAAACTTTTAGCATATGTACACATGCAATAAAAAACACCAGAGACATGTCTCTGCCTTTCAATTTCTTTATCTGTAAAATGGAAAGAACTTTCCTGATTACGCTTGCATGAACTAACATATTACTGTGAAAAACTTTTGAAACTGTCAACACTATTTGTATTAGTTATCTATTGCTCTGTAACAAAATTACCATATATGTGGTGACTTAAAACTAGACAATTGTTTATTATTTTCTGCAGTTTTTGTGGGTCAAGAATTCAGACAGGCCCATCAGGGATGTCTTGTCTCTGCTTCTCACTGTGGATGGTTTTGGCTGGAAAACTCAAAGCTTCAGAACAGAAGCGTGCGAAGGCTTATCACTCACATGTCTGACAATTGATGCTGACTGTTGACTGAAGGTCTAACTAGGACTGTGGGTCAGAACACCCACATGTGGCTTCTCCATGTGGCCTGGGCTTCCCTAAAACATGGTATCTGGGTTCCAAAGGCAAGTGTCCTGAAAGAGAGAGCCAAGTGGAAGCTATATCCTTTTAATGATCTAGCCTGAGAGGTCACATAGCATTGCTTCCACCATATTCCATTGGTTAGGGTAGTCACACCAAGATTTGAGGAGAGGGGACATAGACTCCCATCTCTTGGTGAAGAAGTGTCAGGCATCTTGCAAAAAGAGCGTGCATGGGATAGAAGAACCTTATAGATACTGCAATTTCTGGAAAATACAATCTGGTACACTATTCATTGGAGAAAGGGTTATTGTTAGTGGTAATACTAATGCTAGGAAGGTTTTTTAGACATGATTATTAACACTCCTCTTTTGTCAGATCTTGGACTATCCCTATGTGCAAAACAGTGAAATAGGTAAGGCTTGTTTTCAAATATGTGCCCCTGCCCCTAGACTTCTACTTCACTCTTACATTTATTCTTCCTCTCTCCCAGGGGTTCGTCTTTCCATAACACTTCCCAGATGCCCAAGCTCCAGACATTCTATTTTCTACCTCCCATGCAAACTCAACTTTTGCTGTCCCCATCCACCAAGGCCTCAAGAGATCTCACTTGCTAAAGTAAAAATGGTTTATGAGCCATCTCAGAGACAGAACCAATTTCTACAGTATCAGGGCTTTGTGAAAGCAATGTCATATGCCAACACATATCTTGGGGGACTAGTAAAGCCAGTAAGATTCTTGATGGTTTCCACTGTAAAGGAATTTGCTCCTTGCTTCAGAAGAGCCAAAGCATGTCCTTGATAGACACCAGAATGTTCCCTCTTGTTATCTGTGGAATTATGGGTGACTTTTACTTTATCCATTTGTATTTTCAATCTTTTATAAGTTTTCCACAAAGAATGTGTATTGATTTTGTCATTTGGAAACAAAGCTATTTTTTAACACCTTTATTGAGATATAATTCACAGACCATACAATTCGCACACTTAAAGTGTACAATTCAATGGCTTTTAGTGTATTTACAGAGGCGTGCATCCATCACCACAGTCAACTTTAGAAACATTACCTCCCAAAGAAACCTCACACCCCTTAGCTCTCCCCCTCAACTCCTCATCCCCCATTTTCTGTGTCTATGGATTTGCCTATTCTGCACCTTTCATGTAAATGGAATCATATAATATGTGGTCTTTTGTGAGTGGTTTCTGTCATGTAGCATAAGGCTTTTTCAAGGTTTATATGGATTATAGAATGTATCAGTATTTCTTTTCTTTTTGTTGCTGAATAGCATCTCATCATATGGATATATCACATTTCATTTATCCATTCACCAGTTGAGAGATGTGCCAAATCTTTACCCCTGGAAGTGAGTCATAGGAACTAGAATTTCTCTTCCCCAAAGTGAGTCATAGAACCTAGAACTCCTCTCCCCAAAGCAAGCCATAAAACCTAGGAAGATCACTCTTGCTCTTCCCTTCTCCCTTAAAGACTCTCATTCCAGAGGGATCTTGCCCAATCCTCAAGGAAGGAATGCTACACAGAGAGGCCAAGAAGAATTTGAACACACAGGTCTTGCTGGGTTCCTCCTCTCCATCTATTACTATTAGATCATACCCTTTTAATCCAATCACATTTCTGCACGGCTGTCCATTCTTCATTAAACCTAAGCATAAAAATAAACAGTTTCCCTGGTTTTTGGATCTTTATTTCTGAAGGCTCCTATATCACATAAAACTTTGATTAAACAAACTATTATGCTTTGTCTTGTTAACTCCTCTTTTGCTACAGGAATGTTGGTTGTGATTCTTATGATGGATGAGGAAAGGTACCACACCTTCCCACCCCTACAGGGACATCTGAGTTGTTTCTATTTTTTGCGTATTATACATACTACTGCTGCTGTGGACATTCATTTATAATTATGTGAGTGGACACACATTTTCATTTCTCATATATATACACATGTGAGTGGAATTGTTAGATGATGTGGTAGATCTGTTTAACCATCTGAGGAACTATGAGGCTGTTCTTCAAAGTTGCTGTACCATTTTACATTCCTACCAGCAGTGTCTTGAGTGTTCTAATTTCTCTACATTCTCCCCAACACTAATCATTATCTGTCTTTGAGTCTAGCCATCCTACTGGGGTGTATCGCATTGTGGTTTTGATTCGTATTTCTCTAACAGCTAGTGATATTGAGCATCTTTTCATGGGCTTGTTGGCCATTTGTGTATCCTCTTAGAAGAAATGTCGATTCAAATTCATTGCCAATCTTTCAGTTGGATTGTCTTTTTATTACAGTAGTCCCCTCTTATCCACAGGGAATATGTTCCAAGACCCGCAGTGGATGCCTGAAACTGAGAAGAGTACTAAACCCTATATATACTATGCTTTTTCCTATGCATACATACCTGTGTTAAAGTTTAATTTATAAATTAGGCACAGTAAGAGATTCACAATAACTAATAATAAATGGAACAATTATAAAAATATGCCAGCATCACTACAGTTGCACTTTGGAGCCACTATTTAGTAAAACAAAGGTTACTTGAACACAAGCACTGCAATATTTTGACAGTTGATCTGATAATTAGGAAGGTTCCTAAGTGACTAATGGGTGGGTAGAGGACACAGCATGGATATGCTGGACAAAGGGATGCTTCACTTACCTGGTGAGGTGAAGCGGGGTGGCATGAGATTTCATCACACTGCTCAGAATGGCTTGCAATTTAAAACTTATTAATTGCCTATTTCTGGAATTTTCTATTTAATATTTTCAGCCCATGGTTGACTGTGGGTAACTAAAACTGCAGAAAGCAAAACCATGGACAAGGAGGAACTACTGTATAGAATTGTAATTGATTTTTATGTATTCTAGATACAAATCCCTTACCAGATGTGGGATTTATGAAATTTTCTGTAGGTTGTCTTTTTGCTTTTTTGATGGTGTCTTTTGGAGCATAAAAGTTGTAATTCTGATGAAGTCCAGTTCATCTGTTTTTTCTTGTCTTTGTGCTTCGATGTCATATATATGTAAAAACCCATTGCTTAATCCAAGGTCACAAAGATTTACGCCTATATTTCTTCTCAGATTTTTATACTTTCAGCTCTTACACTTACGTTTTTGATCAATTTTGAGTTAATTTTGTATATGCTGTGAGGTAGGGGATTTTTTTTATTTTTTAAATTTTTAACTGATCTATATAGCTATCCTTGGAGAATAACTCACTGTCTTGATTATTGTAGCTTTGTAGTGAGTTTTGAAGTTGGGATATATGATACTCCAAGTTTTTC
The DNA here is from genome assembly GCF_037993035.2 of Macaca fascicularis. Classification (NCBI taxonomy): domain Eukaryota; kingdom Metazoa; phylum Chordata; class Mammalia; order Primates; family Cercopithecidae; genus Macaca; species Macaca fascicularis. The sequence continues at coordinate 102,824,480 of NC_088377.1, read as the reverse complement.
TTTATTTTCAAGGCTGTTTTGACAGAAGACATACAAATGGCCAACAGACATACAAAACAATGGTCAACATCACTAATCATCAGAGAAATGCAGATCAAAACCACAATGGATATCACCTCACCCCAGTTGGAATGGTTGTTATCAAAAAAGACAAAAAATAATAATGAGCTACTGTAGAGAAAATGGACTTGCTAGACACCGTTGGTGGGAATGTATTATGGAAAGTCATTATGGAAAAACAGTACGGAAGTTACTCAAAATATTAAAAATAGAACTACTATATGATCCAGTGCAATCCCATTATTGGGTATGTATCCAAAGGAAAGGAAGTCAGTATATCAAAGAGATAGCACTCTAATATTTACTACAGCACTATTCACAATATCTAAGATATGAAATAACCTAAGTGTCCATCTACAGATGAATGGATAAAGGAAATTTTATACACACACACACACACACACACACACACACACACACACACACACACAGAGAAATACTATTCAGCCATAAAACAGAATGAAATATTGTCATTGGCTAGGTGCAGTGGCTCATACCTACAATCCCAGCACTTTGGGAGGCTGAGGCAGGAGGATCACTTAAGCCTGGGAGCTGGAGAACAGCCTGGGCAACATAGTGAAACCTCGTCTCTACTAAAATTAAAAATTAAAAAAAAAATTAGCCAAGTGTTGTGGCATGCACCTGTAGTGTCCAGCTACTTGGAAAGCTGAGGTAGGAGGATCGCTTGAGCCCAGGAGTTTCAGGCTGCAGTGAGCCATGATTGCACCACTGCATTCCAGCCTGGGCAACAGAGTGAGACGCTGTCTCAAAAAATAAAAATAAAAGGAAGGGAGGGAGGGAGAATCGGAGGGAAGGAGGGAGAATCGGAGGGAGGGAGGGAGGGAGGAAAAGAAAGACATTCTGTCATTTGCAGCAACATGAGTGAACCTGGAAGACATTAGGTTAAGTGAAATAAGCCTGGCACAGAAGGATAAAGATAAACACATTCTCATTCTTATGTGGAATCTAAAAACATTGGTCTCATAGAAATAGAGAGTAAAACAGCAGTTACCAGAGAGTGAGGAAGGGGAGAAGAGGGATGGGCAGATGTTAGCTAACATCTAGCCAGTTACAGTTAGACAGAAAGAATTAAGTTCTGGTGTTCTGTTACACAGTAGAGTGATTGTAGCTAATAACAATATATTGTATATTTCAAGATAGCTAGAAGAGAGGGCTTTGAGTGCTATCACCACAAAGAAATAATAAATGTTTAAAATGATGGATATATGCTAATTATCCTGATTTTATCATTATGCAATGTCCACATGCATTGAAACATAACACTGTACCCCGTTAATATGTACAATTTTATGTCATTTATAAATTTTAGAAGATAAAATAGAGATTGTTTTGTCTATTCTGTGTCCCTTACATTTTTTATGAATTTCAGGATCAGCTTATCAATTTCTACAAAGATGTCAGCAGGGATTTTGAAAAGGATGATGTTGAATCTGCAGATCAATTTGGGGAATATTGCCTTTCGATAGTAGCACATCTTCTAATCCATGAACATGTGATGCTTTCTGTTTATTTAGGTCTTCCTTAATTCCTTTCAGCATTATTTTGTAGTTTTCAGAGTATGAGTTTTCAGAGTATGAGTTTTGTGCTTCTTTTATTAAATTTACTGCTGTTTTATTCTTTTTTTTTTTTTTTTTTTTTTGAGACAGAGTCTTGCTCTGTCACCAGGCTGGAGTGCAATGGCGTGATCTCGGCTCACTGCAACCTCTTCCTCCTGGGTTCAACCGATTCTCCTGCCTCAGCCTTCTGAGTAGCTGGGACTATAGGCACATGCCACCACACCCGGCTAATTTTTGTATTTTTAGTATAGACGGGGTTTCACCATGTTGGCCAGACTGGTCCTGAACTCCTGACCTCGTGATCTGCCTACCTTGGCCTCCCAAAGTGCTGGGATTACAGGCATGAGCCACCGCGCCTGGCCATTTTGTTCTTTTAGGTACTATTATAAATGGAATTGTTTTCCTTTTTGTTTTTATTTATTTTTAGTTTTGGGGGATGGAGTCTCACTCTGTCACCCAGGCTGGAGTGCAGTTTTCTTAATATAATTTTTGCTTGCTCAATGCTACTGCACAGAAATACAATTGATTTTACTGAACTCATTTATTATTTCCAGTAGTTTTTAAATGGATTTCCTGGGATTTTCTATATATGAGATCATGTCACCTGCAAATAGAGATAATTTTACTTCTTCATCTCCAATCTGCATATACTTTATTTCATTTTCTTGCCAAATTACCTTGGCTAGACCCTTCAGTACAATGGTGAATAGAAGAGGCAAGAATGGACATCCTTGTTTTGTTCCTAATCTTTGGGAGAAAACATTGTCTTCCGCCGTTAAGTATGACACTCACTATGGGTTTTTCATAGTTATCTTTTATCAGGTTGAAGAAGTTCCCTTCTAACCTAGTTTGTTGAGTGTTTTCATCATTAAAGGCTGTTAGATTTTGTCAAATACTTTTTCTGTATTTGTTGAGCTGATGATGTGGTTTTTGTCCTTATTCTATTGATGTAGTATCAATAGAATCAACCCCAGTTGATTTTTGGATGTTAAACTAACTTTGCTTTATGAATCTGGGTGCTCCTGTATTGGGTGCATGTATATTTAGGATAGTTAGCTCTTCTTGTTGAATTGATCCCTTTACCATTATGCCTTCTTTGTCTCTTTTGATCTTTGTTGATATAAAGTCTGTTTTATCAGAGACTAGGATTCAACCCCTGCTTTTTTTTTGCTTTCAATTTGCTTGGTAGATGTTCCTCCATCCCTTTATTTTGAGCCTATGTGGGTCTCTGCATATGAGATGGGTCTCCTGAATGCAGCACACTGATGGGTTTTGACTTTTTTTTTTTTTGAAATCTGCATGTCTATTGTATTTCCATTAGAAAAATATTATCTGTGTTAAATTTTGTTCCACTTTCTTCTCCTTGACCTCAAATTTAAACACTTAAATTTTACTCAAGTAAGAGGAGAATCACATACCTAACATGAAAACTAAATCGTTCACATCATTAGTTTGAATTAGATATGTTCTTGATTATTTCTCAGGAATAATTACTCTTCTTTCCTACTTGTTATTTCTCTTTTATTTATTGAGTAACTATGTAATGGGTATCTCTTTCCTATATTCAGTAATACAGATGTAATTTAAAACAGTAACTGGATTCCTTCTCTAATCTTCAATTCATGTTCAATTCTCCCTATTATATGGTATTTCCATAATAACTTCAGATATTTTCATCAAGCTCACACTGTCATCAATTGTGAAAATTAAAAGGTTAATTAAGATGTTACATCAATTGTAAAAATTAAAATGTTAACAATTCCAGAATACAAAGCACTGGCCCACTTATAGTGATGCTGTTGTCAGCGGTCCTTGGACAGCTACTGCTTCAATTTCAACTCGGCTACCTTTGGACAAAGCAGCAACTTGGTAAGCAGCTCTAGCAGGAAAATTACTCTTGAAATACTGTTTGTAGATTTCATTGACAGTATTGAAGTCATTTATGTCAGCCAGAAGAACAGTTGTTTTCACCACATTAGTGAAGTCACAGCCTGCAGCTTTCAGAATTTCACCCATGTTTTTAAGAGCTTGTTTAGCTTCTTCTGCTACCCCTCCTGACACAAGCTGTCCACTTGAAGGGTCCATGCCTATCTGTCCTGAAATGTAAATGGTCCTGTCGACTAACACAGCTTGACTGTAGGGTCCAATGGCCCCTGGGGCTTTTGTGGTGCTGATCACCCTTTTGATCAAGGACGACATGGCTAAGTCTTCCCTCTTGCAGCCCCTTCAGGAGAAGAAGCCCTGGGTCTTGACTTTTTATCCAATTTGCCAGTCCGTGTCTTTTAATTGGGGCATTTAACCCATTTACATTTAAGGTTAATATTGTTATGTGTGAATTTGATCCTGTCATTATGATGTTAGCTGGTTATTTTACCTGTTAATTGATGCAGTTTCTTCATAGCATCGATGGTCTTTACAATTTGGCATGTTTTTGCAGTGGCTGGTACCAGTTGTTCCTTCCCATGTTTAGTGCTTCCTTCAGGAGCTCTTGTAAGGCAGGCCTGGTGGTGACAAACTCTCTCAGCATTTGCTTGTCTGTAAAAGATTTCATTTCCCCTTCACTTATGAAGCTTAGTTTGGCTGGATATGAAATTCTGGGTTGAAAATCCTTTTCTTTAAGAATGTTGGCCGGGCGCGGTGGCTCACGCCTGTAATCCCAGCACTTTGGGAGGCCGAGGCGGGCGGATCACAAGGTCAGGAGATCAAAACCACGGTGAAACCCCGTCTCTATTAAAAATACAAAAAAATTAGCCGGGCGCGGTGGCGGGCTCCTGTAGTCCCAGCTACTCAGGAGGCTGAGGCAGGAGAATGGCATGAACCCAGGAGGCGGAGCTTGCAGTGAGCCGAGATTGCGCCACTGCACTCCAGCCTGGGGCACAGAGCGAGACTCTGTCTCAAAAAAAAAAAAAAAAAAAAAAAAGAATGTTGACTATTGGCCCCCACTCTCTTCCAGCTTGTAGAGTTTCTTCCAAGGGATCTGCTGTTAGTCTGATGGGCTTCCCTTTGTGGGTAACCCACCTTTCTCTCTGGATGCCCTTAACATTTTTCCCTTCATTTCAGCCTTGGTGAATCGGACAGTTATGTGTCTTGAGGTTGCTCTTCTCAAGGAGTATCTTCGTGGTGTTCTCTATATTTCCTGAATTTGAATGTTGGCCTGCCTTGCTAGGCTGGGGAAGTTCTCCTGGATAATATCCTGAAGAGTGTTTTCCAACTTGATTCCATTCTCCCCATCACTTTCAGGTACACCAATCAAACCAATTTGGTCTTTTCACGTAGTCCCATATTTCTTGGAGGCTTTGTTCATTTCTTTTTACTCTTTTTTCTTTAATCTTGTCTTCTCACTTTATTTCATTAATTTGATCTTCAATCACTGATATCCTTTCTTCCACTTGATTGGATCGGCTACTGAAGCTTGTGCATGCATCACAAAGTTCTTGTGCCATGGTTTTCAGCTCCATCAGTCATTTGAGGTCTTCTCTACACTGTTTATTCTAATCAGCCATTTGTCTAACCTTTTTTCAAGGTTTTCAGCTTCCTCATGGTGGGTTAGAACATGCTCCTTGAGCTTGGAGAAGTTTGTTATTAACAACCTTCTGAAGCCTACTTTTGTCTGCTTGTCAAAGTCATTCTCTATCCAGCTTTGTTTCGTTGCTGGCAAGGAGCTGTGATCCTTTGGAGGAGAAGAGGTGCTCTGGTTTTTAGAATTTTCAGCTTTTCTGCTCTAGTTTCTCCCCATCTTTGTGGTTTTATCTACCTTTGGTCTTTGATGTTGGTGACCTACAGATGGGATTTTGGTGTGGTTGTCCTTTTTGTTGATGTTGCTGCTATTCATTTCTGTTTGTTAGTTTTCTTTCTAACAGTCAGGTCCCTCAGCTGCAGGTCTGTTGGAATTTGCTGGAGGTCCACTCCAGATGCTGTTTGCCAGTGGAAGCTGCAGAACAGCAAATATTGCCGATTGATCCTTTCTCTGGAAGCTTTGTCCCAGAGGGACACCTGCCTGTATGAGGTGTCAGTTGGCCCCTACTGGGAGGTGTCTCCCAGTTAGGCTATATTGGGGGTCAGGGACCCACTCAAGGAGGCACTCTGTCCATTCTCAGAACTCTAATGCCATTCTCAGAACCACTGCTCTCTTCAGAGCTGTCAGACAGGGACGTTTAAGTCTGCAGAAGTTTCTGCTGCCTTTTGTTGAGGTGAGTTTATAGAGGCAGTAGGCCTTGCTGAGCTGTGGTGGGCTCCGCCCAGTTCTAGCTTCCGGGCCATTTTGTTTACCTACTCAAGCCTCAGCAATGGTGGATGCCCCTCCCCCTGCCAGGCTGCAGCCTTGGAGGTTGATTTCAGATTGCTGTGCTAGCAGTGAGCAAGGCTCCATGGGCATGGGACCCACTGAGCCAGGCGTGGGAGAGAATCTCCTGGTCTGCTGATTGCTAAGACTGTGGGAAAAGCACAGTATTTGGGCAGGAGTGTCCCGTTTTTCCAGGTACAGTCTGTCATGGCTTCCCTTGGCTAGGAAAGGGAAATCCCCCAACCCCTTGTGCTTCCCAGGTGAGGCGATGCCCCACCCTGCTTCAGCTTGCCCTCCGTGGACTGCATTCACTGTCCAACCAGTCCCAATGCGATGAACCAGGTACTTCAGTTGGAAATGCAGAAATCACCGTCTTCTGTATCAGTCATGCTGGGAGCTGCAGACCGAAGCTATTCCTATTCAGCCATCTTGGACCATCCAATGTTAAACCAGCTTTGCATCCCTAGGACAATCCCACTTGAGTGTAGTGTATAATTATTTTTCTATATTACCTATCCTAATATTTTGTCAAAGACTTTTGTGCCTGTATTCCAAGAGATACTGATACGTAATTTTTCTTTTCTTGCCATGTCTTTGTCTGATTTTGCCTTCAGAGTAATACTGGCCTCATGAGCAAGTTGGGAAGTCTTCTCTTCTGTTTTTTGGAAAAGTGTGTGAAGAATTGGTGTCAATTCTTTTTAAAATGTTTGGTAGAATTCATCAATGAAGTCAACTGATCCTGGGCTGTTCTTTGTAGGAAGCTTTTTGATTACTAATTTAATTTCTACTTATTTTAGGTTTATTCACGTTTTCTATTTCTTCTCAGGTAAGTTTGGTTGTGTCTGTCTTTCCAGGAATATGTCCATTTGATCCAGGAATTTGTCCATTTGATCTCAGTTATCTAGTTTGTTGGCATCCAATTTTTTATAGTATTCCCTTATAATTTTTGTTTCTGGAACATCAGCAGTAATGTCCCTCTTTCATTTTTGAGATTTATCTCTTTTTTTCCTGTTTAGTCTGGCTAAAAGTTTATCAATTTTGTTGATCTTTTCAAAGAACTAACCTTCAGTTTTATTGATTTTTCTGTATTGTTTTTCTGTTCTCTATTTTACTAACTTCTGCACTAATCCTTGTTGCTGCCTTTTTTTCTGCTTGCTAACAAAGCTTTTTTGTCATATTAAAAAGAAGAAAAAATTACTTATCCAATATACTTTTGATGGTCATTCTGGTTATTTCCTGATTGAAGCTAGAGGCTATATGTATAAAGTTGTATTCTTGCACATATATTTATACGAACATGTATTTTTTTTTTTTTTTTTTTTTTTTGAGACAGAGTCTCGCTCTGTTGCCCAGGCTGGAGTGCAGTGGCCAGATCTCAGCTCACTGCAAGCTCCGCCTCCCGGGTTCCCGCCATTCTCCTGCCTCAGCCTCCTGAGTAGCTGGGACCACAGGCGCCGCCACCTCGCCCGGCTAATTTTTTGTGTTTTTAGTAGAGACGGGGTTTCGCTGTGTTAGCCAGGATGGTCTCGATCTCCTGACCTTGTGATCCGCCCGTCTCGGCCTCCCAAAGTGCTGGGATTACAGGCTTGAGCCACCGCGCCCGGCCGAACATGTATTTTTATTTCTCTTAAGTACCTAGGAGTGGAACAGGAATAGGGTAGATGTTTCAGTTTGTAGAAAGCTGTCAGTTTTCCAAAGTAGTTGTGCCATGTTATATTTCAACTAGCACTCTGTGAAAATCACCACGTCCTCCCAGCATCTGGTATTGTCAGTCTTTTTCCTTTTAGCATTATGGTGGGAGTATAATGGTATCTGGTGTTTTAGTTTGCATTTCCCTGATAACTAATGAGACTGATCATCGTTTCACTTCTCTCAAAGTAACTAATCAAACTTTCGTCCCCTTTTCTGTTGACTTGTCTCCTTTTGTCTTACTAATTTGCGTTCTTAATATATTTTATATATATATGTCTTTTGTTGAATAAATTACAGGACCTTCATACAATGAATTACTCTAGAGTAATCAAAGTCAATTAACTATTGCTACATACACTTATGTGTATAAACTCACAGACATAATATTGAGAAAAAGAAGCTTTCAAAAAAGAGTACATACTTTTGCATAAAGCTCAAAACTGGGCAAAACCAATCTACCATATTGAAAGTCTAGTGAGTGGTCCCTATAATTGGGTAATAACTAGGAAGGGGGCATATGGGGATCCCTGGGCATCCTGGTAACATTGTATTTCTTCAGCTGTACACAGGCCACACAGGTGAGTTCACTTGTGAAAATCTATTGATATGCCGCATTGCAATTTATGCATTTTTCTGAATGTTACATCTGAGCAAAATATTTTAAAAAAAGGAAAATTGAATGAGTTCTTGAAAAAAATCTGTTAATTATCACATGATATTTGTTAGCAGATTCTCTGTATATGATGTATTTCTAACACTGTATGAAGGTGGGGGTTTTTGTATTAAATGCTTTCCTTGTTCATTCTTTATATTGTAAGCCTAAAAATTTCATTCATAGGTCAATAACAGCTTAACTTTTCCTTTGCTCTGGACTGCAGACATCTTGGCAAATAACACAGTCTGAGTTCCCAAGGGCTATACCAATTTTAAAATCTGCTCCTTCCCCATCAGTCTCATAATGCTGAATACAGTGCTCATACAATGAAATGCCACAGCTAACACTGCTCTAGCTGTCCCCTTAGGAATTCATTGTAAAAGGGTTTCACTGTACTTTGTAAAGCAATTTGGAATCCTTCATGATGAAAGGTTCTATATAAAGAAGGTAATATAATGGACTTGGCTTTCAACTTATTTCATTTAAGCCTTAACAGAAACATGAATCTACTATATTAGCATCATAAACCAATAGGTGCTATATAAATGCTGAATAGAAATATTCTGGGTGAATTAAATTGCGAATATAACCATGTATTAGCTAAGTGCTTTACCAAGTATTATGCAAATACTGATTAATAAGAAATTTATACTCAATTAAAATAATAATAATGCTACATTCTTCTATATTCTCCCAATTCTCTGAGCACCCATTGACTTAGTTATTTTGCGTGTGTCTGCCACCCAAATCTCAAGCCTAAATGCAAACTCACATGAGATGTCCCTTTGGAAGGAAACAGTCTTCCCCATGGGTTGGTACCAAACACAAACTTCGGTAAGTGTATGTCAAGGGGGCGGGTAAAGGAAGTCCCTCTAATACATGTGATTGACATGCTTTTAAAAAGTCCATAATATTAAAAAAAAATACTGCCGGTATTTTACACAGGTATTCTGTGTAATACTGCCCAGAGTTACTTTTTTGCTTCTTAGCATTTCTTTGGAGACCAGATTCTCCAATGCTTCCAACATTATAATCACCAGGCATTAGCCATGTCATGGAACAGTTGCTATGCTTCACCCCAAAGACAGTGATGACCAGAAATGCGTGATGCAACCCCTACATGAAGTTTAAAATGTTACTGGAATGCTTTTGATGAAAAGTGTGTTAACATGAATCATTATCATCATCATCATTGTTCTTTTAAAAATTTCATCTTTCAGGACTGAGAGATGATTCCTACAGCTATAGGAGCTGCACTTTAATTTTTTTTTTGTATTTGTGAGTCTAGATTTACAGAGAAATGTATTTATGGAAAAATGTGTTAAATCTGCAGCTGCTAGTTTTGCAGGTATGTCAGATGAAGTACTCAACTTGATGGGTAAAAAATGGCATTTCTATCTCAACCTCTCATTTACTGTGCCTTACTGTGATGGGACAGGGCACAGCAGGGTCTGGTTAGAAATCAATTTTCTTGCAGTTCTAGCCTTCTGTACAAAATAATATAAATCCAATCCTATTGCAGAAAGTTTCAAATTTCACTTTGAATGGTCACAAATTTGAAAACGAAGAGAAGAGGGACTGCTAGACTGGAGAGGCTGCGAAAGAGACGATGGTGACCAACTGTTGACAGTGTCACTGAAGATGGGGCCTGGCTTAACTGAATCAGGAGGTTGTGAGGGTTTATATCCCTGAAAGGAGTTGCAATGAAACATGCAAGTCCCCCATCTCAAGGAAAGCATAGAATGAACCCTATTCTTGTCTCTATTCCTTTGGGTTGCAACATCACAGATATTCTGTGCTCAAAGATTCTTAAGAGTAGTCTAGCCGGGTGGAGTGGCTCACACCTGTAATCCCAGCACTTTGGGAGGCCGAGGTGGGTGGATCACCCGAGGTCAGGAGTTCAAGACCAGCCTGGCCAATGTGGTGAAACTCCGTCTCTACTAAAAATACAAAAATTAGCCAGGTGTGGTGGCACATGCCTGTAATCCCAGCTACTCGGGAGGCTGAGGCAGGAGAATCACTTGAACCCAGGAGGTTGAGGTTGCGGTGAGCCGAGATCATGTCATTGCACTCCAGCCTGGGCGACAGAGTGAGACTGTATGTCAAAAAAAAGAAGAGGGTTTCAAAGCTCCTGTAGCTGTGGAACACTTTGTTCAAGGAACCTTTAACATGAAACCTCAAAGAGAAAACAAAAGCCCCAGGATCCTCTCAGGCCTCCTTTCATTTTCCTCCAGCTCTGCACAGGGGCCCTCCCAGCTTATTGTCACTGCTCTATTTTTGTGGAATCAAGATCCACAAGGTGAGGCCATTGTTAGACTCCCAAAATCTTCAGTGAGCTTCATGAAACAGATGGGATCTGAAGCAGGGCTCTGTCCTGGGGGATGAGGTGGGACAACTTCAGGCACATCAAAAAGAAAGGAATGAAACACAGGGAATGAGTTTCCTACAAGTCACTGGAGGGGCTGGAGGAATGAGTCATGGTGTCGCTAGGCTAGATGATTGGCTTCAAGGTCACATCACAGCAACTATGATGAAGAGGTCAGGAAACTGCCGGAAACTGAACTGCCTCTGCTCTGGCTGCTGCCACAGTCATCCTACACCCAAGAAACTGTTAGAGACCAGCTGCTGCCAACAGTGCTTGCTCGTCAAGCAGCACTGCTGCAGGAAGATGGCCTCTGCTTCTCTCTTTCTAATCTTTATGCAAGGGCATCTCACTGCAGAATCTAAATCACATCCAGAACCATAGTCTAGGAGTCTGAGAGTTTAGCTATCAGCCTTCCAGCTCCATGAGAGGAGACAGAACTAGGTGGATCTCAGTGGATCTGGCACAGAACAATTGGGGAAGAGGCAATGCTTGTGAAGAGCCTGAGCGAAAGTGGTGCCAGAGCAAACTGGAGGTGAATTCTGGAAGTGGAGAGAGCTTTAGTACTGCTGTGAAAACAACAAGAAACCCCAGCGGCCTTCAATGAATAAATGGAAGGCATAGAATCTCCTTCCATAGCAAGTAAAAAATGAGGCCAGGTACGGTGGCTCACACCTGTAATCCTAGCACTTTGGGGGGCCAAGATGGGAGGATCACTTGAGGCCGTGAGTTCAAGACCAGCCTGGGAAACATAGCAAAACCTTCTGAAAAAAATATTAGCCAGGCATAGTGGCAGGCACCTGTAATCTCAGCTATTTGAGAGGTTGAGGCAGGAAGATCCCTTGAGCCCAGGAGTTTGAGGCTGCAGTGAGCTATGATCATGCCACTGCACTCCAGCCTGGGCAATTGAGCAAGACCGTGTCAAAAAAAAAAAAAAAAAAAAAAGAAAAGAAAAAGAATAGCTCAGGCCATCATTTTTAGAATCATTTGAGATGAAGTCTTTGATTTCTTTCCTATTTTTGTAACATAAGAAACTTATATTCATTGTAAAAAACACTAGAAAATGCATTCACTCGAAAAGAAATACAAAAACCACCCATAATCCCACCATTCATGGATAATCACCATATTGGTGACTCTCCTTCCTTCCAGATATTCTAGGGTTAATTTACTATCATATCATTGTTTTAAACTTTTTAAAAATTATGAACAATGCCATCCAGTGGCATTGTCAATGCTAACAGCCACACTGTTGACAGCATTCTGTTATAGAGATGTCTCATACTTTAATAAAACATTTGAAGTCCCCATTTTGTTAGACATGCCAATATGTTAGATTAACAGTGATGGAATGGATAGAAAAGGCAATATTGCAGAGGAGATTTGAATTGGGAGGTGCTTAAAGCTAAAGTATTAATGAGATGGGAGGATGCAGGAAAATTCACAATCTTTGAAGCTAGAAGGAACTTAGAGGTCATTCTCGCCCACCTTCCTCATTTAAGGGATGAGGGCAACTGCAGCCACATCACACTCTTTATCCCACGCTCTCCAGTCCTCCTTCTTCATATTTCTTTATTCTGTCCTCAGCCATGTGTATGATTCTTGTTAAAACTCCAATCTAAACAGCAACTCATAGAAAATATGACTTAAAGAATAAGAACAACAAAAAGTCCCAAGTCATAATAATTCCATTCCATTCATTCCTTTCACCTAGCATTTATTGAGAGATTGCTCTGTGGCTGATATAGTGCTATGAGGGAGGGGTTTAAAAATCCAACACAGACCCAACCCTCCACACACTCACTATCTTAAAAAGAAGATGAGAAGAAATATTTCAGTCACATTGAGGCGCCTGCTTTTCCTGTATGTGGGAATGGCCCTGGGACCCAGACAATTTCTTCCACGATTTTTTCCTTCTTGGGCTTTGGTTGTAAAGAAGCAGGAAAGTGAGAAAGGAGGGTGTATGGTTTTATATCTTCCAGTACAAGAACATTTAAGACAAGGTCTCTAATATTTTTCTTGTCTAGACATCCCCATCTTTTTATTTTTTAATAAAGCAAAAGGCAGTTGTGCCTTGTGGTTTGTAGCAAGAGTTCATTATCAGAGGAATGCTTGGCTTTTAAATGGTGTTAACACTGAAATCCTCTTCTCTTGTCTTTTCCTAGTTAGGATTTCCTCATCTTGATCCTCTCTCCTCACATATTGATCACACATTGCATGCTTCAAAGTGTTCACTGAATCATTCCACTTTTTCCAAGAGAATAGCTAACTCTTAACATGCTGCAGGTTTCCTATTACACTTCCTTTGCCTTAAAACATGTCTTGCAAGAGTAAATCTGCCCATAAAGAAACCACTCGGACCAAAAAGCCTTTGTACACACTCTCCCAAATGGAGCTGGACTGTAGGCAGGGACGATGTAGCAATAGCATCCGCACACTGTCTGGGGTTCCTGGACCCATCTATCGTCCCATTTGAATGGAAACAAAGCCTCTGCCCGTCACTCCCTCACATTTGACTTGCACCTTCTAAGGTCTCAGCCACACGCATCCGAAGCTGTCTGGGGATTATTCATTCTACAAATGGTTTAAGATGTGGTCATTTTACTCTGTTGTTGTTGTATTCCTTCTGTTTGACAATTTGTAGCTTTTAATTTGGGGGACAGAGTAATAACTCTTAAGCAGATGGTTGTAATTGGTCCCCAGGGGTGTACTTGGGGAGGGAAGTTGGATGGGACTCTCACCAAGGTCCAGCACTCTGTGACTCACTCGGCTTGATTCCAGGCCAGGAGTGAGGTTGCTGATTGCTTCTAACCTGTTCTTCGGCAAGTAGTAAATGTCAATTGATCTTTCTTCATATGGTAGGGATGATATCCATATAAGAGAACATGAAAAATAGTACGTGTTAAAATGCATTCTCAGCAGCCAAACCCATGCGTGCTTAGAATTAAGTTGTTGCATCCAGTCCATTTGTCATTCTTTTTATGTCCAAGTTTTGGTAACAGAATGTTTTCAAATAGTTTACATTTCTCTTGGGACATCTTCCCTAACCAAATGTCATACTAGTGTTAGGCTGGAGTTATTCGGATTGCTCAATTCTTATTGTTTCCAACAAGATTTAGGCCATTTCTGTGAGCAGAATTCTGCATTGAAGATAATGGGCTTTTCATGCCTGTCCTTAAGGAGAAAAATTATTAGATCAGTGGGAATTTTACAGAGTACATTATTGAATTCTTGGACATTAAAAACTTCAGCTACTTGGAACACACACATGGCAGAAACAAACTGCAACTGACATTCAAAAACACACCTGATGGAAATATTAAGGTTGATGTTTTTCTTAATATTATCCTATGTAACGTCTAGTGTTCTCTAAGGAAATTATATTTATTAGGCCTTTCTTTTTTCTTCTAAACTCTTTTATTATACTGCAAAATAACTTTATTTTCTGGTTATGAAGTAGTAGATCTTCACTGTAGAAAATTTGAAACATACGGAAAATATAAAGAAAATTTTTAAAGTATCTATGATTCTTCAATCTTGGGGTCTTATTTATTTATTTAAAGACATAGTCTTGCCCTGTTGCCCAGGCCGGACTGCAATGGCGTGATCTCAGCTCACTGCAACCTCTGCCTCCCGGGTTCAAGCAATTCTCCTGGCTCAGCCTCCCACATAGCTGGGATTAGAGACGTGTGCCACAACGCCCAGCTAATTTTTGTGTTTTTAGTAGAGACGGGGTTTCACCATGTTGGCCAGGCTGGTCTTGAACTCCTGACCTCGTGATCTGCCCACCTCGGCCTCCCAAAGTGCTGGGATTACAGGCGTGAGCCACTGGGCCTGGCCGGGGTGTTTATTTTTAAAAAGCCAACAGTGAACATTACTTGAAATCTTATTAAATGTTAAACACTTTTTTCTGAATTAAAGATTTCCTGATTTAAACCCTGATTCATTATTCTGCTAAGGATCTTGCTCTAGTGTCAAAGCTCCCTGATGCCACACTTCAAATGAAGCTTAGTTCTAGAATGACTCCTTTTCAGATAAGTGGACAATAAGTTATGGGCAAAGGTTTAGCCTGGGTCATCTCACTGGGGTCTTGGTGAAATCACTATTTCCTTTTTAATGTAATATTCTGTGAATAAAATCAAGATTAGAACAATGCTTGCAATTAAAGGGATTACTCAGTAGTAATAAGATAATTAGAAAATGAAGTATCAGCCCCAGCTGCAAGGAAGTATGGGGATGTGAGTATTTTGAGTAGGACACATTGCTGCTCTAGATAAAATGTTTCTGAAATGGAAGGTGAAAAGGGAGTAATAACTAGTAGGCTGCTAGCTGTGCCTGCCACAGAGATTCTCACAGAGCCACTTAGAACAATTCGGGACACTAACCTAAGACTTCTAGCCATACATCCCATGAGTTGTGAGCTACAGAGGAGTTATTATGCCCACTTTTCCATATAAACCTGAAACCAAATCAACAAAATAGTTATGTTTTAGAATTGTTCAACACAGGTAGTGAAAGATAAAATAATAGCTTCACAGAGCACATGGAATTTTACTGAACCAAATCATGTAGATGTACTTATGGCTGAATTCACCTTCTATCTTCAGTAGGCTTTTAAAAGCCAAGTCTCTGGAAGCATGTCAAGAAATGTTTGTTCTATGACGGGTGCGATGGCTCACATCTGTAATCCCAGCACTTTGGCAAAAGGATCGCTTGAGCCCAGGAGTTCAAAACTAGCCCAGGCAACATAGCAAGACCTCATCTGTACAAAAAATTTTAAAAACTAGGCAGCTTGAGTGGCCAGGGCAAGATGGGTCAAAGTCAGAGTGGTGCTCATGGTCTTGGAGCTGGCAAGAAGGATGACAAGGACAAGAAAAAGAAATATGAACCTCCTATACCAGCTAGAGTGAGGAAGAAGAAGAAAACCAAGGGACCAGATGCTGCCGGCAAACTGCCACTGATGACACCTCACACTCAGTGCGGGTTAAAATGATTGAAAGTTGGAATTAAAGACTGTCTTCTCATGAAGGAAGAATTCATTAGAAATCAGGAACAAATGAAACTATTAGAAGGAAAGCAAGAGGAGGAAAGATCAAAAGTAGATGATCTGAGGGGGAGCCTGATGTCAGTAGGAACCTTGGAAGAGAGTATTGAAGACAATCATGCCATCATGTCTACATCTGTGGGCTCAGAGCACTATGTCAGCATTCTTTGATTTGTAGACAGGGGTCTGCTGGAACGTGGCTGCTCGGTTCCTGCTCAACCACAAGGTGCATGCCATGATATGGGTTGCTGATGGATGACACGGATCCCCTAGTCACAATGATGAAGGTGGAAAAGACCCCCCAGGAGACCTATGCTGATATTGGGGGGTTGGACAGCCAAATTCAGGAAATTAAGGAATCCATTCTGAATATTATGAAGAGATGGGTATAAAGCCCCCAAAGGGGGTCATTCACTATGGTCCACCTGGCACAGGTAAAACCTTGTTAACCAAAGCAGTAGCAAACCACACCTTAGTCACTCTCTTGCAAGTGATCAGCTCTGAATTTATTAAGAAATACCTATGTATGGGAACTGAACAATGAGATCACTTGGACTCGGGAAGGGGAACATCATACACCGGGGCCTATCATGGGGAGGGGGGAGGGATTGCATTGGGAGTTATACCTGATGTAAATGACGAGTTGATGGGTGCTGACGAGTTGATGGGTGCAGCACGCCAACATGGCACAAGTATACATATGTAACAAACCTGCACGTTATGCACATGTACCCTAGAACTTAAAGTATAATTAAAAAAAAAATAAAAGAAATACCTATGTAATGGGCCCAAACTCACATGGGAATTGTTTGTAGTTGCTGAAAAACATGCACCTTCCATCATGTTTATTGATGAAATCTATGCTATTGGGACAAAAGATATGACTCAAATTCTGGTAGTGAGAGAGAAATTCAGCAAATAATGTTGGAAATGTTGAACCAGTTGGATGGATTTGATTCAAGGGGAGATGTGAAATTTATATCCACAAGCCGAATAGAAACTTTGGATCTAGCACTTATCAGACCAGGCTACATTGACAGGAAGCTTGAGTTCCCCCTGCCTGATGAAAAGACTAAGAAGTGCATCTTTCAGATGCACACAAGCAGCATGAGACTGGCCAGTGATGTAACCCTGGAACAACTTGACACTTGACATCAAGGCAATTTGCACAGAAGCTAGTCTGATGGCCTTAAGAGAACATGGAATGAAAGTAACAATGAAACCTTCAAAAAATCTCAAGAAAATGTTCTTTATAAAGAACAGGAAGACACCCCCAAGGGGCTCTGTCTCTAGTGAACCACAGTTGCCATCAGGAAAATGGCTGGGAGATTTCCCAAGCCCTCAAAGGGATGAGGTTGGGGGAGTTGCCCAGAGGAATTCGTGTTCCAGTTTATTTTTATTAACAACACATCCTGTGAGTCTTTTGCAGTATGATGTGTAAGACATCCACTGGGCTGTTTTTGTCTGTTGGTCACTGTGCAATATTCTGCTTCCCAATAAACTGTGCTTTTTCTTTCTCTCTCTCTCCACACAGACACGAACTAAAAACGAGAAATGTTTGTTCTAGAACCAGTAGTTTTTCATATAAGCAATTGCTAAGCAGAAAAATATGCCCTGGCTAACAAACATCAGGTAGGAAAAAATAAACGTATTTAACAGATTTTTGTTTTGGTGTGACTTAGTTCCATAGGTTTGTGTATAGCAATGACTTTAATCTTCTAAGACATCATTGATGTAATGCACTTCAAATATATGTTGATACCAAAATTATCTATAAATCTAAATTTCTATGACTTTTTCTTAGGCTTTTATCTTCCCATTGCAATTTGAAAGTAAAGGCATTCTCCAGCTTATATTCACAACCTTAACCCAACTCTAGGTTGAAGAACTTGTTAATTCTTCATAACTTTCCCATTCTCCACCTTCTGTCTCCATTTATCACATGCATCCACTCACACTAGCCTATGGATCAGGTGAAGTTTAGAAGCATAAAGGAGATATTATTTGGAACAAGGTGTTGTTTTATTGCAGTCTTACCCTTTCCTATTCTTCAAGTGAGTGACTAATTCCTCGGAATTTCTAAGATTTGGGTTTAAAACTGCACTGTCTCTAGGCTGTACCTATTATTGAATGAGATAACTATCCTTGCAGAGGTGCATAAAGTTGTTTTGATGGTAAAGCACATTCATTTGCAACCACTGCGGCACACAATGAAGGAAATGCAACTGCTGTCCTCCTGGGATAAGCCACTTAGGCAAGAAAATAAATAAGAGGATTTTGATTATATTTGGAACTCTTAAGCTTGTGCTCAGGGAGGCTCCATCTTTAAACTCTTGTCATTTCATGTTTACACAAAAATTATAATGGAAAAAATAGGCTCATCGTTTTCTGTACAAGCATTGCACGTTTTAAAAATGTATCCATGTTTTACTGGGGTAATGCCAGCCACAGTTCGCACGTGTTTGTTATTGCATCTGATTGTATGAGACAACAAATGAAAAGGGCTCAGCACGGTCTCTGGCACAGTGTGGACCAGGAGAAATGTCCTTTTTCTTCCATTCTCTCTCTTTTGTGTGTATCTTATTGCCCCTACTTGTTAGAAGTTATTCTGAAGAGAATGCAGAATTCCAGGTATCTGAGCCAGATACAGCTGTCAGAGCCAACAAACGTAGCGCTCTGCTATTGGACAAATTCTTCTAGTTCCCACTATTTTCTGTGTACATCATGTCTCTTCATTGGTGAGTGCAAAGAATCCATGTTCAAACTGCCTGTTCTTCCCCTACCTGCCAAAATTAATTCAGCAAACGGAGTACCAGTCTAGCTGGGGGAGAGATGTGTACCTGGATAATAACAATATTATTATTACTAAATAACACTATTTAATAATAATACTGTGTGCCAGGCACCAGGTGCAAATACTACAATAACTGTTACTACTATATTGAGCACTTATTATATGCCGAATATTGTGCTAAATGTTTTTACACATGACAGAGAATTATTCACTAAATGGGCCCAAAGAAGTAGGCTTTAATCTGGAAGCTTCCTAATTTATCTCCTTCAAACACAGTCTATCAGAAATTGGACAATATTAGATGCCTGTCTCTCCCGGTCACTGTCAGCTATTAAAACAGTCCTAGCCAGGCTTTGTGGCTCATGCCAAGTGCTGTAGTCCCAGCACTTTGGGAGGCTGAGGCATGAGGATTACTTGAGCCCAGGAGTTTGAGGCTGCAGCGAGCTAAGATCATGCCACTGCACTCCAGCCTGGATGACAGAATGATACCCAGCCTTTACAAATAGAAATAAAACAGTCCTAATTGCAGACATGATAAGGTCCAAGTCATCCTAAAACAAAACTTCAGACTCGTATGCAGTTTAGATCTGCCTGAGTCCCTGACAGCTTCCCAGTTGCCGTCTGTAATCCCCATGAAGACCAGCTGCTCCTGACTTCCATGAGTCACTCCTATACCTGTTTAATAGTCTCCTGTCTTTATTTGAGCAAGCTGGCAACCTTACAACCAACTAGTCAATCCCTGACTAGAAGAAGATGGACAGTACATTCTCAGCAGAGATTTTGAAAAAAAGACACTTTGGCTACTGCCACCTCAACCCTGGCCACTGCCCTGTCATTCTGTCAGGAATCAGCTGCCTTTCTCTGCCTTTCCACCTTGAAACTTTCATGTGTTGTGGTTTCATGATTTTTAACTAACATCTTTATTTGTGTAAAGACACCAGGCACAGTGGTGCATGACTGGCATACCAGCTACTCACAAGGCTGAGGCAGGAGGATCGCTTGAGCCCGGGAGTTTGAGGCTGCAGTGAGCTATGATCTCACCACTGCAATCCAGCCTAAGTGACAGAGCAAGAGCTTGTCTCTAATAAATAAATAAATAAATAAATAAATAAATAAATAAATATTTTATATATATAGGGGGCGGGTTGCAGGAAGGTATTTTAGAAAAGGCTTTGCCATCTATTATGAGGGAGGTTTCTGCCTTCTCCCCTCCAGTGAGGTAGGGCCCCCGTGGGGCTACCTGGTAAACTTAATATGTAAGCCCTATGAAGTGCAGTGAAGCTCTAGCCTCCTCTTGCAAACTCTGCTAGGGTAATGCTTGCTGAATCCCTTTGTGAATCCGGAGGGACGTTTCTTGTTCCACTCTTTCAAATACAGAGTTCCTTTCCCCCTATGTCTCCATTTGGAAATTCAGTCAAAACCTAAGTCAACAGGATATGTCCCCCTGTACATTTTGTTATGTAAACATTGGATATAATCCTCACAATAGCCTTCTGAGGGAGAGAATAAGATCCTTGCTTTACAAATGAGGAAGTGTAGGGAGATGAAATACCTTGTTCTAGATCACATGTTTAGTGATGCTAATACAGGATTAAAACCCAGGCCGGTCTGATTCTGAAGCCTATCCTTTCCACCACATCCTGGCAGAGAAGAAGGCAAAAAAAAGGTTGGAAAAGGTTGGTGCAAACGTAATTGTGGTTTTTGCAATTACTTTTTTAAAAAAATGGCCTCCCAGCACTTTGGGAGGCCGAGATGGGCGGATCACGAGGTCAGGATATCGAGACCATCCTGGCTAACACGGTGAAACTCTGTCTCTACTAAAAAATAAAAAAAAAAAAAAAATACTAGCCGGGCGAGGTGGCGGGCGCCTGTAGTCCCAGCTACTCGGGAGGCTGAGGCAGGAGAATGGCGTCAACCCGGGAGGCGGAGCTTGCAGTGAGCCGAGATCGCACCACTGCACTCCAGCCTGGGTGACGGAGCGAGACTCCGTCTCAAAAAAAAAAAAAAAAAAAGCCAAAACTGTCATTACTTTTGCAATTTTGCACCAACTTAATAGCTAAGTGTGAGCAGTGTCCTCGGGGGGAACCAGCAATGTCTGCGCTCTGTGGACAGGGTGCTCCTGGCCAGCTGGCACGGAGGGAGTCCAAGGGGGATGGTAGGTGACGGGTCTGCAGAGGGTAAGATCTGGCCAGACCATGAAGGACCTTGATGTAGGAGGTTTATGTAAAAAATGGTAGGGAAGTTGGACTCTGCCACAGGTAACTGGGGGTCATTCACGTTTGGAGCCAGTGAAGGACTCCTTCAACTCTGTTTCAGAGATCGCCCAGGTGGCCAGGTGCAAGCAAGTAGGAGGGGAGCAAGGTTGCAAGTGGAAGCGGATTGCAGATCCTGATTGGATGTAGTAAGAGTCCAAGTAGGCAGTGAGTGCCACAGGTAGGGAAGGAGGGACTGGGCTAGGAGAAAAACCAGTGGCCTGCAGTGCCCACTAGTTCTTCCCAGACACAGACAAAATTGAGGCAGGAACAGGAAACGAGTGTGGGTGCTAATAGTTGGGGTGTCCCCAGATAAAACAGCCCTAAGGGCGTCTCCAGCGAACCCAGCCCAGCTGGCACACAGGACGACAGAGAGGTGCTGAGTTCTGCAAAGGCAAGTTAAGTGCTCAGCCAAATGCATTCCTGCAGCATTAGATGACCACAGCCCCCGACATGTGTTTTTAATGGATTCCCAGGCTGCTAACAGTTAACATTGTTAATGACCTGCGGAGAGTTCAGATCCCTGGATAAGGGCTACCTGCAAATCTTGGTTATTACTTTTAAAGTATGCAAAGTGAACCTGAGCTGGTTCTTTTCTTCTTTTTTTTTTTCTTAAATATAGATTCCAGAGTCTTAAGGGTGTGGGGTGGTGTGTGTGTGTGTGTGTGTAGTCATGTCTATATCATCTCTCGCATTGACAGACCACTTTCTCTGCCTGAGTCAGGTCACTTTGCTTAGGCTGAGAAACTTCATGTCAAGCATGAAGCTTTTCACTCTAAATCAGTTTTTACTTCTAAATTAGTTCCACAAAACAGCATCCATTAATCAATACCCTGTTCAATCATGAAGCCTTTTAAGCTGGAAGAGGTTGAGTGCAAGTGTCTGGCGTGGGCTTCCAGATCGGCATCCCTAATCCCTGGGGGCCCTTCATCCTCTGCCCTTTCTTGCCCTTCTAGCCTCATCTCTTCCCTCTCAAGGGCTCCCTGTTTCTCAGCCTTTCACCCAACATGCTTCTTCACACTCTAGGGCTTCTTCACACTCATGGCACATTTTGTTCTTTCTGCCTGTGCCCTTCAAGTGCAGCACCATGCACACCATCCTTTCCTCACCCAGCCCCAGCTCTCCTTGAATGCTTGGTGCAGGTGACACCTCGTCCAGGAAGCTCTCCCTCACCTGCTGCTCTGCGTTTTCATCTTCTGTGTTCACACAGTTTTGTCACAACACTTTCACCCTATATTTAAAAAGTATATTTCGCTTGATTATAAAAGTCACTCACACTTGTAGAAAATATGGGAAATAAAAAAAAAAACTTAAAGGGAAAAAATACATGTAAATTGACAATTTGGGGGTTATAAGCACTGTTAACATTCTGATGAATTTCTTTCCAGTATTTTTTCCATGTATATATTTGTAAAACTTTCATACTCAGAAAAGAAAAAAATGCCATAAGAAGATGGGGAAGGAACCTTGACTGATAAAAAGTTCAGTGCATTTATTGTTTCTAGGTGACTGGCAACTTAAAAAATTGCTTAGTTTAAAAATCAAATTACAAGGGATTTTTTGGCACCAGTATAACAAAAGTGTGTGCTGGAAAATGAGTGCTTACACAAATAGTCAGTGTCCTCTTTTTTTTATTTAGCATTTTGTCATGTCCTAAGACATCTTTGAAAATGTGTTTTTACTCCATAACCCTCTGTTTTCTGATTCTCATTATGTTGTCCTGTTTGCTTACCTTTTGGTAGCCCCTGTCGGACTATAAGCTTCTTTCTTTCAGGCAGGGCCTGTGATCGTACCATTTTTTAATTCAATCCCTAACCCATTCTGATGAAGTGGGAATAGGTATGTAATAAACAGAATGCATTACCTGAGATTACCAAAAGATTACCTGAGTCTTCCTGAATTGCTTACTTACTCAACCCCTATTTGTTCTCTATGCTGAGGTGTCAAGACTATACCAGCATCCACAGGTCTGGTGGGTGCCACAGGCCTGCATCACCCACAGGCCCCTTAAGGGATGAAGGGCCACTCTACAGCTGCAGGGACTGCTGCTGGCAAGAAGCCCTCAGAGATTGCCTCGCCCAATGGGGAGCCACTTCATCCAAGGTCACCCCCTTTCCCGGGGTGTCCTGCTGCATCAATGACTGGTCCTTGGAGGTATAACATCCTGGCCCCTATTCCCCAACTGGGACAACTCTGAAAAGTTCTGCTTCAGAACTCTCCTTAGCATCTACCAAGGTTGCCATTGAGACCACACCGAAGCTGGACTCCTCCCCCTGCCCGACCTTGCTTCCCTCCCCTCCCTTCCCTCAGGTGTCATCCCAAGAGCACCCCCTACAAAGCTCCTTCAAATTCATATACGCCTCAGAGCCTGCTTCCTGGGTAGCCCAACCTGCAACAACAGGCATCTAAACAATGCCCAGACACACCCCTAACTTGAGGTGACTTACAAGCCAGCCGTGTCATGTGCTTCCAGGTTGTAGATTGTGAGTTCCTTGAACAGTGACCATGTCTTATACCTTTCACAGTGCTGGGCCTCACTACAGTCCCTGGAGCACAGAACATGACCAAGCACATCCCACATCGAGAGGGTAACAGCGAATGGGGAGGGAATAGGAGAACAGTTCCCAGGGAGCATCAGCTGGGTGCTAATGGCTGTTGGGACAAGGTGAGAATGATGAACATGTGGTTTCTGAGTCTCAACCTGAGAGACTGCGAGAAGAGTGACTGCTGGAGCGAGAAGTTCCTATTGTGGAAAATTGGTTTGATATTAGATTGGTGTGAAAGTGTTACATTTGAAGCACCAAAATCTTCAAGGGGAACTGTCCTGTAGGTGGTAGTTGAGGCAGAACCAGGTCTTGTGTACAGAACGATTTAGAAATCACGTTGAGGCACTATGGATTCCCACAGGGGTGATATTAGAAGCTGTGAGAATAAGGACAGTTTCAGAGAGTTTCTGTTTGTTTTTCTTTTCTTTTTAAGTTCAGACCTAGAAGAGAAGAAAATCCACCAAATGATAGCTGGACTTAAAGTGCGACATCAGCTTTTCTCTGGGTCTCTAGCCTGCTGGTCTACTCTGCAGGTTTGGGACTTGCCAGCCTTCATTAGCCAATTCCTTATAATCTCTCTCACTCTCTCCATATGCATATACATAACAAGAATGACAAATAGGTGGTTTCCAAGTTTCATATATACATGGAGAGAGAGAGAGAGAGAGAACCATTAGGGGGTGGGTGTGTGTGTGGGTGTGTGTGTGTGTGTTTCTCCGGAGAGTCCTGACCAATACCAATTTTGATTAAAATCTGACTAAGACACTTGATTAAGGAAAAAGCAACAGCACTGAAAGGAAGGAGAAGTCAAATGCTTTACAAAGAGATTCACTATGGAGCAGTGTCTTCAGGGGCAAAAAGAAGCAGGTTTCAATCGTGATTTCCTTCTGTTTCTTTGGCTCAAGCTGCACATTGAGTTAGCTGTCCCATAATGCAGGCTTTGTAGAGGACACAGAAACAATGCAAGGAGCAGGGGGAAGCTTCCGGAATAGAGATTGATATCCTCAGAGAGTAAGCAAAATCAGATACTAGAAAGAAGATCCAGCAAACAAGACAAAGCTCTTGGAAATTAAACCCATGATGACAGAAATTTTAAATGTAATAAACGAATTAGAAGGTAATTGAGTAACTCTCACAGTAAATAGAATAAATAGTCAAAGAAATTGAGAAGAGAAAATTGGAGAATCAATTCAGAAGGTCTGATTTCTGAAAGACACGACAGATAAAATGGACCAAGGAATTATCAAAAAATTATACAAAAAATTTTCCTGAGGGATGTAGTATTTCAGATTGAATGGGCTGAAAAGCCCAGCATACTTAATGAAAATGACTCATAACAAAGCATTTCATAATGATATTTCAGAGTTCTGAGGATAAAGAAAAGATCCTGAGAGCTCTAACAGGGAGAGAGAGAACAGGTCACAGGTGAAATAAATATGGGATCAGTCTTCTCAATACCAATACCAGAAATTAGAAGTCAGGCCGGGCATGGTGGCTCATGCCTGCAATCCGAACACTTTTGCAGGCCAAGGCGGGAAGATCACTTCAGCCCAGGAGTTTCAGACCAACGTAGGCAGCATAATAGGACTCCATCTCTACAAAAGTAAAAATAAAAAAAATTAGCTGGGTGTAGTAGCACATGCCTGTCATCCTAGCTACTTGGGAGGCTGAGGTGGGAAGATTGCTTGAGCCCAGGAGATAGAGGCTACAGTGAGCTGTGATCACGTCACTGCACTCTAGCCTGAATGACAGGGTGAGACCCTGCCTCAAAATAATAATAATAATAATCATCATCATCATGTTAGAAGATAATGGAAAAATGCCTTTGAGATCCTAAGGGAAAATAATTTCCAACTAGGATCTTATACTCAGCTAAGCTTTCAATTGAGGATGAGGGGGTTAAGACAAGGCCTCAAAATGTACCTTCCATATATCACTTTTTGAGAAGTCACTAGAAGACGCACTCCACCAAACCAAGACTGTTGTCAAGAAAGAGAAAGACGTGAGATTAACAACAACCACAATAAAAATAAATAAAAGCCAGAGGATTTTCCACAGAAGAGCAGGAAAATAGTTTCAAGGATAACGGGGCAGAGGAATATAAGAAAGCTCAATTCTGATCTTTCATAGCAGGAATTCAGTGGGTGATATCTGTAAGTGAAAAAGAGAAAACAGTATAATGTTGTTATTTAGACATATGAAGGTACATAGCAGGAGGAACGGCTAAAGAGATGAAAGGAATTTCCTTTGGGAAACAGGAATTGAAGGAGGAGGTTGAGTCGGGAAAGGATTGCTGTTTTTCTTCATAAGTCCTGTAGTATTATTTGACTTTTAAACTAAGCACATTTATTGCCTTCATACAAATTAAATTTAAATAGGCAAAAGTCTATTAATATGCCAAAAATAATTTGTAAATTGTGAGTAAAAATAGACCCCTTGCCCACACTACTAGAAGTGGTCTTTCAGGAGAGAAAGCACGACCCTCTGATTTGTCCCTCTTCCTCTGCAAATGGTTTTTAAGCAAATTCTTGGGAACCCATCAATCTGCCAATTAGAAGAAAATGCAAGAGTAACAGCAGGAATCATGACTGCAAGGAAACAGTTACCATCCCATAAAATTATTGCCTTTACCAAATTAGAATAAACCTGTCAAGACAATGTTTAACTATCTTTATGTAAAAATCAAAACGGTCTGACTTCAACTGTCAAACAGAGTCTTCGAACTTGTCTGTAACAAAGTGCTCCCTTAGTAAGTCGTATAGTTCAAGTTGCATTTGCAGTTTGGGGAAATGGAGCTGCCTGGCCCATGAATCCAGCAAGCTCGACTTTTCCATGGCTGACGTTCCTGTAGAATGACTGACTCATTTAGTTGGCCGGGCAGTTGCAGCAGGCTGGGTGGGTGTTGCTACTGCAGGAAAACTATGAAATAAAATATCATTGCACCTACCTCACTGATCAATAACATAAAAGAAAAAAAATCTAGCTCCTGTATTCGGACAAAAGGCAATTTTCTGTGGCTTCTCACATTTGCTAGAACTTTACAAATATGTATCACAAACTACCAGATGAGACAAATCGGTACAATACTAGTTATTTTTATGTGCTGCCTCATCCTTTATTCAAAATATCTCAGATCACTTTAAAATGAGAGGTCAGAATGGAAAGTGTGATTTATAGAGCCTAAGGGACCAAGGCGAAGGCTGCAGAATAGGCAAACGGCCCACTAAGGATTCTGGGAAAGGAAGGCAGGCTGAGTCAGATGCAAACCTCACTTGCAGCCCCTTCCAGAGTCCAGGGAGACAAGTGTAGTGGGTGTCACAGCTTCAGTTTTGCAGTTGTGGAGCTCATTATGAAAGGATGATCAAACTAGAAGATAAATGAACATTAACAAAAGTTGAGCTGCTTCTAAAATTACCTGCTTGATCATCTTTTTTAAAAACAACTGCTTTTTAAAAACCTCCTGGATTCAAGCAATCCTCTTACCTTACCCGCCCCCCCACTATCCCCCTGGGAGTAGCTGGGACCACAGGCACACACCCCAACACCTGGCTAAATGTTTTATTTTTAGTAAAGACGAAGTCTCGCTATGTTGTCCAGGCTGGTCTTGAACTCCTGAGCTCAAGGGCTCTCCCACCTTGGCCTCTCAAAGTGCTGGGATTATAGGTGTGAGCCACTGCACCTGGCTTGATATTTTTCAGTGTATTTACAGAGTTGTGCAATCACCACAATTTTAGAACATTTTTATCCCCCAACCCCATACCCCTTAGTAGTCACCCTCCTTTCTCTTTCTACATGCCCATTCCCCCTACACACACACACACACACACACACACACACACACACACACACGCGCGCGCATGCACGCACACACACACGTACATGCCCATGCAGTTCCAGGAAACCACTATTTCTGTCTCTGAACATTTAATATCAACAAAATCATACCATATATATTCTTCTGTGACTTGTTTCTTTCACACCACGCTGTGTTTTCAAGGTCCATCATGGTGCAGCATTATCAGCATCTACTCCTCTTTCTGGTGGAATAACCTTCCGTTGTATGTACGTACCAGATTTTATTTACCCATTTCTCCATCCATGGACATTTGGGTTGTTCCCACCTTTGAGCTGTATCAATAATGATGCCACAAACATTTATGTACAAGTTTCTGTACACTTGCTTTCAATTTTCTCTGTTATAGACCTAGAAGAGGAATTGCTGGGTCATGTGATAAATCTATTCTTAACATTTTGAGGAACTGCCAAACTATTTTCCAAAGTGGCTGCACTGCTTTACATTTTCATCACTGGTGTATGCGGGTTCTGATTTTTCCATATCTCCATGTGGAAATTGTTATTATCCATCTTTTTATTATAGCCACCCTGACTGGTGTCAGGTATCTCATTGTCCCAATAATTTCTCATCTTTAATGATGCTCCTATGCTCTCATGTTATGTGGATTTTAATATCCAACAACCGTTTTGTTAAAATCCCAAAATGGAAAGAAAAGATCAATAAAGAACTCTGGAACTTTGGTGCACCATTCAAAGTTGTCCATGGATTCCAATGCTTGGGAAAAAATGTTTATTTGAAGGTATAAGCGTGGATATTGCATAAACCACATATTATTACTATTCAGCAGCAGCTATTGAGAACATATTGGCCACCAAATGGCTATTCTAAGTGTCTTAGAGGAAATGAAAAACACACAGGCTCCTTACCGCCAAGCACTTGCAGAATTCCGGTACTCATAATGACGGCAGTAATACTGTTTACATGCACCTTTACAGATTATATAGGGCTTTGAAATTTTAATTCTGATTCCTGTTCCTGGGGCCGAGAGTTTCAGCAGCCACGTCATTCAGGCCCTAACATTGTATCGTAGGGGACTGGGAGGGTTTGGCAGGCTGAAAAACGGTGACCCACCCAGGTCCTTGCCTCTCACTGCCCTGACCTGCCCACAGAATCTGGTCTTCAGCTCTGTTAGTTTTCAAAGAGGTGCCAGGATTCAGGGGGCCCCCATCCTTGTTAAACTCCCCAGAGACTGACTAGTAAGCCAGGCTGGCTATATACGAACACACTCTGCCCAGAGAATCAGGAGAGTCGGCTGAGATTCTGTGCATTCTATCTTCAGAGGGAATGTCTCCTGGGAGGCCCCAGGAATTAAAGAAAAGTAGGTTGGATGGTTGGCAGGGCCAAGTGACTGAGCTAAGAGCCCCTGATAGACACAGGTCCGCTCCAAGGCTATAACCACCAAACAGACATGAGGATGAATGTTAACAGCTGGGAACCCCCTTCCCCACATAACAGTGCTGAAATTCTCTCACAAACTCGTCTTTACACTCTTCCAAAATGCTGAATCGGTCACCAGAGCTTCCACTATTACTGCACCTAATGACCAGCATAGAAGCCCAACACCTGGTAGGTACTCAACAAGTAAGTGGATGAGTTGGTGAATTAAGTTTCAAAATTATCTTCATTTGCTACACATTTAGATAAGATTCTGGAGCCGTTCTCCTCTTAGGAGTCAGTCACACATTCTTTCCCGGGATGAGTTATCTCCTGGGAAGATTTCCAAAGAATCATTCAGTAGATCACTTTTCACTCATTTACTCACTGAAAATTCATCTAACAAACATTTCCTGGGGTCCTACTACATACAAGGCTCAACAGCACATGTAATGGGGCTTTTAAAAAATTACATATATAAATATACAAAGAAAAAAAGGCATATCAAAATAAAGGACAAAAGACATACCAAAATGTTAACAGTGGTGGCATCATTGATCATTTTTCTTTCCTTCTTTTTGCTTATTTGCATTTACTACAGTGCCCATGTCCTGTTTATTTGAAGTGTTTTAAAAGCATTCAAGATGCATCTTGCCCTCAAAAAACATGGATAGAGTGAGTGGGCAGGAAATGGGACAAGACAAACTGAAAAATGACAACTCTGACACAAGTGCAAACCATGATCATTTCCCTAAAAGGCTTAAATGCTGTCAGGGTTAAGAGGAAATTGCAGCGACCCCGACAGATCAGGGACCAGGTCACAGAGGTGCCATCCTTGAAGGACAGGAGGGTTTCTCCAGGGAGCAGGACCTCAGAGAGTGGGAAGCATAAAGGTGGGGCGACAACAAGAAGTCTTCACATTTTCTATTTTCTCTTTTTTGAGACCATTTCAGTGACCTTGCTTGCGTAGGCTCTGGCTCTCTAACCTCCTACCCCAACAAGGCAAAGGATCAGATGTCTTACTAGGAGATGGGGATGCTGGGGGAGGGCAGAGTGGCAGAGGGAACATCTCTGATGGGACATGCTGGGGGAGCCCCACGACGCAGGAGCACAATGATGAGAGCCAAGAAGGATGGGAAGCCGGAGAAGGAAGTCCAATCACATCATGATTCCATGGGCAGGAGAAGCAGCTGGGTACAAAGAGGTAAACTGGAGGGCCTAGTGCCCAGATATGCCCCAACAGAGTGGGACCAACCTGGAGGCATTTATTAAAAGTCTTTGCCAGCTGGGTGCAGTGGCTCATGCCTGTAAACCTGCACTTTGGGAGGTCAAGGCGGGACAATCCCGTGAGAGCAGGAGTTTGAGACCAGTCTAGACAACATAGTGAGACCCCCATCTCTATAAAAAAATTGAAAAAACTAGCCAGGCATGGTGGCACATACCTGTGGTCCCAGCTACTTGGGAAGCTGAGGTGGGAGGATCACTTGAGTCCAGCAGTTTGAGGCTGCAGTGAACTATGACGACACCACTGCACTACATACAGCCTGGGTGACAGAACGAGACCTTGTCTCAAGAAACAAAAACAAAAACAAAACCCACCAAAAGCCTTTGCTCTCTCATCACCACTTGTAAGAAGTTGGCCAAAGTGCGGCAATCAATGCTGTTCTCAATGTAGCCTCACCCTGTGCTGCCCAGTCCTCTGCTGCCCTTCTGCTGGCATGGGTCACTCTCCCATATGCTCTGCAAAGCCTTCCCTGATGCTCCTGGGCAGAATTGACTCCCTTTTTCCTGTGTTTCCTCACCCCTTGCTTTATACCATGATTGCCCTCATCATTATCTAGCATGCTGTATATAAAGTTGTATACATTTTAGTTCCTCAGATAGTGAGGTCATTGAAGGCAGGGTCTCTGTTTCATTCATCTTTCTATCAACAGTGCCAAAGTGGGCGATGCAAGTCAAAGCATTCAAAAGGGAGGGAGGGAGGGAGGAAAGAAAGGAAAGGAAGGAAAGGAAAAGGAAGGAAGGAAGGAAGGAAGGAGTAAATGAATTTAAAGGAAATACCAGGTTTGTTTAGAAAAATACTTGTTTAGAAAAATATTGTCTTGGATAAATGTCATGACTAAGAGTTCATCTCAACATGAGATCAGAATAATTAGCAAATTGTGCTTATGTTTACACTTTTGTTTTCAAGAGAGACTATTTACATATGCTCCCCTGCGTTGATTAGAGCTCTTTTTGATTAGTTCATACAGGATATAGAGGTATTATTTCAACCAAGAATGCAATAAAGACAAAAGAGAAATTAAAAAATGAAATGCTTTTATTTACTAATGGTCATCAATAGCAATGAGCTAGAAGTGCAAAGAAATGCATAGTTCCTGAACCTAATTACTTTCCATAATAGTAAGATACATTAAAAGTGGGAGAAGGGCCGGGCCTTTAGGTGATTTTCTAAGAAATGTAATGCACTAGTACATTTGCAGAACAATAGGGCAATGTCAGAGATACCCTTTGTGGTACATTATGTCCTCAGAAAGGAATTGATCTGCCTGTAATGAATTAAAGATGGCTGCAAATTCTCTACCACTACTCTCATGGAGAGGCAGAGTCTGTACTCTTTCACTCTGAATCTGGGCTGGCCCTGTAACTTGTTTCATCCAATGAAAAGTAGCAGAAGTCACACTGCATAACTTCTGAGGCTAAGCCTTGAGAGATCTGCAGTCTCTGCTTTTATGTGCTGGAAATGTTCCCTCTTAGAATCCAGACACCGTGCTATGAGAGGCTGCATGGAGGGGTCCTCCTAAGGTGGTCTGGTCAACAGCACCGAGCTTATAGCCGATAGCCAGTGACCACTACCAGCCATGTCAGTGATCCGGCTTCAACATTCCAGCCCAGTGAAGCCTCCAAATGACTATAGACCCAGCCAACACCAACATGAAGCAGAAGAACCACCCAGTTGAGCACAGTCAACCCACAGAATTGTGAAATATAGCAAATGCCCGCTGTTATTTTAGACTACTGTGTTTTCAGGTTGTTTGTTATGCAGAAATAGATAACTGAAACAACCCCTGATTTGTATTTACTGGAAAGTAAGAATAATTTGAAATTCTACTCATCTCTAGGAATAGCAAAGTGGGACAGAAATAAGACTTTCTGTCTCCCAGGCAATTCCCAGGAGAAATACTTAGTTGGCTGTAGAAGAATTAATAAGAACAATGCAGTAAAGTAAGTGAGACAAACTGTTAAGTCAGCAGTGTCACTGGCAAAGTGTGCAAAAACTTATCGCGCCATTAAGGCACGCAATCCAATTACTACAATATGTACAAAGTGAAATGATAAAGTTGATGGGAAGAGTATATAAAATCAGTGGCTGTGAAGGGCATGGTAGAATCAATAAAGTTTATGAAAATGGAATTAGTTGTGCATGAATGTGGGTAACAAATGCACAACATGTTCTATATTTAGGAAATAAGGAGAGAGCCCTCTGTGGTCTGAGGCTACATTCAGAATAAAGGGTTAACAAATACTCATCTACTCCCTGATTTATTTTGGTCACATCTAAGACTATTGGGTTTATTCTATTTTTTTAGGCTTTCCTTTTGCCTGTATAGCTTCTGCCTCCAACCCAGTGAACTCCTACTTTTCAAGGTCCAGTGAATACTACCTCTGTGAAGCCTTCTTTACTTCTCCTGCCAGTAATTAGTCATGTCCCTCATTGTGTTCCAATGATACTTTTTACGAGTTGTTGTAATAGCACTTATCAGCTCTGTTTCAATTTCTGCTTACATGAGCTCACTGGGGATGGAACCAAGCCTTATTGAGTTTGGTGTCCCCTCTCATGGGTAAGACATGGTTCCAGGCAAGTAGAAAAGGCTACATTGTGAGTGCTCAGCATTCAAATAGATAGATGAATGGATACATGGATAGATGAATACAAAAAAGATTAAATGGATGAGTGTGTGAATCCCCACTAAACTGTGACTTTTAAAGTATCCTAAGAGCTGGAAAGACAGGAAAGGAAGAGTTACATGGTATCTTGAGTATTCTCTATAGGATTAGAACCATTCGTTGTTCTAATAGCTTAAATTCCAATCCAGATACAATGGCAAGGACCACACTGTGTACAGGACACTCTGGCAACAGAAAAAAACATTGTCTGCAGATGAAGAGAGCCACATTATATATACATTAATTCAGATTACATTTACTGAGTGTCTGTGATGTGCCAGGTCTGTCCCAGGGGCTGGGATACAGGGATATGCAGCTCTTGTAAAGTTTATGTAAGTCTAGTTAAGAGTATTAGACATTAAATAATAAACACACTCATAATTAAGTGCTGTGGAAGAAAGAACAAGATGATATGATATAGAAAAATCTAGCGTAGATGGGGTGGAGACAGAAGCGGAAGGCAGGAAGCAAGTACCAGTTAGATTGAGAGCTAAGGGTATAATTCAATGAGATATATATAATTTGTATATATACATATATGTGTATATATGTGTGTGTGTATATATATGTGTGTGTGTATGTGTGTGTGTATATATATATATATATGGAGTTGGAAGTTACTATTAGGTTGAACCACATACAATTACTGATACTTAACCATTTATGACCTACAAAATGGCAATTTCATGTGGTTCAAGCTAACGTGTGTATTCCCAGCAGGGTCAGGGACAAAAGGGTATTCTATAATACTTTCATCAGGGCAGGGACAGATGGCTGCAAGATTAGAGGGAACTGTAGCAACGGAAAGAAAACTTGCAACCCCACATTATAAAAGTAGCACCAGAATTTTAGCATTATGAATTGAGGTTTATAGTATTCTTTTGATTTTAAATACTCATGCTTGTTCTCAAAACACTGAATGGATGATTGGAGAAAAATCTGAACTTCTTTGATCTCACCTCCTTCTGAAATAAAGGTGGAGAGGGGGATGTTGTTTAAGTTTGGGCCTTGGACAGCAAAATAAACTATCATCAGAGTAAACAGGCAACCCATAGAATGGGAGAAAAATTTTGCAATCTACCCATCTGACAAAGGTCTAATATCCAGAATCTACAAGGAACTTAAACAAATTTACAAGAAAAAATAAGTCATTCAAAAGTGGGCAAAGGATATGAACAGATACTTCTCAAAAGAAGATATTTATGCAGCCAACAAACATATGAGAAAACTCAACATCACTGATCATTAGAGAAATGCAAATCAAAACCACAATGAGATACCATCTCACACCAGTCAGAATGGTGATTATTAAAAAGTCAGGAAACAGTAGATGCTGGTGAGGCTGTGGAGAAATAGGAACACTTTTACACTGTTGTTGGGAATGTAAATAGTTCAACCACTGTAGAATACAGTGTGGCGATTCCTCAAGGATCTAGAACCAGAAATACCATTTGACCCAGCAATCCCATTACTCTGTATAATACCCAAAGGAATATAAATCATTTTACTCTAAAGACTCATTCACACGTATGTTTACTGCAGCACTATTTACAATAGCAAAGACTTGGAACCAACCCAAATGCCCATCAATGATAGACTGGATAAAGAAAATGTATCACATATACACCATGGAATACTATGCAGCCATAAAAGGAATGAGATCTGTTTTTGCAGGACATGGATGAAGCTGGAAGCCATCATCCACAGCAAACTAACACAGGAATGGAAAACCAAACACTGCATGTTCTCACTTATAAGAGGGAGTTAAGCAATGAAAACACATGGACACAGGGAGGGGAACAACACACACCAGGGCCTGCTAGGCAGTGCGGAGCAAGGGGAGAGAGCATTAGGACAAATAGCCAATGCATGTGGAACTTAAAACCTAGATGATGGGTTGATAGGTGCAGCAGACCACCATGGCACATGTATATCTATGTAACAAACCTATACATTCTGCACTTGTATCCTGGAACTTAAAGTAAAATAAAAATAAAAACAGTTTGGGCCTTGGGAATTATGTGTTTCTAAATGAATCAGCCAGCTGCTGATTAGAATCAGTTTCTAAATGAATCAGTCACCACGTACTGTTATACAGTCACAGTGACAGGAACAT
Organism: Macaca fascicularis; assembly: GCF_037993035.2. Taxonomy (NCBI): domain Eukaryota; kingdom Metazoa; phylum Chordata; class Mammalia; order Primates; family Cercopithecidae; genus Macaca; species Macaca fascicularis. The sequence continues at coordinate 102,789,922 of NC_088377.1, read as the reverse complement.
GAGCACCCAGCAGTAGGTATAAAGTGTGCTCATGTCCCTATTACTGTGAACACATAACAAGCTACCCCAAACTCAGTGGTATAAAACTACAGCCATGTATTATACTCACAGGTTCCAAGGGCCAAGTACTAGGAATGGCATAGTAAGGATGGTTCTTCTCTGTTCTATGATGCCTGGTGCCTCAGCTGGGAAGATATGAACTGTGAGAGGCTGGAATACAGACACTTATTGACTTACAATGGAATTTCATCCCCAGAAACCTATCATAAGTTTAAAATATTGCTAAGTAGAAAATGCATTTAATTCTCCTAACCTGCCAAACACCATAGCTTAGCCTAGCCTGCCTTAAGCACGTTCAGAACACTTACGTTAGCCTAGACACAGATGGGTGTTTCGCAGACATGATGGGATGTGAAAACACGGAACACAGTATCTAAGAAATGCTGGCAACGCAGTACATGGTCGGGTATGGGTTGTTTACCCTTGTGATTGCGTGGCTGGCTGGGAGCATGAGAGAGGATCACAGGGCATGTCGCTAGGCTGGGAAAAGATCAAAATTCAAAGTACAGTTTCTGTTGAATGCATATGATTTTCATACCATCTTAAAGTTGAAAACTCCTAAGTTGAGCCCTCATAAGCTAGGGGCCGTATGTAGTATGATACGTCGTGGTAACTGGAGGATCCACTTCCCGCATGGGTTCTTCACTCATTGGTGCCTGAGCTGATATGTGGGCGGCTGGCTCCACTGGACCTGTGGTACACAGCATCCCACACAGTGTGGGCATCTCGCAGCCTGGAGGCTCAGTTTTGAAAGGAAGGGTCCTGATAGGGGGCCTTTGGAAAGGCAGAATTCTAAAAGACTAGGCCAAAGCTCCATGGCCCTTTCTTCACAGCCCATTCCTTCTAGTGTACTTTACTGGTAGAAACAATCACAAGCTCACTCAGACCCAAGGTGGCGGGGGTGGGGGCAGGGGGAGGCTGCAAAAAACCCACCTCTCAGTGGGAGGAGCGTCAAGGTCACAGTGTAGAAGCACCTGGGATAGGAGTATTGCTGCATCTATCGTTGAAAATGTAATCTGCGGGACAGGTGCCATGGCTCATGCCTGTAATCCCAGCACTTTGGGAGGCCAAGGCAGGCAGATTGCTTGAGTTTGAGACCGGCTTGGGCAACATGATGAGACTCTGTCTCTACAAAAAATGCAAAAATTAGCCTGGTGTGGTGGTGCATGCCTGTGGTCCCAGCTACTTGGGAGGCTGAGGTGGGAGGATTGCTTGAGCCTAGCAGGAGTCAAGGCTGCAGTGAGCCTTGATTGCACCACTGCACTCCAGCCTTGGCAACAGAGTGAGACCCTGTCTCAAGAAAAAAGAAAAGAAAAGAAATATAATCTGTGATTAAAGTGATTCAAGAGAGAGTAACACCCAAAGAAACTTTTATTAGAGGGCCAGGTAATAGCTTTGCACAGGATCGTTGCGTATCTGCACAAAGGGAAGGCGAAGGTGGGAGTATCCCCTATCACAAGAAGGGAGTGACCCCACCAAAAGAATCTTTCCAAAACAGTCCTTCTCTTGTCATAGCATGCAGAAAACTATTGGCTGTTCCTGAGAAGATGGAAGCACACACACTCCGTCTAGAGAGACAGGTGACTTCTGCCGGCAGAGTTAGAATTTTGGAGAGTGTAGTAGGGTAAACAGAGTCCCCCAAAGCAATCAAAGGTTCAGGTTGGAAAAGCTGCTCCTTGAGCAAATCACATAAGCAGTATCTGAGAGTTAGTGGTCTGAAGCAAGAATCAGATGTAAAGACTTAGCTATTGTAGACTTCAGCCCAGAAGAGGGGGAAACAGTAAAATAAATACCCTGACCTTTCTCAACTCCTGCCATTCCATCTCCTTCCACTTCCTACCATTGGCCAAACCAAACCAGAGCCAGTGACACTGTCCTTAGATGCCAGCCCCCAGAGACACAGGGCAGGGTGCAGATGGGTAGAGGATGAACCTGGAGCACAGCCCTAAATGAAAGAACCCAGAATCTAGAAAAGATAGGCTCAACCTATTTATTACATTCAAGATCCAGTGGCACAGAATAAGCAGCGATAATTTTGTGTTATTGAGGCTTATTTCTGGCTTTATGCTAATGGTATAGTAGTATTCTGAAAAAAAAAATCTTAATGTGAATACATCTAGAAATCAGGATTTCTGTGTTCCCTCTGAATTACTGTAAGGCAGGCAGCATGGTGGTTGAGCTTGAGGCTCTGGAATCACATAGTCTGGGTTCAAGTCTTGGCCCTGGCACGTATTAGCTATGTGGCCTTAGGTGAGTTGCTTAACATCTCTGTGCTTTTATTTCCCTCATTCAGAAGTTAGGGATGATGATTGCACCTCATGGAGTGTTCTAACAATAAGATGAGATTGTATGTAGCAAGCAGAGTGCTACTCTGGGTAGTAAGGGGTTGATAAATGCTACTATTGTTTTTGTGCACTAGAAGTTTTCACAGAATGTGAACAGCTCTGTACTTTTTCAATACAGTATAAAGTTGCTTAAAACATACTTTTTAGTGCAATTTTAATAACATGCCTCTTAGTTATTCTTTAACCTTCATCCCCCTGACACTTTTCAGGTAGACAAAAACATTACCAGTCAAAATTTAAAATCCACATGCCCTTTGACCCAGCAATGGTAATACTAGGATTTATTTAAAACAGACTATTGCCGGGCGCAGTGGCTCACGCCTGTAATCCCAGCACTTTGGGAGGCCGAGGCGGGTAGATCACGAGGTCAGGAGATCAAGACCATCCTGGTCAACATGGTGAAACCCCATCTCTACTAAAAATACAAAAATTAGCTGGGCATGGCAGCATGTGCCTGTAGTCCCAGCTACTTAGGAGGCTGAGGCAGGAGAATTGCTGAACCCGGGAGGCGGAGGCTGCAGTGAGCCAAGATGCACCACTGCATTCCAGCCTGGGTGACAGAGCGAGACTCCATCTCAAAAATAAATAAATAAGTAAATAAACTTTATTTTTTAGTGTTGTTTTAGATTTATAGTAAAACTGAGCAGAGTCATGAAGAGTTCCCATATAGCCTCTGCCCCCACACATGCATGGTTTCGCCCATTATCAACCACCTCTACCACAGCGGTACATTTATTACAATTGATGAGCCTCCTCTGACACATTTTCACCCAAAGTCTGCAGTTTACATTAGGGATCACTCTTGGTGTTGTACATTCTATGGGTTTTAACAAATATATAATGACCTGTCTCTAGCATTATAGCCCCATACAGCATCATTTCATTGACCTTAAAATCCTCTGTGCTCTGCCATTTTACCCTTCCCTTTCTTACCCACCCCCAATCCCTGGCAACCACTGATCTTTTACTTTCTGCACAGTTTTGCCTTTTCTAGCATGTCATATGCTTGGAATTCTACACTAGGTAGCCTTTTCAGATTGGTTTCTTTCACTTAGTAATATACATTTAAGATTCCTCCATTCTCCCATGTCTTTTCATGGCTTGATAACTCATTTCTTTTTAGTGTGGAATCATATTCCATTGTCTGGATGTACTATGGTTTATTTATCAAGTCACCTTCTGAAGGACACCTTAGCTGCTTCCAAGTTTTGGTCATTATGAATGAAGCTGCTATAAACATCCATGTGCTGTCTTTTTTTTTTTGAGATGGAGTCTCACTCTGTCACCAGGTTGGAGTGCAGTGGCACAATCTTGGCTCACTGCAACCTCCGCCTCCCAGGTTCAAGTGATTCTCCTGCGTCAGCCTCCCATGTAGCTGGGACTACAGGTGCGCACCACCACACCCAGCTAATTTTTGTATTTTTATATTTAAAGCCCAGGCTGGAGTGCAGTGGTGTGATGTCGGCTCACTGCAGCCTCTGCCTGCCAGGTTCAAGCAATTCTCCTGCCTCAGCCTCCCAAGTAGCTGGGACTACAGGCACATGTTGCCACACCCGGCTAATTTTTGTATTTTCAGTAGAGACAGGGTTTCACCATGTTGGCCAGAATGGTCTTGATCTCCTGACCTCATGATCTGTCTGACTTGGCCTCCCAAAGTGCTGGGATTACAGGCGTGAGCCACTGTGCCTGGCCCCCTGTGCTGTTTTTTGTGTGAACCTAAGTTTTCAACTCCACTGGGTAAAAACAAGGAGCACAATTGCTAGATTGTATAGAAAAATTATGTTTAGTTTTGTAAGAAGCCGACAAACTGTCTTCCAAAGTACTATCCTTTTGCATTCCCGCCAATAATGAATGAGAGTTCCCCTTGCTCCACATCCCCACCAGCCTTTGGTGGTGTGAGCGTTCTGGGTTTTGGCTGCTCTCATGGGTACATAGTGGTATTTCATTGTTTTAATTTGCATTTCCCTAATGACATATGATGTGGAGCATCTTTTCATGTGCTTATTTGCCATTTGTATATCTTCTTTTGTGAAGTATCTGCTAAGGTCTTCGGTCCATTTTAAAATTAGGTTGTTTCCTTATGTTGAATTTTAAGAATTCTTTGTGTATTTTGGATAAAAGTGCTTTATAAGGTATGCCTTTTGTAAATGTAGTATTTCCTCCAGATCGGTAGCTTGTTATTTCATTCTTTTGATAATGTCTTGGCCAGGCACAGTGGCTCACACCTGTAATCCCAGCACTTTGAGAGGCCAAGGTGGGCAGATCACGAGGTCAGGAGTTCGAGACCAGCCTGACCAACGTAGTGAAATTCCATCTCTACTAAAGATACAAAAAATTAGGCAGGTGTAGTGGCATGTGCCTGTAATCCCAGTTGCTCAGGAGGCTGAGGCAAGAAAATTGCTTGAACTCTGATGGTGGAGGTTGCAGTGAGCCGAGATCGCGCCATTGCACTCCAGCCTGGGCGACAGGGTGATACTCCATCTCAAAAAAAAAAAAAAAGAAAAAGAAAATGTCTTTTGCAGACATTTGAAATTCTTAATTTAATTTAATTTAATTTTTGAGGCAGAGTCTCTCTCTGTTGCCCAGGCTAGAGTGCAGTGGCGCCATCTCGGCTCACTGCAGCCTCTGCCTCCCAGGTTCAAGCGATTCAAGTGCCTCCATCTCCTGAGTGGCAAGGATTACAGGTGTGTACCACCATGCCGGCTAACTCTTGTATTTTCAGTAGAGACGGGGTTTTGCCATGTTAGCCAGGTTGGTTTCAAACTCCTGATATCAGGTGATCCACCCACCTCAGCCTCCCAAAGTGCTGGGATTACAGGCATGAGCCACCACTCCCAGCCTAGTTTTTTAATTTTAATGAAGTGCATTAAAATTTTTTTGCATTAATTATGCCTTTGGTATTGTATCTAAAAAGTCATGTCATACCAAAGGTCATCTAGGTCTTGTCCTCTGTTACCTTCTAGGAGTTTTATAGTTTTGCATTTTATAATACTAGGATTTAACCCACAGATATGTGTGTTGCATCCAAATAAGTATGCTTGAGGATGTTCTCTGCGGTTTGTTTATAATTTCAAAAAATTAGGAACAACACAATTGTCCATCAGTAGGGGACTGGTTCAATTATGGCACAATCTATACGTGGTGATGTTGAACAAGCTTCAAGATATACTGTTGAATGGAAAAAAAAATCAATATGCAAAGCAGTGTTAACAATGTGCCACCTCTTGTACTTTGAAAAGGATACAGTGTATACACACACGTATAAACATACAGACACACATACATACATGCTGGTATACATGTAGACTATCTCTGGAACAACATAGAAAAAACTCAAAACAGTGGTTGCTTCATGTGCAGGGGAAGCAAAGGCCTGGGGAGTGGGGCAGGGATGCGAGGAAAGGGACCTCATCTTCATTATATACTCTTTTGGACATTTTTAGCTTTTGACGATGTGCATGTATTATTCAGTAAAATTAATGAAATAAAAATCCAAATACAATAAATGCATAGCAATGGACACCTGTTCTGTACAATTCAAGGACACATTTTAGGGTTGAAGAAATAATGCTAACGCATTATTAGAATTTAATATTTAGGTATCATACTTTTAATGATTGTAAAGCTAAGATTTCTGGGGATGTGGAGGGAATGGAGAGGGATAATCCACCTACAGGAGGGCTTGCAGCATGGACATTACCTCGGGCTTTCCTCTGCTGGGAGATGCAGCTCCATGGGAAGGTCTCTGAGGGCAAGGAGGGGTCTCTCACTGGGTGTCTCTGCCAACCATCCACATCAAAGGTCATTCTCACTCCTGCCATCTAGCAAAAAGGGTGTGAATTTTAGGAGGCCAATTATTAGACTATGGCATTCTCCATTTCTTCTTTACCAGGGTGTCATTTACTAGCATATTTTAGCAAAATAGGATGGCGTTAAGAATGCAGAGGTGAGGAAGCGTAGGAAATGCTTGGGAAGCGAAGGCCTTGACTGGGGAGCAGCAGAGGTCTTTGAGGTATCCTCAGAAAGCATGCCTTGCCCTTTCTCTGGTTCTAAACGGAAAGGCTGACAGCAGGGAGCTCTGTGTGCCCCACCACCTGATTGCCACCCAGTGCCACTGAAGCTTAGCCTGTGCCCCAGGAGCTAAGCAGAGATGGCCAGCCTCCAGCCTTCCGGGAGCCTCCATGGCCTCCAAGACCATGCTTCATCTTCGTTGGTGGCCCATGTGCAAATGGGCCAGGGATCTTAGTGACCTCCTTGAAGTCATAGCCCTGGACCTCCTCCCACAACCACCTGCTGTGATGAACTGAGTCTGGCCTCCTTGGCACAGTGGCCGTTCTCTTGTTGGAGGCTGGTCACCTAGAGTACAGTGATTAGAGCCTGAACCAGGCCAAGTTAAAGCACAGGTCTCTAAGTCCTATTGTGTAGAGTGGGTGGAGTGCAGGGTTTCAGTCAGTTTCCCTGACTGAAACTGCAGATAAATAAATTCCATCTCGTTGCCTATCATTTGTTCCTGGTCTTCTCCCACAAGCCAAAATTACCAGAAAAGTACACACAGGTGAGCCAGAGAAAACCAGGGAAGTAAAGACCTGGGCCAGAGCAGCAGGTCACTAAATCTAAACAGGTGCTAGGATCCAGCCCCCTGGATTTCTTTGGGGCCTGGTTTCACCTGGTAGACACTCACCTGGCTCGAGAGTCCTACAGATGACTGCATGGGCTGTCCTGTCTCTGAATCTCACTTAATACTTGGATTCAGAGATGGCTTGTCTGGAAGGAACACTCTGCCCCACATGAAGACTTTTTCTAAAGCAAGACTTTTGTCTTTTAATGAGAAGCATCTTATCTTTTTTTTTTTTTTTTTTTGAGGCGGAGTCTCGCTCTGTCGCCCAGGCTGGAGTGCAGTGGCGCGATCTCGGCTCACTGCAAGCTCCGCCTCCCGGGTTCCCGCCATTCTCCTGCCTCAGCCTCCCGAGTAGCTGGGACTACAGGCGCCGCCACCACGCCCGGCTAATTTTTTTGTATTTTTAGTGGAGACGGGGTTTCATTGTGTTAGCCAGGATGGTCTCGATCTCCTGACCTCGTGATCCGCCCGTCTCGGCCTCCCAAAGTGCTGGGATTACAGGCTTGAGCCACCGCGCCCGGCCCATCTTATCATTTTTACTTGACCCCTGGACTGCAGTGGAAGCCGTGTCCCAGCTTGAACGTCCTCTCACTGGAGTGCAAATGAGCTTCCACTTGCACCACGTGTTCCCTGTGTGCTGGGACCCGCTGGGCGGTAAAGGGCATCGTCTCACTTACTTCTCACTGCATCCTCTGAGGTGTGCGCTATTTCTAGCCTTGTTTTACAGAGAGGAGATGGGTTTGGAAAGGAAAAGCAAGTTACCCAAACTCAACTGGGCAGCCTGACTCCATCCCTCCACCCCTCATTGCTCTTTTCGTAGTTTAAACAACACATCCAAAAGTTAAAGATCTAAAATCCCATTTATTGACCCCCTAAAGTCCGATGCTTGATTTCAGTGATGTGGTCCTGTAGTGCAAGCAATGCAGGGTAAAAGAGATGAAGTCAAAATCTTCTGACAGCACCCAGTGCCTTTGCATGCAGGAGAGGGGACGGCTGCCCACTGCTGTCCCATGGATGGTACCTTCTCCTTGTCCTTCCTCCAGAGAAGAGATGTGGTCACAGCTGACCTGCCACAGTGAGAAGCAGCTTCTCTCGGCAGACTGGCAGTGTGTATGGATAATCTCGGGGTTCATTGGACCTGTTCTTGGAGGTGAGGGTCTGCCCCACCAACCGTCACCTTATGTCCACTCTGGCTCAGGACATCTGCTTCTGGGCACACATGCAAAACATCTCCTCCCCAGGCAGGGCCTTTGAGGGGATATCCTTGAGCGCAGCCTGGCTCGTTCAGGCTTCTCCCAATTGGGAGATCACCTGCTTTCATCAATCTCTAATTTAGAGTTCCCTAGCTGATTTAACAAGACACTAGTGCTGTCCGCAGGATTCCTGGAGTCTACAAGTCTTTGCTTGGAAATCCCTGGGGAGAAAGAAGGGCACCCTAAACTTCTTTCTTCCTCACCTTTAAAGGGGTTCCCATTTAAAATCCTCCCTAGTCCCCTCCTTTCCTAAACAAAAGGCATTCTTTACAGTCCCAACTCACAGTTCTATTTTTCAATATTTGGTGGTTACTTTAGTGTAAGGTCCTTGGGGTATTTAAACTACATGGATTAAAGAAGAGCAGCTGGAAGGTGGAGAACTTTTCAGCAGAGTATCTTTTCTCTCTCTAATTGGTAGCAGCACAATCTGTAACAAGGTGAGTCTAATTCCATTCTGCTGAGAGAGGAAGAGTTTTGTTTTTATTATCCTTCCAAGACTGGCAAATTGGCAGGGTTTTTTTTTTTTTTTTCCTAATATAATAAAAAGTAGAAAAGCCCCAGTTTCTTCCCATTTCTGAGGAATCATCAAATGTGGGGGTCAAATGAGGACACAGACGTCCCTTTCATCACACCATTGCCTTGCTCCAGAGCCCCCTTGTCTGCCGGGACCCATCTTATCTAGTCCAGCCTGGTTCAGCATTACTTGGAGACAACGTGCCACCTTCTCCCGTCCCACCACTCTGTGCCCACACCTGCCAGGGCTGGTCTGGAGGGCACCTGCTTCACATCAGCGGCTTTCTCCACCTCTGGACCAGTCCATTACCCACCTTCAAGACCTTCCTCAAGCCTCATCTCTCCCCAAAGCTTCTCCAGACTCAACCAGACCCATAAGACTGCTCCCTTTCTGTGAATTCCTTTAGCCCTTATGCCCATTACTGCAACCATGCACTGCGTGGCATAGTTCTCTAGGTGTGACCACAGCAGCGTGGAGGGAACCTTCAACTGTCATAGACATAGACCCTGTGCACACTGTCAAAACAATTACTATAACCCCCTTCATACTCTTATATTGGCCAATTAAAAAGCACCTAAATACAGCCCTCACAGAGGGTAATTTGGTAATATGAATTTAAAAACAATATTTTATAGACCCTTTAACCCAGCAATTACACTTCTAGAAGTATCTTCTCAGGAAAAAATCATGTATGTAGGAATGTCCATTAGGAATATTTATTCTAAAAATTAGAAATAATTCAAATGTCCAACAATAGGAAAATGGCTAAATTATAGAGGAGCTGTGCAAAGGGCTATTCTACAGTCATTCAGATATTATAGAATAGTATTTAATGACAGGCAAAGATATTAAGGTTATATTATTTAGTAAAACAAAACCAAGCCAGACTTCAAATTAATGACAAATTTTACTTTAAATCATCTATCTACAGCTCAGAAGAGCTAAAAAAGAAGTAGACAAGTCATAGAATTAGAAGGTAGAGCTCTTTCAATGGGGTAATGATTCATTTTCTATATGCTAGGAAAAAATTAAAAATACACATAAACAAAGGAAGAGAAAAATTGACCAGCTGCCGCCACCCACACATAACCACAGTTAACATTTTGGTGGAGGCTTTCCATGATTTTTCTCTGTGTGCATGCAAGTGCATGTGTGCTTGGGTATGAGTGCATGTGTCATGAGTGGTACTGTTTTAGTAGTCCTTGGGTCATTAACACAGAGATGCAGTATACATCCTGATTTATAAAAGCCTGATGTTATTTTGTACTTCTGCCCTCTTCTGATAATGCCTTAAAATACTAATTTATTAATTTACCCTTTCCATCCCACTCTGACCTTACATATTATTGTTGCCATGCATTTTAATTCCATAGATATTATAAATTCCATGAAGCATTGATAATCAATATTTATTTATATTTCCTACATACACTTTCCATTGTTCTTCATTCCTTTCTACACCTCCAATTTCTGTCTTTAATCATTTTCCTTCTGCGTGAAGAATAACCTTTAGTATTCCTTTAGTATAGGTCTTCTGCTGACAAATTTATCCATTTTTGGTTGAAAATGTTTTTATTTCATCTTCATTCTTGAAGGATATTTTTACTGAGTGTAGGATCCTCAGTTGGTTGATTTTCTGTCAACTCTTTGAAGATGTTTTGAACAGTTTTCCTGTGATGTGCCTAGGTCTGCTTTTGCTTTTATTTGTCCTGCTAGGAGTTGGTAGTACTTCCTGAACCTGTGGCTCAATGTCTTTCATCATTTTTCGAAAATTCTCAGCTACTGTCTCTTCAAATATTGCATCCACCCAATGTCTCTCCTCTACTTTTGGGACGCCAATTACACATTATGTTAGATTCTTCATAGTATTTCCATGTCTCTTATTCTTTCCTCTGTCATCATTCATCATTCCAAATATTTTTTCATGGTCTATCTTGCAGATCATTAATTTTCTATTCAGCTGCGTCTATTCGTCTATTAAATGCACTCAATTAATTAGTTTCAGTTACTGAATTTTTCAGTTCTACAGATTCCATTTGATTTTTCTCTGTGAAAAATCACAATGTTATTTACTTATTTATTTTTGCATTTGCTAGTTTATTATGTTTTCTCTCCATCAGAATGAAAGCACCTCGAGAGCAGGGACTTTGGTCTACTGTCTGTATTGGCTGGTGCCTAGGGTTGTGCCTGTATGCAACAGGCACGCAATGAATATAAATATTTTTGCTGTACACTGGATGGACGTGAGTGATTCTCTGGGGCTTCTGCAGAGTCTGGTTTGGGAAAGGGGGTGCTAGGGAAAAACCCTGCTCCCTGCAGCCTCTCATTTTAATCTTTCAGTGTTGAAAAGTGGGGAGGAGCCAGATTCAGTTTGCTGGGGAGAGAGCCAGTGGGGCGCCAAGGTGCCCAGAGCAGCCTTTGGGAAGGTGTGGGGGAGGCTGGATTCCCAACTGCCAGCCTCCAGGCCTTGGATGGACCTAGGATGCTGAGACAGAACATACAACACTAGGTGAGTCACCCGCCAGTCACCAGCTCACTGAGGAACCAGAATAATGTACTGTTCTTGGTTTGAAGGCACTTGGAGAAGGAGAGGAAGGAGAGATGGGGGCTGAATCTCTTCCCACCCCATCTCTGTCAGGTCCCAGCCTCCTCTCTGGGCTTCTGTCCCAAAGAGACCTGCCTGCAAGCCTTCAAAGGCCTAGGAACCCCAGTTGGGGGTCCCTGTTCTGGAGCCATGGGGTTGGAGTGCCAGCTCCAGCAGAGTTGTCTGAGCTGCGGCCTGACATTATTGTTGGCCATGGAAGGCCTCGGGCCATCCTGAGCTCAGATCTTGGCTGCCGGCCGGCTGCTTCTGCAGCAGGGTCAGGGTGTCCTGCTTCTTAATGCAGCGCAGCTGCTCCTGCTTTGCCTGCTTGAGCTTGGTGGGGTTTCAGATCACTTGGACGATTTCCACCTTTGGCTCATTCCGGGCATTTCAGGTTCTCGGCCCGGTGCTGTTTCTTCTCCTGGCGGCGCCTCTCCTACTCCTCCTCCAGGTGAGGGGCAAAGTCCTAGGCCAGCTTCCTCTCCTGCTTCAGCTTCCCCTGCCACGATGGGCGCAGGGGCTTGTCCTGAAGCATCAGAGAGAATCTTTTCTTGGAGTGGTTCTTCCACACTCAGCCCGATTTGGGCTTCCCCTTCGGGATTACAGAAAGCTGCTCTTTCTTCAGCTTCTTGGACGCTGGGGCCTGGGATGAAGAACCCTTTCGCTTCTTTGCCGAAGCCGTGTGTCACCACCTCCCCAGCTGGAGGTGGTTTGCTCTGCTCGTGCTGACCCTGACCCCGGGGGAAGCCAGGTGCCTCGAGTGTCAGCTCCAGTAGTAGCTGAGAGGGCTCCGGACCTGGAGCTTGCTGAATGGGGTTAAGGCTCTGGTGATCCTGGGCCTGGCAGCAGCTGATGCTGGGAGGCCCCTGGGGTCAGCTCCTCCTTACTTTGGGCCAACACCGAGGCCAGTACTCCCTCGCCCTGAGAACAGTTGGGTGCCTCCTCACTTGGCTTCGGCTGACATCGTGGGGATTCAGGACTGACTCCAGCTGTCTTTGAGGCGACTCCAGGTGTAGGTCTTGCTGACGCTGTGGGGACCCTGGGCCTGATTCTGGCCGCCCCTGGGGGGGCTCCAAGTCTGCACCCTGCTGCAAAGACTGGGTGATCCTGGATTGTCTCCAGTGACCTTTCAGCGGGGCGCCCCAGGTCAGCTTGTTGCACACTCGGAGGAGACCCGGGCTCCCTCGTTTCTTCTGGGTTTGACTCGAACTCCACAAGGACCCGTCTCACCCGCAAAACTGAGGTGAGGCTCTCGGGGGATTCAGGCCCTAGGCCTTCCAGCCCTTGGCTGTGCCTTAGCGGTGTATCCATGGTTCAGCTGTAAGTTTCCAAACCCCTACACATATCCACAATGTTATCTTTAAACATCAGGCATGGTTATTTTAGAATCTATGTTAATACCTTCCTTGTCTGGATCCCCCGTGGGTCTGTTCTTTCTCTCGATTTTCATCTGTACTTTTCTTTTTCTCATATGCCTGGTTATTTTTGCATAAGTGCCTGAAATTGGTTATGAAAAAATAGTAGAAAAAATTAAAAGTTAGAAGAATGGTATACCATGTCTTCAGAAAGGATTTATCTGTGCATCTGGATGATAGCTGGGGCATTAGCAACCTAGGATCCCATTAATCCAAATTCAGGAATGAGAGGATTTGAAGCTGAGTTTCAGTCCCTTTGAAAGTTAGTTTACTTCTGGTTCATCTTTTCTTCCAGAGTATACATAATTATGAGTATCACCTCAAATTATAGAATTCAGTTTCTGTTCCCCTGTGTTCTGCAAAGCAATCAAAGCCCTGTTTATGTTTTTAACCTCTCAACCATAAGTCTCTTCTGAGATTGGCAGAGGTAGTCCTGAATGCCACTGGGTCTCCATTGCTCTGTGTTTCTGCCTTTCCCCAAATCTTAACCTGGTAACTCTTTTCTGCCTTGTTTGCTCTCTAATGCCTTCAAGCGGATTTTTACTACTTTGTTAGCTTTTCTAATGGTCTTCCACTGATAGGTAGGTTGGTCCAAATATCCTATTCTGCCACTACTGAAAGCAGAAGTCTGATATCTATTATGAAATTAATTTTAAAGGGCTTCTATAACTATTTTTTTTACCCCTATTACTGAATAATTTGCCACTTTGTTTTATTACTGTTGAATTGGTTGTCCTTTGTTCCTTTGAATCTGAAAAGAATTGCCAACCAAAACTGTAGAAAATTACTTCTGCCTGGGACTGCTCAAGGATTCTTTCTCCTGTGGTTCATCTACTTATATCCCACTTTACTGCTCAGAAACTCATCCATGATACTGCCTGGCCAATTGGGACCCAAGACAAGAGTGCCTCTTGATGTCTCCCTGAGTGCAGACTACCCTGCCTCTTCCTCTTTGGGGTCTAATTTTTGCCAATGGATGAAAGCCTGTCGTGGCCTAGATCTACTGTCCTAATTCTAATGCTTTGGGGCTCTGTAGAAGAAGAAAAATGCAGTCTACAATTCCACACACCAAAGGCCTGGGAAGCAAAGCCAAAGCATCAACAAGATCATATTTTAATCTGCCTTTTGCCTGCCTCTCATTTGTATTGGTGAGAGCTACAGCTACTGGCCCCTTTTCTGTCAGTGATTCACACAATTTTGTTGCTAGTGCTGAATTTCCCAGCTACCAGAAAGAGGATCTAATGTTTCTTTTTCAAAGGTCAAGTCTATCACAGTTATTTTTTTGTTTGAGTTGATTTTAAGAACAGTCTTTGGAAGGATAGTGGGTGGGGCGGCATTCTATAACACTGCTTCCCTCTCCAGGGCTCCTAATGAACAGAGGTAGGACCCGGGAGGAGGTAATTGCAGCAGTATCCAAGACTTCAGTGTTGGGTTCCTTTTGTAACTCATCCATCCACCCACTCACTCCCCTACTCTTTGGCTTGGTTTGGGGTGCTATAACAAAGTGCCACAGACTGGGTGGCTTTGAAACAACAGGAATTTATTTCTCATGGTTCTGGAGACTGGAAGTCCGAGACAGAGTGGTAGGGTTCTGGTGAGGACCTTCTTCTGGGTTGCAGATTGTCATCTTTTCGTTGTATCTTCATGTGGATAAAAGAGTATGAGAGAGCTCTCTGGGGTCCCTTTTATAAGGACACCAATCCCATTCATGAGGCTTCTGTGTTCATGACCTAATTACCCTTCAAAGACCCTCACCTCCTAATACCATCACATTAGAAATTAGTTAATGTATGAATCTGTGAGGGACACAAACATTTAGTCCATAAAACTCATTCACCTCCTCATTGAATATATACTCATTAGACCTTACCACTTGCAGGACCTTTTGCTAAGTATAGTACTTCAGGGGATTAAAAACGTTAGGCAAGGCACAGTGGCTTGCGCCTGTAATCCCGGCACTTTGAGAGGCTGAAGGAGATGGATCACTTGAGCCCAGGAGTTCGAGACCAGCCTGGCCAACATGGCAAAGCTCTTGTCTCTACAAAAAAAAAAAAAAAAAAGAAAAAGAATTAGCTGGGTGTGGTGGTGCAGGCCTGTAGTCCCAGCTATGTGTGCAGCTGAAGTGGGAGGATCACTTGAGGCTGGGAGACAGAGGTTGCAGTGAGCTGAGATTGTGTCACTGCACTCCAGCCTGGGTGACAGAGTGAGACCCTGTCTCAAGAGAGAGATTAGAAAAATCATTATAGAAGGATGATGATCTAACAGAGGCCACTGTCATGGCCCTAAAATGTTTGCACCATGTGATGAACGCTGAGATGCTCCTCTGAGATTTTCCCTTCAATGAAAGACCAGTTGTCCCAGCTACTGGGAGGGGTGGGCAGACAGTTTTCAGTTGTCAGACCCTTTAGGGATTGCCTCAGCTCCCGAGAACCACCTGGCCTGGTCTTCACAGGTGGTCTCCATCCAATGAGTGTCTGATGCATGAGTATAAAGGCCTGGGCATCTCAGCCCAACTTAGGAACAGTCTGAGAGGCTATTCCAGGTTCAGAGCTCCCTGTGTGACTGGCTGAGTCTGTTGCTGGGGCTGCATCACAGCCCAGCTTCTCTATCTAGTCCAACTTCCTTGCCCTATGTTCCACAGGTGTCAATACCAGAAGTGCTCCTTAATAAATATCTGCACATTAAACTCCATCTCAGAGTTTGCCTGCTAAGAAATTCAATCTGCCATACACCTGTCCTAGAGTATCTAATGGTTACAGAAACTGCTAGAATAAGTCAGGTTCATGTAGACTCTTGGCATAAGTCTAGCCAGGGCTGCAGAAACAGTACTGCATGGGGCAAGGGTTGGCATTTTTTTTTCCTTAAAGGGCCAGTAGTAAATATTTTAGGCTTTGCAGGCCATGTAAGATTCTTGTTGTATATTCATTCTCTCAGTCTCTCAGTCTCTCTCTCTCTCTCTCTCTCTCTCTCTCTCTCTCTCTCTCTCTGTCTGTGTGTGTGTGTGTGTCATAGTCTATTAATGTAAAAAACATTCTTAGCTCATTGGCAGTAGGAAAACAGGCTGAAGGCTGGTGGGCTGTAGTTACTAACTCCAGTGTAAGGTATTAAGAGCCTAGACTTGTTGGGAGGCAATTATCCATGGGTCTTTCATGTTTCTACACATCTAGCAATGCAGAGATACCAAATAACATTGTTCTAAATTATCTTGTTGTGTTAGACCATTCTTTCACATTGCTATAAAGAAATACCTGAGGCTGGGTAATTTATAAAGAAAGGAAATTTAAGTGGCTCAGGTTCTGCAGAGGCCTTAGGAAGCTTTTACTCATGTCAGAAGGCAAAACAAGAATAGGAGCATCACAAGGCCTACTCCCACTTTGGGAGCAAGAGAGAGTGGGGAAGAGATGCCACATACTTTTAAACAACCAGACATCACAACAACTCAGTCACTACCCTGAGGACAGCACCAAGCCATGAGAGATCCATGACTCAAACACCTCCCACCAGGCCCCACCTCGAACACTGGGGACTGCATCTCAACATGAGATTTGGAGGGGACATCCAAAGTATTTCACTTTTGAAAAATGTTGTAGAGTGGTCAGCCTTCAAAGATACAGTGTCTCTTACCGGAGAAGAGATTAGGCATACTCTCTGTCCATTATAAAAGACTCAGGTTCCCTCATCTCAGTATTCCTCTCCTATAACTCAACCTACCACATGTAAAGGAATCAACTGGCCCTCTTTGTGTTGCCCTGTGGCAATGAGGCTCATGAAACCAGCACAAGAAAATGCTGATGCTCTGCCTACTGGTATTGCTATGAGCAATAAACTGCTCTTTGTCTCTGATCCAGGAGTTTTGTGTCTATGGCCAATCCATGAAACTGTAGCAGGCTAATTTGTTAGATTACAAGTAGAGTAAAACCTCAGACCCTTCATAGTTCTTAATTTCCTAGGTTCAAATTCCTTCACCATTGATAGGTTGGTTAGATGGCCTAATTCCCAGGAAGGCCCAGAGACAGGGACAGGTAGGAACCATACCCAGGGACTGCCCACAGACCTCACCAGCTGACTGCATGTTGGGCTTGCCCCATCCCTGGAGTACAAAACTCTGCAACTGCTCCCAGCTGAGCTTGCCCAGGCTCTGTCTTTCCTTCCCTCTTTAGGTTAGAGCAGTGGTTCTCAATGTGTGGCCACCAGGCCTATAGTACGAGTGCCCCGTGAGAATTAGTTAGACATGCCCATTTTCAGATGACCAAGCTCTCAACTCAGATGCACTGAACTGGAAATTCTAGGGGCAGAACCCAGCATTCTGGTTTACCAAGCTCTCCAGTGATTCCCATGAGCGTCTTGCTCTGGCTTTTCATCTCAAGAAGCAAAATGCTCTGTTTCACAGCCCGAATTCATTCTCACCTGTCGGAAACCCAAAGGTGCCAGGGTTTCCAGTGAGCAACTACACCTTTTAAGTAAATTAAATTCTTTCTATGAAACTTTGACCCCCATCCAAGGACGTGTTCTAAGCACAAAATTAAAGGATCAAGAAACATGCCTCAAAGTCAGGGCTCCTGTGAGAAGACAACAAATTCAAGCTTGAGAGTTTTGCAAACCTCTCTAGGTACACATTTTTTCCCCACCTGAAAGCCCACTGCAAAACTTTTCCTACTTGTTGTCATGAGAAATAGCCCATGCCCCTTTGGTAAATATTAAAATCTCAAAATTCTTCTTTAAACATTTGAATTATCAATATCCTGACTTAAATCAATCTAATAGTACTTTTACAAGAAAAATTATTTTGGTATTAAAAAACATTTTGGACTGGGAATGGTGGCTCAAGCCTGTAATCCCAGTATTTTGGGAGGCTGAGGCAGGCAGATCATTTGAGGTCAGGAGTTCGAGACCAGCCCAGCCAACATGGCAAAACCTACTAAAAATACAAAATCTCTAGAATACAAAAATTAACCAGGCATGGTGGTGGGCACCTGTAATCCCAGCTACTCGGGAGGCTGAGGCAGGAGAATCACTTGAACCTGGGAGGCAGAGGTTGCAGTGAGCCAAGATTGTGCTATTGCCTGGGTGTCAGAGCAAGACTCCAGCTCAAAAAAAAATACACAGAAAACGTTTTGATCATAGGCTATCAGTGTGTCACACACTTTCTATCCTAGGTAAAACATGGAGGCTGGATCCAATCTAAGTCTGTTAGCATCAAGCCCAGTTCATGATGTGTGCAAAGTGTACTGTGCCCGCTTCTACCCCCTTTCTTTGTTAAGAATGCTTCCTTTCCTCTCAATTGAGAATCTCTGATTTAATATCAGTAGAATGACAACAGGGTGAAAAAGTATAGACCAAGCACCCTAGAGTGTCACCTCAAATTGTGTCTGGTTTTTATTAGACTATATTAATTTTATATACTGTTATTTGTAAGGTATAGAGCCACAAATACAGAAAAAAGGAATGAAGTAAGTCCTCACTTAATGTTGCCAATAGGTTCCTGGAAACTGCAACTTTAGGTGAAATGCCATAAAACAAAATCCATTTTCCCACAAGCTAATTGGTATAAACAGGAGCTAAGTTCCTGGAATATTTCTAATCAGAAAAACATCACCAAACTTCTAAATAAATACCAAAATGCGCCTAATAGTAAACACTGAAATAAATATGAGCAATACATACACTTAAGACAAATTCATAAGAACAAGATAATTATCTTCCTACTTATTCCAGTTCAGGGTGCAGGACGGAACCTGCCCCAGCCTGGACACCATCAGATCTCAGGGCGCACTCACACACACCCCTGCTCACTCTGGGGCCAGATAGACATGCCGTGTGCACACCTTTGGGATGTGGGAGGAAACCAGAGTGCTTAGAGAAAACCCATGTAGATGTGAGGAACGTGTACCAACTCCACATAGACAGTGGCCCCAGCTGGAATTCATTTTTCTTTTCTCGTCAACGTGGTAAGAAAATAATGTTGAACTAAATGTTATTTGGCCGGGCATGGTGGCTCATACCTGTAATCCCAGCACTTGGGAGGCCAAGGCGGGTAGATCACCTGAAGTCAGGAGTTTGAGACCGGCCTGGCCAACATGGTGAAACCCTGTCTCTACTAAAAATACAAAAATTAGCTGAGCGTGGTGGTGTGCGCTTGTAGTCCCAGATACATGGGAGGCTGAGGCAGGAGAAACACTTGAACCCGGGAGGTGGAGGTTGCAGTGAGCTGCGATGATACTACTACAATCCAGCCTGGGTGACAAGAGTGATACTCTGTCTCAAAGAAAGGAAGAAAAACGTTATTTGAGGACCTGCAGTATTTACTAAGTGCCAAGTATTGAATACGCATTACCTCAATTCAATACACAGCAGCCTTCCAAGGTCGACAGCAGCATCGCCGCCCCAGGTGGTTCTCATGTGCAGTCAGACTTGAGAGCCACTGATGGGTGAAGTTTGTTAGCAAATGTCATGGTTACTGAATGCTGGGGCTCACCAGCCTGCTTCTTCAAGGCCTCAGGTTCACCCTGGAACCCTGAAGCTGACACCACAGATGGTAAGGGAAGACTCACAGGAGGCCACATCTATTCATGGATGTCTGGGAAGCCGCCAGTCCCATGCCTGCCCCTCCTGGACCTGCCTGCGCTGGCCATGGGTCTGGAATGGAATACTTGAGACCCTCCAGTGCTGATGGCACTCTTAGGTTGCCACTCGCCAGGAACATTCTGTGGCTCAATATTTGTCAAGAAGGTGGTCAGTTAAAATGGAACCTGCTTAAGAGAAAGAGCAATTATTAAAGCACCAGTGTGCCGATTGTGGAGGCTGGAGACTGCAAGTTTATATGGCCAGAGAGAGAGGGGCCTGATCTGGGTTTTTCCCCAAAGCTTCACCGGAACCAAAGCCACATCTCCGGCCCTTGCTTGGTTATTCTCCCCTTGGTGCCAAGAGGGGCCTTGTGCTGGGCTCTGGGATGCCTGTTAGGCCTAGCTTCAAGCGCTGGGTAGCTAGCAGAGGGCTGTCCAAGCTCCTAGGCTGTTTCCTTCTCTGCCTCCCTTACCGCCCACATTTTGGTCATTTTGCTGCTCATTAGCACCTCCTCCAGAAGGTGACCTGGTTAAGGGGAGGAGGTGAAACTCAAATCCAGCAATTTTCCTGCCTGTTAGCAGCTCTTATAAAAGTCTTGATGGACAAGCAGGTTAATGCTGTTGGCTAACCCTGGAGGCTCCAGCATCCCCGTCCAGGGGCTGCACAGGGGCTTGCATTTACTGAGCACCTACTGGCATCACTAGAGCAGCAAGTGATGTTCTGTGAGGTACTGATGAGTTCACGGAGCACTTTGGAACATATGGTTCAGGTGATCCTCACAGCAAGCTTGTGGGGTCAGTATAATTCTTATCTTATTTTACAGATATGGAAGCTGAGACTGGGAGAGGCAAGTGACTTGTTCAACATCCCACAAACCACAGCAAATAAGTCCACCAGGAATGTGAATTCTGACAGGAAGTTGGAGTCCAGATCCTACTCACATTACTGTACCACTCTGTTTTTCTACCCGGTCACATTTGGTGTGAAGATTTCAAGTTCCCATTCTCGATATACTTCTGACCTGATGGGGGAGGAATGGCACCTTTGAGGTGAAAACCTAAAAAACAAAAGGGAAAGGGAAATGTGAGATCACAGCTGCTATGAGGAAGATGAGACATCAACAAACCAGTGAGAAGGAGGAGGGGATCTCGAAAGCGGTATCAGAAATGCACTTGAGGCTGAGCGCGGTGGCTCATGCCTGTAATCCCAGCACTTTGGGAGGCTGAGGCAGGTGGATCACCATAGGTCAGGAGTTCAAGGCCAGCCTTGTCAACATGGTGAAACCGCATCTCTACTAAAAATACAAAAATTAGCCAGCATGGTGGCAGGCACCTGTAATCCCAGCTACTTGGGAGGCTGAGGCAGGAGAATTGCTTGAACCTAGGAGGTGGAGGTTGTAGGGAAAGGAGATCATGCCACTATACTCCAGCCTGGGTGACAAGAGTGAAACTCTGTCTCAAAAAACAAAACAAAACAAAACAAAAAACACTTGGAAAGTGGGGGGCATTGTGAAAGAGCCCAGAGGAGGTTCTAGGCAGGGATAGGAAAGCTGGGGGCAGTGAGCAGGGGCAGGGGACTGGGTCAGCACTCCTAAGGAAGGAGACCTTGCAGGATGACAAGAGTGTATGGTGCAGATGAGAGTGTCGTGGGAGGCATGGCCACTGTGTAGTGTTAAGGCGAGTGCCAGGCTGGGGAGGCTGCTTCCTTCACAACTTCTGCAGGGGTCTGAGCAGATCAGGTCTGGTTGGAGCTGTGCTCCAGGAAAGCCAAGTAGCAACTGTGTGTGGATTAGGCCAGAGGGGACGGAGTGGAGGCAGGGGAATGAGTCTCACTAACGGAGAGGGAGAAACAAAGGAAAGGAGGGGCCTGACCAGCAGAAAGACATTGTGCAAACCGAATTCTCTCTCTGACTGCAATGAGCTCTCTCGGCAGTGCCCGTTAAACTAGGTTGCAGGGCTTCCATAATGTTACCTTGTAGCATCAAAGGGCTTAGTTTCTGATCCCCAGGTGGCTGACATATCTGTCCTGGGATTTATAATTTTTATAGAAAAACTAAGATTCCTGATAAAAGATTCAAATCTTTCAGTAATAATTTTAAAACTCTCAAACTTTCTCTAACAACTTCTTCCAGGCTTCATAAATGCAGCTGTGATTAGGCTCTTTGAAGAGAGGTAAGTGGGGGTACCTGTCTTCTACATAATACTCCAGAAAATTTCAATTCGTTACACTTCCTCTCACTAGCCTCTCAGGTATATAGTTTTATGTCTTAATATAAGTCCCTAAAATAAAATAAAAATAAGTCCCTAAAATAAAACTGGCCCACAAAATATCTTTAAAATTAATGTTCAGTTCCTCATACTCACCTTTCCTTCTTTCTCTCCCTAGAATAGGTCTGGCAGTAAATAAATTTAGAAACTTTTTTTATTTCCTGACTTAAACTGACATTTGCATTAGGGAGCAGGTAAGAGTTTTGTTTTGGTGTATGTGTGTGTGTGTTTGTTTTTTTGTTTTGTTTTGTTTTTGATGGAGTCTCGCTCTGTTGCCAAGCTGGAGTGCAGTGGTGTGATCTCAGCTCACTGCAACCTCTGCCTCTGGGGTTCAAGTGATTCTCCTGCCTCAGCCTCCCGAGTAGCTGGGACTACAGGCACATGCCATCACGCCCAGCTAATTTTTGTATTTTTAGTAGAGACGGGGTTTTACCATGTTGGCCAGGATGGTCTCGATCTCCTGACTTTGTAATCGGCCCACCTCGGCCTCCCAAAGTGCTGGGATTACAGGCGTGAGCCACCGCACCCAGCTAAGAGTTTTTTCCCATGTTGCATTGAGATTTTTTATTCTGTAGTTCCTACAAGCTGTGATAAATTGAAGAGTGGCCAGCGACCCACCTCTCAGGCCTCTCAAACTGCCTGCCGGTCCTCAGAGGGTCAGCCTTCTGAGTTTGGCCTCCCCTGCTGAGGGTCAGCCTTCATGCAGATCATTTGTATCCCCAGCCCCTCGAGCTGATCCAGAGTCCAATTCTAGGCTAGCCAGTGACCTGTGGAAGGTTGGGAGCAAAACATTTTATTGGACCGATCAGATTCTAGCTCTTGAGAATTGAGATGGAGGAAATCAGGCATCAGTATGAGCTGAAGCTGAAAGGAGATGCTGATGCAGAAAGGGGTTGGAGGGGCCATGATGGACCACGTCAAAGCTTAAGTTGTGCAGCAGCAGAAGCCATGAGGAAGCGCTGAAATGTGGTCCGTGAAGTGGGGAGAGTGGAGCAGACACAGGAGCTAGGGGCAGAGGGCAGCCTGTCCCTGGAGCTGCCTCCAGATCTTGCTTTCAGACTCCAGTTTGGGTCCATGTATATCCCATGAGTAAGCCCTCTGCTTCTTGGAGTGCTCTGGGTCTAGGATTCTTTCCTCGCAAAGGACATCCCTTCAAACTAAAAACCTGCCAACAACCCTAAACACCAGCATCTCCTGACACAGTGCGAGCTGAGGGATACTCAGCAGCTCTTCTCAGACAGGTCTGGCTAGCAACTGAGGCTCTGCATGTCTGTCATGGCCCCAGGTGCTGCCACTCCCACAGCCCCCAGTTCACAAGAGCAAGAGAAAGGGTGACTTGCGTGAGCAACCCTGTTACTCAACTAGAAAGAAAGAAATCCCGATCTAAAACAAATAAAACCAACAAAAACTTGATTTCCAACTGATCTAAAAGGCAGTAAAGAGGCAGAATAAGTGATATTTCCTCACTTTTTTCCCCTTTCTGTGGCATTTGGGGAGAGGAAGATGCTCAAATCTGGCACATGACCAAGCGCCTCCGAGGCCTCAGGTCCTTAGCATCTTGAGGAAAGCTTTTTTCTTTAATTTGTTTTAGAGAAGAATTCTTGGGTTTTTAAAAAAATCTGTTCTCTGGTATCAGTAAATTTACCCAGAGAGGATTTTTTTTTTTTTTTTTTTTGGCTAAATGGATTGGTCTTGAATAGTTTCTAAGACTCTAACAAGAAAGTGTTAGATTTCACTAGAAGGTAGTATGATGGGATATGGTAATCATTCTGAACTCAGCAGTAGGCCTCCTGATGTGCAGTTTCCAAACATGCTGCTTTCCATTGCCGCTGAAGTCTGTTGAAGTTTTTGATGCATATTTTGCTTTTAAAATGAGAGAGCTGACTCTTGACCGAGTGACTGAGTGCAAATGGTAACATCAATTTCCTCACACATATTTTCCTATTCTAACTTCAGGCTAGATCAATGTTTGCCCTCTTCAAACACTGGAAAGGCTCCACTGGGATAGAGGTAACAGTGAGATGGGAAATAAAGGGAAAACAAAGAGTACATTACAGCAAATACCAAAGTCAAACTTGGATCTGGTTCAAAAAAACCAAAAGGCATAATATAAAAATGTAAGCTTGAAAAATATCCAGTAGACTAAACATTCACTCATCCTGATAAAAAAAATAAAAATAAAGGCCTTGCCTTGGTGTCTTCTGGGCTAAACTCTTGGGCAATGGCTTTTAGTACAGTATAATTTGTTAGCATTTACTGCCGGTGATAAATTACGAGGCCCCACCATGAGATTTTACTGCTTCAGGTAGGGTGATCACAGCTTTCCAAATTGTAAATTACTTTAGCAACTACTTGGGACAGAAGGAAGTGAAACAGAACACTTCAGCTTAGAAGACCATTTCTTCTTATTCCTCTACCCTGGTGCTTATCTGCATGGAATGCCTGGGTAAAAGCAGGCTTTAAAACATCCCGCCATCCCTTGCCTGATCAGCCTTTTTAATTGTCTTTTGAGTAAACTTCAAAGCCATCTGTTAGTTATGCAAAAGATACCAATACAACTCACCTGATGTTAAACACAGTGCTCACTGGAAGCACCACATTTTAGGTAATCATATTTTTCAAATGCTGCTCTTGGACTTACTAATCCATACTTTGTTATTTAACCAACTTCTTAACAGAGTCTTTAATCAAAAAGGTCACTACAAGGGTAAATTCCTTAAAACCCCACTAAGATAGTGGAAGCTACGTATACGATATAAATCAGACTATTCAGATCTGGGACAACAGAGTTTTAGATATGTCACACTGATTGTGTCTTTTGAATGTGAAATCAACACACCTTATATAATAAACATTTCTTAAGGAGACAACAAGACAAAGTATTTGAAAATGAAACTCACTTTTATTGAGTACCTTCCCTGGGTCAGATGCTTTGTATATGCTCTTTCATCTCACTTAATTCTGCCAATAGCTCTACAAATTGCTTTTCCTATTTTGTTTTAATTATTATTATTTTTTTTAGAGACAGGGTCTTGCTCTGTTGCCCAGGCTGGAGTACAGTGGTGTGATCATAGCTCACTATAGCCTCAAACACCTGGGTTCAAGTGATCCTCCTGCCTCAGCCTCTGAGTAGCTGGGCCTACAGGCATGTGCCACCACACCCAGCTAATTTTCATTTTTATTTAGTAGAGATAGGGTCTCTCTATGTTGCCCAGGCTGATCTCCAACTCCTGGGCTCAAGTGATCCTCCTGCTTCAGATTCCCAAAGTGCCTGCCTGCTTCTCCATTTTATAGATAAGGAAACCAGGCTTCAGAAGTGTTAAGTAGTTTGCTATTTATTGGCAATTCAGGTACTCAAATATAAGTCTGCTGTATTCCAAAGCCCCTATTCTATTCTCTATGTCCTAAGATAACTATTCGACACAATGGCAGCTCTCTCTCATCCTCTTTCCTTCCCAACACCGTCTTCCTGTCTTCCCCTGGCTGCACACAGTAGCTCTATTTTACTGTGATCTCTATTTACATTCCATGGCTCTATTATGCTGGAAGCATGTTTGGCTGGCTATATGCAGTTATTTGTATTCCCTGCCTAGGGCATTTATTAAGCATCTACTATAGGTCAGTAACCAGGAGAGCTGTGGATGGCTGCAAGTGACGATGGATAGATAATTTTCACCAGCCATTTCATGCCTTATTGACAATTTAACAGTGGTAGGGAACATTCCAGGGTTCCTATGGTTCATTTTTTCCTCCCCTGAGACGGAGTCTTGCTCTGTCACCCAGGCTGGAGTGCTGTGGTGTAATCTCGGCTCACTCAACCTCTGCCTCCTGGGTGCAAGCAACTCTCCTGCCTCAGCCTCCCGAGTAGCTGGGATTACAGGTGTGCACCACCACACCCAGCTAATCTTTGTATTTTTAGTAGAGACAGGGTTTCAACATGTTGGCCAGGCTGGTATTGAACTCCTGACCTCGTGATCTGCCAGCCTTGGCCTCCCAAAGTGCTGGGATTACAGGCGTGAGCCACCGTGCCTGGCGGTTCCTATAGTTTTGTGGTGGCTCTTCCCACTTCACTGCCACCTCCAAAGCCAAACCTCTTCACCAGCCGCACTGGGCCTGGCAAAGCTTAACTAGAAAGAGCCCAATAAGGAGACCAGGGCATGGAAAAGGATCTGAATCACTTGTCAATACTATTATATAAAAGAAGCTAAGATGAATGAATACATTTGTAAATATTTTGGTGTTTAATTATAAATGAGTGTTTTTAAAATCTATTGGCAAATGATGCTCCAGCAAGACTTTTATCAGTCTGCATTCCCATCAGCTATGTACTAGCTGAGTCCCTGGGTTTGCAGACATTTAGCTAGCAATCTCCAGTTTGGTTTAGAGTGATGTCTGCTTGTCTGGCAGCTTCAGAATTTCTAAATGGGAAAGTCTCAGGGACAGGGATCTCATTGGGTGGAGGTGGGAAAGTGCTTTGAAACTGCATCTGCATAGCACTTTACATGAGATTGACAAAGTGTCCATTTTCCACATCAAAGAATGGGGTAGGGGAGGATTGCACAAAAGACAGGACTTAAAGCCACCATTTGCCCCAATGGGCTGAGCACTCACAGCCTTGGGCTGCGCCAAAGCCCCAGCTCTGAGTGGAATTCATTCAGCAAGATTTGTCTCCCAGAATATGACCTTGCAGACCACTGCTTTTGTCTTAGCAGATATAGCCCATGAGTCCAGCACATTTCTGACTTATCTTCTGCCAAGTTTGAGAGAGCCAGGCTTTTCGTATTCACTCTCTCTACTGGGTCCTATGGCATTAGAGAAAAAAAATCTCCCACAAGCAGATTCAAATACCCTCTTGCTAACTAACCAGAAACCATTTGAAGTAGAAGATGGCTGATGGCAGTCTTGTATTTATCAAGTTTGCTCTTTACCAACTGGCTTCTTGGTTACCAGTAGCTCATAATAAGAGCTTGTAAGTTTTAGTGAGCATTTACTATGTGGCAGACACCATGCCAGGCCCTGTACCTACACTGTGTTATTTAAGCCTTTCAATTATACCCTGGGACAGTTACTATTATCCCTATGTCATGATGAGAAAACTGGCACTGAGAGGCTGGGCGCAGTGGCTCATGCCTATAATCCTAGCACTTTGGGAGGCCGAGGCAGGTGGATCATGAGGTCAGGAGATTGAGACCAGCCTGGCCAACATGGTGAAAACCCGTCTCTACTAAAAACACTAAAAATTAGCTGGGTGTGGTGACACGTGCCTGCAGTCCCAGCTACTCAGGAGGCTGAGGCAGAAGAATTGCTTAAGCCCGGGAGGTGGAGGTTGCAGTGAGCCGAGATTGCACCACTGCACTCCAGCCTGGGCAACAGAGCAAGACTCTGCTCAAAAAAAAAAAAAAAAAAAAAAAAAAGAAAAAAGAAAACTGACACCGAGAGAGGCTAAGTCACCTGCTCAAGTCCACACTAGAAAATGGTATTGCTGGGTTTAGAACTCAGGCCTGACCTCTCCGGGGCCCACCTTTTAATACAGTGTTGAAGGATGTGGGAGGTGAGTAGGGCAGCAAAGGATGGCTTTCATCATTATTTTCAAAAGTTGATTATAAGTTTGTAAAATAAAGCAGAGTGTTTAGACATATCTCACTTAGATATATTAAGTGAAATGAGATTAAGCCGTTTCTGGTCTTCTGCTATGGTGGGCTTCTGTGTTCTCTAAGCTTGATTAACACAGCATTTCAGTGTTAACGGGCTCGTGGCTCCAATCAAAGATCCTACCTGCTGGTATTCAGATGCAGTCACTCTGAGAGCAAGGGCATTTATTAAGCATCTACTACAGGTTAGAAACTCTGCTAGTGCTTTATGTGTGTAAAGGGGTGTTTAGAGGGCCTCTTCCTGATG
This sequence comes from Macaca fascicularis, assembly GCF_037993035.2. NCBI lineage: Eukaryota > Metazoa > Chordata > Mammalia > Primates > Cercopithecidae > Macaca > Macaca fascicularis. The sequence continues at coordinate 102,762,404 of NC_088377.1, read as the reverse complement.
CCTTGGAATTGGTCCTGGGCCCATAATAACAGAGGCTATGTGTTCATGTTTCTAACTCAGGGAAAGCTTCCAAATATTGGGGCCAGGCTTCCTAAGACTTGGCAAACCCGCCTCACTACAGTCAGTCCCTCATTTCCTCCAATCCTTCCTGCTTTAGAGCCCATGGAATGAGGATCCTGGGAGCTTTGGCTTTGCCTGTGTTCCTGGACAGCTAAAGGAAAGGGAATTACTAGTTCCTTAGTAATTTTATTAGTAATTCAAGAGAATTACTAATAAAAACTGGGGCCATCTCATTCATTTGTTCCTTCACTCATGCACCAAACAAATGCCGTGTGTGGAATGCATCCAGTGTGCCAGGTGCTTGTGATACCTCAGTCACAAAACCATGGTCCGTGCCCTCATGGAGCTCGTGTTTGAACATCTTCTCAGGCAGTGGACATGCTCATTTGCCTCATGCCAGCCTGTGGTAGAAATGCAGGTGCGGCCACGCATCAAGAGGCCTCCTCAGTGGGTAGGTGGGTTGGAGCCTTCTTGTCAGTGCCCATCTAAAGGGCTCCTTCCAAGCAGGAGGTCCCTGCCTGTACAAAGCAGGTCTGTGCCCCTATGGAAGTTGAGAGAGATGTGGACAAAGGCAAGCTGGAAGAAATTTCTCCATCAGAAAATAGTGGGGTTGGGGAAAGGTGCCAGCAAGAGGGACTGCAAGGCTCTCTGAGGCCTCACATGTGGTCCCTTGTGAGATACAGAATACCCCCCGTTTTCCTAGGGAGGGATGCAGGTGTCTTACCTGGTCGCAAGTAGATTTTACTAGAATACTCTCCCTAGCCATATTCACAAGCAGACAAACTAACAAGGCCTCCTCTTCCTCCTTAGCCTAATTAAATCCACCTGGAGAGACAGAGGGCATGGCCTCCCTTTACACCCACTATCCATCTGAATTACCTGGACAGGACCCGGAGTCTTGATCACGCCAGTATGAAATTGTCCCCAGGCTCTCTTCTAACACTTCCCAGAGCTGCACTGTGTCTTCCTGAGTGCAGTGGATCCAAGGTGACATTTACAGGAGAGTGCTGATTTGATCTCGCTTCTAGGAAGCAGGGTAAGGCTGAGGTCCTTGGCCTTGACAAGGCAGGACCCAAAGGCCAAAGGTTGCTATTTAAACCCAGTTTCCAGCTGACAAAGTTAATGTTGCCAACGTTGATAATATTTAAAAAACATTTCCCATAAGCAGGATGATGCTGCTGCAAGCCAGACAAAGAAGCACCCACTGTCCCCCGGCAGTTCACTACATGCTTGGAAGTCAGAGTAGAAAACTTCAGAGATCACTTTGTTTTACTTAGAAACTGCTTATTTTTCAAAGTTAAAAATAAGCAGTTTCCAATTTTTTGTTTCTACTGAGCTGCTCTGTTTGTTATCTATTAAGTGATCAAAATAGGCAAAGGCTTGCTTTCGACATTTTTTCTTTTTCTTTTTCTTTCTTTTTTCTTTTTTTTTTTTTAAAGATGGATTCTTGCTTTGTTGCCCAGAATGGAGTGCACTGGTGCAATCCCAGCTCACTGCAGCCTCTGCCGGTAGGGTTCAAGTGATTCTCATGCCACAGCCTCCTTAGTAGCTGGGATTACAGGCACGCACCACCACGCCTGGCTAATTTTTGTATTTTTAGTAGAGATGGGGTTTTGCCATGCTGGCTAGGCTGGTCTCGAACTCCTGACCTCAAGTGATCTGCCCACCTCAGTCTCCCAAAGTGCTGGGATTACAGGCATGAGCCACCACGCCCCTCCTCTTTGAACATTTTTCTCACTCCAACATTTAAGGAAAAGAGAGGTTCTTAATTACTGACAGGAAGGCGATTGCCCATTTTTCTGAAACTCAAAACCAAAAGTGCAGTAAGATTGATCAGAGGATTTGCTCTCTCTGGAAATACTGTTCTTGCCATCTTCAAGCAAATGGCGGCTCACTGGTAGAAATTTCAAAACCTGTGCTTAAACTGCCAAATTCCTTTCCTCTGCTGTTCCCATTTCTCTGTAATGATGGCCCCAGAAGGGAGGCTCGGTGCAGGCAGAGGCTCACTCTGCCTTGGGCAGCATGGAATGTCTCACCCTTGACACACACACACAGAGCCAGGTTCTAAGGAGGTCCTCCATAAACATTTGTGGATACATATTTGTGGTCTGCGTCTGCAGTGCATTTACCTTCTCTATTATAATTCACATTAGTCCTCCTTTGTCTCTCTAACAATAGAGAAGGGTAGGGAAACCTTTTTTGTAACCTAATTTCAAACTCATCACCTATTTCTTTCATTACCACCTTCACTATTTAGAGCAAGCAAAGCAAGTCTTAGGTCATCATTTTCCCATTAGGGAAGGACAGCAAGCGTTCACTTTATATGAATATTCTTTCCCTTTCCCACAAAGTAATGATCTAAGACTTATAGCTAGCGGGGAAAAATGGTGTTCTTCCCAACCTGGAAATGGCATTGCTCATTAAGTGACTGAGGCTTGCTGAATCCTATGCAAATCAGTCCTGATGAGCCTTTAACTAATCTGTTTACAAACCAGACCTGCTAGACAGGCCTCAGTGATTTTCTATCAAAGCAAAAAGCACTGCTCTTTATGGGGATCTGGCTGTCCCTGAATGGGTAGTTTAAACATAGACTCTTTCCTTCAAAGTAAGATCAAAGGCTTTATGACTCCTAAATGAGTGCATTATTTCCACTTACTACCTTCTTGTTTGCAATTTGTGTTTATTAACAGCACTGTCTCAGGTTTACTTTGTGACTTACTAGTTTCTGAAAACAGTATGGCAGTTTTATGGACCACAGTATACATTTGTGGAGATTATGTAGCATATAATACATAGAATGGCCCATCAGACAGGACATTAGGCAAAGACAGTTCTCTGCAGAGATGACAATGCCTGTCCATGCAGAATACATTCATGATTTTTTTTTTTTTTTTAAAGAAACCATCTGGCATAACAGGGCTAACACAAGAAAAGATTCCCCAACTCTCCAGATTTGATAACTCTTTGACCACCTTAGAAGAATTTTCTTTGAAATTTTATTTCTTTTGAAGAGAGTAAGTTCCTAAAGCTGTATTGTTGGTGAGGGAATGCCACTAGTACTTTTCGAGGAGAAGCACAAACAGGTTCTTTTAGAGAACAAGCAGATTGTTTTAAAAACAACAAAGATTCCAGCATGTAACTAACCACTTAAGAAACCCTTCTTTTAGTCCTTCAGCCAGCAGCTTCCCAGTGCGAAGACAGAGGTCTCTATCGTCCCTGGTCCTAACACAGAGATTAGAACCCTGTCCTTCACTCCCACTCTCCAATTCATCTTAGGAGGATAAAGCTGCCAAGAAAATTGCATCTTTTAAGATTTGTAGTGACTCAGGTATACAGGCTTCAAGGTGTCACTGACCTATAAAAGGGACTAGACTAAACTGCAATGAGTACAGTGCAATGCAGGGAATATCCAGCTTTGGAAGGGGCAGCTTTTAATGTCACTAGATGGTCCAGCCAGAAATTAAATGGGATGGCCAGGAAAGGCCATAATCAGGGACCAAGCCACTGTTCAAAGTCATATCAGTTTTTAATAGATTTTTTTTTTTTTTGGACACTGAAGTGAGCATAAATTCACAAGGATAAAAACACATTTGTCAGAACCCCATGGACAGACCCCTACCAATCCAAAATGAATTGGGCTGAAAGTGGCAAGCTGGACAATAGGGAAACTAAACCCATCGTAAATCTTCTCCTTAAAAGTCTCTTCCAGCTTATCACCTTCTAAGCGTCCTTGATGGCCCAGTTCTGCCATTGCAACTTTGAAAAAAAAAAAAAATCAGAGACTACGTATTAAACTCAAGTCAGAAAAGCACGCCTGCACACACAAGCAGAATCAGAAATTATGTTATAGAGGCTGGAGAAATAAGACATTCGAATCACAAAGTGACAAACACAAAAATTTTTAACTTGGAGATATGATGACTCCTAGAACTCACAAGAGGAAAGTAGTCTGAACCGGAGCGCATTAGGCTGTAACTGTATAATAAAACATGTTAATGAACATTTATACTGGACTATAATATGGCAGTTGAGGTACAGGATATAAAGATACTCTCCCTCTCCAGCAGTTTGTTTTATGTTTCACTCTAGGGTAGTAGTCTGTATCCTGACTCTTGTTTATGTTAACTGTTTGCATCTCTTTGTCTAAGACATAGATGTTTCATCTCTGAGACAGAGGGTCAATTCTAGGCAAAGTAAAAGCCAAATAAATGAGTTAGGAGTTAACTAGTAGAGCATACTTACATTAGTGCAAATAAGCTATCGGGTCTCCCTGGTCATCTTGGCTCATTAAAGGAACAAAACTAAACCAAGCAAAGAGAATGAATCATGTTTATAGAGAGTGGTCCTCAGGTCAGGGTTAAGGTCATTAAGAGGAGGGATGGAGAGATGAGATGAAAGCTGCATTTGCTCTGGAGTCTCTGGGATTGGAACTCTAAGGTGAAGTTTCTGGAAAAGGTCTCAAATAGTCTAAAATTACCATAGACTACTTCAATTCTATCCATAAATGGTATACAAACGAAGTTCAAGAGGCACAAAACAAATGTAAAAGACTGGTGAACTTGATATCATCTGAACTCCTCACAGGGGATGAAAAGCTCCATCTGGAAGTGAATTAACTCTTTCAGGGCACGAGGCTATCTCTTAATGGTGCTGGGAGGAGGAATTCACTTCCAAAAGGCCCAGACCATCATTTTTACAAGGAGAACTGGCAACAATTATGCTCAATTCATATGATTAAAGGGAAAATAGTGAAAAGATTTTAAGTTTTGATTTGACAATGTCCATGAGAAGTTTTCCACTCTAAAATCCTGTTTAGTATTGACACAGTATTTATTCTAACCTACAGTAATCCAAACTCTAAAGTATTTTAGGCATTTATCATTTTTAATGACTACAGCAAATGCCAAATTTTGTCCTTTTGAAGATAAAATGCTACACTCAAAAAGTCATGGGATTTGCATCTACAGCCAGGGCTGAGAAGCATACCCCAAACCTGCTTTTGATTTTATGAGTCTGGCTGTGAAGAAGGTTTCCATAGTTTCTTCCTCTGCCAATGTCATTATTTCACAGAGAGGCCTGCCAAAATGCAGCTTGAAGCTAAGCTTATGTGTCAGGTTTATTCAAGTGGCTCATTCTAGATGAGCTTTCTTGCTATCTCTTTACCAGGCATGACGGACCATCATTAATAAAAATGTATTGATCTCTGAATCTATTCCTGGCTATAAAAAAAACCTTAATAAATGAGATGGCTATATGAGCAATAAATAATACCTAACCAGAGAGAGTCCAAAAACTGTCAGAAGCACATGCCTCATGTTTTCTTAAATCCTTAACTACGGGGAATCAGAATTTTAGAGCTAAAACAAACCTTAAAGATCAATGGAATGCCCTCATTTTAAAGAGAAGGAAACAGATCTACAACACACACAGCTTAGTGCTGACCTAGGACTAGAACTCAGGTCTTCTGTCTCCCAGCCCAGGAACCATTCTTGTAACCAAGCCATTCGAAAGCACTCCCTGTAGGCTGGTTGCAAAGGGCTTCTGATTTACTGTGTTTTCCTATTAATGCTCTAATCTGAATAAAGAAGTCTTCATCCCCTTTAGATATTCTTGAATTATTAAGTGATGAATACAATTACATAGCAAAAGGTCATCTTCAGTCTGTCTGCCACCAATGAGAGACGACTCCACTTGCGCATCGGTATGATGGACACGCTAGTTTATGGGTCTGACACCTTGCATGGAATGTTACAAATCCCTATGATGTCCTTAAGCTCCCTCTTCAATTGAACTGAAAGATGGCTAAAAACCCCACTCAGGCAGACGCCTCTCCATTGGCTGGCCATTTGAGAATGCTCAAGGGTGCAGTTACCGCAGCTGAGGCTGGTAGTAACTCGCGCTGTTTTCCTGAGCAGCAGCAGGCTTCTGACAGTAGCCTGGGTAGAATTTATGCACATGGATAATTTTGCCCCATTCTCTGCTCGGATTTGCCTTTCTTCCCCCTACAATGTGGACATATTATACACATTTCTGATTGCTTAGAAAACAAGATTGAACTTTGTGTAATGTGAAGAAGGGCTGAGTGGGCCCAGTTCATTTGGTGTTCGCTTTCATGTGGACTGGGCTGTGGCTGAGCAGTGTGCTCCATTATAATGGTGTCAGATCAGCAGGATGGCAGAGTCTCTCAAACACCTATTTACAGATTCCCTTGAATAAATCAAACCTAGATTCTTCTGAGATTCACCTCATGTCTCAAGGTCTACATAGCATGTTATGTAAGATGACATTTGCAACTGCTGTGCTCCATAAGGGGAAATAGGTGCATGCTTTACTGTAGGCAAGTACATAAAAGTTTAGACTAAGCTTGCTACCAAAAATGCATACTTTCTCTTTTCCAGAATTTCTCCAGTTTTAACAGCATAAGCTAAACTTTTGACTAATAAACTTGGTCTGCTAAGCAAGAGTCTTTAAGAAAATGTTTATGCAGTCAGTAATTCCCCTAACATAAATGTAATGCCCGAGCTTTCACTCATTCATTTATTCAAACGCTTATTGAGCTCTTACTTAATGCTAGGTGCTGAACTCAACGCAAACCTCAAAGCTGACAGGACATATTCTGTGCCGTCCAGGAGCTCACAGTCTGGTGAGGAAGACAAATGAGCAAACCTGGAAATATAATGTAACAGGGCAAGTCCTGTGATGAGAAAGATATCAACAAGGAGCTATGAAAACAGAGTGGCCACAACTGAGTCTGAAGTAGCTGAGGAAGGCTTTTTAGAAGATAACAGTGCTGAACCAGTCACAGTGCCAGAAGGGGCGGTGAAGGGCATTCCAGATGGAGGAAATGACATGTGCAAATGTACTGAGGTGTGCAAAGCATGGCAGGTTTGGGAAAAGACGTACTGTGGGCAGTGGTGCCGGTGAAATAGAAGCCCCAGCAGGAGGGTCTTGGAGACCAGACTGTATCCTAGACTCAAACATTCTAAACAGGGGGTTGGCTGGATTGGCTTTCAGTCTTAGAAAGACCTCTTCTGCAGCAGTGCTCAGCAACTGGGAAATAAAACCAGGCTGGTGGCCAAGAAGCAGCTTTAAATCTAGAGTCAGAAAGCTTAGTAGCCGCCAATGGCTGGGGGCAGGGAGAATGAGGAGTGACTACGAATGGATCCAAGGGATTTTGCAGGGGTGATGGAAATGTTCTAAAATTGAATTGTGATGGTTGTAAAACTCTAAATGTACTAAAAGTCATTCATTATATAAAAGGAGCAAATTTCATTGTATGTACACTGTACCTTTAAAAAGCTGTTAGGAAAAATAAAAGGTGTCACTGAAGATACTGAAGTACCCTAGATCAGGGGTCTCCAACCCCCAGGCCAAGGACTAGTACTGATCTGGTCTGTGGCCTGTTAGGAACTGGGTTGAAGGGCAGGTGAGCGGCCAGCCAGTGAACAAGCAATACTGCCTAAGCTCTGCCTCCTGTCAGATCAGCGGCTGCATTAGATTCTCATAGGATCCTAAACCCTATTGCGAACTGCACATGTGAGGGATCTAGGTTGTGCGCTCCTTACAAGAATCTAATACCTGATAATCTGAGGTGGAACAGCTTCATCCCAAAACCATTCCCCCAACCACCGCCCATGGAAAAACTGTCTTCCACAAAACCAGTCCCTGGTGCCAAAGAAGTTGGGGACTGCTGCCCTAGGTAAGAACTGGTGAGGGCCTATAATAGGCACTAGATATTTAGGATTAGCTGTGGAGAGTGGGTGGAGGAGTGGAGGAGTGGAGGAGTCAGGGATGGGTCCTGAAAGCCTGGGAGAAGTCATGGGGTAGGACCAGAAGGAGAAGCAGGGCTTTGGGGGAAAATGAGGAGCTCAGGTGTTGATATGCTGAGTTCAGGTCCTGTGGAATGTACACCTAGAGCAGCATTTCTTAAACTTTGCCTGACTCGTATTTTGGGCAGGATAACTATTGTTGTGGCTGCTGTCCCATGCATTGTAAGAGGTTTAGCAACATTCTTGGCCTCTACCCACTAAATACCAGTAAAATGGACAACCAAAAATGTCTCCAGCCATTGCCATGTGTCCCCCCTGGCAAGCAAAACTGCCCCAGTTGAGAACCACTTATCAAAAGATCTTAACTCATGATATTTTCCTTAGGCTTTTTAAAAATTGAGATGTAATTCACTATTTTCAAATATACAACTCAGTGATTTTAAAATATATCCACAAAGTTGTGAACCATCACTATTCCAGAACATTTTCATTACTCCCCTCAAAAAACTCCATATCCATTAGCAGTCATTCCCCATTTCCCCCTCTCCAGTCCGAGGATACCACTTATCTACTGTCTCTGTGGATTTGCCTATTATCTGATACTTCAGATAAGTAGAATCATACAATACGTGGCCCTTTGCGTCTGCCGCCTTTCACCTGGTATGTTTTTAAGTTCATGTGGTAGCATGGATCAGTACTTTATTCCTTTGTATGGTCAAGCAATCTTCCACTGTGTGGATATAACAGTTTGTTCATCCAATCATCAGCTGGAGGATATTTGGATTGTTTCCACTTTTTAGCTATTATGAATAATGCTGCTATGAACATTTGTGTATAAGTTTTGTGTGGAGATATTTTTTTCCTTTCTTGGTTATACATCTAGGAGTGAAATTGCTGGATCATGTGCCAACACTGTTTAACCTTTTGAGGAACTACCAAGCTATTTTCCAAAGTGGCTGCACCATTTTATATTCCCAGCAGCAATGTATAAGGGTTCCAATTTTTCCATATGCTTGCTATCATGCGTGATTGTCCTTAACTTACATCTTTTGTTTTCATTTCCAGAAAGCATTTAATATTAAGCTAGACTGTTTATGACAACTTCATAGATGAGAAAATGAATGGTCAGTAGAGGGTGGCTTGCACAGGGTCACACGCAGAGGGAATTCCTTTCCAGCACAAATATTTTGTTCATGTTGAAAACTGTATAATTAATTACAATTCTATTCTTCATGTAAGATGCTGACAGGCTGAAATGTGATCTGATCTGTTTTTGCTGGTTCCTTTAATTTGCAGAGATTTGGCCCAAGTTAAACCCCTTCCCTCTCAACTACTCAAAATATATCATTTAGCAAGTATCTTCTCTGTTGTGTCATTACTTTCCCCCTCGTTACTGGATCATTCCACTTCCATCCGTATAATCCCATAATATTTCCTATTTAAAAAATATAATAAAACTCTTCCTGACCCCTTATTTGCTGCCAATGTCTATCCTATTTGTCTGTTCTCCTCTGCAGCAAAGCTCTTCAAGAATTCTCTAGTTTCCAATTCCTCTCCCATTCTCAATCCAGGTCTCATTTCCAAGACTCCACCAAAACTCTTGAAAAAGTCACCAGTGATAGCTCTTTTGCCAAATCCAAATGACTCTCAGCCCTATTACTCATCAGATCATCATTCCCTCCTTAAAATACTGTTTTCATTTGGCTCCTGGGACACTGCTCCCATGTTTTTTCCCTACTTTGCTGATCTCTCCTCTTCAGTCTCATTTGCTTATCCCCCCCCATTTTCCTAACCACTGAAGTTACAGTAACACAGGGCTCAGTCCTTGGACTTTTGTTCTTTTCTTAGATGTCTATTAGGCATCTCATATAAATCCCTGACTTTTTTCTCCTAAACTTCCTACAGTTCTCCCCAAATCTTCCTCCCACGATCTTGCCCATATAGGAAATGGCAACTTCTTTCTTCTACATTCTCAGGCCACTGACATGGGGTTATCCCTGACTCCCCACTTTCTCTCTCATGCCATCCATCAGTTAGTAGCTCTGTTTTGTAGGTTCAGAATCTAACCACCTCTTGCCTCCTTCATCATTTTAACATTCTGATCCCAGCTACCACCTCTCAACTGGATTATTACTATTGCCTCCGAATTGGTCTCCTTGTTTCCAGCTTTGCTCCTACAGACTCTTTTCCACACAGCATCCAGAGTGATCCCTTTAAAAAAGTAGGTCAGATCACATCAATCTGGTGAAAAACTTTCACAGGCTGCTTGTGATAGGTTGTTTGCAAAAAGACAACCATAATGCCCCTCTTCGTGTCCACACTCTCATGCAGACCCCTCCTATGCTGATTCTGGGCTTGGCTATGACATTTGCTGTGGCCAAGGGGAAAGTACCAACATGAAGCAAGCGCAGGCTTAGAAAGTCAAGGCTTGTCGTCTGCTGCTGCTGGGATGCTTCCAGCACTATGTGAACAAATTCATACTAGACTCCTGGAAAATGCATGACCACATGGAGAGAAGCCTCAACCATTCCAGCAGTCCCAGCTGAGCAAAGCCAAACTAGAGACTTTAGCTAGAGATGAGCTGGTCTAGACCAGAATAATATGGCCAACCCACAGAATCTTGAAAAACAATACGTTTGTTGTTTTAAGCCACTAAATTTTGGGGTAATTTGTTATCCAGCAAAAGCTAAGTGATACATTGCCCATTTTGCTCAGAATAAAAGCCAGTGTCCTAACATACACTGCAAGGCCCCGTATGATCTGGCTACCCTCATTCTGAGCCACTTCACTTATAGCCTGCCTGTTACTCCTCATATTCAGCAGTGTCCTACCTCAGGGCCTTTGTACTTTCTGTTCCCTTTGCCTGGAATGTTTGTTCCTCAGGTACCTGCATTGCTTACTCCCTTACTTACCTCTGCTCAATTGCCACCTTATTGGAGAGAACTTTCCTTATCACCCTAAGAAAATACCCCAGCACTCCCTATCCATCCCCCTTATTCTGCTTTTTCTTTTTAGTTCTTATCTGAAAAATACATATTTCTTGTCTGTCACAAACACATGAGACACCAGAACTTATGCTCTGCAAGGGCAGAAATCTTGTGTCTTGTTCATCACTGTATCCCCAGCACTTTTAATAGTGCCTGGAATTTTTTATCACCAGGAAAATGATGAAAGCAATAATACTTCTGCCAAATTTGGTGTCTAGGTCTATTACCTGGAATGTTGCTAGAGGCTGAGGTGGGAAAAGTGGTGACTGTGCTCCATATTGGGGCATGTTACATTTAACACAGGCTGAATTCCTAGAGAACTGATGACCTAAAACACATTCAAACGAATACTCAATAAGGATTCAGGTAAAGCAGCAAAACACTGGCTTGCCACTGGCCAACTCAGAGCTTTGTTCCTTTTGACCTCCCCTCCTTTCTCTTTATTCCCATCCTTTCTCCATTAATGTGAACGTCAGTTTGTCAGATCATTAGTTCACCAAATGATGGGGAAGAAACAAAAACCAAGAAAGTATTACCAGTATAGAAATTTATTTGAATTCAAAATAATATGGCTATATTTATAATAATATAATAATTATCTAAAGCAAATATCATCATTGGCTCTGAAATGGGTCTAAAGATGTCATTCTTTTCAAGTCAAAAAAATACGTAGTAAGAATGTACAAGACAGAAAAAAATACAAAAACAAGTCTGCTGAGTGTTGGGAGTTGGTGAGGGATATCCTACCATATTGTGACTGAGTCCAAATAGAAAACATGCTGCAACAGTTCTCCTGCTTTATCAGCTCCCTGGAAAATAAACCAGTAACCCTGGTAGTGCAGTAACCATTTGGTTAACAGCACAAACTTCCTGATGGACACAGATAGTAATTCACTGCATATCCCTTCTCTAACTTCTCTCTTCACACCAATTCCTTTAAGATGGGTTTCATCCGGTTGACAAAAGATTTGCTTTTATTTGTAAAGTAAAGCAGATAATATCCTGATTGGAGGATTCAACGATTTAGTTGAGGATGCTCAGGGATCAAACTTTGTAAAAGGTCAATTCAGCTAGTTAGCAGAGACTATCAGTGGCTTGCAGAAAAAAAATTCAGATGTTTGTTAAAAAGACAAAAAGAATAAGTGGTTAAAAATGGGTGAAAAAATCCTAGAGATTACTGTGACCTAGACAATCAAAAGCAGACAGGTGACCTTTGATTAAATCCATTTACTTGTGGAGTGAGCTAGAAGGAGGCTCCAAGACAGAGTTTGGTTCCCAACAGTGTCCGTGGCCAAAGGGCACACTCAGAAGGTCTCCTCCTCTCGTAGGAACTGGAACACAGATGAGAAGTCTTTCTTTGAGTAGCCCTTTGCACACATCATCCTGTAGATCTGATGGGCCAGACTGCCAAGAAGGATTGGGGTCTTTGTGCTGGTAGCAGAGTCTTGTGCCAATCCCAGATCCTAAATCAAACAAGAGGAAGAGAGAACACATTGAGACTGGTAGTAAAGGCTCTTTAGAACTGTGGTTCCTAATGTTTTGGTTTCAAAGAAGAAAAAATGTAATCTGAAAAAATAAGATAAATACTATGGTAAGTTAACATTTTTTAGTAAGTGCTTTCATATAATTGCAAAACTGCTCCAGACAGAAACCTTGATTTCTCTTATATTTTTCCACCTTCCACAATACCTGTTTGTTTCACAGATTTGAAGAAGAAAAAAATTTCCCTGTGTAATCTTATCTGTGGAAATCTGTAAGACTGACAAAATTTTTTTAAAAGATTCTTAAATGAAAACAAAGAGAAATAAAACTGCAAAACAGGAAACAGTTATAAATATTACTTCATCCAGTAAATATTTGAAGTGTGCTGACAATGTGCCAGAAGCTGGGATAAAATGATGAGCAAAACAGCCACAGCCCACCCAAACTCACATTGTGTTAAGGAGAAAGACAAATAAACATGGTATAATTGGATAGGAGGAGTACTATCATGGGATCCAAGGAAGCAGGGTCTGGGGTGCTAGGAAAGGTGAAGAGAAAGAGACAGTGAAGCACAGACCTGGAGCCAGGTGAAAACATCGGGGTGGCAGGGAGGTGGTGGGCAAGGAATAATGATCCTGGCAGACGGAACAGCAAATGTGAAGGTTTGTAAGAGAGAGAACAAGAGGGAGAAATGAGTTCAGCATGATGAAAGCAAGGAGTGGGGGATGGGAAAGGAAATCAGTCTGGTTGAGGCAAGCAAAAGCCAAGGCATCTGGGGGCTTGTTAGACAAGTTGCAGGGATGGACTTTAATCTCGAAGTAACTGAAACTACTACAAAAACTTCAAAGTAGAAGTGACACAATCAGGATTTTACATTTTAGAAGCGCACTCTTGCTTTGTTGTGGAAAATAAAGTGGAGAAGATCAGGCTGAAAGACAAGATCAGTTAAGATGTATTTGTGGTACAACACACACGAGGCTCAGCCAAGGTACTGCTAGCAGGGGAGGAGGGATGGATTCAAGGCATATTCAGGAAGCAGAATGAACAAAGGTCATGGGGAATGAGGGAGAGTAAGCCAAGTATGGGCACATCTTGTCTGTCTGACTATGCTTCACTTTATCATGCTTCACAAATAATGCATGTTTGTTTTTGTATTTTAATAATCAAAGGTTTGTGGCAATCCTGCATTGAGCAAGTCTATCAGCACTGTTTTTCCAACAGCATGTGCCCAGCCATGCAGCTGTCACATTTTGGTAATTCTCACAATATTTTAAACTTTTTCATTACTATTATTTCTGTTATGGTGACTGTGATCAGTGACTTTTTTTTTTTTTTTTTGAGACGGAGTTTCTCTCTCTTGTTGCCCAGGCTGGAGTGTAGCGGTGCAATCTTGACTCACTGCAACCTCCGCCTCCCAGGTTCAAGCGATTTTCCTCCCACAGCCTCCTGAGCAGCTGGGATTACAGGCATGTGCCACCACACCCGGCTTTTTTATTTTTAGTAGAGTTATTTTAGTAGGGTTTTGCCATGTTGGCCAGGCTGGTGTTGAACTCCTAACCTCAGGTGATACACCCGCCTCGGCCTCCTGAAGTGCTGGGATTACAGGCATGAGCCACTGCGCCCAGTGATCTTTGATGTTATTATTGAAACTGTTTTGGGGTGTCACAAAGCGCATAGAAGATGGCAAACATAATCGATAAATGTGGTACACATGTATTCTGACTGCCCTGCCGCTGAATGGCAGCTCTCTCTCTTTCAATCCTCAGGCCTCCCTATTCCCTGAGACACAAAATATTGAAATTAGGTCAATTAATAACCCTACAATGATCTCTGAGTGTTCAAATGAAAGGAGTCAGCTGTCTCACACTTTAAATCAAAAGCTAGAAATGATTAAGCTTAGTGAGGAAGTCGTGTAGAAAATCAAGACAGGCTGAAAGGCAGGGCAACTAAAACAAACAGCAGAATGCAAAGAAAAAATTCTTGAAGAAAATTACAAATGCTATTCCAGTGAACACATGAATGATAATGTGTTACTGCTCCCTATTGGCCTTACTGCTGATAGGGAGAAAGTTTGAGTGGTCTGCATAGATCAAACCAGCTACAACATTCCCTTAAACCAAAGCTTAACCCAGAACAAGGCCCTAACTTTCTTCAATTCTATGAAGGCTGAGAGAGGTGAGGAAGCTGCAGAAGATGTGTGAAGCTAGCAGTGATTAGTTCATGAGGTTTAAGCAAAGAAGCCATCTCCATAACATAAAAGTGGAAGGTGAAGCAGCAAGTGCTGATGGAGAAACTGCAGGAAGTTATCCAGAAGATCCAGCTATCGCTGATGAGGGTGGCCACACAAAACAACAGATTTTCAGTGTAGATGAAACAGCCTGCTGTTGGAAGATATCATCTAGGACTTTCACAGCTAAAGAGAAGTCAATGTCTGGTTCCAAAGCTTCAAAGGACAGGCTAACCCTGTTGTTAAGGGCCAGTGCAGCTGGTGACTTGAAGTTGAAGCCAGTGCTCATTTATCATTCCAAAAATCCTAGGGCCCTTAAGAATCACGCTGAATCTGCTCTGCCTGTGCTCTACAAATGGAACAACAAAGTCTAAAAGAAAGCGCATCTGTTTATGGGATGGTTTACTGAATATTTTAAGCCCACTGTTGAGACCTACTGGTCAGAAGATTCCTTTCAAAACATGACTGCTCACTGACAGTACACGTAGTCACCCAAGGGTGCTGATGGAGATGTACAAGATTAATGTTGTTTTCATGTCTATGAACACAACAACATCCATTCTGTAGCCCATGGATCAAAGAGTCGTTTTTCAACTCTTATGTGAGAAATATTTCGTAAGGCAATAGCTACCATATATAGTGATTCCTCTGACAGATCTGGGCAGAGTAAACTGAAAACCTTATGAAAATAATTTGCCATTCTAGATGCCATTAAGAATATTTGTGATTCATGGGAGGAGGTCAAAATATCAACATTAACAGGAGTTTGGAAGAAGCTGATTCCAATGCTCATGTATAACTTTGAGGCCTTTAAGACTTCAATGGAGAAAGTCACTGCAGATGTGGTGGAAACAGAACTAGAATTAGAAGTGGAGCCTGCAGATGTGACTGAATTACTACCATCTTGTGCTAAACTTGAAGGGATGAGGAGTTACTTCTTACGGATGAGCAAAGAAAGTGGTTTCTTGAGATAGCTCTACTCCTGGTGAAATGACAACAAAGGATTTAGAATATTACACAAATTTAGTTAATAAAGTAGCATCAGAGTCTGAGAGGACTGCCTCCAATTTTGAAAAGTTCTACGGTGGGTAAAATGCTATCAAACAGCAGCACATAAATCTTCTATGAAAGGATGACTCAATCAATGCAGTAAACTTAAACTTCATTACTATCTTATTTTAAGAAATTGTCATAGCCACCCAACCTTCAGCAACCACCAACCCTGGTCAATCAGCAGTCATCAACCTCAAGGCAAGACCTTCCACCAGCAAAAAAGACTTATGACTCACTGAAGGCTCAAATAATTGTTAGCATTTTTTAGCAGTAGAGCATTTTGAAATTAAGATACGTATATTGTTTAGACATAATGCTACTGCACACTTAATAGACTACAGCATAGTATAAATGTAATTTTTATATGTACTGGGAAACCAAAAAATGTGTGTGACTTGCTTTGTTGTGGTTGTCTGGAACTGAACCCACAATATCTCCAAGGTATGCTTGTGTGGTATCTAAGTATATGTATTCTTTCTTTTTCTTTTTTTTTTTTTTTTTGAGATGAAGTCTCGCTCTGTTACCCAGGCTGGAGTGTAATGGCACGATCTCAGCGGACTGCAATCTCCACCTCCCGGGTTCAAGTGATTCTCCTGCCTCAGCCTCCTGAGTAGCTGGGCTTACAGACGCGTGCCATCACGCCTGACTAATTTTTTGTATTTGTAGTAGAAACGGGGTTTCACCACGTTAGCTGGACTGGTCTCGAACTCCTGACCTCAGGTAATCTGCCCACCGTGGCCTCCCAAAATGCTGGGATTATAGGCATGAGCCACTGCGCCTGGCCGTATTCTTACTTTTGAATCAGAAACAAACAAAAAAACCCACCCTCAACTGGGAGAAAATAGCACTGCAGAAATCTGAAAGTTAGCTCGTCTAAAAATTATTTTCTACAGTTGACAGCACAGACTTTCTAAAGTTGAGATCTCAAATAAGAGAAGGATGACAATCTGCTTTTCAAATGACTTAACTAATTTTTACATATAAATCCATATATTAAAATGTTAAAGCAGGAAGATGTATTTGGAAATCTATTATCAATGGGAAAATCCTCTCTTCTTTTGTGATGCATATATGCACTGCCAGTGTATTATCAACAATGAGAAAATTCTCACTGCTCTCATTTAAGAAGTTGGTAAATTAACCTAAGTTTATGATGAACCAAATTTTACCAGCTCATATAAACAAACCCAAGCGCGCGTGCACACACACACACACACACAGCCTGGCCCATTCTTCTCATCCAAAAGGCCAGGAATAAAAATGAACAAGATAAGGATTTTCATCTAAGCTAGGTTTTTACTCTTTTAGTGAGAGTGAATATGCTAGTAATTTTGCCTCTTCTATGAGACATATGCTTTATTAAGAGAAAGAGAAGGAAAGTGTTATTAGACCATGAAACATTTCTCCTTCTCTCTTGGTTAGTGTCTACATTTACCATACCTTAGCCATGAGTGTTGTTCCAAATCCACCCTGATAGTTATTAGCCGAGGGAACACCGTCCATCACTCCAGGCACAGGATTGTAAGTGTCACTTGACCAACACCGTCCTGAGCTCATGTTTAGGATTTTAGCCAATAGTTTTGGGTCAAGCCCTAACCTGTCAAAGGTCAAAGAAAAGAAGTGTTAAGTGTCAAAATGTACAAGTCGTGCGTGACTTATTTATGTATGGGGATGCTCCATCTTCTCTCTCCATTTATTATATGTCTTCTAAAATCTAAGCAGATTGATATGAGAGTGAACAATCCAATTTTGAATTATAGGGTACTAAACACTACTGGTTAAATAACATTTTTGAGCCAGGACCATTTTGCATTTAGAGAAAACCTATGTTATCCTATTATTCAGGAAAAACTAATATATAATTGCATAAAAGTACTATTGCTTTATCACACTCATGGGTTTTCTAATCTTTGGACATTACTACATTTATGTGTCACATAAGAACCTTAAACCAATATGATAATTTAAATTCTACATTCTTTACCCACAAATGATATATTTCAGAAAGAAATATTGACAGATAAACGATGCATCATGGGAGTCTGTGTGAATGCATTTATATGTATGTTTATTCCTTTAGTTTTTATGAGAATAAATGCAAGAGATGAGCCAGGAGCTGTAAACGAGCTTAAGAAAAGTTATTATAAAAGAAGACTTTTTTGCTGCAAACTTTTCCTTACTTATTAAATCTTTATTAGACAATCTTGCTTATGAAGCAAGTCTGCACAGAGTTGTGACATATGCTATCTATTCAGAGACATGCATTATAGTTCTGGGTCAACTGCTGATAAGGTTACTGATCCTGATAAAACAAAGCTTGCCCAAGCGGAAACATCATTTGTTCTATCACTGGGCTGATGGCAGAAACGGCTGTTCAGTATGGACCCTAGAAAAAATAGAATCAAAATGCTCCATTACTTGGATTCTAAAGATAAAATGCAGTTTGGGAAGCACAATTTTGCTAAGTATCATTGAATCAAGTTTCAAATAAAACTTTATACCTAGCAATTTATTTGGTTTCTTTTATACACAGAGCCATTATGAAACAATTGTCATAAAAGCTTTCCGCTTTTTCTTAAAACCAACCTCTTCCAGAAAATAAAAACACTGAAAAGAGACACTTATGTAAATGTTAAACAAACTATGCATCTTGGCATGCTTAGATTGTTTGTGTGTCTAAAACACGTCTGTTTATTTCAAAATCTGAATATCATGGCCAATAAAACATTTTTTTCAGATGCTAGAGCAGGGGGCTGAGGCTAACAGCCAAAAATATGTATGGTATTACCACATAATACAACTGTTATGTAATCAGGCTTTCAAGGGGTAGCTGTGGTTCCCAGACTGCTATGTGGCATATCAAGTATCTGAATTCATATGGTGGCCCATGTTATAGTGATGGGTTTTACTAAGGATTATAACAGATACAGAAACTCAGTCTAAATCGGCTATCATTCATTCTGTTCAACTGTAGATTGCCAGAGAGAAACCCAACAGTTTCATTCATTCTTTTATAAAGATCCAAGTTCACTCCATGTATAGTTTGCTACTGATGCTTGCTTTCTCCTTTTAAATAAGATTAGGCTATCAGTATGCTATTGTAGTATATCACTTAGGAAAAGATAAAGCCAGTGTGCTTAGTGAATAATTGTGAAAAGTAAAACCACAAATTAACAATTAGTTAATTCGTTATACCTGGAAAGTACAAATGTTCAAGAATGCATACATCTAATATGCTCCATAAGGAGAAAATACTTTTAAAGACTCCAAAACGTCGCTTTCTCCCTCCACTTGAAATACAATTTCAGGGCTTCCTAATTTAGATCTTTTAAGATGGTTCATCACATTTAAAGCAGCAGAATTCCTCCCTTCTTTCTAATCTACCAGGTTACACTCAGTAGTAACTCACAAGAGCTTTTACGGCTAAGGAAATTCTCTTCTATAATATTCAACAAAATGGTGAGCAAAGCTAATTATCCTAACTTTGTAAAACCCTACATTTTTCTTGAATGTTCAAGGAAGAGTACTGCTACTGATTGATGGAAACCCTTTGTGGTGAACACATTACAATTTAGAAGCATCCTGAGGGGCACACACAAAAAAATCAGGCGGCAGTTTTTCATTCTCACTTTTCAAATCTGATGCTTCCCCACCGTGCTGATTCCCTTCAGGAGATAGTTACTCCCTCTCCACTTCCCTCCCCCTGCCCCCACCCATAGCAAAGTGTATCATTAAAAACAGCAAGTTAGAAGTGTTTTGCATTTCATCTTTCTGAGGATTCTTTCTCTGGCACATACATAACTGACAGTTAAAATTAGACATGATATTAAAATCAGTTACTGAAGTCCTCTGTTTTCCACTGTGCCCAAGGCTTGTAATGGTCTGAAACCAGCTAGAATACACAGTAATTGTCATTCAGAGTCTATCCTAGAACGTCATGCTTCACTGGAGAAGACTGAGTTTCCATTCGAAATCAACAAATTAATCCAAGACAGGTATCTGAAAGGGCAAGTTTAATAGGAAGCAGCTACTGGGCTCTCAACCATGATAAAATGTTATTGCTGTTTCCCTGTAAATTGGCTGGGAACATATGATACTTTCTGCATAAGAGCCCCACTGCTGTTCAGAAGATATACAGCTCAAGCCATCAAAAGAATGACAGTCTGTCAGTCCCCATAATAACTTGCCACTGGATGTGGTTCGAGAGTGCATGCGTGCATGCATGTGGCTTTACAATTGCTGGAATGTTCTCTGATATAAACAGAATGAATTCATTGCTCTGACTGCATATATAATGCATCTCAAATAAACGTCACTGTGTCAAATCTACTCACCTCTAAAACATAAGAATTTTAAATGAGGTTTTGGAATAAGTAAAAATAATGCATAAACTGTAAAAAAATTTTAAAAATTAAACATTTGCCTTCAATGTAACCAAGACTTTAAGGGCCAAAAAAGTTTGTTTATATTATCTGTGAGTAATCTATACTGTCTGGTTTTACGAAAGAATGAAACAAATTATGTCACTAAACTGGGATGTTTATATATCACAGGAACATATCTGGAAATGAAACATCTAAGACCATGTCAGTTTTAATTAATCACTTATCCATCAATGTTTACTGAGATCTACTATACCCAAGTGCTACACGTAGTGCAGCCAAGGAGACAGTAAGAAGGAAGCTAAGAGGAGGCTGTGCCAGTCTGCCAGGAGGGCTGAGTTAAGACCCACCTGGATAACTTTTACTTTTGGCAAGAGACTCACTCATTCACTCCCCTACCTCCTCCCTCCTCTCCTTATTTATCTGACAAATCTTCACTGGGTGCCTAATACCTGCCAGGTATATTCTTAAGATATAGCAATGAGTAAACAAACCATTCCCCTTCATGGAGCTTCTAGATGGGAAGACAGGTAATAAACAGACAAATAAATATGTAATGCCAGCTAGTGAGACATGTTAGGAAGAAAAAGATTAAAGTACAATTTAATTTCAAACAATAACCACCTCACCACAACCACAAATATCATTACCACATATCAACACCTACTATGTGCCAGAAATTGTTTTACGTGGGTTAACTCACTTAATCTTCACAACAACCCAGTGGATAGATGTAATTATTTTTGTCACTTTATAAACGAAAAAAGCTTAATTATGTGGGACAGCTTGGATGCAGACCTACATGCACGCCCAAACACATGCTATTGTATTGGCTAGTAGTTAACTATTAAGTAGGTGGTGAACTTAATACGTATTGGTATACGTAGGTAGTAAACCAATACGTATTGGCTAGTTGTTGATAAAATATGATGGCATTTTATCAGTTTATTAAGAAATCTGTATGATAAGTGAATGATTTGGGTTGACATAGTCTTAGATGTTTCATTTCCAGATCTGTTCCTGTGATACAAACATCCCAGTTTAGTGACATAATTTGTTTTGTTCTTACGTAAAACCAGACAGTATAGAGACATACAAAGAACTTTCTGGCCGTTTACAAATTACAAACCTTTGCCATCTGTTATATTTATTAGGGTACACAACTAAGGCTCCAGTCATCACATAAATGCAAAAGCAACATCTTCTAAGGGCAGTATGCAAGAAACTATTAATAAAACCACACTGGAGGGAAAGTTCTCATCTTGAACAGCTTTCCAGAAGTTCAGCTGCTTCAAGCTTCTTTTGGTGGAAGACAATACAGTGGGTGCTGGAGGAGCCTGGGCCTGGTTGGTAATGCAAATAACTTGTTATACTACCAATATATATATATTTTAAATCAATTTCCAGTGGAGCTGGTAATTTAAAACAACAAAACATTATCAATGTTGTCTCTATGTGACACACAGGAACAAAACCTCTCTAATACAAGTAGGGTTCTTTCAGGGCCATAAAACTATGATTCTAATGCCTATGTAGGAATGCAATTAGAAAGCAGAAAGGTCTAATAAAAACGGAATCTCAAAATATATTGTATACCATATTTTGTACTCTTTTTTTTTTTTTTTTTTTTACAACATTTAAAAACTTTGCTAACATCCATAAAGACTCATTGTAAAAGAGCATAGGGTCAATAAGAATTTTAAACTGTAAGATTTTATTCTTCATTATTTTTAAAAAAGTGTTCCAGAAAAACCACTGATTTATGAGAATAAAATTAATCAGAGATGATCACTTCACAGGAATGGGTGACTCAATTTGTAAATGTTGACATTAATGCTCTGAAAAATTTCACTTCAGAGTGGACAGAATATAAATGTGGCTAAACCATTTTGATGCTATACTACTTTGTGGGAATTTACTACTTGAGAATTTATGCTTGCTGATGCCAATTTTCTCTTTCACCTTGCAGAGCTCAATAAATCGTGGCTGCTCTCTATACTCTATTAGAGAAAAATCCTGTCACTTTAAACCATGTCTGTAAACCATGGAGAAAAGACAATAGCAGAAGCATTCATTTTTAGGGCCTTTAAACCACTGAGAATCTTTGTAAGATAAAGTGGTAAAATCCTCATGTTATGAAAATAAGCAATTCATTGGTATAATCTGAAACACGAGAAACTTTTACATTATTTTTAACAGTTAAGTACAACTAGTGAGTTTCTGCCTTGTGTTCAGACTTTTAAAATATATTTTATGTTATATATATCAGTATATATGTAGAGTTTTAGAAAAATGAAATATTTAAAAGTTTCATATTTCTAAATAATAATTTTGTCATAGTTGATCAGAGCCAAAAATAAGGGAAACTCTGTTAATTGCTTCTGCTCTCTTACATGTCTTTTTTTTTAAATCACTTTTCATTTTCTCCTTGAAAACGAACCCACTACAAGTGAGTGGGCAAAGAGGGAAAGTTGTAGTACAGTATAGCCTAAGTTCATCCAGCATTTTACTTTATATAATCATTTATATCCAGAAAATAAAAATAAAATTCTAAACATACATATGCATACCAATCCTGCTGTCAACACCAATTGTATATGTAATTTATGTTCCAGAAATGTACATTTTCCTCTTCCATGAAATTAGTCTAGAGAATGAACATGAAAACAAGTTGCTAGTAACCAGTTTTTCAATTATAAGTGACCCATATCCTAAAACTGGCCACAATACAAACATAACACTCTGAAAAGGTGCCTATATACTACCACTTTTATTAAGGCTCTATACAGACATGCTTTACCGTCTTATGGACATTCAATTTTAAAATGTAAATGGTACACGATATTGATAAACCAATTAGTGCTGATGCAAAGCAAATTCCTCTTTTATCTCAATTACAACATGACAACTTAATAGGTCAAGATAGTTAAACATCTGAGACAAGGGCAATTCAATAAAATAACAGCATCTTGATATGGTAATTAAGAGGAAATGTGAATCCGTTACTGTGTTTTCAAAAATATCTCAAGTATGTTGGCTCTTTTTATTACTTTTATTAAAAGCTGTGCTAGGAAACACTATTCTGTTTTGTGATATATTTGGTAAGCAGTTTTGGGGAATGTGATGAAAGCAACTGAGTAAAGCATCCTGCTCATTAAGCATTTTCTAAAGTAAGCAATGTATATTTATTATTTTCATGAAATATAAAACATTCAAAAAATTAATTAGGTGATTAATCATATGTAGCATTACTAACCCAAAAGATTAAAGGCTAAAATTAAGACATTAACCTTAAGCATTTAAAAGATGATCATCCATAGGAAAAACAGAATTCCTGAATCACTTTAAGTATGCCATTTTAATAGAAAGATACATACTAATGCAAAGTAACTAAACGACAGGCAAAATAAAATGAAAGAGTTATACATATGAACTGCAGCTTTATGAATGCTATCCAGTTTTTAGCCTGAGAATGAACCACTAAGAACACTTTTAGGGCAGATTTGGGGGACCATATTTTTAAAAGGTACATAAACTAGTCACATGGTAGCATACCACTTGAATTCACTACACACTAAAACCATGTCTTATACAAATTTGTCCCGACATTGCCAAAGTATGTTTAAATTTTATAGTAAAAATGTTTCTTGCATTTCAACATAATAGAAGAAATGGGGCTCCCATATAAAAAGGATAATATAACTTCAAATGCACAGGCAATACATTTTATGGCTATGGCAAAAAGTATTCATGCTCTCCTGGGTCCTATTGCTTGTCCAATAAGCAAAGTCTGTTCAAGTTGAATAATGAAGTACTTTCAAAATGTTCTTGGATCAACTCATTTATCTCTCATGAACATCATTTTTTAACATCAGAAAATCAAATAGGAAAGCCTATAAAAATGTTAGTATAAAAATGTACTATTCAAACCTGATTCCAAGATTCATAGTTTCAGCAGTTCCGATCATACTAATAGCTAACAGCATGTTGTTGCAGATCTTTGCCGCCTGAAAATAAATTGAGTACATATTAAATATCTGTATTTTCAAGCTATAACTCACAGGATGTTTTTCCTTGCCCAATTCCAGGGGCTACGTTCTAAAAGAAGTAACATTCAACTGTTGATTTTCTCGAGTGGGGAAGAGAACATGATGCAGCCTGGCTCCCTCTGAACCTCATGCTATCCCAGAGCAGACTTGCAGGTCTCCTCCACTAGGTAATACATTTGCCTATGTGAAAATTTATTTTTCACATCGCTACTACGGGCTCAGCACTATAGGGTACAACTGCTCTTTACAGGATGTAACTTACAGTCTAATTGGGAAATGGGAGTAATATGCTATATGAAAAGGCAACAAAACAAGTGGTGAATTGTAAGGTAGAAGCTATAAGAGATAGGAGGAGGAGTTCAGAGCAACACGATCACTGAAGGCAGGAAGAGAGAGGAAGTGGAACCTGAAATCATCCTTTAGGAGGCCAAGGCAGGATTTAAACAGGCAAGAAAGGGAAAGAAGGAGATCCGGGGAGAAGGGTAAATATATAAGGATTAAATATTTTACATGGGATGTTGCTGGGGAACAGTAAGAAAATTGATTAATATGCCTATGTTTTAAGGAATAGTGAGAAATTTGATAGTTAAGACTGGGGCAAGAACATGTCAGCTATGAAAGCTAGGGTGTAGAGTTAAAATTTGACACGGTAGGAAATTGGGATCTATTCAGAGTTTCAGAATGGGGAAGCACTATGATGATACAAGCATCTTGATGGAGTTGGTCTGGGTTATGGTGTTGGACTGAGGGGTAAATTTGTCATTCAGGGACTTATTAGGCCCCCCTGAGCAGTAAACTAGGTATGAGACACTGAAAGAAAGGGTTGGACCAGGTCCTGTGTTGAATGGAAATGAAGGTCAACAATGAGAGTAATTTGAATCAATACAGCTTGGAGACTGTGTAAGAATATGGAGACAATAAATATATCTAAGATAATACCAAGTCTAGAGTGAGATAGAGTCCTAGTGACTAGGATAAAAGCATTAAGAGGAGGAGTGACAATGTGTGTGTGTGTGTGTGTGTGTGTGTATTGGGAGGGGGAGGGAAACAACTAGCTTGATTTCAGTGTTCAGTATTGTTTAATCGTCTCTGTCAATCACCTCATATTTCTAAATTAAAGTTACTTTTCAAGAAAAAGTTTGAAGTCCATGAGTTATTGCTGCCTGATTGTACTACAAATAGAGCTATGGCAAGTACAGTTGACCCTTGAATGATGAGGGGGTTAGGGGTGCCAACCCCCGGTTGCAGTCAAAAACCTATGTATAACTTTTGACTCTCCAAAAACTTAAGTACTAATAGCCCACTGTTGACTGGAAGCCTCGTCAATAACACAAACAGTTGATTAACACATATTTTTACATGTATTATATATTGTATTCTTACAGTAAAGTAAGCTAGAGAAAAAATGTTACTGAGAGAATCATGAGGAAGATAAAAATATATTTATTATTCATTAAGTGGAAGTGGATCATCATAAAGGTCTTCAATCCCATCATCTTAATAATGAGTAGGCTGAGGAGGAAGAGGAGGTGTTGGCTCTTTGCTGTCTCAGGGGTGACAGAGGCAGAAGAGGTGGAGGTGGTAGAAGGGGAGGCAGGAGGGGCAGGCACACTCCGGATAACTTTATGGAAATTGTAATTTCTATCAGACTTTTCTGCTGTTTCATTTCTCTAAAAACGTTTTTGTATGGTACCAATCCGTCTTCCACTGTTTGCTTTATTTTCAGTGTCTGTATCATAGAAAGGTCCATGTTGTAAAAGAAGTTGAAAGGAGTCTTTAATAAGAAACATTCTGCCTTACTGTCTAATGTCCATTTGTTTCCTGGCACTGCTTTCAGTACATCATCTTCCTCCTCATCTGGCACTGTTCAGAAGCACTCATCTCCATCAAGTCTCTTCTGTTAATTACTCTGGTGTGGTGTCTATTAGCTCTTGAATTTCTCCAAGATCCGTATCTTGAAAGCTTTCATACACTCCCCACCTTTTCTGCCATATGCACAGTCTCTTTAGTGATTTTCTTGATTGGCCCTGCCATAAATCCGGTGAAGTCCAGTACAACATCTGGACACTTTTTTCCAGCAGGAATTTACTGTTAGGGACTTGATGGCTTTCAAGGTGTTTTCTACAATAACAATGGCATCTTCAGTGGTGTAATCGTTCCAGATTTTCATGATGTTCTATCAGGGTTTTCTTCCACAGTGACAATCCTTCCCATAGAGTACCATGTGTAATAAGCCTTAAAGGTCCTTATGATCCCCTAATCTAGAGGCTGAATTAGGGGTGTTGTGTTTAGGGGCAAGTTGGCCCCTTGGATGCCCTTCAGTGTTGAACTCATATTATTCTGGGTGGCCAGGGGTACTGTCCAATATCAAAATAGCTTTAAAAGTCAGTCCTTTACTGGTAAGATATTTCCTGACTCCAGAGACAAAACCATTGATGGAAACAATCCAGAAACAGGGTTCTCACTGTCCAGGCCTTCTTGCTGTACAACCAAAAGACAGGCAGCTGGTATTTATCTTTTTACTCAAAGCCTCAGGAGTTAGCAACTTTATAGATAAGGGCAGTCCTGATTACCAACCCAACTGCATTTGTACAAAACAGGAGAGTCAGCCTATCCTTTCCTGCCTTAAATCCTGGTGCTTGCTTCTCTTCCCAATAAATGTCCTTTGAGCATCCTTTTTATTTCCCCCCATCATAGGGCACTTCTGTCTGGATTAAAAACTCATTCAGGCAGATATCCTTTCTCTTCAATTCTTTTTCTTTTTTTTTTTTTTTTGAGATGGAGTCTCGCTCTGTCGCCCAGGCTGGAGTGCAGTGGCCGGATCTCAGCTCACTGCAAGCTCCGCCTCCCAGGTTTACGCCATTCTCCTGCCTCAGCCTCCCGAGTAGCTGGGACCACAGGCGCCCGCCACCTTGCCCGGCTAGTTTTTTGTATTTTTTAGTAGAGACGGGGTTTCACCGTGTTAGCCAGGATGGTCTCGATCTCCTGACCTCGTGATCCGCCCGTCTCGGCCTCCCAAAGTGCTGGGATTACAGGCTTGAGCCACCGCGCCCGGCCTCAATTATTTTTCTTAATGGCACCTGGGAACTGTCTGCTGTCTCTTGGTTGGCAGAAACTACTTCGCTTATTATCTTGACATTTTTTAAGCAAACCTCCTCCTAAAATTATCAAACCATCCTTTGCTGGCATTAAATTCTCCAGCTTTAGATCCTTCATTTTCTTTTTGCTTTAAGTTGTCATATAATGACTTCACTTTTTCTTGAATCATATTAGATGTAAGTATGCCTTTCTATAGCAATCCTGCATCTACATAAAAGCTGCATTTTCAATGTGAGATAAAAAGATGTTCTGCAAAAAGTGCAAGCCTGCTGGAGTAGCTGCAGTGATGGGTTCATGACTATTCTTTTCTTTTTTTACAATGGTCCTTACATTGGATTTGTTTATCTTGAAATGGAGGGCAAATGCAACCGCAGACCTCAATCCATGGTACATATCAGGCAATTCAACTTTTTCTTGCAATGTCATGACTTTTCTCAGCTTCTTGGGAGCACTTCCAGCATTACTAGTGGCACTTTGTATGGGTCCTATGGTGTCATTTAAGGTGTATGGTATTGCACTAAACATGATAAAAAATACAAGAGAATTCCAAGAGATCGTGTTTACTATGATACACAATTTACTGAAGAGATGAACCACTCAAAGATGATTAGTGTCACATGACATTTTATGTCCAACACTTGTAACACGTGAGTTCACTGCAATAGCAACAGGAGGTGGCCACAAAATTATTAGAGCAGTACAGTATTACTATAGTTAATTTTATGCCATTATGATTTAATACTTCTTTTCCCAACTGTGAATGGTGCCATGTATGGTCTATAAGTGTTTGTAAATTTTGATAAATTTTAAATCTTTGTAACAGATTTGTGCATATTTATAAACTAGCATCTATCTACATATAATGCGTTCATGACATATCTAACTTTTTCTTAATTTTTTTGGTATTTATAGGCCATGTGGTTCATCTGTTTTTTCAAACTGTCACAAATCTTCAAAAAGTTTTCAATATATCTATGGAAAAAAATACATGTATAAGTGGGCCCACGGAATTCAAATCTGTGTTGTCCAAGGGTCAACTGTAATTACAAAATTAGGTGGAGGAAAATAGCAACTCAGAAACAAGCACTTCAAAATAAAAGCAGTTTTAAGGATGATTTCAGTAGTTGCTGGGATGACATGTCAAGATCCTAATAATGAAATTTTTTTCCCTTTTTTCTTTTTTTTTGAGATAGGTTCTTGCTCTATCACCCAGGCTGACTGCAGTGGCTCTATCATGGCTCACTGCAACCTTGATCCCCCACCCCTGGGCTCAGGTGATCCCCCCACCTCAGCCTCCTAAGTAGCTGGGACTATATAAGTGTGTGTCACCACACTCGACTAATTTTTTTGTTTATTGTAGAGATGGGGTCTTACTATGTTGCCCTGGCTGGTGTCTAACTCCTGGGCCCGAGTGATCCTCCTGCTTCAGCCTCCCAACGTGTTGGGATTACAGGCATGAGTCATCGCATCTGGCCAATAATGGAAGTTTTTTTAATAAGTTAATTGACTGATGTCTGCTTAAGCCCACCAGGAATGATGCAAAACTAATTTATTCCAAATAAATTTTTAAAAATCTGAGCAAAGAAAGAATCCAAAGGTTGAAGAAAGAAGAATAAAAATATGGTCAGGAAAGAGAAAGGAACATTAGTCAATTTTACATCATCAAGTCAAGGTCATTAATGTAAAAATCTTACCTGCCCAGTCCCAACAGCTCCACAGTATACCACGTTGGAGCCCATGCACCCCAGCAACTCTTGGGCAGCAGCAAATTCATCTTCAACTCCTCCCACCATAAACGTGAGGTTCCCAGATCGTGCAGCTCCTACACCTGAATCATTTGGGGGTAAAGGGATAGAAGCAAAAGAATACATTTCTTAAAATTTTTAGGCATATAATAAAATTAGAGAAACCAACTAAAAACATCCTGCCTCCAAACTGTATTTTTGCCAGGCATGTATAAGATACTCTAAATCTCTACAGAAATATTCAGCAATCAAGTATCACCCAGATTAATCACAAACCAAAAGAGACATATAGATTCAGTCGTACTCTGAATCTCAACTCACCTTAATCATTTCGGCACAATCATGGCCTAACAGATAAGGGAACTTAAAATGTAAATATTATTATTCCCATGCATCTATTATTCTCCTAAGAAACCTATTAAGTTACAGAAAGTACACACAAAAAAAGTTTTACCTGGGCCCTGATCAGCAAAGGAGCAGCCAGAGAGAGGTCTGCTGCCCACGTTTGGATTTGGGGTTCTTGCTCACTCACCCACTCTCCAAATACTATCTATAAGTGAGATCTACAAAGAGGGAGACCTGGCTCTTTGTTCCTTAAACAAGTAGGCATTTCAGATGGTAGATTCTTTTTTTTAAAGCAAGAAAAACCGTTGCTTATTTTGACTGATTATTCTCATGTGTACTTTTCAATATTATTTGATTTTTCTTTTCCTTCCTGCTATACATCTTTTGAGCAATTTATTTTTAGTGATATGAGCAAGAAGAAGAAATAAACTTTAACACTGACTTCACTACTCCTTAGTAACTTTTAACAAAGACTTAATGCATGTTCATTCATTCGAGTGACTGGAGAAACAACTTTTTATTTAGCACAGAAAATATGATCTAGACTTGTCCTAAAAGAAGAGGAAGAAGCTTCATTCATCTAAATTTTTATTAACTATAAAATCAAGAGTATTATTACTGTTTTTAATATTCAAAGAAATCTTGGTTCATAATTTTCAAGCTAGGCTTTATTTTTCAAAACTTCCCAGGCAAGTATGTGGAAGAACTTATTTTACAGTACGGTAAGAACAAAGAAACTGTAATTGTCTGTAGTATATATCAAATCTGGCCATTAGAATAGACAGCTGCAAGTAATGGCCTGCTTTTGAATTTAATGTATTCAATGAAATACCGTATTTATGTTTTTTAAAAGCCCAAGTGAAGAAATACCTATTTCATTCAAATTGTGAATATTTTGCTTTCTATTTTACAGTTGATACTAGTCATAGCCAATGATTAAAAGTCAAAAAAAAGTCAGCATTATGCTAGCCAAACAATCTTGGAATAGTGAGTGCCCACATGTTCTGAAAACCTGAGATGCTCATGCATATAGTTAAATTACATTATTTTGCAATATCTTCACTTTGAAATGGATTATATACAAAAACCCAATTTATAAAAAATGCATTCAGTTAGCCAATCTATGTCATTCAAACATTCTTATTAACATTTAAGTGACCGTTGTTTTGTTAGTTTCTAGTTTACTTTATCAAGATGGTAAACCATTAATGTTTTACAATTATTTTGCTCAATTTCTATAGCCATTTTTATTTAAACCATATAACCACCATTCCTCCTAATCCTGTTGATCTCACCTAGAGAAATTAAGTAGAAGATTTAAGTCAAAGCTTACAAACAAATCCAGCACTATCCATCATAGATCAATAGCTTTGCTTTGTATTTAGATTACAGACTGCTAAATAGCTTCAGAGTCATTTATTTTAAAAAAATAAATTAATGTTGACAGTGATTCTCAGCTGGTTAGTCTTTTGACAGGTGTACTTTCTCACTTGTTCAAACACATATTTTAAAAAGCAGAAATAAGTTGCTTAAGCAAGAGAAGACCACAAAAGAAAGAATAGTTTATCTTTTAATTCAGAGGTCTGTGGTAGTTCGACTCTTTCCTCATATTGATGTGGTATCATAATTATTTCCGACTTCATCATAACCTACATCCCAAAGTAAGGGTCTAACTAAAATGGGTAATTCTAAAGTTTTGACATTCCTTGGAACCAAATCTTATCTTCTCATACATATTCCTTTAATCATACAACACTATCAAGCCTAGTCCCTCTGCAAAGGCAGAATTAAGACCTAAATTAGCTAGGCATGGTGGTTCACATCTGTAATCCCAGCACTTTGGGAGGCTGAGGCTAGTGGACTGCTTGAGCCCAGAAGTTTGAGACCAGCCTGGGCAACAGGGCGAAACCCCATCTCTACAAAAAATACAAAAATTAGCTGGGCATGGTGGCATGTGCCTGTAGTCCCAGCTACTCAGGAGGCTGAGATGGAGGATTGCTTGAACCCAGAAGGTGGAAGCTGCAGTGAGCTGAGATCATGCCACTGCACTCCAGCCTGGACAACAGAGCAAGACCTTGTCTCAAAATCAAAACAAAGAGACCGAAATTATCCTGAAATAAATGTAAGTAACCATTTTGAACTTAGGAAAGAATATCTAGAAAGCTGTGACTCTAAAGCTGTGTAAGACAGCTTATGGATTTCAGAAGACATTGTATAGATTTTTATGTCTATCAAAAATGAAAAAATTTATTACAATGACATGCCATTTTGATTCAAGTCCATTTTCTAAAATATAAAAACACAGAATGCATACTCGGGTAGCTGCTAGAATACTGGAAGAAATATTTATTTTACTACATATTTTAGTAATTGTATATACAAAACCAAAATCCACCCTGTGCTTAATTCTATTACAGCATTTATCATACTTTATTAAAATCTTGGATTTTCTTGTCTGATTCTTCCATTATAAACTTCCCACAAAGTCAGCACTGGGGGCATGGCTTGCCAGCATCCCCATTATCTATTATAGTGCATGATATACTCAACAAATGGTTGGTTGATAAATAAACTAATAAGCATGGTAGAAGGGGTAAAATATCTGGAGATGTTATATTTTGTTTTGGGGATGCGCCACTTGCTGGCAAATTGTGTGACAAATTACTTAACTTCTGAGTCTCAGTGTATAAAACAGGAAAAGTATTAATAACCTCTTCATAGATTGGCTGTGAATATGTAAATGTATGCTGTAAAATAAAAATGCTATTTATTTTTTGAGACAGGGTCTTGCTCTGTCACCCTGGCTGGAGTGTAATGATCATAGCTCACTGCAGCCTCAACCTCCCAGGCTCAAGCAATCCTCCCACGTTCAAGCAATCCTCCCACCTCAGCCTTTTGAGTAGCTCGGACTACAGGCATGTGTCATTGTGCCTGGCTATTTGGTTTTTTGTTGTTGTTGTTGTTGTTGTTGTTGTTGGTAGACAGGGTTTCATTTAGGTTGGTCTCGAACTTCTGGGCTCAAGCAATTCTCCTGCCTTGGCCTCCCAAAGTGCTGGGATTACAAGCATGAGCACCCTGCCCAGCTAAAAATGCTATTTAAATGTAAGGGCTTACTACTTTTTAACTTGAATTTGTGAAGTGGACATTTTCCTATTTAGTTACTTAAGCCATTGTCTTCTCTGGGATAATTTTAGCCTCTCTTTTTAAGTATTAGTGGGTTTGGGCTGCACCTGTAAATAACAGAAGCAGGGTGGCTCAGGTTAAGTAAAACTTTAGTGGTCTACAGCCATTATGTTAAGATGACATCACTGTGAAGACTTCTTGCAAAATCTTTCACTGGCAGCATAGTGAATGGTGAAGACACAAGAAATCTGCATTTGTTTTATCTATTCAACACAATTAACTGGGCACCTACTAAGAATCAGGCCCTGTGGTAAGCCCTTGGGTGAAGGATGAATCACAAATGTCCCTGCTCCTAAGAAGTTAGGCACTGGTGATTCAGCCACTTCTCTCACTGTTCGTCCCTACTACCCTGGTCTGAGCCACAGGTAACTCCTGCCTGGATTACTGCAATAGTCTCCTACTTTATTTCCCTTCTCCTCTTGTCTCTGTAGTCTGTTCTCCATATAGCAGCTAGAGGAATCCTCTTAAAATATACATCTAGTTCACCCAGCTCATGTTTGTTCCCTATTCCCAACCCTCCAAAGACTTCCTATCACTCTTGGTATAAAATCCCAAGTCCTACAAAGCCCTACATGACATGGCTCTGGGCTACCTCTCCTATTTCATTTCATGTCATTCTTCCCATCACTTGCTGCTTTCCAGCCACCCTGCCCTCCTTGCTGTTCTTGAAACAGGTTA
The DNA here is from genome assembly GCF_037993035.2 of Macaca fascicularis. NCBI lineage: Eukaryota > Metazoa > Chordata > Mammalia > Primates > Cercopithecidae > Macaca > Macaca fascicularis. The sequence continues at coordinate 102,729,345 of NC_088377.1, read as the reverse complement.
AGTATGCTCCCATCTCAAAGCCTTGAACTGGCTATTCCTTTTGCCGGAAATATTCTTCCCCCAGATATTCATGACTGGTATAGTTTAGTTCATTGAGGCCTCTGTTCAAAATTCACCTCTTGAGAGAGGCCTTCCCTGACCCCACTCAACCTAACAATCTAAAATAGCATCTCATCGCTCTCTCCTTTTCCTGCTTCAATTTTATTCATAGCATTTATCACCTCTTTAACACTTTCATTTGTTTCTGGTCTGTATTCCCTAGAATAACACTAGCTCCATGAGGGCAGTAATCGTTGGCTCATTCACTCACATCCACCAGCTCTAGTACATAAGAGATTCTCAGGAGGCAAGAGAGAAGAAAAGTCCAGGAAACAGACCACAACTGTAATACCATGTGATAACTGCTCTCACAAGATATGCACGAGATGCCAAGGATTACAGACAAAGCATTTCTATCATTCCAGCAAGTCATTAAATGCTGCTCACCCTGTTTCTTCATCTAGGATGTGAAGTGGTTAGAGAAAATTACCACTGAATTCCTTTTAAGGCTTTGAAATTCTATAATTTTGGGTTTTCAAGTTCATAATCATCCACTTTCCCACATTTATTATATTAACACACAAAACTATGGCATGTTTTATTTTGTACAAAAAAAAAAAGTTCCAAATGAGAAAAAAAAATTTCTCATGTAACTACATTAACCCTAAAAAGCCTAAATATTTGTGGCTGCCGTTAGTGCTTTTTCTAACACTTCCCTGTGATGATGTCTCTAGTGTTTCTCTCCCATAATACTAGAATCGGAAACACTGAACTCATTTGTACAAATACATGTTTTTGGCAAATGCCCAAACCGCGCAAAATGGGTAGCTGACTACCCTGATTTTAAAGTGATAGACATCTGTCACTTCTCTTGGTAATCTGTTTTGATTTTAGTAAGCCTTATAGGGGAGAAGCACTTTTAAATCTAAGCACAAATCCTCTAAATCAGCCTCTCTCTCTCTCTCTTAAAAAAAAAAAAGGTATCATAGATGACTCCATTTGCTAAGCTACGTTCCTTCTTCCCTTCCACACCTACTTATAGTTGACATCAAAAATGTGATCACTGGAGATCCATTCTTCAGTGGTCCTCAACCCTGAGAATGAGGAAGAAACAATCCTTGTTCTCAACGAGTTTGAAATTTTGTGCTTGTGATGCTGGGGGGAGGGAGACGTTGGAGAATGGAGGTAGCGGAAGGGATAAGGAAAATACATATAGCTAATAAAAGAGTCAGATTCGTGCTATTAGAGGGTATACAGTTGTACAGAGGTCCAAAGAGGAAAAATATCATCAGCAAATATTTATTCAGTGCCTTTAACAACTTGCTAGATCTTCGTGCTATGTGTAAAGATTCAACAAGTAAATATATGCTGAATCAAAAATAAGGACTTGTTTTCTGTTATATTCAGAAACTACTTGAAATACGACTATCACAGAAAGTCCAAAATGTAAGGTCATGGTAATTATAAAACCTAGTCTTTGCACTCAAAAAGTGCAAAATATAATTAGGGAAAGAGATGTATAACCAGAAGAAAATGCCAAAAGGTAGCATCACATACCAAGTATCAATGAATGAGGGCAATCACCACCAAATCCTGATTCCCCCTTTCCTTTCATTTTTCAACCTTCTTCATTGAAAGAATAATTCTCAGAAAGAGAAGGGGTGAAAAAACAACAAATTGTTCTTGAAGAGTAATATTCTTGCTGTCAACTGTAGGTAGGCATATAAAAACTCTGATAAGAATATAGGTATTCTGAATCCATTTGCAAATCTAGTTCAGAGCAGTTTAACTAACATGAACTGAGCAGGTAATCTGGTATGCTTTTTATTAGATGCTGAGTTCTGCCTGTTCTCTAAATGCACGTAACACTCTACCTCTCTTCACAACCAATGTGGGTATGCTTATCAGAGCAAAAACATTAGAGAGCTTTTAGAAAATCAGAAATAAGGAGAAGTTCAAGAGACCTGTACAACATAGTGATTATAGTTAATAACAATGTACTGTATTCTTGAAAATTGCTCAGAGAGTAGATTTTAAGTGCTTTTATCACACAAATAGTATGTGAGGTAATGCATATGTTAATTATTTCGGTTTAGCCATTTCACAATATGTACATATTTCAAAATATGTTGTACATGCTAAATATATACAATTTTTATTTGTCAATTAAAAAACAAAATCAAATTTTCAAAAGAAAACAAAATCAGCATTAAGAACAATAAAAAAAGAAACCATAGTATCTCACAACAAATCTCAAATATGGATCTGAGTATCTTAGAAGTCTTGGGAAACCCTATTTGGGAGCAAGCATCTTTTCCTTGAACTGAGTTCCATATTTTTAAAAATTCTCATTTGGAACTTCATGCAGGAACAGTAAATGAAGTAATGAACAATGTTTCCACATTTTTGCATCAAAAATAGTGACCTTTTTTTCCCAAGATAAACTGAATTGAAGCTTGGTTCTTGCTTTATATCCTTTCCAGGCTAATCTTAGCCTTATACCTATAAAATAAATAAAACTTAAATCACCTCATTCTAACATTTATGCTTATCTATCTCCTAATCTTTGGGCAGTTTTATTTGATATGAGAATGAAAACAGGCTGAAGTCTTAAGTTATACATTAACATGAAAATAACCAGCAACTGAACACATTATTCACTATTACTTAACATTTCCTTTCTTTTATCTGAGACGAGTCTCAATCTGTCGCCCAGGCTGGAGTGCCATGGCGCAATCTCAGCTCATTGCAACCTCTGCCTCCCAGGTTCAAGCAATTCTCCTGCCTCAGCCTCCCGAGTAGCTGGGACTACAGGAGCGTGCCACTACACCTAGCTAATATTTTTGTATTTTTAGTAGAGACAGGGCTTCACCATGTTGGCCAGGATGGTCTCGATCTCTTCACCTCGTGATCCTCCTGCCTCGGCCCCCCAAAGTGCTGGGATTACAGGCGTGAGTCACCACGCCCAGCCAACATTTTTTATATAGTCTCAAAGTTCCTCCCATTTTTTCTCCATTAAGTTATTCTTTCTGAAGTACCTATATATTTATGCTTCGGCAAAAAGGTGAACTACATAACTCACTGTACCCTCTCTTCTGTCTTGAGTTGTAGGAAGCAATGAATTTTCTCTTCTCTCCTTAAATGACCTCTGATTTTTAAATCTTTATTTTCCTTGTCAGTGAATCCTAATTACTTCTTTGGTCTCCTCATCTAACCCTTGCAACAAAAACTACCACTCAATGCACACTGAAAACTATTTGCAATGGCCAGAACGTGCAATGATTTTTCAAGTACCCATGCCTATCTTGGGCTGTTCCCTCACATGAAATACCCTTCTCTGCCTTCTTTGCCTGGCTAACTCCTGCTTATTTTTCAAGACTCAACTCATGTCAACTCTGAGAAGTATTTCATGACCCCTCTTTCTCTATCCTTAAAACATTCCTGGTGATATCTCTAATAAAGCACACTACTCTAATCAATGATTTTTCTGGTGTGTCTTATTAATATCCTTATGGGCATGAGCTGTTTGAATCTTTGCACCCAGCACATGGCATGTATCTGATAAATGTTAATTTTCTTCTTAGTAGGCAGGCAGATATCAATGGCTAATAAAATGACCAATAATCCTCATTAAGACTCATTAAGACAGTATTTTCTAGTTTATCAAAAAACTTTTTAGTATCAATGTATTTATTGTAATCTTGAAAATTACTGAGAGTAGATTTTTAAGTAACTTGACCACACCCCCCCCCCCCCCCACACACACACACACATGGTTAGTATGTGAGGTAATTAACTAGCTCAGTTTGGCCAATCTACAAGGTATACATATTTTATAACATGCACACAATACATACAATTTTTTATTTGTCAATTACTTTTTTTAAAAGCTCAACTTTGGGGCAGCATGATTCTTCACATGTGGTAATGGCATTTTCATTTACTGCTACATAAGCATGCATAAGCATAAGTGTATATGTATGGGGACATTATTATGAAGAGTTAAAAGTGAAAAACGTGATTGAGTTAAAAAACTTGGAAAGAAATCACAGGGCAGGGTCCCACCTCTTGGACAAGTTATAACAACTCTCAATCTTGGTTTCTTCATCTGACAACAGTGATAAAAACACTGGCCACACTAACTTTGACACTCAAATCAAGCAATACATTGGAAAGGTATACAGCTATTACACAAATGTTATAAAAAATTTAAACATAACAAGTACATTTATTCAGCTTAAACATGTCAAAGTCTTTGACCTAACAGTAGCAAAGAGCTGAAATTTGGAATTTAGCCTTACTGAAAAGGTGACCCAAAGAATTATGATAGATAAATAATGATGCAGGTGCTGATAACTTAGATTAACCACTCCCAAGTTACTAATAAGGAGATCATTTTCAATTCTATGGCTATTGGAAAGAAGGCTTCAAGTCCAAAGAGGGAAGAGATGGAAAACTAAAAAGTACAATTCAAATTATATTTGTCTTTAACACTATAAAAATATTGCCGCCAAAGCACTTCCATTGATATATAGCCAAACATAGTAAATCACTTAATTTACTCAAAAGAACTTAAATGTTTTAACCAGTGTGCCATCAAAAGACATCAAGAAGAGCACCAATGGGACTTGGGCTGCAATGTGAGCCATCTTTAAAATGCAATTGTTCTAATCATTTTCTACAGATGCAGCCTCACAAGGGGCTGCTGTCACAGGGACCATTTACGACTTGTTATGGTGTCTCTATTGTTTACCAGCGACATTCGCAGAAAAAGGCGACAGCTGGGAAAGAAAGCTGCTACTCAACGAACAATATAATCCCGTGAAAGTAATCAACAAATTTAAGGGTGTTAATTAACTTTACACTTTATCATGTTCAATTAGTTGTCCTTTCTAGAAAAGATTGCCGTGCACAATCAGTTTAGAGCATGCCATGTTTGATTTGTAAGTGATCACTGTTTCTGTTTCAGAGTCCATGTCAGATGTTCTCTTGGGTTTTGGTGACACAGATGAATGGCTTTGCACATGTTAGGGGTGATCTGGTTTAACATAAGCCAGCATAACATAACCCCTTGTTAACACTATTTCTGGCATTATCCAAGCTGGAAACAGAAAAGCAAAAACACTACAGCACTCTTCTGGAGTCAGATAAACAAAGTTTAGTTAGCTTTTCCTGAAATAAACACAGACACAAATACATGAAGAAATAAGCAATTTTTCATCATTATTTTTTAGAGTAAGACTTGTCTTTCAGGAGCATGTTTGGGATCATTTCCTCCCAGCAACGTCTCAAAGCTCTGCTATATTATGCACAAAGCACCACTGTATCCTCAGACTTTACATAATGCACACAGTCTTTTCTATGGCAGTTGAATAAATGTTAGGGATATGTTGTTAAGTGCTGGCTTGTGTTAAATTCTAGAATATGACTTTTAAATCCAGAAACTGTATTTCACAAGTATGAAAAATCTGGAGGAAGAATATTAATCTATGAATGCAATTTGCCTTCTCTCTTACCTTAATGCACCTGTTCCTACTTGCTAATAGGACAAGGAAAAGCTCATGATGGAGTGACAATATATTCAGTATTGCATTTTAATGAAAGTCACTGCAGCAGTTCCTCTGAATTGATAAATAGAGTTCTGCATCAAAATATTTCATAAGCCATTGACAAAGTGAACAAAACTCAAAACTGATATTTGGTAGGTGTTTATCTTTAAGAAAACAAAAGCAAGGGACATGCATCTATCTCTTTTTTTAGAAGAGGCATCTACATAGGATTGTGACACATCTTAATAAAGCTATACCTTGCTCTTAGAGACTAGCCATTTCCTGCACAATACACAAATTAAATGCATATAAATAAACTGTAGCTGATTAGCTAAAGCGTACACAAGGACAAAGCTGAACTTCTTCAAAATAGAAAAGTTGTTGACTCTGAAAGCTAATAATGTCCTAAGTTAAATATTAAAGAAGGAAATTATAGGCTATATCTGAAACAGCTGAAACCACAATACACAGCAGCAGAAAACATTAGTTTTCTGCAGAAGATCTGCAGGGAGAAGAGAAGCGGTCGATAGATCCTTAAATTGGAAGCAATAGCCGTTCTTCTAGCCCAAGTTGGCAGCTGCTACATTTGCAGACCTGGTTCATTATTTACCCATAATGACCATCAAGCTGCAGTCAAAGTCAGATCACAACAACTGTCAGCAGCTCTTTTAATTAGCCTTGCTTGAATTCAGATAAATATCACAATAGACCTGCTTATGCTGAAAGAGCAACAGAATGTTCCGCATGGAGCTGGCCGGCTTGAGGAGGACCGATGCAGTACAGAAGCCGTAAGACAGAAATGCAGAGTGGGGTTTTTAAAGGGAGGGCAAATCAGAGAATGAAATGGTTTTCTTTCATTCTAAAAATCACTTTAAAAAGCAATTCTCTGGCATTCACCTCAGATCAAGACGGTGCACAATGTTGGTTTACAATAAAACGCTAAGCTCCTGAAAGCTAAATAGCTGGAGCACAAAGAGAGTTAACTTAATGCCCCTGGAGAATATGATTTTTAAAACTCCGTCTTGCAAATAATGTAACTTTCAGCTTTAAAAGTCATTTTTATTTTTACTATTTATTTATTTGAGATGGAGTTTCGCTCTTGTCGCCCAGGCTGGAGTACAATGGTGTGATCCCAGCTCACTGCAACCTCTGCCTCCCGGGTTCAAGTGATTCTTCTGCCTCAGCCTCCCGAGTAGCTGGGATTACAAGCGCCCACTATCACAGTTGGCTAATTTTTGTATTTTTTAGTAGAGACAGGGTTTCACCTTACTGGCCAGGCTTGTCTTGAACTCCTAACCTCAGGTGATCCACCTGCCTCAGCCTCCCAAAGTGCTGAGATTATAGGCGTGAGCCACCGTGCCCAGCCAAAAGTCATTTTTAAAAGCCAAATGAGAGAGAGAAAAAAAGCCAAATAGCTTGCAATCGTTATGTCCTTCTATTTTACTTTCTTTAGGCAACACATAGTTTGTAACATTTCTGTGACAGGAGTTGGCTATTTTCCTGTAAGTTTCACATGCATCCTTTCATTCAGCATTAACAATCACAAAGTAAAACAAGGCCAATAACCAAATTCTCAGTAATCCAATTACCACCAATACCACACCCTTCCGGGTATCCTCCCATCCCTAATCTGTCTAGTTTGCTTGAGAAGAAAAACAGGCATAATAATCATGTGCCCTCTATTTTAAAGAGAACTGATTATTCACATGAGTTTTGTTATAACTTTGAAGGTAGGTATAAAGAAGTGATGGCTGTCAGAGAAAGGAGGGAAGAGAGTAAGAAGAAATAAGCAAAAGGCAAGATGATAACCTGGCAGCAAATAGTAGAAAACTGGGGACAGCAAAAAACCAAAGATTAAGAGAAGGCCGTGCTATGAAGCTACACTTGGCTAACCAGGAATTATCATCTCTTTCATGTGAAAATCCCTTGAAAATGTGGACTCTCATATTTTGGGGTTGGGGTACAGTTGAAGACGGTGCCAACTCCTACATATGAGTTGAGTATGGTCCACTCTGCCATTCTTGCTAGCTCCTCAGCCAATGCGTAGCCTTTTGCAGCCATTTCTGATGGTGCATTAACATAACATTAAGAAAGGGTAACCAGATTTGCGTGAGAACAAAGAACGCAGTACTGCTTGTATCGAGTTTGGATGCCACGTGACTATTTCCTTATTGAGCAGAAAAACACTCCACTGGGAAGTAGTTTAAAAAATTATTATGTTTTTGGGCTACTTCAAGTACTATAACCTTGGAACAAAATTTTTGTAGAATTCTGTATGTGCGATAAAGGCAACCACTGCTTAATGGTAGTAATTTAAGTGGGGAGAACTGTTCTGGTTTCACGAGAATTAATCATAGCCAAAGGAACATTTCTTGCTCTACTTTTTTTTTTTTTTAAATAAAGACTAAGCCAAATACATAAACCTATCATGGATAATGGCCTTCTCCCTCCTCAGCCCTTAACACAACCCACCTCCTGACTACATACAACTTGTTTCAGTAGAACACTGAGTACAAAGACAAGACTCAACTTTCAGTTCCAAGTCTAGAGTCAAAATTTCAACTATCAGCTAATTCTTACTATTGGCCCTTAGAAGCACAGTGAATTCAACATGTCCAAACAGCTTTTGTCGTCCTATCTTCTCCTCAAATAGACCTCAAATTGGTCTCATGCATGTCCATTCAGTTATGATATTACCATTACCCACTTATGGCAGCATTTCCAAATTTACAGTGATATAAATGTATAGATATGTATTATTTATTTGGATCACTTGAAAGACAATTCAATACTATGCCAAGAAGTTCAGGCATATAAAAAAAGTACCCAACCAGTCAAAATCTAGAGACATGATTCATGCAGTATTTGCCAAAGTAAAATAGAAGCAAATCCTTGTAAAAATCGTGTCTATCTTCTCAAGTCAAATATATATGCATCCAAGTGTGTGTCCTGAACACTTAACCTGTTGGGGTCACATGATCAAGGGTAGCCAACTGCATTTCTTTCCTTGCCCTTTCTCTTCAAGGGGCTATACTAAATAAACACCTTCAAGTGTATTCTGAAAACAAAATTTATATTAAAGATAGTCGTGAATTAGAGAATAAAGGATTTTAACTTAATGCAAAAAATATTCCACTTCGATGCCTTACAGTATTTGAAAAAATGTCCACCATAAGTTACTAATTCTAAGACTCGCTTTTCTCACTTGTTACATGAACTGAGTAATACCTGCCTTGACAGGACTGTGAAAGACTACATAAGCAATGCTTGATATACGATAGTCCTTCTGTGTCCTCTAGAAAAGTCGAGTATCTTTTTACATAGTTCACTGGGTTTTCTCTTCAGTAAATTGCCTATTATATGTTTCTCTACTTTTCTCCTGATTCTTAGTCTTTTTCTTGTTAATTATAGCAGATTTCATGTCTACTCTGTTATATATTTTGCAAAGAGTTTCCCTCAGTCTGTTGCTGCCTTTTAACTTTTCTTTTTGTCACAAAGATGTGTGTGTTTTCAATTCTTGGATCTGTTAATTTTTTTTAATGGTTTTTTTATTGTCTTGCTTCGGAAGGTTTTCCTCATTCTAAGATTTTGAAAATATTCTCTTAGACTTTTATTTGGCCTTCTTACACTTTTGTTTTAAACAGTTATTTAATCCATCTGCTATTTATTTTCAGTGTATGGGGTGAAGTAGGGATCTGCCCCCACAATGAATTGTCCTAACAACATTTATTAAATAATTCATTTCCCCACTGATCTGATTGCCTTACTCAGATTCTAAGTACCTATACATACAAGGGTCTGTTTGGGGACCTAACTCTGTCTCCCAGTCTGTCTGTTCTTGAACAAATATCATGCTGTTTTAATCACTGTAACTTTATACTGTGTTCTGATATTTATGGAGTCCTAACTGCCTTATTAAAATTTTTTTTTTGGGCAGGTGCCTATAATATTTGGGAGGCCAAGGCAGAGGATAGAGGATAAAGGAGGGTAGAAGAGGATAGAGCCTAAGCCCAGGAAACCTGCCTAGGCAACATGGTGAGACCCTGTCTCAACAAAAATTTTTAATATTAGCTGAACATGGTAACACATGCCTGTGGTCTCAGCTACTCAGGAGGCTGAGGCAAGAGGATCACTTGAGCCTAGGAGGTTGAGGCTATAGTGAGGCATGTTCACACTACTGCACTCCAGCCTGAACAACAGAGTGAGACCCTGTCTAAAAAGGAAAAAAAAAAAAAAAAAAACTGGCATTTTTTATTTACTTAATTCTCCCAGATAAGCTTAAGGTTTTTTGTTTTTTGTTTTTTAAGAAATAACATGGTTTTGCATTAAAATTTATATATTATCTCAAGAGAATGGACAGGTTTACATGCTTTCCCAAGCAGATAAGTGGTATCTCCATTTATTCAGATCTTATTTTGCCTTTATAGTTTTGTCATCTTCCTCATATAGGTCTTAACACATTTCTTGTTAAATTTGTTAAGTACTATTCTAGACCTTAGAACCTAGAATAATATTAAACTATATTATATAGTTACATATTGTCTTAGTCTGTTTTGTGCTCCCATCACAGAATATCACAGATTGGGAAATTTATAAAGAGCAGAAATGTATTTTTTCAGTTTCGGAGGCTGGGAAGTCCAAGATCAAGGCACCAACAGGTTCAGCTGTCTGGTGAGGGCTGCTCTCTGTTTCCAAGATGGCACCTTGTTGCTGTATCCCCTCCAGAAGGGAGGAACATTGTGTCTTCACATGGCAGAAGACAGAAGGGCAAGCAGAACAAACTCCCTCCATGAAGCCTTCTTATAAGGGGGCCTAATCCCATTCAGGAAAGGAGGAACCCTCATGACCTAATCACCTCTTAAAGACCCCACCTCTTAATATCTTTACATTGGCCGGTAAGTATTAACACCTGAATTTTGGAGAGGACACATTCAAACCGTAGCACAATATACAAGAACTAAGTATTACTTGAAGACTACATAAGACTTGTCTTTTAAAACCATCTTTACTTTGTTCCTCCTTAGTAATGGCTGTTAGAATACCTTTGGTCATTGGAAGTTTACTTATGTGTTTACCTCTTCTTGAATCGATTTTGGTAACTTATTTTTTCCTAGAAAATCACCTATTTCCTCTGGACTTTCCACTTTTCTGCCCCCAAACTTATAATTCCTTATTTCATCCATATCTGTGTGAAATCTCTTATCTTATTCTTGATGTTGATGGTTTCTCTATTTTTCTTGGTGAAACTTCTTAAAAGATTTGTCTTCTGAAAGACCAGTTCTTGGTTTTATTCAACGATTCTATTTTTCTTGTTGCTAACTAATTTCCTAATTAATTCCACTTACCACATTTGTCACATTTATCTTCTTATTTAAATAGATTTATATTTGTTTTCTTCTAGTTTATTGAGTTTGAGAGGCTCTGCTTATTTTCAGTTTTTTTTTTAGAGAGGGTCTCGCTCTGTCACCCTGGCTGGAGTGCGGTGGCACAATCTCGACTCACTGCAACCTCCAACTCCCAGGCTCAAGCAATCCTCCCACCTCAGCCTCCCAAATAGCTGGGACCACAAGCACGCATGACTTCACACAGCTACTTTTTTCTATTTTTAGTAGAGATAGTGTCTTGCCATTTGCCAGCTGGTCTCAAACTCCTAAACTCAAGCAATCCACCTGTGGTCCCAGCTACATGGGAGGCTGAGGCAAGAGGACTGCCTGAGCCCAGGAGGTTGAGGCTGTAGTGAGCCATATTCACTCCAGGACTCCAGCCTGGACCACAAAGCAAGACCAGGTCTCAAAAACAAAAAACAAAAACAAAATACCAGCACTTAAAGTCTGTAAAATCTCTTCTACAGTTTTAACTTTATAAGGGGGCCAAATCCCATTCAGGAAAGGAGAAGCCCTCACATTTTTAATGTAAAATGTTCTCATTTTCATTTACTTTAGCTTAAAACTTCTCTGATCTTCAAACTATCCAGCAGAATATTTTCAAGTTTGAAATGGTAGCTGTATTAGTTTGCTAGGGCTGTCATAACAAAGTACCACAAACTAGGTGGCTTAAACAACAGAAATTTACTGTCTGACAGTCCTGGAGGCTAGAAGTCTCAGATTAAGGTGTTGGCAGGATTGGTTCCTTTGGATGGCTGTGAGGGAAGGATTAGTTTCAGGACTTTCTCCTTGGTTTGTAGATGACTGTTTTCTCCCTGTGTCTTCCCATCATCTTCCTTTTATGTGTGTCTGTGTCCAAATTTGCCCTTTTTATAAGGAGAACAATCAAATTAGGGCCCACCTTAATGACCGCACTTTAACTTGATTAACTTTGTGAGGACCGTATCTCCAAGGTGGTCATATTCTGAGATACTTGGGTTAAGGATTTCAACATAGGAATTTTGGGAGCCCACAAATCAACCCAAAACCACAGCTTAAAACTCTATTTAGGCTGGGCACAATGGCTCATGCCATAATCTCAGCATTTTATGAGACCAAGGCGGGGGAATTGCTTGAGCCCAGGAGTTCGAGACCAGCTTAAGCAAAACAGCAAGATCTCATCTCTAGAAAAAATTTAAAAAATAAAAAAATTAGCCAGGAGTGGTGGCCCAAACCTATAGTCCCAGCTTCTTAGGAGGCTGAAGCAGAAGCATCACTTGAGCCCAAGAGGTTGAGGCTGCAGTGAGGTATGATCACTCCACTGCACAGCAGCCCAACCTAGGTGACAGAGGAAGATTCTGTCTCAAAAAACAATAACAACAACAACAACAAAAAGCTATACTTGTCCTTATGAGTAGGGAATCACAAAAACTATACATGTCCTTGTGATTAGGGAATATGACAGGATTTTCTATTTCTGAATCTTTAAAGGTTTTATCTGTGGCCAGTTCTCCCCACGGAAATATGATAAGAAAGTATATTCTCTATTTTTGTAGTATTCTATTAAACTAAGCATCACTGTTACTTTTATATGCGTTGTCATTTTGATCTGTCAAATGCTGAGAGAACTATTATAAATTTCCAAAATAATTGTAGTTTTAAATCAAACTCGTAAATTTCTAAAGATTTTGGCTTTATGTATTCACTGATATATAATGATGCCATATGCATAAAAGTGCATAATTTTGTTTCCTCTTCACAGTTGCGCAGTTTTGTTCCATTGTAAGACATCCCTGTTCATCACAAATTTTGCCCTAAGTTTTAGTTTCTGTAATATGATGTTGCCATCAAACCTTGTTTATATTTCTATTATTATTTTGATACAGAGTCTTGCTCTGTTGCCCAGGCTGGAGTGCAGTGGTGCGATGTTGGCTCACTGCAACCTTCACCACCCAGGTTCAAGCGATTCTCCTGTCTCAACTTCCCAAGTAGCAGGGATTACAGGTGCACGCCACCATGCCTGGCTAATTTTTTGTATTTTTAGTAGAGACGGGGTTTCACCATGTTGGCCAGGCTGGTCTTGAACTCCTGGCCTCAAGTGATCCACCTGTCTCTGCTTCCCACAGTGCTGGGATTACAGGTGTGAGCCACTGCACCCAGCCTTTTATTCATTTATTTTAAACATTTTTTATTTCATTAACTTTTGGGGTTCAAATGGTTTTTGGTTACATGGATGAACTGTATAGTGGCAAAGTCTGAGATTTTAGAGCACCTGTCACCTGAGTAGTGTATATTATACCCAAAATAAATATGTCTTTGTTTTTTCTTTTATTGTTAGCCTTTAATATAATTTTGTTTCAGATATTTCTTAAAAAGAGCAAAGAGCTGCATTTTGTTCTCTAATCCTGAGAATCTAGTCTCATAGTAAAATTCAAGTCAGTCATGACTGTTAATCATTTAAGTTTCGTTCCTGAGGCCGGGCGCGGTGGCTCAAGCCTGTAATCCCAGCACTTTGGGAGGCCGAGACGGGCGGATCACAAGGTCAGGAGATCGAGACCATCCTGGCTAACACGGTGAAACCTCGTCTCTATTAAGAAATACAAAAAACTAGCCGGGCGAGGTGGCGGGCGCCTGTAGTCCCAGCTACTCGGGAGGCTGAGGCAGGAGAATGGCGTGAACCTGGGAGGCGGAGCTTGCAGTGAGCTGAGATCCGGCCACTGCACTCCAGCCTGGGTGACAGAGCGAGACTCCGTCTCAAAAAAAAAAAAAAAAAAAAAAAAGTTTCGTTCCTGGATTTTTACTTAGTGATTTTTTTATGGTAAAATGTACATAAAATTTACCATTTTAACAATTTTTAAGTGTACAGTTCAGTGGCATTAAGTACATTCACACTGTTACACAACCATCACCACCATCATCTCCAGAACTTTTTCATTAACCCAAACTGAAACTCTGTACCCATTAAACAATATTTCCCTATTCTACCTGCCACCATGCCTGTGTTAACAACTGTTCTATTTTCTATCTTCTAGGAATCTGATGTATGGAAAAGCATACACTATTTGTCCTTTTGTGTCTGGCTTATTTCACTTAGCATAATGTCTTTAAGGTTCATCCACATTGTAGAACTCATCCAAATTTCATTCCATGTTAACGCTAAATAACACACCATTACATGCATATGCCACATTTTGTCTATCCACTGATGGACATTTGGGTTGTTTCCACCTTTTGGTTGCTATGAATACTGCAGCTATGAACATATGTGCTTTCAATTCTTTGGGCATATACCCAGAAGTAAAACTGCGGGATCATATGGTAATTACATGTTTAATGTTCTGAGGAACCACCAATATCATTTTCCACAGTGGCTGCACTATTTTACATTCCTACCAACGGTGCAAAAGGGTTCTAACTTCTCCACATCCTCAACACCACTTGTTTTCTATTTGTTGTTTTAGTAATAGCCATTCTCATGCGTGTTAAGTATAATCTCTTTGTGGTTTTGATTTGTCCTTCCCTAATGGTTAGTGATGTAGAGCATATTTTCATGTGCTTATTAGTCATCTGTATATCTTCTTTGGAGAAATGTCTGTTCAAATCCTTTGTCTATTTTTAAGCTGGGTTATTCACTTCTTGTTGAGTTCATTTTAGTTTTCACTATGTACTTTAGATTGGAAAAAATTCAAGTTTTCTTATACTCACCTTGCCCCCTTATATTTTCAAATTCCACTCAAAACTTGCATTCTCAGTTTCTTAAAAGTCCTGCTGCAGCTGCATCCCAGTTTACTAGACAGTATTTTCATTATTGTTGAGTTCTAACATTTTTTCTTATGACTTCTTCCACTAAAAAAAAAATTCTTTAGAAGTGTGATTCTAGAAGATGGCTGAATAGGAACAGCTCCAGGCTACAGCTCCCAGCGTGAGCAACACAGAAGACAGGTGATTTCTGCATTTCCAACTGAGGTACCGGGCTCATCTCACTGGGGCATGTCGGAAAGTGGATGCAGGACAGTGGGTGCAGCCCACCAAGCAAGAACTGAAGCAAGGCAAGGCATCACCTCACCCAGGAAGCGCAAGGGGTAAGGGAATTCCCTTTCCTAGCCAAGGGAAACTGTGACACACGGCACCTGGAAAATCGGGTCACTCCCACCCTTAATACTGTGATTTTCCAAGGGTCTTAGCAAATGGCACACCAGGAGATTATATCCCGCATCTGGCTCGGAGGGTCCCAAGCCCATGGGGCCTCTGTCATAGCACAGCAGTCTGAGATCTAACTGCAAGGCGGCAGTGAGGCTGGGAGAGAGGCGCCCACCATTGCTGAGGCTTAAGTAGGTAAACAAAGCAGCCAGGAAGCTCGAACTGGGTGGATCCCACTGCAGCTCAAGGAGGCCTGACTGCCTCTGTAGACTTCACCTCTGGGGACAGGGCATAGCCAAACAAAAGGCAGCAGAAACCTCTGCAGATTTAAATGTCCCTGTGCGACAGCTTTGAAAAGAGTAGTGGTTCTCCCAGCATGGAGTTTGAGATCTGACAACGGACAGACTGCCTCCTCAAGTGGGTCCCTGATCCCCGAGCAGCCTAACTGGGAGGCACCCCCAAGTAGGGGCAGACTGACACCTCACACGGCCGGGTACCCCTCTGAGACGAAGGTTCCAGAGAAACAATCAGGCACCAACATTTGCTGTTCAGCAATATTCAATCTTCTGCAGCCTCTGCTGCTGATACCCAGGCAAACAGGGTCTGGAGTGGGCCTCGAGCAAACTCCAACAGACCTTGCAGCTGAGGGTCCTGACTGTTAGAGGGAAAAAGACAGACAGGACATCCACACCAAAACCCCATCTGTACGTCACCATCATCAAAGACCAAAGTTAGATAAAACCACAAAGATGGGGAAAAAACAGAGCAGAAAAGCTGAAAATTCTAAAAATCAGAGCACCTCTCCCCCTCCAAAGGAAGACAGCTCCTCGCCAGCAACAGAACAAAGCTGGACGGAGAATGACTTTGGACAGTTGAGAGAAGAAGGCTTCAGACGATCAAACTTCTCCGAGCTAAAGGAGGAAGTTCAAACCCATCACAAAGAAGCTAAAAACCTTGAAAAAAGATTAGACAAATGGCAAACAAGAATAACCAATGTAGAGAAGTCCTTAAATGACCTGATAGAGCTGAAAACCATGACATGAGAACTACGTGACAAATGCACAAGCTTCAATAACCTATTCGATCAACTGGAAGAAAGGGTATCAGTGATTAAAGATCAAATGAATGAAATGAAGCGAGAAGAGAAGTTTAGAGAAAAAAGAGTAGGAAGAAACGAACAAAGCCTACAAGAAATATGGGACTATGTGAAAAGACCAAATCTATGTCTGACTGGTATACCTGAAAGTGAGTGGGAGAATAGAACCAAGCTAGAAAACACTCTGCAGGATATTGTCCAGGAGAAGTTCCCCAACCTAGCAAGGCAGACCAACATTCAAATTCAGGAAATACAGAGAACGCCACAAAGATACTCCTTGAGAAGAGCAACTCTAAGACACATAATGGCCAGATTCACCAAAGTTGATATGAAGGAAAAAATGTTAAGGGCAGCCAGAGAGAAAGGTTGGGTTACCCACAAAGGGAAGCCCATCAGACTAACAGCGGATCTCTCAGCAGGAACTCTACAAGCCAGAAGAGAGTGGGGGGCCAATATTCAACATTGTTTTTTTTGTTGTTGTTTGGTTTTTTTTTTAATATTCTTAAAGAAAAGAATTTTCAACCCAGAATTTCATATCCAGCCAAACTAAGTTTCATAAGTGAAGGAGAAATAAAATCCTTTGCAGACAAACAAATGCTGAGAGATTCTGCCACCATCAGGCCTGCCCTACAAGAGCTCCTGAAGGAAGCACTAAACATGGAAAGGAACAACTGGTATCAGCCACTGCAAAAACATGCCAAAATGTAAAGACCATCGATGCCAGAAAGAAACTGCATCAACTAGTGAGTAAAATAGCCAGCTATAATCATAATGACAGGATCAAATTCACACATAACAATACTAACCTTAAATGTAAATAGGCTAAATGCTCCAATTAAAAGACACAGACTGGCAAATTGGATAAAGAGTCAAGACCCATCAGTTTGCTGTATTCAGGAGACCCATCTCACCTGCAGAGACACACACAGGCTCAAAATAAAGGGATGGAGGAAGATCTACCAAGCAAATGGAAAACAAAAAAAGGCAGGGGTTGCAATCCTAGTATCTGATAAAACAGACTTTAAATCAACAAAGATCAAAAGAGACAAAGAAGGCATTACATAATGGTGAAGGGATCCGTTCAACAAGAAGAGCTCACTATCCTAAATATATATGCACCCAATACAGGAGCACCCATATTCATAAAGCAAGTCGTTAGAGACTTACAAAGAGACTTAGACTCCCACACCATAATAATGGGAGACTTTAACACCCCACTGTCAACATCAGACAGATCAACAAGACAGAAAGTTAACAAGGATATCCAGGAATTGAACTCAGCTCTGCACTAAGTGGACCTAATAGACATCTACAGAACTCTCCACAAATCAACAGAATATACATTCTTCTCAGCACCACATCACACTTATTCCAAAATTGACCACACTGTTGGAAGTAAAGCATTCCTCAGCAAATGTAAAAGAACAGAAATTATAACAAACTGTCTCTCAGACCACAGTGCAATCAAACTACAACTCAGGATTAAGAAACTCAATCAAAACCGCTCAACTACATGGAAACTGAACAACCTGCTCCTGAATGACTACTGGGTAAGTAATGAAATGAAGGCAGAAATAAAGATGTTCTTTGAAACCAATGAGAACAAAGACACAACATACCAGAATCTCTGGGACACATTTAAAGCAGTGTGTAGAGGGAAATTTATAGCACTAAATGCCCACAAGAGAAAGCAGGAAAGCTCTAAAATTGACACCCTAACATCACAATTAAAAGAACTAGAGAAGCAAGAGCAAACACATTCAAAAGTTAGCAGAAGGCAAGAAATAACTAAGATCAGAGCAGAACTGAAGGAGATAGAGACACAGAAAACCCTTCAAAAAATCACTGAATCCAGGAGCTGGTTTTTTGAAAAGATCAACAAAATTGATAGACGGCTAGCAAAACTTATAAAGAAGAAAAGAGAGAAGAATCAAATAGATGCAATAAAAAAATGACAAAGGGGATATCACCACCAACCCCACGGAAATACAAACTACCCTCAGAGAATACTGTAAACACCTCTACACAAACAAACTAGAAAACCTAGAAAAAATGGATAAATTCCTGGACACATACACTCTCCCAAGACTAAACCAGGAAGAAGTTGAATCCCTCAATAGACCAATAACAGGCTCTGAAATTGAGGCAATAATTAACGGTCTACCAACCAAAAAAAGTCCAGGACCAGACGGGTTCACAGCTGAATTCTACCAGAGGTATAAGGAGGAGCTGGTACCATTCCTTCTGAAACTATTCCAATCAATAGAAAAAGAGAGAATCCTCCCTAACTCATTTTATGAGGCCAACATCATCCTGATACCAAAGCCTGGCAGAGACACAACAAAAAAAAGAGAATTTTAGACCAATATCCCTGATGAACATCGATGCAAAAATCCTCAATAAAATACTGGCAAGCCGAATCCAGCAGCACATCAAAAAGCTTATCCACCATGATCAAGTGGGCTTCATCCCTGGGATGCAAGGCTGGTTCAACATATGCAAATCAACAAATGTAATCCAGCACATAAACAGAACCAAAGACAAAAACCACATGATTATCTCAATAGATGCAGAAAAGGCCTCTGACAAAATTCAACAGCCCTTCATGCTAAAAACTCTCAATAAATTCAGTATTGATGGAACGTATCTCAAAATAGTAAGAGCTATTTAGGACAAACCCACAGCCAATATCATACTGAATGGGCAAAAACTGGAAGCATTCCCTTTGAAAACTCGCACAAGACAGGGATGCCCTCTCTCACCACTCCTATTCAACATAGTGTTGGAAGTTCTGGCTAGGGCAATCAGGCAGGAGAAAGAAATAAAGCGTATTCAATTAGGGAAAGAGGAAGTCAAATTGTCCCTGTTTGCAGTTGACATGATTGTATATTTAGAAAACCCCATCATCTCAGTCCAAAATCTTCTTAAGCTGGTAAGCAACTTCAGCAAAGTCTCAGGATACAAAAATCACTGTGCAAAAATCACAAGCATTCTTATACACCAGTAACAGACACAGAGCCAAATCATGAGTGAACTCCCATTCACAATTGCTTCAAAGAGAATAAAATACCCAGGAATCCATCTTACAAGGGATGTGAAAGACCTCTTCAAGGAGAACTACAAACCACTGCTCAATGAAATAAAAGAGGACACAAACAAATGGAAGAACATTCCATGCTCATGGGATAAGAAGAATCAATATCGTGAAAATGGCCATAATGCCCAAGGTAATTTATAGATTCAATGCCATCCCCATCAAGCTACCAATGACTTTCTTCACAGAATTGGAAAAAACTACTTTAAAGTTCATATGGAACCAAAAAAGAGCCTGCATTGCCAAGACAATCCTAAGCCAAAAGAACAAAGCTGGAGGCATCATGCTACCTGACTTCAAACTACACTACAAGGCTACAGTAACCAAAACAGCATAGTACTTGTACCAAAACAGAGATATAGACCAATGGAACAGAACAGAGCCCTCAGAAATAACACCACACATCTACAACCATCTGATCTTTGACAAACTTGACAAAAACAAGAAATGGGGAAAGGATTCCCTATTTTATAAATAGTGCTGGGAAAACTGGCTAGCCATATGTAGGAAGCTGAAACTGGATCCCTTCCTTACACCTTATACGAAAATTAATTCAAGATGGATTAAAGACTTAAATGTTAGACCTAAAACCATAAAAACCCTAGAAGAAAACCTAGGCAATACCATTCAGGACATAGGCATGGGCAAGGACTTCATGTCTAAAACACCAAAAGCAGTGGCAACAAAAGCCAAAATTGACAAATGGGATCTAATTAAACTAAAGAGCTTCTGCACAGCAAAAGAAACTACCATCAGAGTGAACAGGCAACCTACAGAATGGGAGAAAATTTCTGCAATCTACTCATCTGACAAAAGGCTAATATCCAGAACCTACAAAGAACTCAAACAAATTTACAGGAAAAAAACAACCCCATTTTAAGTGGGTGAAGGATATGAACAGACACTTCTCAAAAGAAGACATTTATACAGCCAACAGACATATGAAAAAATGCTCATCATCACTGGCCATCAGAGAAATGCAAATCAAAACAACAATGAGATACCATCTCACACCAGTTAGAATGGCCATCATTAAAAAGTCAGGAAACAACAGGTGCTGGAGAGGATGTGGAGAAACAGGAACACTTTTACACTATTGGTGGGACTGTAAACTAGTTCAACCATGGTGGAAGACAGTGTGGCGATTCCTCAAGGATCTAGAACTAGAAATACCATTTGACCCAGCCATCCCATCACTGGGTATATACCCAAGGATTATAAATCATGCTGCTATAAAGACACATGCACACGTATGTTTACTGCGGCACTATTCACAATAGCAAAGACTTGGAACCAACCCACATGTCCATCCATGACAGACTGGATTAGGAAAATGTGGCACATATAGATCATGGAATACTATGCAGCCATAAAAAAGGATGAGTTCATGTCCTGTGTAGGGACATGGATGCAGCTGGAAACCATCATTCTGAGCAAACTATCTCAAGAACAGAAAACCAAACACCGCATGTTCTCACTCACAGGTGGGAATTGAACAATGAGATCACTTGGACACAGGAGGGGGAATATCACACACCGGGGCCTATTGTGGGGTTAGGGGAGGAATCGGGATAGCATTAGGAGATATACCTAATGTAAATGATGAGTTAATGGGTGCAGCACACCAACATGGCACATGTATACACATGTAACAAACCTCTATAGATGCAATAAAAAGTAATAGTGCTAAATGGGGGGAAATTGACATCTTTACTACACAGAGTCTTCAAATCCATCAATCCATGAACACAGTACACTTCATTTATTTAGGTCTTCTTTGACTTCTTTCATCAACTTTTGTAGTTTTCACGTGTTCTGCGCATTTAGATTTATAGCAAGTAATTTAGTTTTTTAAACAAATGTAAATAATAATGTTTTAAATGTTAGTTACCAATTGCATTAATTATGCCTTTTAATTTATTTCTGATGCTTTGAAATCTGGGCCCTTGCTGATCCTGGAGAGACTGCCCCTCCCAGGGCTAATCAATTCCTAGAGAGAGTAAAAGACTAACCTTTAAGCGTGCCTTTCATATGCAAACCAACCAATCTAAAACTCATATCCCCAACCACCTCCATTATACAGCTCTTATGCTCCAGGCTACTATTTCTCTGCCCTAATCACCCCAGGGCCAAGTACCAGACACTTAGAGATAGCCCCTATACCCCAAAACTGCTGAAATTATTCAAACTAGCCAAGCCTAAGCCTGCTTACCCTGCCTCACACATTCTTTCATGTAGAAACCGCAACAAAGGCTCTTGCCCACGTTTTCCTCCTGTTCCTTCTGCCTCCTGATAGACCCTGATGCATACCCATATGGTCTTGTGTGGTGTGACATGGCCCCTCCTCTTGGGAACTGTGAGTAATAAACTATGTTCTCAATGGTAGTGGTGTCCTGATCTGTTGGCCTCACTATACCTGCTTAATAATAAACTCTGTATCTTAAAACACCAATGTTGATTGCTAGTATAGAGAAATATGATGAATTTCTGCATGTTGACCTTGTGTTCTATGACCTTAGGAAACTCATTTACTGTTTATAAGCATTTACTTGTAGACTCCTTGAACTTTTCGACATAGACAATCATGTCATTTGTGAATATGAATAGTTTTATTTCATTTTTTTCTTATTGTACTGGCTAAGATTTCTAGTGAGAGACTGGTGAGAGTAGATATCCTGTGTTGTCTGATCTCGGGGGAAAGCATTTAGTCTTTCACTGTAAAGTATAACATTAGCTATAGGTTGTTTTTGTTTTAGTATATGCCTTTATCAGTTTTAGGAAGTTCCCTTCTATTCCTAGTTTGCTGAGAGCTTTTATCATGAATGGATGTTGAATTCTGACATATAGATATATGTCTTATATATGTCATACATATATATTCTGTATACATATACACACACATATTAGCATGAAGTCTTCTTTAGACTATTAATATTACAAAGATTGATTTCAGTTGAACAAGATTTGCATTTTAAGATAAATCCCACATGGCTGTATTGTTCTTTTTATGTATTGCTGATTCAATTTATTAATATGTTGATCAGAATTCTTATGTGTACAGTATAAAGAATACTAATCTGTACTATTCTTATAGTTTATCTGGTTTTATTATCAATGTAACACTGGTCTCAAAAAATGAGTTGGGAAATACTGCATACTCTTCCAGTTTTCTAGAAGAAATTGTGTAGAACTGCTGGTATTTCTTTAAATAAGAAAAAATGTGGTAGAATTCGCCAGAGAAAACATCTAGGCTTGTGTTTTTCTTTTTCAGAAAGTTTTTAACTACAAATTCATGCTTTAATTTCTTTTTAAGTAATTTTTAGTAGTTTGTGGCTCTCAAAAAAAAAAAAAAAAAAAGGTCCCTTTCATTTACACTGCAAAATTTATGTCAATAAAGTTACTTACAGTGCTCCATTCCTCACATTGGCAATTTGTGTCTTTTATTTTTTGGTTAGGCTGGTTTTTCAAAAGTATCAACCTTGGGTTTTATTGATTTTCTTTAATCTTTTTCTGTTTCCAATTTCATTAATTTCTGTTCTTTATTATTTCCTTTATTCTGTTTGCTTTGGTTTTATTTTACTCTGCTTTTTCTAGTTTCTTACGATAGAACTTAAATTACTGATATGAGACTCCTTTTCTAATACAAGCATTTAATTTTATAAATGTCCTTCTAAGCACTGCTTTAGGGGCATCCCACAAATATGTTGTATTTATATTTTTGTTCAGTTGAAAATATTTTCTAATATCCCTTGACATTTCCTCTTTGACCCATAGATTACTTAGGAATGTGTTATTCAATTTCCAAATATTTGAGGGGTAAATTTCCATATATATTTGTTACTGATTTCTAGTTTAAATCCTTATGGTTAAAGAATACATTTTGTTTAATTCTAGTTCTTTTCAAATTGTTAAGGGTGGTTTTGACCCAGGATAACATCCATCTTGGTAAATGTGCACTTAAGTAGCATGTGTTTTCTGCTGTTGCTGCAGAGTGTTCTATACATGTCAATTAGGTTCATTTGATTGACGATGTTGCTCAATTCTTTCATATTGTTGTTGATTGTTCTGTCTACTTGTCATATCCATTACTGAGAGAGAAGTGTTGAAGTCTCCAATAATAATTGTGGATTTGTTCATTTCTCCTTTTCATTCTGCTAGTTTTTATTTTATGTATTTTGAAGCTCTATTATTAGGTACCTACAAATTTAGGACTGTTAGTGTCTTCTTGGTACATTGACTCTTATCATTATGTAATGTCCTTCTTTACCTTTGGTAATTTTCCTTGCTCTTTGTTTCAACTAGTACTTACATGGTATATCTTTTTCTATACTTTTAATCTGCGTACATCATTATATTTAAAGTGGATTGCTTGTAAACACACTTTGGTCTCTTTTTAATATTTTTTATTTTTTCTTTTGAGACGGAGTCTTGCTCTGTTGCCCGGGCTGGAGTGCAGTGGCACCATCTCGGCTCACTGCAAGCTCCACCTCCCGGGTTCACACCATTCTCCTGCCTCAGCCTCCCAAGTAGCTGTGACTACAGGCAGCCATCACCACACCCAGCTAATTTTTTGTATTTTTAGTAGAGATGGGGTTTCATCGTGTTAGCCAGGATGGTCTCAATCTCTTGACCTCGTGATCTGCCTGCCTCGGCCTCCCAAAGTGCTGGGATTACAGGCGTGAGCCACTATGCCCGGCCTGGTCTCTTTTTTAAGTCCAATCTGATAATATTGTGCTTTTTAGTTGGTGTATTTAGGTCATTTACATTTAATGTTAGTATTGATAGGCTTGGATTTAAGTCTACTAGTTTATTTTCTGCTTGTCCACTATGTTTTTAGTTCCTCTCTTTCTCCTTTCCCACCTTCTTCTGCATTACAGTATTTGAGGATTTCTTTGATATTCCATTTTAATTTACCTATTGCATCTCTGTATAGAGTGTGTGTGTGTGCATGCGCATGTGTGACTGACCTAGGGATTACAATATACATACTAAACTTTTCATGTCCATTGAAAATTAATATTTTACATCAAGCAAAATGTAGAAAAATTGCCCTTACTACCTTTAATATTATAATTGTCATCTGTATTACATTTACATACATACAAAATTCCACCAATGTTTAACAGATGGCCTTCGACTTAGTTTGCCTTACAATTTTTTTTCACTTTACAATGGCACAAAAGCCATATGCATTCAGTACACTCCTTGACTTTCCATGGGGCTACATCTAGATAAACCCATCCTAAGTTGACAATGCATATTCAATTTATAATATTTTCAACTTATGCAGGAGTTACCGAGATGTAATCCCACTGTAAGTCAAGGAGCATTGGCAATTTTTAATCACGACCATCACACATATTTTAAAGAACTTAAAAGTAGAAAAAATACTGTATTTATCCAAATGCTTACAATTTGTTTCTTTTTCTTCTTTCTTGAGGTTCTATAGTTCTGTTATCAGTTTCCTTTTACCTGAAGAAATTCCTTCACCTTTTTTTTTTGTAAAGCAATCAACTGGAGATGAATTTTCTTAGTTTTCCTTTACCTGTGAATATCTCTATTTCATCTTCATTCCTGAAGGGTATTTTTGTCACATATAAAATTCTGGTTTCAACACTTCAAAAATGTTATTCCACTGGTCTTTTGACCTATATTTTTTTCCTGAAGTTGTTGCAATCATTGTTCCCCTGTAATGCATCATTTTTTTTCTAGCTGATCTCAAAAAATGTTATTTCTTTAAATAGACTTTTTTTTTTTTTTTTTTTTTTTTTGCGACAGAGTCTCTATCACCCTGGTTGGAGTACAGTGGTGTGATCTCAGCTCACTGCAACCTTCGCCTCCAGGGCTCAGCCAATTCTCATGCCTCAGCCTCCCGAGTAGGTGGGATTACAGGTGACTGCCACCAGGCCCGGCTAACTTTTTTTTTTATTTTTTTGTATTTTTAATAGTGACAGGGTTTCACCATGTTGGCCAGGCTGGTCTCAAACTCCTGACCTCAGGTGATCCACTCACTTTAGTCTCCCAAAGTGCTGGGATCACAGGTGTGAGCCAGCGCCCAGCCGGCATTTTTTTCTATGTGTCTGGTTTTCAGTAGTTTATGATAATCTGGGCATAGAGTTCTTTATTCTATTTGGGGCTCACTGAGCTTCTTAAATCTCTAAGTTTGTCTTTCACTAAACTTAGGAGGCTTTCAGCCACCTTTTTTTCCTTTTTTTTCTGTACCACACTCATCTCTGCATGAAACTCCACTAGCACAAATGTTAGATATTTCTTGGTATTACCTCAGAGTATCCCAAGGCTCTGTCCATTTTCTTACAGTTTTTTCTCTCTTTTGGTCCCATTAGATAATTTCCATTCATGTAATTTCTATCTCCAAACTCACTCTTTCCTTTGTCACACGCACTCTGCTTTTGAACATATCCAGTGATTTTCTTCACATTTCTAATTGTTCTATTTTCCAGTTATAAAATTTCCATTTGGTTCTTTTTTATAGCTTCTATTTCTTAACTGAGACTATTATTTCTTAAAGCATGGTTATAACAGCTGTTTTAAAATCATTGCCTCATACAAAACATCTGGGTAATCTCAGGGTTGGTATCTTGTCTTCCCTTGAGACTTAATCGGACTTCCCTGGTTCTTTTTGCATCAAGTAATTTTGTACCATATCATGAACATTTGGGATATAAAATGCTATGAGACTCTAGATCTTGCTCAAATTCTATGACGAACAGGATGTATTTGACTCTGTCCTAGATGTGCATCAGTCAGGAGTCAGTCTGCTGTCTATTCCATAGCTACTTGATATGCTGTTTAGGGTCAGATCCATGTTGTATGGCTCAAGGGTGGGCCCTGAAGTTCATACATAACATCATGTGGTCCCTTTTATGAGCTCCCTCTTACCTGTGAAGGGCCCCACTCTCTGACACTCTACTACCCCACCTCCATCCCCGACTGCCACCCAGTCCTCTGACTAGAAAGTCTTGTACTTCCTACAACTATATCTGTCTCTGGGGCCAAACAGCAAGAGAATTAAAAAAAGAAAAAAGCAATAGAAATCATTCTGCACTGTTTGGACCACAGTTCCTCTGATCAGAGAGTATTTACCTCCCTTGGATTTTTAAGCATCTGGTTGGCTACTGCTGATACCACAAAACTGCAGGTTCAGAAGTGAGGATCATGTGGCAGCGCTGGGAGGGAAGAAAAACAAGAGATAGCATTTTTTCCACTTTCTGTCTCATAGAGCCTCTCCTCCTGCTCCTTGGATCAGAAATTTCCCTTGGAATTCTTGTTGTTTGCACCTGTGCACAGTCCTAGGATTCATACTGTCTTTGAATTCAGACTTGGAGATACAAAAAGTGGAGAAAGGATCCAGGAAACTCACCACCAGAGCTTTTGTACTTAAAGTTCTATTTCTTCTCCAAGCTACTTGCTATCATTTACCTTTCAGAGTCCTCAGACAGCTTTCCCAGGCATTCTGCCCAAGGTTTTTAGCCACATTCAGTAGGAGAGAAAGGACAGTGTATTCACTTCATCTTAACCACAACTGGAACCTACTATCATTCTTGATTCTGTTGGATGCAAATTCTAAGGTGACAGTTACTTGTATTTTGATGATACTGTTCTACTGTTTTCTGGCTTCAGTTGTTCTTAGGAAGTCTTGCTACTGACACAAAAGGCTACCTATTGTATGAATTCTACATGCATATGTACATGATATTTACATGGTATTTTTACATGATACTCTAGAAGAGGCAAAACTATAGTATCAGAAAGCAAATCAGTGTTTACCTAGGGCTGAGGAAGGAAATGACTTCAAAAAAGCATGCGGGGAGTTTCTGTCACTACAGAAACTCTGCCTTAAATGTGATGACGGTTACACAACTATATATAGTTGTCCAAATTCATCAATCTCCACACTTCAAACAGGTAAATTTTACTGTATACAAATTATACCTCAATAATGCTGGGGGCGGTGGGGGGAGTAAAAAGTAAGTATGGTAACAGGCTGTATTGTTCTTTTATAGGTGATATGTCTTTTTTTCCTAGCTGCTTAAACATTTGTATTTGGTACTTAGTAGTTTTACTATCATGTACTTAGTAAGATTTCTTTTTTTAAAAAATTTAAACTCCTATTTGATATACATTGTGCTTCCTGTTTCTGTGGGTTTATGTCAATTCTGAAAAATTCTCAGATTTCATCATGTTGACCACTCTCTCCCTATTCTATCTGGAACTCCAATTAGATGCATGTATAACTTTTTCTTTCTAGCTTTCTATTCATGGCTCAACCTTTCTTTCATATTTTCCATTTCCAACTCTTTCTGTAGTATCTTTATTTCTTTAGATCTCTCTCCTTATTTACTAATTCTGTCTCTTCAGCTCCCATGTACCATTTAACTTATCTATTAATTTTTAAATTTCAATGATTTTTCTAAATTCAGTCATGTCTGACATTTTCTGGATCCTTATTCATTTTCAGTCTTTTTATTTTTATTAATTTTTTTTTTGAGATGGAGTTTTGCTCTTGTTGCCCAGGCTGGAGTGCAATGGTGTGATCTTGACTTACTCTCTGCCTCCCGGGTTCAAGCGATTCTCCTGCCTCAGCCTCCCAAGTGGCTGGGATCACAGGCATGTGCCACCAGGCCTGGCTAATTATTTTGTATTTTTAGTAGAGACAGGGTTTCTCCATGTTGGTCAGGCTGGTCTCAAACTCCTGACCTCAGGTGATCCACTTGCCTCAGCCTCCCAAAGTGCTGGGATTACAGGCGTGAGCCACTGCTCCCAGCTATCTTTTATTTCTTTAAATGTTTTATGTATAGTCATTTCACATTCTGTTTTGGAAACGTCAGTGTCTACAGTTTGTAGAGACTGAATATTTTTGTTCCTGTTGGCTTGTCTGGTGACCTGTCTCCCTATGTGTCTGGTAATTTTTTTTTTAACTGTGAGCTTATATTTATTATACTTGATATTTATGAGTTCTAAGATTTCTGGATTAAGGATGATTTTCTCCAGAAAGAATTTTTATTCTTTCTATGGATGACAAGTGCTAGCCCTACCAAATTAAGGTCTTAAATTTAATTATTCGTTGGGTACCTTCCCAACTGGATGAGTAATTTAAATTTGAACTTTATGCCCACAAATTCAGAGCTACTGTTATAAAGATTCAGGAGAAACTAATATACTTTATTTCTCAACCTATAACCAGCATAGACAGACAGACTTCCTGGATTCTTTAACTAGCAGGCTTATTATCCACAGACCACCCTTTCTCCCAGAAGTTATGGTCTCTTTGGGCATCTGGCTTTGTTGGGGCATAAGGGTTGGCTTCCTCACTTTGTGTGAGCATAGGGCCTAGGTTTCCATCACCCCATGATTGTTTTACTCACGAATGTTAACATCCAGAGCCCCTGTTTTCTGGAATCAGCATTTGCTTCCAGGTCAGCCAGAGCTTTCGGCTATATTTATTATTCTTATTTCAGATTACTACTCAATTATTTGGTCATTGAAGATCTCCCTTCTCTACTGAGAAATGTAAAGTACAGTTAAAAGTACATTTATTGTAATATATCCAGCACAGGTATTTTATTGCAGCAGGGTATTTTAATATACCCTAGTCCACCATATTGCCAGAAGCAGTAGACGGCTATGTAAAGAAACAAAACAGGCCCTTAAATGTTAAACGAAAAATTCATTTCCATTGTATTTTTATGCCAAGATACTCTTAACTATTTTCTCATAATAAAACAGGTTTCATCTTTACCATTAGCACCTTCATTATTCACTGTTACAGCAGACTGTTGCTTTTATGGCATCTACTTTTACAAATGAAATCAAGAAATCATCTAACTACATACAGCAGTCAATCATGTTAATGAAGAATTTTTTTTTTTTGAGACTGAGTCTGGCTCTGTCGCCCAGGCTGGAGTGCAATGGCCGGATCTCAGCTCACTGCAAGCTCCGCCTCCCAGGTTTACGCCATTCTCCTGCCTCAGCCTCCGGAGTAGCTGGGACCACAGGCGCCCGCCACCTCGCCCGGCTAGTTTTTTGTATTTTTTAGTAGAGACGGGGTTTCACCGTGTTAGCCAGGATGGTCTCGATCTCCTGACCTTGTGATCCGCCCGTCTCAGCCTCCCAAAGTGCTGGGATTACAGGCTTGAGCCACCGTGCCCGGCTGTTAATGAAGACTTTCCATGAAAGTAATCTACAAGAAACATTAGGTACTTGAAATCTCTAGATAACTTCAATTTTGTGCTTTTGTTTTAAATATTTCATAAAAATACTTATTATTCACAAATCAAGTATTTACTGAATATCTTCTGTATACAAGGAACCCACTCTCAGCTCTTCAGGGTATACAAAAATAATTAACATGTAATTCTTGCTCAAATTAAGAATTTGATTTGGTGATCCAGACTATTACTACATTATAAAATTAACTTTAATACAAAAAATATTGTCATACAAAAGTTAAAATGTTCAAAATTCCAAGAAGAGAAATATCACATTCATTTGGGGCATAAAACTACAACAGAAGAGTAAAAGAAGCTTCACTAAAAAGATCAGATCAATACGGGCCATGAAAGATGATTAAGATTATATATACTGGTAAGAAATGACTTGGGACAGAGAGAGAAATTCTATGTAAAGTGATCTGCAAAAGCAAATGCTTAAAGGTGAAAAAAGTAGGGGATTTGTACAGAAAATCCTAAGTAGCTGAAGTTAGAACAAACAAAACTCCAGAAACATTGACTCTCATTTAATCTTCAAACATGCCATGCCCTTTTCTAATTCTCAACTTTGAATACTATCTCTCCTTGGAATGTCCTCATTCCAACCCCATATATATGGTAAACATGGATTACTTCTTCAGGAAAGCAACTGCCTAGCAATCAGATCTGGTAAATGTGGATGACCCTAACTACATCATCGTCTCATCGTGGAACTTGTTTCTATCTCTGTTATGGCAATTACCAATCTGCACTATAACACAGTATCTTTTTCCATGCCCATCTCACTGACTAGGCATCTTCTAGACTACAGTATGAGCTCCTTGAGAGCAAAGGCTATGACTTATTCTAACAAAGTGGCTGATACACATATTATTCTAAAAACAGGAATGTAGGAAGTATGGGAAAAAAGGAACAAGAAAAATTCTGTAAATTTCCTTGCATGTATTTAACGAACATTGAAAGGCAGTGCAGAACCAGAATATGTCATTGGCTAAGAGAAAAATGTAGCGGCAGACTCTAAGGCTGTGTCCTGTCCAACAGAGTAGCCACTAGCAACATGTGGCTGTTGAGAACTTAAAATATAGCTAGTTCACATTCAGATGTGCTTTAAGTGTAAAATACACACATTTCAAAGACTTAGTGTGAAAAAATGTGAAATATCTTAATTTTTATATTGATTACATGTTGAAATTATATTTTTGATATACTGGGTTAAATAAAATGTATTCCTGAAATTATCCTCACCTATGTTTCTAACTACTTTTTTAATGTGACTACTAAAAAATTTTAAATTACACATGTGGCTTATATTACATTTCTATTGGACAGTGCTACTTTCAGAATCTGAACCTAAAAGATCAGAAAAATTGAAATTGTAATATACTATAGAGGACCAAGAGGAAGAGGTGGTTTTACTGAAACAGAAAAGCTTGACTCCAAAAATGAGCTTGATTGAAGGGGTCCAATAAATAAAAATGCAGATCCAGTAATCAGAAAAGTCTGTGATGGAAATACAGAGTTAGAAAATCTCTTTAGAAACAAGATAGTTGGAATTTTGGAAAAGCAGGTGAATCCCCAGAGAAAATTTTAGATCCCACAGCTTAGAAAAGGGGAGGAAGAGACAGTAGGTGATTTTTTTCCTCAAAGGATAGGATAGGAGGGGCTGGTATCCCACGAAGGATCTCTGAAATCATTTCCTACAGAAATACGATGACAATTGTGTTATAATTTAGGGATATTCTGAATATATGTGAGGTTGAAAATAAGGACCTAAATATATTAGAAAATATTTTTCCAAGGAAAAGTACATTCCAAACTTCTAACAGGTAACTCTTAACCTTTTTTACTTGTAAACCAAAAACACTGCAAGTTAGCTTCTATCATAACTAAGGACATAGATAGGTTCAGACATGCAGAACTTTATTATTGCTGCTCTGATAGAGGAAAAAAGGGGTTATGCACATCTCCCCCTCTAATAATAATGAAAATTTATATACTGTACTCAGCCACTGGAAATAATACTTGAAAAGAGCCCCCAAAATATAGTTCAAGTTCAAAATTCATGTATCTTCCACATATCTTATTTTTACCAAAACACAAGCCATCTGGAGCTGTTATAAGCAAAAGATTGTTTTTAACAAAACTCAATTTCTTCAAAATAGAGCCATGTACATATAAAATGTACATACCATTTTAAATTATAAAATACATTTTCTTTTCATTTAGGAGATTTAATATAGAACTGTTTGTATTCCCAGTGATATTACAAAGCAGGTAATCGAGAAGGGCAAGCTGACTACTATTCTCATGTGTTCAGACAGAGCTCAACTTATTGGACAAAGGCCTATCTTTTGTAGATGAGAGTTCTAGCAAAGGATATCCCACAGTCTTCCCTAATATTACAAACCTTAGCATTATAAAATTATTTTACTTTTCCCAGAATAAAATTAGAAAGCCAGATACTCTGCCAAATAGGTTTTTTAATTGGAAATTTTAGCACTCTTGATTTATTTGTCAAGAATCTCTGGACTTACAATGTAGCTGAGAACATAGGTACACAGTAACTACAATGTGAGGTGAGACCCTACCTGTCATGGTGCTTCACAGGGAGGGTGACCTCTACCTAAGGAGGGATCACAGGAGGTGGTATCTACATTGGGCTTAGAATTTGACAGATAAAAAATGAAGAAAAGGTTAAAATCCTAGTAGAAGAAAAGCGTAAATAAGCACCAGGGACTTGAGTAAATAAGAATTAGTGAATAGTCCAGTTTGGTTAGAATTTAAGGCATGTGGAAAGAAGTAGCAGGAAATAAGAATGGAAAAGTAAGTTGGATCCAGACTGTGGAGAGCCTTGAATGGCAGGCTGAGAAGGAAGACTGGGCTGGACTGGGTGAGCATCAGGAACCAGAGAAGGTTTCTGAACAATTTATCAGAAGTATATCTTGGGCAGACTGAAACAAATCTCAGAACAGTGAGGGGGATATAACTGTATAGCAGTTGGCATAGCAGCAGGGATGGTAAAAGCAGCAAGAAGTAGAGGAAGTCCAAGGAATGGTGTGATATGCCTGCTTTCTAAGAAAGAATGCACAGGGCTGTTTTCAAAAAAAGGAAACACATGTGCACATGTTGTTTTTTCCCTATGATCATGAGGCCTCCTCTTGGGCAACTAGCCTAGCCTGTAAGGAGGAAAACAGTTTTTATCACATAAGTACGGAAATCTGCCTTTTCCTGAATGGATTCTGGGCTGGACAGCCTGAAGACAGCCATCTGCTCGCAGCAACAGCAGCAGCAGCAGCATGCTTGCTTATATGCATACAATCTTCCTTTGCACTGCTGGTTGGCTCAGCTCAAGTTGCCCACCCTAGGATTACTTTAACATATGCAGTAAAAGTCACGTTCTTCTACTCATTGAATCAAGGCTGGAAAGCTTGAGAAGAAACATTCAATCACTGACAAAATAAAGTGGAAAAGGAATCCAAAGGAGGGAAGGAAAGGAATGAGAGAACAGAGAACAGGGATGGGAGCAACAGAAACCAAGAATGAAGCAGGAAGACAAGACATGGGGGAGAAGAAGGAACTGATCATAACCATTACACCTATGTTCACTTAAAAGTAATTGTTATTTAGAGTAAAACTTTATTTCCAAAAACCCTGTGGCCCACAAAAGATGTGGAGGCGGTAATGTTAATTATGTCTCATAATTAGTAATTAAGATTATATAACAAAGCCTTTGGCTATGTTCCATTCTAATGATGGAGGACCAACGTCAGAGAAATATAATAGTGTATTAGCATAACCACGTATGCAAAACACAGAACCATTTCCAAAGTTAACTTGTCATTGAATGATTAAATATGAATCCATAATTAGAAAAACCAACACTGTAATTTATTGGCTCTCCTGATCGTTCTGGTTCATTAAAAGTTGATTACTAAACAGTGACCTCTAGTGGCCCATAATTTTCCAATGCTATATTGTTTCTCTTAGAGTCAGCACAGATTTGAAGAACCTATTTACCCTAAATAAGGCAATTACTCTGAAGATGTTAATATTCCTTTTCATTATAAAGGGAAATATTCCTTTTTCCTGCACTTAGCTCCTTAAAGTATATTCTGGCAAATACAAAATGCCAAAAAGCTCTCCTGCTTCTACCCAAAGTGTCACACATTCATTAACAAATTATGATCGAGCACCTATTTGTGAAACCCAGGGGCTGGGTGTTTGGGATATTTTATGAATAATTAGAAACTGACTTTACTAATTTTTTACTATCCAATGAGAAATGAAATCAACATTAATACAATTGTCATGCTACTATCTATTCACTGCCTATACACACGGGATATACTGAAAACATACCTGATTTTAAAATTCAAAGACATCAATAATTTCTGATTCAATGCATACCAAATTACTGAGGTTTATCTTAAAAGGCAATAGATTAACAACTATAAAAAACAAATCCAGTTCATCTCTTAAATTTTTCGTAAAGAGATTTCTATAACAATGACCTTTTGGAAGAAATTACTTCTACAGCACATTTGTGAACTTTCCAAGCATCATTTCTCCCTTAAAATGAATACAAATCTTTTTAAAAGACCCATATCTTTATAATAATAATTTATGTTAAATTTAAACCCAATTTAAAAATCCACAAATATATTTGTTTTTATTACTTGCAACCCAGGTACACTCATTATGAAAACAAGGTTTCAGAAAGGCTCACAACATAAAGAGAAGACTTTGGGTGTGTTATTAAAAGGATTATATATCCCTTCATCCCCCCAAATCAGTCAAGATAATCATCCTGGTTCCCTAAAGTAGTGGCAATGCTGTAGCATCCTTTGAGAATGTAAGTAAGCCTCCAAAAAATTTGAGATGTAAATAAAAGAAACAAATATACTTCCCTGATGTACCACTGCTGCAGAACACATGGGTGTGGAGTGCCAGTTGTTCCTGTAATGATTTAATATAGTAGCTGGATAATGAGTTGTACCTTCTGCAACAACTGAATCACCATTTAATGCTATTATCAACAGTTCATGACCCACCAGCAAGAAATGTCAACCTGATTAATCTAAACACTGCTGACCTCAAAAAAAACCTTACTCCTCACAGAATACTGTTATTAGCATCCATTGTTCATGAGTATGAAAATATATAAATCAAATCATTAAATAAAAGAAATAGTTTAGAGTTCAGTATGCTAATTTTGCTAAGTGAGAGTCAATAGGGTTCTGAAAATGTGAAGCTGAAGACATTACTTAAACATATTTGTTAAAACCAAGAGAAATTTTTTTTGAAGATACATTATTTTATAAGTTCAATATATCAATGAAAATATTTGTTTTCTTAGTACTGTATATTAGGGTTACAGTAAGATTTCATTTTGGTTCTAAAGTTCAATGTTTAGATTTTTTTTTTTTTTTTTGAGACAGAGTTTCGCTTTGTTGCCCAAGCTGGAGTACAGTGGTACAATCTCAGCTGACTGCAACCTCCGCTTCCCAGGTTCAAGCAATTCTCATGCCTCAGACTCCTGATAGCTGAGATTACAGGCGCCCACCACCACGCCTGGCTGACTTTTTATATTTCAGTAGAGACAGGGTTTCACCATGTTGCCCAGGCTGGTCTCGAACTCCAGAACTCAGGCAATCCTCCAGTCTTGGCCTCCCAAAGTGCCAAGATTACAGATGTGAGCCACCTCGCCCAGCCAAATGCTTACTTCTTAACATAAATTTCAAAAATAACCAGATTATATTTAGAGCACATACTGGACACTAATTTTTACTAAAAATAAAACGAAAATTTTTTTGTTGTTACAATAAGCTAGGTCTTTAGTACCCATAAAAAGTAGTCAAACTCTGCTTCCTTGCACCTGAGTTGAGAGGTTAGGACTCTAAGAAAAGCAGATGCAAGCAGGCAGAACAAGTCAAGATTCTCTATAACTGAATGCTAAACTTCTTAAAAAATAATCAGACTCTATATGGTAACCAAAAAGATTTAACCTAAAATTAACAGTAAGAAAATAATCAGACAAATCCAGAATGAAGAACATTTCATACAATAACTGGTCTAGACTCCAGAAATGTGAAGAAAGATTTTTTTAATTTTAAAAGGGAGGGCATGGGAACTGTTCTACATTAAAGAAAGATGAAGAGGCCGGGCGCGGTGGCTCAAGCCTGTAATCCCAGCACTTTGGGAGGCCGAGACGGGCGGATCACGAGGTCAGGAGATCGAGACCATCCTGGCTAACACGGTGAAACCCCGTCTCTACTAAAAAATACAAAAAACTAGCCGGGCGCGGTGGCGGGCGCCTGTAGTCCCAACTACTCGGGAGGCTGAGGCAGGAGAATGGCGTGAACCTGGGAGGCGGAGCTTGCAGTGAGCTGAGATCCGGCCACTGCACTCCAGCCTGGGCGGCAGAGCGAGACTCCGTCTCAAAAAAAAAAAAAATAAATAAAGATGAAGAAACAGAACAACTAAATGTAATCCAGGAGCTTTTATTAGATGCTGGCTCAAAGAAAATTAGAAAGTCCAGTTATCTGTGGGACAACTGAGAAAATGTGAATATGGGTTACACAAATAAGATGGCACTGAATCAAAGTCAAATTTCTTGGGTGTGATAGCAGTCTTGGAGTTATATAGAGGAATGTCCCTATTCTCAGAAGATACATACTAAAAGTATTTAAGGCTGAATGGTTCCACCAAAAAAAAAAATTATGTGTGGCAGGGGGCTGAAGGGGGCAAAAGAGAACACATAAATTGAAATGTAAAATATAACAAATAATTAGATAGCAGAGCACTGATACCACACATAAAGAGAATCTCTATACACTCATTATTTAGAAATGTTTCATGAATTCTACTTTTACTGTGTCTTCCAAAAGGGCAGAAAGTGAAGGAGAAAAACTTTGGTCCCAAATACCAATGGAGGTAAATAGTTATCTTTTGATTTATAAAAAGGATATTTTATTGAAACATCTGAGTCAAATTTCTGTAAACTGAATACTTAACCATTAATTTATATTATTACATTGCTGCGTTACTCTATTATTACATTGCTGAGCTACTCTTTATCTCCACTTTAACAAGCAGGTTTACGTATGTGCTTTCTGTCTCTAGTAGCTCTGAGTCTGCCCTGGCAATAGCTTTCCAAGTAAATGACTAACCACATTAATCGTGTTTGTTCTAGGGTATCAACTACAACATTATGTTTAGAAATGACCTAGCTGAGTTCCATTTTAGGGTTGTCTTACAAAACACAGCCACCAAAAAAGAAGTGAGGCATCTTTATCATAATACCATTTGACTCACATTAGTAAGAACTGCAGGATTCATGGACTGGTTCTATAACATACTGCCATGTTACTAAGTTATAGCCCAAGAAAATCCATAATACTTGCTCCCATACTAAAACTGCACTGCATGTATTTCAAAATACATGAGAGTCTGTTTGAACAGCCATACTTCTACAAATTAGGATTCAGGGAAAAGAGATATAGAACCAAATTAAAATACATGTGGCTGTTTTCCTATGATTTTTCATGAAACACAGGTGTCAGGGAAACAAACATGCTTCCCCTGATTTTAATGAAAGAAATGCAATCAATTATATTGAGACTATACTAGGCATTTCTTAATACAAGAATCATGCCCAGATTCACTTCAGTGAGACAAAGTGATGGAGCAGGCAGTTGAACTCAGGTCTTCGAAGTAGCAGTAATGAGTAAAATGAACAGTTCTGGATTTGTACAGATCTATTCACTTGTGAAACTGCCACCAGAGAAATTCGTTTGAAAACCAAAGCTTAACCACTTAGAAATCAGAAAAATCTCAGTTCCCAGTAACAACAACAAAAATCCAGATAACTAGGACTGTCTGCATAAAAATTCTAGGAAAAGTTTTCAGGTGAGGACAGTTACAGTAAATCAGCAGAAAACTCTTTAAATGAACATTGTAAGATGAACAGTTTAGCTCCAATTTGATCATACAACACAAGGAAAGATTATTTATTAAGTGTGTTTTGTGCTCTTCAGAGCTTGTACTGTAATTTATATCTTTTTTACCAGAAAGATTCATTCGTTCATTTATCCATTCACTCATCTATCCATTCAACACAAGACTGAGTGCCTACTGTTGGGTTATGTATTGTTACAGACACTGAGAATACAGCAGTGAGCAAGAGAACAAATCTTTGGTCTGTGGAGTTTATATTCTAGCAGAGTGGTTCTCAATCCCAACTACGTATTAAGGAACAACTCTTAGAAATTGATTCAACTGGGGAGAAGGTAAGAGAGGTGGAGATCAAAGCAGAAGTAGAAAGGCTGACTTCAGAGAGACCACTAATGCTTGGCCAATTGTGACAGGAGGATAGGCAGAGTATGTGCATACAAATGCATGCAGGTTAAGGGGTGGTGGATCATGTGGAAGTTCTTTCTCGACTGTGTCTATTCTCAGTGAAAGTAAAAAGGAAGGTCATCAGCTGACACTGGGAGAGAATACCAGAGGCGCAGAGATAAGAGAAGGTGTGAAATAATTGTTTAGGTGATGGAAAAGAGTGAATGGACTACGGAAATGAAGGGGAACTGTCAAGCAGCCCTAAAGGCCAACTTGGGATTACTGATCATTAATTTAAAATTCAAGCCAGACCCACATGGTCATCCATTTACTCCAACCATGTTCAGCTACTCAAGGGCCAATGCAGGGCAAATGAACAGTTGGATTTGACCAGGGATGGGGTCAAATTCAATAAAGGGAAGGAAGAATGAGGGAGCTGAGGATGTGTAATCATGTACAGTGGAATATAAACCAGTAGGGAAGGAAGTTAGGACATGAAGAGGGTATAGATAAAGAATAAGGTATTTAATTATTCTGCTTCAGTTTTATCTACAACAGGTACTGTCATCAACTATAACTGCTTATCTTCCTAAAATTTGAAATTCCCTTCCTTTAGAATTATTCAATTCATTTTACGGAAGGATGGAAGATAGATTTCTTTTTCTCCTCCAACTTTATTAAGGTTTAATTGATAAAAATTTTATAGATTTATGATATACAACATATTTCGATAAATGTATACATTGTGCAATGATTAAATCAAACTAATTAACATATCCATCACCTTACATACTTACCGCTTTTTCTAGATTACTTTTGCTCAGGAGTGGCCAAACTTAGTTTCTTTCAAAGTTCAGAAGAATCTAGTATTTGTGGATCCTTCAGCACTTAAAGACCACCATACAGAATATCATTTTTTCATTCTCATTTAAAAGAAATGAGATTCTATTATGAAAAGGAATCTACAAAGAAAGACCAATTCAAATGGATTTAGCTTCTTGTGTTTTCTTTAATAAACACAGATCCTCTAGAAAAAAATATGGTACTTGATATTAGTCCCCAACTTCATGTAAAGTGACACATACTTATTTGAAAGAAGATAAAATAAGAGATGCTTGTTTTCTCTCTTTGGATGTAACTATTAGCATTTGAAATCAGGGGCCAAAAAGACTTAATGCTTTGACTTAGGATTAAGAGTCCTTTGAACAGAGCTATCACTTGTCTATTCAACTTAGTAAAGTAATTGATGCTTCTTTATTCTTGAAATGTTGTTATATGCTTTACAAGTATGCAATCCCTTCCCTTCAACTCTTATACAATAAGCTCTGAAATGCAAAAGAGTTTTTCTTCACTCATTTGAAAGCAAAACTTTACCTGAACTGATTTAAGGCTACAGTCTTCATTTCTTCTGCTTAGTGTGAATATGCATATATTTCATCGCATAAATTAATGTGTTTTGATTACAGGGGGCTGCCCTGGTCTCTGCTAGGGATGTTACACAGTATATGGTAAATATAGATATTATCTTTCTATAATTCTAAAACAAAACTCACATGACTAAGAGTTTCAAGTAAGGGATTGTGGGCTTATGGGAAGTTTTTCTTTTCCTATTTTATGAACAGGAACCTAAACTTCTGGCTTAGTCTTAGAATGATTGTAATAGTTCACTCCCACTTACTGAATAATTACTATATACCAGGCACTGGGTTTTACACATTTACATTATTCTAATTGAACATTGTGGAATGAATCTTTACGACCTAGAGATCTAAGTGTATGGGACTTTATCCAGGCTTCTCCCCACCTCAAAATCAATCTGGTCTCCCAGAGTAAGAAGCTGGGCTAGCTGCTCTTTGTGTCCATATGGTGGTTTTTCATTTCTCTTTAATCAGAGATTATTATATGGATAAAAAACACAAACCTTACAGTCATCCAGGCTCATGTCTGAATTAGCTCCACCACTACAAATGAGTAGGACAAGTTCTTTAACCTCTTTATGAGACCATTTCCACGTCAGTAAAATGGGGATAACAACAATACTGACCTCACAGGGCTTTTGTGGGGATTAAATGAGATGATGTCTATAAAGTACTAGCAATTTTATAAAGTACCTGGCCTAGTACTTAGTGTATAATCATAAGCTACCTTACCTATCTTTATCAATAAGCATCTGCATGATGATAATTTACTTTCTGTATTACAGCTATTATTCCACAAAACCTTTTTTTCCACAGAAATAAGATGATATTTACATGATGTGTTCTTGTTTCAAAAGACCCTTATTTTGACTTCAAGGGAAACTTTATTAAGCATTAAATGTCACAGATACACCGCTATTATACAGAATTTTAAAAGTTAAGGGAGATGTTAGAGGGAAGTAAAATACATTGAACAGCTTACTCTGTTAACAAGCTTGATCTGATTTTTAAAGTGAGGAGAACAAAATTCAGGCTTGGCCAATGTTACAAAACTAGTAAAGAGCAAATACCTTCATCAAAAGCCAGAAGGAAACAGTATCTCACGAATCAGTCTAATACTCTTATGACAACTTCAAAAAAACTTTTTCTACCTTCCTTTTCAAGAGAAAGCTGCCTAATACCTAAGTATTATAGAATACAATATTAAGTATATTATATATTAACTTTTTGTGACATTAAATCATGTATTGTTTCATAACCTGCTTTTACTACTAACAAAATACTGTAAAATATTTTCATGTCAAATGTTTATCTACATCACTGATTCATAATATGTAATTTAATCGTTTCTCCCTTATTGGACACTTGGGTTATTTCCAAGTCCTTATCATTTTAAACCAGTGATTCTTAAACTTTTTGGTCTTAGGATCTCTTTATACTCTTTAAATATTTTGGGGGACACAAAAGCTTTTGTTTATATGAATTGCATCTATTGGTATTTACTATATTAGAAATCAAAACAAATTTTAAAAACATTTCTCAATTGACTTAAAAACAATCATAAACCTACTACATATTAACATATTTTGGGGAAAATAACAAGCAAAAAACTTTAGTGAGAAGAGTAGCATTGTTTTACAATTTTTCAAATCTCTTTAGTTCTGGCTTAATAGAAGACAGCTGGGATTTTCATAGTAGATTAAATGCAGAAGCAGATATATGTTGTTTTGGTTGAAATACATAAAGAAAAGCTGACCTCATATAGATAATGCAGTTTAAAAAAGTAGGAGAGAATTTTAATAACTTTTTCAGATAATTGTGGATATCCTTCTTTTATATTAAACCCAAACTTGACAAATGGTGGTTTCTTAAAGGCTTGTTGCAATGTGGAAAGAACTTTTTATACTATGTTACATTAAAATCTATCCCTCTATTTTGTACTTTGTCTTCATCTTTTATCTAGGCATAATTTTGTAACATCATACAATGGTCACTTGGAAAATACTGGTTCAGTTAGTTATGCAGATATTCCAAATTCCCAGTATACAATAGCAGAAACACATTCTTCAACTGCACCAACAATCTTTTCACAAAAGTCTTTAAGGATTAGAAAGTTATTAAGTTCATATGGTCAGATACAAGTTTTCCAAAATGCTAATTTTTACTTTAAAGATCCAGTTTTATCATTAGCTACAAATACCCTCATATGCTTTCCTTGAAGTAAGACTCACTTTTTTCTTTCTATAAAATGTCTTGTTCTTCTTTGAAATAAAAATGGTGTTCCACAAAAATGCAGATAGTTTAGCTGGCAACTCAATCACCTAAATACTTCTCAAGACAACCCCAATACCAACACTAGCAGGATCATTTGGGGCATATTTTCCATTATGTCAAATAAAATATACAAAAGACATGTACTCAACATCAAGATTTAATAAAATTAATAATTGTTAATCCTTCATCAAGGAACATTAAGTGGAACTGCATTATGTGTAGCTGTTAAGAATACAATATCACTGTCTTGACTCTTGCTAAGGGCAGCAGTTTTACTCACCATTCCTTTTGCACCATGAGTATACTCTATTATTAGAAAAATAATTTTCACTTTATGGCCTCCTGGGGGATCCATGGAGGGCACATTGAGAACCAATGTTCTTAACAATGCTAAAAGTACATTCTTATACTTTAGTTAAACCTTTAACTAAAGTTAAAGAAAGATTTAAAGATTTAACTTCAGTTAAATCTTTACAAGTATTCTTAATTTGGGGGGATAAATTCTTAGAAGTGGAATTACTAGGTAAATTATATATATTTGTAAAAATAGACATATATAAATTACTAGGTAAATTTATAGATCTATATATAGCTTTTACACATACATACAGGTGTTTTTTATATATTATATATGTATATGTGTATAAATACACACATGTATAAAACGTGTGTATGTGTGCATGTACGTATATGCATGTGCACATACGTGCATATATACACGTGTATATATGTATATGCACACACGTGTGTATGCATAAAAGTTAAGTTTTTGATGCATACTACCAAACTGTTCTCTGAGTTGGTTCAAATAACTTACATCACCAAAGCAGTCTATGAAGCTACACATCCTTCCCTATCTATGCTAAGACTAGACTTTTGTATCTCTGCCAATCTGAAGGTTAAACATAACAACTTTTCAGAACCATCCTGACTGCCAGAAAGACTGGGTGGCCCCAGATTAGCCAGGAGACACTACATATATTTGCCTTCTTTGTGGCTCACATTTCATCCCATCAAAATGAAGATATTATTTACCCTGTCTAATTCACTGGGATGATATGAAAAATAATTAGGAAAAGAATGAAAAAGTAAAAAGCATTTGTAAGACAATTCAAAGAGAAACAGATCAAATGTCAATGACACACACTCAAAGGAAGTATATAAATTGTTTGTTTTCACTAGATTTTGGTTGTCCTAAAAGTGAGTGAGTTTCGGGCTTTTCAGGCTTGTAACATTTAAGT
Source organism: Macaca fascicularis (assembly GCF_037993035.2). Taxonomy (NCBI): domain Eukaryota; kingdom Metazoa; phylum Chordata; class Mammalia; order Primates; family Cercopithecidae; genus Macaca; species Macaca fascicularis. The sequence goes on along the minus strand of NC_088377.1, from coordinate 102,686,565 downwards.
TTTCTGTTTTAGTGAAAAATGAATCTAGAGTTTTCCTGCCCTTAAAAATGGTTGTATTTTCTAGGTACATGATTTATTATTTTTTTTATTTTTTTGGAGAAAATGTTATAAGATGACAAAATTCTCAATTTAATAACACAGATGTAAACTTTATTAATAGCAGGTAGAGAGCTGGCCTTCTTTCATGCTATTCTATTCTAATCTAAGAAGATATGGGGTTATGTAATTCCTCCACATAAATTCAGTCCACCTGGACGTAAAGGGGGAGGTGACTTAAACTGACTTCACATCAGTTCACTCATTTTTCTCTGCAATTTATTCTTTAAACATGTTTTTTTCCCTATGAACAACACATTTAATATAAATTAGATTATCACCAATTTCTAAAAAAACCAAATATGCCCTTGTTGCGAATATGCAAAAACAGAAGGAAAACACAAAAAGGAACGTTCTTTTTCCATTCCAACTGATCGTCTATACGAGCGCTCAGGAAGTTTGGCAACTAGGTTTCAAGGTTTTAAGAATATTACAATAATCCAGAGTGACTGCAGTATAAAGGAAGGAAGGAAGGAAGGAAGGAAGGAAGGAAGGAAGGAAGGAAGGAAGGAAGGAAGGAAGGAAGGAAGGAAGGAAGGAAGGAAGGAAGGGAGGGAGGGAGGGAGGGAGGGAGGGAGGGAGGGAGGGAGAGGGAGAGAGAGAGAAAGAAAGAAAAAAAAAGAGAAAGAAAGAAAAAGAGAAAGAAAGAAAAAGAGAAAGGAGGAGGAGGAGAGAGGGAGGGAAGGAAGGGGAAGGGAAGGAAAGGGAGGGGAAGGGGAAGGGAAGGAAATGGAAGGAAAAGGGGAAGGAAAGGGGAAGGGGAGGGGAGGAAAGGGGGGGAAGGGGAGGGGAGGAAAGGGGAAGGAAGAGAGAGGAGGAGGAGGAGGAGGAGGAGGAGGAGGAAGAAGAGGAGGAGGAAGAGACAAAAAGAAAAGAGGCCTGCACTCTTAGAAAAGGAGGGAAATCACCCTATGAGGTGTTAGCTTTGTGGTTGCAACAGTGACCATCTCTACTTTCCTGGGACAGATTTATTCAGCTTAACCACCCTCACTGGTGACTTGTGACATTCTCCTGCCAGTCCCTGCAGGTACAGTACCCTGACAGGCCATTATAAAAAGGCTCTTTAACAGGGCCACTGGCTGTCAGAAGCCACCAGCTGGCCTGCCACAGCCCTGCAGTCGCCAGGGTCCAGCTGCCAGTCTGGGCGGTGCTGTCCACGCTGAGCAACGTGCCACCCAGCTGCTGCATGGTCACGTCCATCTGGAGCGCTCTAGCTAGACAAATCTCTATGCCTGTCAGATCTCTTCAGCAAGCCTTGTTATGCAAATTCAATTACTCAAGTGTGCCCTATTACTGCTGGCTAACTGCTCCTAGAACCGATCTCACACTGACAGTTCACATTTTTTGTTCACCAAAAAGTACCTCATTTATTCTTGCTTTGCTACCTCCTTGTATCATTAAAGCTGAACAGCCAAAGTCCACGGTATTCTAACCTCTCTACAGTGGGCTACTGTTCTCCACAAAGAGCTGAGAGGAAAATTAATTGCAAAAAGAAAACCTTCTAATCAGACATGAAGTGGTGTTAAAGCTGCAGATTCCCTACACTTGACAGAGATGATTTTACTACCAGAAATATGAAATTTAAATCTTAATGACCGAAAGGAAAATCTGGTATAACAAGTTATATTAGACAAAAAAAAAAAAAAAAGAATTATTAGGAGAAAATGCTGTAGTAGCATTTACTAATACCTACTTTTAAATAAAAAGGAAAGAAGTGACAAGACATTTCATCAGGTAAAGTTCATGTTGATGGCTCACTGCCTTGTCTACATTCTCCCCTCCCCTGCACCCTCTAGCCCTAGCCATGCCACTCCCAAACACGTGCACTCCCTCTCCCCACTGCCTATACCCTCTAGCCTTACAGCTACAATTAGGAGGTTTTGTTCTTTTTCAATAATTCATTTTAAACCAGCAGTGATTTGAAGGTTGAGATAAGTATTTGAAGGCATTTAACCATTTCTAATCCATTCAAGACAACTGAGAAAAGATTCCAAGGTACAGCTGTAATTCCAAGAGTCTCACCCAAGCAACGTCATCACAAAATGAGACATTTTAAACTGAAGAGGTTAAGAGAAAAAGAGTCCATCAGTAGTTACACTTTCAAAATAGCAGTTTCCAAACACGAGTGAGTACAGCAGTTTAGAAGAGAAAGGGAATAAGTAATGTCTGTTTATGAATCATGCAATGATACGAAATACCAACAGAAATTTAGCTAAAATAGGTATTACAGAGAGAGTGATATTTGGACATCAGTCCCCAAGGAATGTTTCTAATGCACAAATCTTTAGGATCTTTACTCTGAAGTAACAATTAACTGTTGATTACAAAACTAAAAAAATGAAAAGACTGCTGGCCAGGCACAAGTCAAAGTCAAATGCAACCGTGTTTCAAGTTTAAAGCTTATGGACAATGGAGGGTTGTTGGTTTTTTTGGTTTGCTTTATTTTCTAAGTGAACTTGGAAAATGTGTAAGGAAACGAGATCCAGGATAAATACAAGCAAGAAGTTTTGGTAAACAGTGTTTATTTTTTTATTTTCTTTTGTTTAAGAGAGAGGGTCTCACTCTGTCACCCAGGATGGAATGCAGTGGTATGATCATAGCTCACTGTAGCCTCTAACTCCTGGGCTCAAGTGATCCTCCTGCCTCAGCCTCCCAAGTAGCTAGACTACAAGTGCATGCCACCACACCCAGCTAAGTTTTTAAAATTTTTTTGTAGAGGCAAGGTCTTGCTATGTTGCCCATGCTGGTGTCTAATTCCTGACCTCAAGTGATCCTCCTGCCTCGGCCTCCAAAAGTGCTAGGATTACAGGAATAAGCCACCACACCTGGCCCAGTATAAGAGTATTTTAAAATAGATCATGAAGCCATCTTATTTTCTGCTAAGATGATTTTAGTAACTCTATAATTTTGCTTCTAGAAATTATTAAAATTTTCTCAATTCCATCTGAGCAATCAGTACTCTAAAAGCATAAAGTGTTATATTCTCTAATTATTTTTACTTTTGAACTCTGTTCTTGATCAGAAATGAAAAAGTAGAGTGCCTATATGCTTGGCCTTAAACCCCTAAAATCCAATTGTTTAGGAACTGCTTTTCAAATGCCTCATTTGTAATCATTTTTTAAAATCAGTATCTCTTACATTTTGAGAGACCCGACCAAAGTTATTTTAAATTATACTAGTTAAAACTGAAAGCAAACTATTTCACTCAAGTATGTGAATAATATGTATGAAAATTAGGAACTATCTGCATTTGCAGGGACATATAGCTATCCCACAGGAATGACTTTTAAAATGTGGGAATGGCATTATTAGGTAATACAAGTATATTGAAAATGTGTATTTTTATGTAACAAAATGGTTTTATCAACATGTTATATTTCCACTTATAAATTCAGATTAACAAAAAAGGGTAAGTATGCTTCTATTACATTTTTTAAAATCACTAAAATGCTTATATTTGATTTAGGAAAAAACCTAATTTTTTAAATTTTTATAGTGAATAATATATTTTCCTTCAAATCTTTATACACAAGTAGAAAAGCAGTAACTAGAATTTATCCTTAAACTATGCTGCTAGCTCTCAAATTCTTATTGACTAAATGAGAAATTCGTGTTTTCCCCTTAATAATTCCAACAGGGATTTTAATAACAATGGGAGTAATTAACACTATTCAGCACATACTGTGGATCAGGTACTTTTCTAGACCCTTGAGAAATCAACCCTTGAGGTATGTATTATATAATAATGTCTATTTTACAGATGTAGAAAGTAAGGCACAGAGATATTAAATAACTAGGACATATGCCTAGTATGCATCAGAGAAAGTGACTCTAACTCCACTGTCTTCAAATGTATGGTAGAAACTAAAAGGAAAACTGAAATCAAACACTTGATTGTAAGACAATCAGTAAAAAGGCAATCTGGGGAAATACTTCTCTGTGTATAAAATGAAGACAGTTGTGTTCTCTGAGCAACCTTTTCTGTGGCAAAGACTCTGTGGTTCGCTTTTGAATATGTGGTTCACACATACCCAAGTTTACAACTAGTAAGTGACCTACATTGGAGTCCTGAATCCAAATCCCGTGATCGTTCCATCACACCAAACTGCCTCTTCTCAAAGTTCCACAAGTCCTATTTTGTGAACCAGAGTAAGAGTTCTGATTTGGGTTATCACATTCTCAATTAAGTACTAATCTGTATCTTTCCACAATGATTACATTAGAACATTCTGATAAAGTCATCCCCTGAGGTTAGGATTTTGGTGAGAAAAAAAGAAAACATCAAAATCTCATTTGATGTTCACAAAAAGCACAGGCCCTAAAAATGGCATTAGAGAAAGGAATATGCCCACTCCAAGAGATTCAATGGTACATCATTTTATTTAAGTCTCAAAATAAGCAATGCATTTAGACTCAGCACCAACAGTCCCATCACTTTTATTTACACCCAGAAAAGCTGAGGCTCAGAAAAGTTAATTTGCCCAAAGTCACACAACAGATAGAGGAAGTAACAGAACTCAGATCTATCTTCAGATTTCTCATGTAAGTGCTCTCTTGACTATACCTAATGCACTTCTATACTGTAATTAATTGTTCTGCTGCCCATCAGTCAGAATTTCCTGCTTATCCAAAACTGTCCATTTTACAAAGCAAAAAGAGTAGGCCCCAAATTTCCAAATCATCTGAATAGTTTCTTCTTGATACTTTCAGAAGCACTTACAAACATCAAGGTTTCTCATGGAACCAATTCAGCAAAAATTAAGCACTGTACTTAATAGACCTCTGGTTTGCAGATTTTAAAAGGGACATCTGCTATTACTTAACCACCACCCATCTAATCCCTTTAGAGCTCTACAGCGATCTACATACACCTCAGGTGTAAAGCATTCTGAAGGTATCTGTTAATCCTTTCATAGTCCCAGATAAGGATCTCACTTAATTCTATAAAATACAACTATCACTTTCTTCAAAGTTTGGTCATAATATTAGCAATTATTATTATTTTAATCATTTGAATTAGAAAAGCACTTTCTTATACCATTTAAGAAGATGCTACCAGGTATGGTTAAGTGAAATTATATTTCCAGCCTTTCAGTGAGGGACTCTGTTAGCTTCAATCCTTGAATATCTCCCTCAAATAACAGAAAAATGCTTAAAGGGAGGAGACAGGAGCTCAGGAAAAATACTAACACTGCAAGAGAAAAGTCAATTTTTCCTTTTATATGGAACTTAACTGATACCATCATATTTTGGTATCAACTGGTCTCATCTAAGTTTTTTTAATTTGAAGTTTAGCTTTCAGTTTTCCTAAATCGAGGCACTATATAAATTCAGTTAGTTAAATGGGTACGATCAAAACATCATTTAAAAAATTCTCTACGAATCTCAGAGACTCTCCAAGTCTCTCCTTAGAAGTAAATTTTAAGTTTGGTGAGGACCTGAGCCCTTTCAGCTCACTTAAGATTATCACCTAACCCACCACAAGTTCTGACTGCTTTCAGTGAAGAGCATGGGAATTTCATGATTTTGTTTAACTTTCATTATTTTGTTTCATCTGCAAGCATTTACATATACATACAATGTAAGGCATTTATCAAGACAGTATTTTCTAAAAAGTACAACTAAATCGTCCCCTTGAAACTGAGTTTAACAATTTACTTGTTAACCTAGGTAAAAAGGGCATTTTTGAAATGGAGCTGTGGGCTTCTAAAATCTAAATACATTGCTCTGTTCATTTTTCATGCTAGCCTTTTATATCCCCCAATGTAAATGCTTTTCTGAATACAGCGATTCTAGAAGAACCTTCATGTGAGTGTCTTGTCAATCAAGCCAATCTCATCTCTTCCCACTTCCCTCTCCATTTACAACCAGAAATGCCAAAATCCAGAAATTTCAAACTTCCAAATTTCAGCAAAAACATTGTATTATTTCACGCTTCTGTGTCTTTGTAAATGCTATATTCCCTTTGCCTGAAAACAGCCTTCCCCTTCCTCACTTGGAAAATCTCTATTAATCTTCTAAAATGTAATTTGAACCTCACCTATTCCAGAAAGGCTTCCAAATGATGCCTCAAATGTATCAACAGCTTCATTTTGTGGGTTACATTTAGTGCAATGTGTTTTTTATGAATATGCATCTGTCTCACCTAATACATTATGATGATCTTGAGGTCCCTGAGCATCCATTTATCTTTTTCCTCAGCACTCAGCAGAATGCATGATACAAGAGGTACTCAAATGTTTGCTGGATGAAAGGATGTTTAAGATAACGAAGAGACTATCTGAAGAAAAGAGACTGAATTTTTAGGTCAGAAACCAAAATAGGAAAGATGAGAAAAAAGAGCAGGATGAGAATAAAAATAAAACAAAAAGTACTCAGACCAACTTGGTTATTTTTTATCCCAAAAGCCACACCTTCAGCCGGCCCCATTCATCCTATGAGTTATTCTTGGTGAATGTTATAGGCTGACTTCTTGTAAAGCCTGAACTTAAGATACTTTTAAGAAAACAAACAAACAAAAAAAACTGACAACTTTTCTCTATCTCTGTATCTGTAGCTCAGGCTACCATCCCTGCGTGCCTGGACTACTACAACTGACTCCCAATTGTCTCCCAGCTTTTACTCACACCCTGTCTCTAACATGTTTTCCACACTATAGCTACCATAATCTTTTAGAAATCCTAATCTGATTATGCTGTCTCCTTACTTAAAACTTTGAATGGCTTCCCACTGTTCTTAGCATATGAACAAAATTAGTAACGTGGTGAAAAAGGTCTTGATAGTCCAGCCCAACCTCTCTCTTCAGCCTCACCCAACACCATACTTCCCTATTTAAAATGTGCCACCAGGTGCTCGGCATGCTCTTCCTCTGTGTCTAGTTAACTCAAACTCTCCTTTAAGGTCACAATCAATGGTTACTTTTTCCAGCAAGACTTTCCTGACCTCCAAGAAAATCCACCTTAGGTAAATACTCCTATGGTTCAATGTAACCCTGCTGTAGCACAGGGCAAAATATGGTACAGTTTTTATGATTATATGATTAATACAGGTTGAGAGGATCCCAGTCCAAAAATCTGAAATCTGAAATGTTCCAATGAGCACTTCCTCTGAATATCATGTCAGCCCTCAAAAAGCTTTAGATTTTAAAGCATTTTGGATTTTCAAATTAGGGATGCTCATCCAGATATGTATTCTGCAAATACTTCAAAATCCAAAACACTTCAGGTCCCAAGCATTTTGGCAAATCTATAATCAATCGGTATCAGTTCTCCCAAACAGACTGTAAGTTCCAAGGGCAGGGATTGTGCCTATTCTGATTGCTCACTTTCCAGGGCCAATGCAGTGACTGACTCATACTAGAAACATTATATATTGGTTGAGGAAATTAATAATGCAAACATACATTTAAAAAAAGATATTTCTTCAACATAATTTTTCAAAAATCTCCTTCAAACCAAAGCTACCAGTGTGTTCAAAATTAACTCAATGAAAGCATTTTCATTCATGTCAGGAATATGACGAGAACACCTGTTATCACTACTATTATTCAATATTATTCTGGAAGTATTAACCAAATGTTTAATAACCAGTTAAGAAAGAAAGAAAAAACAAAAAGAGGCAATATGATTTAGGAAAAAAAGGCGCAAAATGATCATTTTTAGACCTAGAAAATCAGAGAACCACTGAAAAACTAGTAGAATAAGAGAATTCAAAAAGGAAGTAGGGTTCAAATTAATATATAGAAATCAATACCTCTCATATGTATAAATATCAATGGAAATTTTTTTTTTTTTTTTAAAGAGGAGTCAGTTTGCAATATCACTAACAGAGGCAGGAGAATGGTGTGAACCCAGAGGTGGAGCTTTCAGTAAGCCGAGATCGCACCGCTGCACTCCAGCCTGGGTGACAGAGCGAGACTCCGTCTCAAAAAAATAAACAAATAAGTAAAATAATACCAGTAACAATAAAGGTAAAAAGACTTGGGAATAAGCTGTTGAAGAAATGTTTAGGTTGTTACATAAAGACGTTTTTTGTTTTTTGTTTCTGAAACGGAGTTTCACTCGTTGCCCCAGCTGGAGTGCAATGGCACAATCTTAGCTTACTGCAACCTCCAACTCCCGAGTTCAACTGATTCTCCTGCCTCAGCCTCCCGAATAGCTGGGATTACAGACATGAGCCACCACACCTGGCTAATTTTGTATTTTTAGTAGAGACAAGGTTTCACCACATTGGTCACGCTGGTCTCGAACTTCTGACCTCAGGTGATCCACCCGCCTTGGCCTCCCAAAGTGCTGGGATTATAAGGCGTGAGCCACTGCGCCCAGCCTAAAGAAGACCTAAAAGTCCTAGTAAGAGACACACAAAAAGAAATCAATGAGTATATCTTATTCTTAAATAGAAAGATTTAGCTATGTAAATTTTCCATAAATTAATCCATAAATTCAGTGCAATCCCAACGAAAATATTAACAGTATGTTTTGGGAGGAACATGATAAAATGATTTTCATGTCTCTTTGGAACAATAAACAAGCAGAAGTAGTCTGAAAAATTCTGAGCAGGGAAAAAGAGCAATGAAAGACGACTAGCCTTCCAGACAGTAAAATAAAGCAATGGAAAGTTGTCCTACTCAGGAAACACTCAACAATGAGACATCAACAGAGAGCTCAGAAAAAGACCCAAATACATATTGGAACTGAGTGTATGAAATTAATGGGGCATTTGAAATGAAGGGAAAAAAGATTTTCATTCAAGAAATTTTTAAGAGAAAAAGTAATCTAGATTTCTACCCTCACCCCTTCAACTAAAATAAACTGCAAATGAATCAAAAATTTAAGTTTCTAAAAATGAAATCATAAAATAACTAAAAGAAGATATACATAAATTTCTTTTTAATTTTACAAATTTAGTGACAATAAACCTTTTCTGGATAGGACATCAAACTCAGAAGCCATAAAGGAGAAGACTGATACACTCAACTGTACAATAATTCCAAGCTTCCATATTTTAAAAATTACCATAAACTGAATAAAGAAAGGACAAACTGGCAGAAAATATTTGCAACATTTTTATCTTCCCACACATATTCATACTCATTAAAACGTAATTTCCAGCCAGGCGCAGTGGCTCATACCTATAATCCCAGCACTTTGGGAGGCTGAGGTGGGCAGATTTCTGGAGGTCAGGAGATCGAGATCAGCCTGGCCAACATGGCAAAACCCGGTCTCTATGAAAAACACAAAAATTAGCCAGGCGTCGTGGTACGTGCCTGTAATCCCAGCTACTCGGGAGGCTGAGGCATGAGAATCACTTGAACCTGGGAGGCAGAGGTTGCAGTTAGCCTAGATGGCAACACTGTACTCCAGCCTAGGCGAAAGAGACTCTGTCTCAAAAAAAAATTTTTTTTTTAATTAAAAAAAAAATGTAATTTCCATAAGGGCAGGAGTGTGTGTGTGTGTGTGTGTGTGTGTGTGTGTGTGTGTGTGTGAACAGCTATATTCCCAGGCCTAGACTAGTACTTGGTATATGACAGATAATAAATATTTATTGAATAAATGAATGAGCGTTTGATACTCATACATACCGATTAGAAAAGATCAATGCCTAGCACAGTGCCTGGCACACCATAATCAAGAAATAGCTGCTGAATGAATAAATCTAATAAAATCATGCATAAAGGACACGAATTCGCAATCACTTTTTAAAAAGGCAAATAAATGGCCAATAAGTGTTCCTAAAATGCTCAAACAAGATCATAATTTGGAGGAAAAAAAGAAAAGAAAATCAAAACCACACTATACTATTTTTTACTTCTTCTTAGACTAGAAGAAAAGAAATGTAAAGATAATGTATCAGTTCCCCCAACCAGACTGTTGCAAACGTATGAATAAATACTCTTTTTCCTTTTGTGATCCTACAACAAAATACCTGACACTGGGTAATTTATAAAGAACAGAAAAGTATTTCTCACACATTTCTGAGACTAAGAAGTCCAAGTCAAGATGCCAGCAGGTCTGTTGTCTGGTGAGGGTTCCAGCTCTGCTTCCAAGAAGTTACCTTGAATGCTGTGTCCTCTGGAGGGGAGGAATGCTGTGTCCTCACAGGGCAGAAGGCAGAAAGGCAAAAAAGGACCAAAGGACCAAAGGACCAAACTCCCTCCACCATGCCCTTTTCTAACATTATTAATCCATTCACAAGGGCAGAGCCCTCATGATCTGAACAGTTCCCAAAAGTCCCCAACACTGTTGCATTGGGAATTACGTTTCTAACACACGAATTCTGGGGGATACATTCAGACCACAAAATTCTCCTACATTGTTGGTAGAAGTAAAAACTTTGATGAAAAGACTGGCAACATCTACCAAAATTTAAAATGCACATACTCTTTGACCTAGAAATACCATTCCTTAAAATTTCTCCTACTGATAAATTTGCATTTACATGAAAATATCTCTGCTCAAGAATATTCAGAGTAGCCTCTGTAATAGCAGAAGGCTGTCTACAATATAAAATATTTTGTAGTAACTTGAAAGTATAAAGTAAATTTATTACAGGCTGAATGTCCCTTATCTAAAATGCCTGGGACCAGAAGTGTTTTGGATTCCAGATTTTTTCAGATGTTGGAGTATCTGCACTGTACTTACTGGCTGAGCATCCCAAATCCAAAAATCCAAAATCTGAAATGCTCCAGTGAGCATTTCCTTTGAGCATCATGTCAGTGCTCAAAAAGTTTCAGATTTGGAGCATTTCAGATTTCAGATGCTCAAGCTGTATATATGAAAAGATATATGAAATTTTTAAAAAGCAATTTGCAAAAAAAATCCCATTTTTGTTTTTTAAAGAAGTGCGTATATGCATATATATGCAATAAAAACTTTTTTTAAATATTAAGGCAAGAGTTAAGAGAAAAGTAGAGGTAGGGAGTCTTAATTTTATTTAAAAATTAGAAAAAATAAGCAAAGAAAATAAAAACTAAGGCAGGAATAAAAGTACATAGAGAAAGATTTTAAAAAGAGACAGAGCAGCACAAAAACCTGATGGCCCTATAATTCATATATTTACTTCCAAAAAGGATTTTGAGATAATTTGTAAGATGACACAAACATATGGACCATAAGTACTAAGAGGAAGGAAAGCAGGTCTCTCATGTATACCATTGTATTCTCAGTGCCTAGCAGATAGCAGGGACTAAATAAATATTTTTTAAGCTAAAGACACAAGTGAAAATAGAAACCACACAGAAAAAGGGAAGGCCAGGGGAAAAACGATGATTATTATGGGGTACCAAAATGTAGCTCCGAGCTTCCCATAGCCTCAGTTAAAACAAAACAAAACAAAAAACCATGATGCTCTGAGTCAATAATCCTGTATTCTCAGGCTTAGAATAGTATGCTGGGTACAGAGGCAACACCACTGTAAGAGGCACTACCAGAATCCCCCTAACCAGACTCCTTTGCATCCTGTATCTCAGATGCCGTAATCACAGTCAAAGACATGAGTGGACTCCAGATACCACTGAGACCACTTACTGTTTTGATCATAGTTCATCACTTTCCCCCGACACCAATAAAAAGAGGGGCTTAAGACTGCGGATGCTGCTGCTATCTTATTTTGCTCCTAACTATTGAAGGAAAGAATACATACAAGATAGAAAATAAAATATAAAGGAATTCAAAGAGGGAGTTTCAGATCCAACATCAATTTCTAATTACCTATATTAGTGTAAGAAAATATTAACGGCAAATAGCTGAGATGGAGGATAATAAAAGTTTGCAAATCACCCCACAGACTCAGTTCAGGCTATAAATTTACTCCCAATTGTGTCAGAGCATATCTGCAGTGGGAATCACCCAAGAAAGAAGAAAGAAACTCTGTCTTTAAATGCCAAGCAATTTGATTAGAACCTCCTACTTGTTTTTAGTAACAAGTTTATTTGTTGGGAGAATTTAATCAAAAATTTATTTCCATCCAATAGGTAAGTGGTGGCTAACAGCTTTCAACACAAGTGTAGATAAATTACAGATTGCATAAAAGCTATTAGAAGTACACAATTATCTAAAAATACTATTAGTCAAACTAATCAGAATAAAACTAAAGACTGCTATGCTACATGAATGGGAGAATTGAATGTTTTATTTCTGGAATATGAAAGAACCAAGTAACTTCTTTGCTTTTATTTTTCTTTTATAAAATAAGGACAATCCTTCATTATCTAGATATTTCTTTCTAGAAGCTCTGAAGAAAAAGGTTTGACTATTTCTACCATTTGTTTTATTTCAGACAAAACTAACAATCATTCCTGGTTTTTATTCCTAAACCTTTTGTTTTAAAGAAAGAAAAAGAATCACAAGCATCAATTAGAAGTACACATTATTATTGCTGGTCTGGCTCATGGACTTGTTTGCTCAATGGTTTGAATACTATGATTCCATTTTCTTCAGGAAACTGAAAGGAACAGTAATCTTTCCAGATCAAACTTCCACCAAGCAGTTTTAGTACAACATTTATCATACCTAGCAAAAACACCACAGGACAACTCCATCTGCTACAACAAAACAGAGAAAGATAAAGGTCTCCAAACACTTAATAGCACTTTCCCAAAAAAAGGCCATATACCTAACACCACTGCAAGAGAAATGCAATCTGCACTTTGCAGACCTAGACAGGAATTGCTTCAATACTATCTTTTCCCCTCTTCCTCACCATAAAAACTACCCAACCCTAGTCGTGATGTACAGATCTACATCCCAAGACTCTTGGAAGATTAGGAACCTACAAATACCAACAAAGACAGGAAACAAGGACTTCTTTCCCACACAAGCTTTATGTACTGAGTGTGCACTGAAAAGAAAAGAAAAAGTATGACCACCAAGAGGCATAAAGTGAGTACAATTCAAACTCGACATACAGTAGCATAATCATCTATGTCAAATGCAGAACACCTTACAATGATATGTGATTGATCCCATTCAACAATTTTAGTTCATTACGGGGGGGAATAATTAAGCAGCCCTTCAGAAAGCAAACATCGTATCAAAGATGTGTTCACATATGAGGTATGTACCAATTAGTCCATCAGAGTTGCTATTTTGGATCCAAATAAAAAAGTTTATCAAATGTGTTCCTTAGGTTGAACTTAAAGAAGGATTAAAATGAAAGAACATTTTTTAAAGGAATTTCTATAGAAAACGCAGAAAAACAGCAGAGTCAATTAGATCAATTTCCCTTCCCAAACTTTGTTTTAAATCCTTTGTATTTCAATTTTTAATTAGTTTTAAAAATTGATTAAAACTGAACAAGAGAAAGTAAAATAATACAAATAAAACCAAATACCAATTGTTTAAAAGATTCAGTGTTTTGTTTTTTTTAAGGAAAGTTTTTTTCTTCAAAAAAGGTTTGCATGGAAAATTATAAGTAAATGTTTGTTGGTCCTTTATAATTGTATACATTGTCTTATAATCAAATAAAAAATTCAAAACTCAGACATAAATAAAAGGAAGCTATATCACATTTTTGTCGCCAATGGGAAAAAAAATCAAAGTTTAAGTTACTATAGGATATGGAAGAAATAACAGAGATAAGTCACTTCTTATTTCTTAGATGCTAAAATGTTTTGACAGAGTCAGGGAGTTCTCTCCCTTAAACAACAAAAATAGAAAGGGTCTTCTTTCACGTTCCTTATTTTTCTTCACCTTCATTGCTATGGTTTTCCCATACCATCTCTCCTTTATGAAAACACTGTCATGTTCACTTAGCATACTTCCTAGAATATAACAATCCACCCTTTTAAACTTACAGCCTCTATCTTCAAAAAACACATCACTTAAAACATGCATAAAGATAAAGAATTGTTCATTTTTTTTTCCAATGAAGAATCTCATTATTATAAGGCATTTTGGTTTGAAAAGATAACACTGAAGTCAGGCAAAGCTAAACTTGACCTTGGTCCTGCCATAATCAAACAACCCACTAAACGTCTTTGCCAACCCAACCAACTACAGGAAAAGAGTGAGTAAAATCACACAAAAATAAGAGTTGGCTAAACTCCAGTTTTCATCACTACCTAGTTGGGCAATTTTCTGGCTAGCAATAATCTTTATTCCCTTGGAACTTTATCCCACTGAGGGTCAGGGTCAGAATATATTTTCAAAAGTAATTTTCTCTACTCACCCTTTTCTAAACCTTTCCTTTCATAGCAACCTATCTAGTAAGCATTTCTAGAAACAATTTAGTATATAACGAGCCAGGAATCTTTAGAATAAGAACAAGTTGAAATGAAAAGGTCTTCATACACTACTTCTAAAACAATCTGGAAACTGATAGCTGGCTCTTCTTTAGTGCTCCAAGCTATAGTAACAAAAATACTGGTTTATATTTTACTTTTGAACACACCAATGTAAGAAGAAGAGCCTCTTCTTTACTCTTTTTTCCAAACTGCTGACAATCTTATTTGGTGCAAGAAATCTATGAGTTATGAAGCCAGACTTATTAGACTATTGAATTCTCATTCTTAAAATATGTAAAATATACTGGGCAAGTGGATTTTGGTTTGTTTTCCGAAAATACATTAGCATTTCGTACTTTGGATACTTGATCTTTGCAAAATTCAGACAAATACTGGCAAAGGAAAATGTTATAAACATCAGATTTTCTTACAGCCTTCAATGAAACCTATGTATAAAACTCCAAAAGTTAAGTCATGATGATAGTATGGGCTGGTTGGTTGGGTCTTTCTAACATACTCTAGAAAGTATCTTTCACTGAGTTCTCTTCAAGATAAAACTATTAAAACACACACATCTCACACTCTTGAAGGTCCTCTGTTTAAAGTTGTTGGAACAGATTTCTTTTGATGAAACTACTGAAAGATTACATATGTTGAGAGGGATTAAAAATACTAACAAGATGAAAGTCATCAGTTACCAATATAAGTCTTTCAGTATAACACCAAATGATAATTGCAATGTCTACTTAGCACTGAATGGTGTATTTTATTATGATCGTGCAATAAGCTTGATACACTGTTAATCATGTATTAACGTTAAATACCTATACTATAAACGTACTTAAAAAAAGCTTATCAGTGATTAATGTTGAATACTGAAATTCTCATTGATATTTTGTAAAGGTCAATTTTGGGTATTTAAAAAGTTACAAAAGAGCATTTAACTGGGTAATGTTGCAAAATAAAAATTTAAAAATATAAGGTAAAGGGGAAAATATGTAAAGCTGTCCTGTGTACTCATATTACAATTAATGACTAAATAAGATATTCTGGCTCTTTTTCCTAATCCAATTGCTAAAAGACCTATGAAGGAAATTATGTTAGAAGGTTAAAAGTTCTGGTTTTCACTTGTTTATACATGTTTGCCCTTCCTGTTCCTTTGGTTAGCTAGATTAAAGCACTTAAAACCAAAACTAAAATTACTTTAGATTACCTATGTGAACTTTTTTTGGCTGGCTAACAATTCTTTCTGTATTTTGATTGTGGGTACGTGTGTGGGAGTTGGGGTCATTGAATGGTGTGATATCGATAGAGCAAGAAAAAGTATTTTTCTCTATTTTGTTTTTAAATGAAACAAACCAAAGCCTTTTAGTTATTCTAGCAACCCAAAGAAACTCCAAACTTGAATGTATTAGTCCTGCCATAATATTGAAAATCCTCTACCTAAATTGTCTTCTTTTTGCTAAATCAGGCTAATTCTTAAAATTACATATTGTCCTATCGTGCCTTCCTGAGACTCAACTTCCTCACTGGAAAAAAAAAAAAAAAATTTAGGATAATCTGCATTTCATGGGGATGCTATAAGGATGAAATGTTTTAAAATACAGAAACAACCCAGTGAGGTAACCTGACACACAAAAAGTACTTAATAAATGAGCTGACTTCTAGAAAATTCTGCACTATAAAACTTTAAGGTGATTAGAGATGTTTTGAATCTACTTATTGATAAGGCTGTGTGCATTTTCACACTTTCCACTCCGTTAAGACTATCAGATTTTACTCCAAGAAGGTGCGAGGAAGAAAAAGCAGCAGGCAAAAACTGAAACAGAAAAGCAACACGGATGTTGTAGCTCTTACTTTCATTCTCTTATTTTTAAAAATAAACTTGACTTTTCATCCCTTGTTACCTATTTTTCCAACAAATACAAGTTTCCTTAGTCTTTTAGTTTTTAGAAGCCATGTTTAGAGCTAAGCCGACTATGCCAAAAGTACACTTAAAACTGGGCATCTTCATTGCTGAACGTTTTACATTATAAGGCGTCAGTCTTTAAAAAAAATTTTTTTTTAACCTGAAGATTACTGACAACTAAGCATTCTCTAACAATTATGAATTATTTCACATCATTTTAAGGTTTCACTTGATCCATTTTAGGTGCAAACATACTTTCTCATTCTTTACTCTCTTTCCTACTATGTTTTGCATGCCAAAAAAATCCACTAATAGATTATAAACTCTGCTTGCCAGTTCCCTTCTCAACAACCCCCATCCATCCCAGCACCCACCCACTCCCAAAGAGACACCCAGCATTGTTTATGTGGAGTTGGAAACAATACACTCCCCACTGCTGGTTAATTTACATCAGATACAGCCAGGCCCGGGAAGCACAGTGCCTGTCGTTTTCACCCCTGTTTCTTCTCGCTTGCTTGCTCATGCCCCCTCACCTCTTTTAATTTAAATTACTCATTTTAACTTAAAAACTTCTGGATATTTTATTACCTTGGCAGCTTTTTCTCTGGATTGACTAAAAAGGTAAGTTTAAACAGTTTTTGTCAGGTTAATATCTCTTCTTTTTTTTTATACTTGTATCTGACAACCAGAATCCATAGTGTTAAAACTGCCATGATGATGATGCTGCATTTTACCAGGCTAACTCAGGTTGGGCACAATTTCATTGTTTTTTTGTAACCTAAGCATACAAAAAACAAAAATGTTACTTTGCATGCAGTTAAATTGGTTGTTCTCTAATCATCTCTATCTCTATAATCTTTATGTGCTCCTAAGGGATATAAAAAGATTTTATGTTAGGTTTTGTTGTTTTCATTCTTTATTTTTTTAAACCATAAAATATTATACATGTAGATACAGTAAGTCATTGTTTCCTTGCCTATATATTTATAGAAAATTACTAAAAATCTAATATTAAAAATACTATAAAGCCAAAATGCTAGCTTTTCTTTGAAAGTCACATTAACTGTGTCCTAGTCAGTTTAGTTTTTCTAAATTTCAGATATTTAAAAAGAATTAAATATGATAACCATCTTTAATAACATGTATAATTAAAGCCATTTCAAAGACTGAAATCCTAACTCTCAAATTTCACTAAATTAAATTTTATCTAAAACCAAGTAAGTTAAACATACTCCAATGTAGGTTAAAAATAAGGTATGCAAAGACTCCCCAGTATGTGCAAATGATACCAATAATTAAGAATCACATTTCAAGCTTTAAAACACTTCCATCTAAAAGAATCCAAAAGTATGAGTAAATTGCTTTGACTGGTAACATTTACTTTCCGTAGTACTTTCTCTCCCCTTTTCATCCTAGCTCTCACCCCCACACCAACACATACATAAAATAGATCATTTAGGCCACTGGTATTTCAGTACATCGCCCCTCCTCCTCCACTTAGACAGTATTGCCTTTTATATCTATGTGGAGGTTCCCATGGCAACACTCACTTACACCAATACTATTTCCAACTGAAATTACAGAATCCAAAATCTAAATGCTTCATTACTAAATAACATATACCCTAACAAGTAAGAATTGTTTTTCTCATGATCAGTATTTTTCAATGTTTTTAGATTTCTGAAATTTCAGCAAAAAAATCATCATTTTATTATAGAAATAAGTAGAAAAATACAGTCATTGTGGGCAACTATATGTATGCATATCATTACATGAGATTTGCATGTGCTTACTCTTACTGCATAAAATTAATATGCTTAGCCAAGAAACCTCAATTATAATTATGAATAGTAAGTATAATTTTTACTAATCCAGTTTGCTCTATCAAATTTGATTTTTTTTTTTTTTTTAATGTTGGCTACATAGCTCACAAAAGACCCTGGTGAGAAATTCTAACACGACAAGCCAAGAAGCAATTCATGGACCGCAGGAGGCAATTCCAGAACACAGGCCTAATCTATAAAGAGAAACCTCGACAGCTTTTTGATGTTAAATAAGTAGAAATATTAGCATACAACAAAGCTAAGAAGCAGACTGTTGTATCAAGTTTAAAAGTAAAAATTTCAGGGTCAAATGTCATGAGTACCTTTGTCTAGATTACTTTCAAATGTGAAATTTCCTAATTTTTAAAACCAAAAGGTCTCTTTTGGTAATACTGAAGGGTACGTATATTTAGTTTTAGTACAACACACATTCTCATCAAGTTATTCAAAATATAAGGGAGAGAAGGGTTTTGCTTTTAAGTGGGAACATCAAGGTGGGAGGTCAAACATTTACTTTGAAAACATATACATTTCTTAAACAGGTTGTGCACATTAAGAAGCCTCAGAGAAGAGGCAAGAGTATAAAATGAGTAGCACTAAGCTTTTTGATAAATGATCAAAGCTAAGCATTAAACATCTCTCTGCATGGTGAATACATTTTTTAAAAGAATAAAAATCAATAGAATATACACTGAGCTTTATTTATTCTGACAACATATCCTAGCACCTGGATAGCTGTATTAAGTAATTTAATTGTTTCTGCTACAGTTTATTAACTAATATTTATGGCTTCATAAAAATAGAACATGAATACGTATTTTAATGAAAAAAATCACACTTTTATAAAATTTATAATGAGCCTTTTTTTATTGTGCTTTTTACATTATCACTGTTTTAAAATGAGCTGATTCAAAAGACTATAAAGACTCCCTGAAAACCAGTACAGGAAACTCAAGAATTTACTTTCCCAAAAACAGCTTTTAAGACATGAACATGAACTCCTAATGAATCTCATAGTGAGGCTTGTGAAAAGGACCAACTTGCACCTTTCAGAGGTCTCTCCCTCTTTTTAAAAATTCCCATACAGTAAAACCTGCTGACACTTTTTTTTTTTTTTTTTTACAAGACCCAAGGAGGGGGGTGGAATCTTGCCACATGGTAGGGGGCGGGGATTTGAAATATTTGTGAGAATCTTTATAGGCTGGATTCCCCTCTCCAGTGTTTAGACGAGCAAAAAAAAAAAAAAAAGCCAAATGTTAAATGCTTATTTTACGAAATGAAAAATAGCAATCCCCTCAATGTTTAATTTTCATTTACTTTCGTTTTAATATCAACAACCTAAAAAATATTTACAGAGTTTAGAAATCTTTTCAATTCTTTGGAGATACTTAACCTTGATATCAGATGTAGTTTTAAGTTAACTTCGAAAGCAAAATCTTTATATCTTTAACAAAAAAATATATTTTATAATCCTTCTTTTATCATTAGCAGGTTTGGATGCAATGCCACCTGGTGGCACAGATAAATTCTTAGCTGGACTTAGGTTTTTAGAAACTGAGCTGTTCTACAAAATACTAACCAACCCTTCTGACTAACCTCCTCCCAAACAAGTTATTCATCCCATAGTTTAACAATAAATGATCATTTTTATTTAAAAACTTTTAAGATTTTTAAGCAATTAAACTGTACATATGCACATGACAACTTCCTCAGCATTTAAACATCATAAAACAAAAAAACGTTTTTTTCATAAACCAAAATTATACCAAAGATTTACTTTTTAAAAGTTGAAATGTTTAAATATGGGGGAGGGGATAAGATGGAGTAACCAAGTTGCTTTGTAAAATTACACTGTATAATTAATTCCATGGTAAGAATGTTTTTATGGTGTGTTTTGGTGACCTTTTATTACCATCAAGTTCACAATGCTGGTGGGCTGCCTTTTAATCCCTCCGCAGACAAAGGCCCTAAATAAACACAGATCCCTTCCTGGGAAAAAGTCCACTCTGGTTAAATGGTAAGGAAATGAGTAAATCATTAGTAATCTTTAAAGCCAAAGCTATAAACTCAAGTTACCTTAAGTTGAAATGAAAGTGTCCTGCAAGAGTTTCAAAGTTCTGTCACAGATAGAAATCTCCAGCTCTTGACTCCAGACTAGGCGCCAGCTGATAAACAAACAATTTAAGTCAAGAGCTGGAGAATTCCCAGCTTTTTCATTTAATGGCTTTGGCCAAGAGTATTTATTGCCTCCAGTTTTATTCTCACTTAGCTCTAAGAGGAAATTTAAACTCATCATTATCTTAAAGCCCCATATGGGTAGCAGTCAGCTCACCTGATAATAGCTCCTCTTACTCTGCACTGATTGTGAGTCTCTATTAAAAGTGATGTAACAATATAAACTAATTAACTATAGTTTTAGGTTGACTTTTTAACAGGCTAAATAAATTTTGTTCAATATAGTTTACATTCCCACTTGGGACAGTTACAATTCCAAAAAGTTTGACTTTACAGTTTTCGGTACAAACTACCAACTAAAATGGAAGAGGACAATGTAATCGCACTCTCATTCTTGCATGCTCTGCTCTCTGGCACCCCCACCCCCCAACCCTTGTTCACTTGCTCTTGAATATTGCGTAAGGTAACTTTTACATAACAAATGTAGACTTTTCCTATTGGCTTCAAAATATCCAGTGTTGCTCTATTTCCTAACAGAGCAGAGTGCAAGATTTAAGATGTAAATGCCGAATCATGAAAAGCTGTTGATTTTATACGTGTACTAATAAGAATATAAAAGTTCAGTCCAATTAAAGACCATATGATATCATCAAACCTTTCTAAATGCTGTTTTTAAAAGTTTGCGGCTGGGCACCGTGGCTCACGCCTATAATCCCAACACTTTGGGAGGCTGAGGTAGGCAGATCACCTGAGGTCAGGAGTTCGAGGCCAGCCTTGTCAACACAGTGAAACCATGTCTCTAGTAAAAATACAAAAAATTAGCCGGGCGTGGTAGCTCATGCCTATAATGGCAGCTACATGGGAGGAAGAGGCAGGAAAATCGTTTGAACCCAGGAGACGGAGGTTGCCATGAGCTGAGATCACGCCACTGAACTCCAGTGTGGGCGACAGAGCAAGACTTTGTCTCAAAAAAAAAAAAAAGTTTGCTATTAAAGATTACAGGTCTCAAAGTCAGAATTATGTCACTGCTCTTATTCCTTTCTCAAAATTATCATTTATTTTTAGAAAAACTTCATCTCTACCCAGGATTTTATATGAAAATAATTATTTTAACTATCTGAATGTTTGCAGATATTTAACACTTACAGTAAACTAACTAGCCTCCTTCCTCCAGCTGCTTATCTAATGAAAGAATGCTGCAAAAAAAAAAAAAAATGTTATAGCCTAAGGTAAAGGGTTAATAAAATATGCCATTAGTGCATAGAAACATACTTTTCCTCCCATTTCTTAATTTTCACAAAGTTTTACAAACCTATCTTGGCTGGAAAAGCCAATTAACTATTCCAGTGTCTGCCAAGACTGGTTTCTATTCTTTTAATATATGCACATAGTACATTAAAAATGTTGGTCACTTAAGAACAAGTATTACTCTCACACATAAGAAGAATTAGGGGAAATGAAATGTAATTAATGATAAAATTATTTGTATTCTGGCCTCATACTAAGTTTGGTTTTTAAAATCTCCCTAGGAACAATGTCCTCCTAGAGGCTATAGTAGATAAACAATGATGGTAACCAAAACTAACAGTCAATAATAACTCAGTGTAAAAAGATGTCAGATGCTAATGTTAAAATTCTTAGTACTCTAAGGAATCCACATCTTTCCTATCCCTGTAGGTAACCCAAGCTAAATGCAAAACAGCAACAATCTTCTAATCTTCAGGTCAGGTCAAAATCCTTCCAAGGCAGAAGACAGAAGGCATACCTGCTGCCATACTTTCCTTGGACCCGAAGGAAAGATGACTACTATGAAATTTGCATGTAAATTTAAAATGTTCACAACTACATCACCCAAGCAATGCAAAACAAAACAGAATTTTATGGCAAATATATAGAAAGACAGACTTAAAACTTCATATACTTTTCATCTGTTAACATTATCAAATTTTAAGAAAATCGGACTTCTTGAAAACTTCAAATAAGTCTGATAAGGTTTCAGTTTGATTATGGTAGCAAGGCCCTTGTCAAATTCTGAATTACATCTGCTCCTCCCACTTCACTACCAATGCTATCCAGGGGTCACAAACAAAGCCAAATAAAGACATATAATACATAGAGTATTCTGGAACTAGTTTCACATTGCTTAGAAATCAATAGATGTTAAAGAAAAATAAATTGTACATAAGTAATAGCTTCAGATTTATTTCCTAAATTCACCTTTATATAAACAGGGCTCAGTAGTCCTAAACTGTGACCAGACCCAATTGTGTCTGGTCTGACTTACATCCTGAATGGCAATTAAAGGACATTAAAAATACACTGGGATTACTTCAGGCAGGACCCCTGCCTTATCCATACACTTTCCAGCATAGCCATGTGAAGAGAACACAGGTTCCCCCTCCACCACAGAATAGAGCCCGGCAAGAGCAGCCGGTGTCATGGTTACTTGATTGGAAATTACAATGCAATTAATATTTGGCCTTCAGGTTTGGTCAAACTGTGAAAGTAAAATTTTAGAAATAAAGTAGCTTGTTGGCAATAATAGTAATTATCACTAACAATAAATAATGAAAGCAATAATAAGAAAATACTGTAAAAGTGATCACCTTGCCTTCTCTAACACATTCTTCTGTAATTTTCTTAGGAGACAAACTGCTGGAGCTGCCTCAACCATGTTATCTTGGGCAGTGAGTCAGCAGTCTTCTTTGAATGTGTTAAGAACTTAACACCTTATATAACGAATTCTTGTCTATGACAACTGTTGTAAGGCAGTCTTAGGCATGCCAAAGAATGTAAAAAGAGATTTTTATGGGCACCTCTTCTTCAGGACTAATTTCAAAGAAACCCTTGGAATTTATTTACCAAACATTTCTGAACTACTTGTGCAAACTGTAGAAAATCCCAGGCTAAAGATATTCTCCAGAGACAGAAAGGATACTTTATGGATACAGAGTGATAAGTAAAATTATGGGAAAATGTAAATGGCTAACATAATTGACCCAGTTCTGTGTACTAGTACTGATGAATCTTAACTCATTTCTAAGGAAATGGATTTGTCCCTCAAACAACGTAAGGGATACTTTAATTATGACAGTCACCGAAGTTTTAAATAATAGAAAGTCAGACCAAGGAAAGTCTTATTTTACTTAATTTTTTTAAGATAGTATAATTCAAGCCTTTCATATAATAGTTAATGCACAAAGTACTTTAATTTTTATAATAAATAACAGAAGTTGCTAATTAAAAAGTTAAGTTTTTTAAAAATTTATTTATTTATTGAGACAGAGTCTTGCTCTGTTGCCCAGGCTGGAGTGCAGTGTGCGATCTTGGCTCACTGCAACCTCAGCCTCCTGGGTTCAAGCGATTCTCCTGCCTCAGCCTCCTGAGTAGCTGGGATTACAGGCACATGCCACCACACCCAGCTAATTTTTATATTTTTTTAGTAGAGATGGGGTTTCACCATGTTGGCCAGGCTGGTCTCGAACTCCTGATCTCAGGTGATCTGCCCGTCGCAGCCTCCCAAAGTGCTGGGATTACAGACGTGAGCCACCACGCCTGGTCAAAAGTAACTTTAAAATACGTAATAGTACTATAACTCTTTAAAGAGAGGAACCCATGGGGATGAATTATTTTACCAAAATATTTCAAATCATTCTTAAAAATTCTTTCTTAAACAGCCTTATTGAGGAATAATTGATATACTGTACATATTTAATGTATACAATTTGGTGAGTTTGGACATATGCAAATACCCATAAAACTACCACCACATTCAAGGTAATAAACATTTCCATCACCTCCAAAAGTTTCCTCATGCCCCACATGTTGTGGTAGTGGTGGTTGCTTTGTGGTAAGAACACCTATCCTGATATCTACCTTCTTAACAAATTTTTAATACTCAACACAGTATTGTTAACTATAGGCACTATGTTTTACAACAGCTCTCTAGAACTTACTTATCTTGCATAACAAAAATAAATTCTTACTGAGATAAGAATAAAACGTAAGAATAAATATCACACACAAGACTACTGTATAATCGAAGCACTTGTGAGAGTATCAAAAAAAAGACCTATTCTGATAGCTCTTCCCCCTCTAC
Source organism: Macaca fascicularis (assembly GCF_037993035.2). Lineage (NCBI taxonomy): Eukaryota > Metazoa > Chordata > Mammalia > Primates > Cercopithecidae > Macaca > Macaca fascicularis. The sequence goes on along the minus strand of NC_088377.1, from coordinate 102,662,242 downwards.
ACATTATAATTTCAGTTATATGAAATTTGATAGAAGAATTTGCTTTTTGGACAAAAATAGCAATGTTTCAGCCCAAAGCCAAGTAAAACTGCCAAGTTATAAACTTCTCTAAGAAAACGTTTTAATGGAAATGCCAACAGACCCTTAACTATAATAGTGTTAGGTGCCAAAATAGAAATAATTTTTTGTGGTCCTTTTACCATAAATTAGATACAGATCTAGTGGAAAAACAGTAGGTATCCAGTTCAGTGAGCAGTAAAGGCCAAGCCTGAATGGTTGATTTTAAAAACAATAATGAAGTCTATAGGAAACTCACTGAGATTTACCAAGCAAGCCTAGCACTCTAAGAGAAATTTCTTAATAGGTTTTGCGCTTATTCTAAGAATGCCTCAAACAAATTACTAAAACTTAACTCAGCCAAGTAGAGTATAAAATTTGGTTTTCTGGTATGGAACTGTTATACAAACACGTACACACAAGTTCAATTATTTAATTTTGACATTAACTCCTACCTGGAACAATACAGTTTAGCAAATCAATGAGGCTTGCCAGCATGCAGTGCCTGGGGCTAACAACAAGCGCCACTTCAGAATCACTTCAACTTAAGGTCTCTGGGCAAATCTACAGATGTATTGGGCAATCAGTGAGTTTATTCTTCAATTATTCAAGCACAGCTATAATGATGCCCTGGGAGCAGACTGAACAGTATTTGGTCATCAGTCACTAGCAATAGTTTTTAATTTAGTTTTAATTTGCTCTATGTCTAGCATTCATTATAGATGAGAGCTGATCAAGCTAGAACCAACGCTGTGGTAGCAGACCCACTGCGTGCACACACACACACACATACATACATACACACATGTGCATGTATCCAAAATGGCATGACTAAACAACATTAGACATTAAATAAGGATTACAACTTTCATAAAAATGTGATTTGCACAAGTTAATAGGGCATCATACTTATGAGACCTGTGTCATGAGCTAATTTATATAAAGCCCAGTTCGCTTTACTTTGGAAACAACAAACTGATCAACAAAGGCATAGTATTAGACATATGGTGAGTCAGGTACAGGTTATTCAGTTTAACAAACTCTGAGGGAAACAACTGCTAAGTCTGGTGATACAAAGATAAATGTTCCATGAACACACCAAGCCAGTTCAATGCCTCGGAGCTCTTAACAGAGCAACTCCTTTCAGTGAAACACTCTTCCCTAAACCTTTTCATTCAAACCTCTGCTTAAATATCACTTCCCCAGAAAGGGCATCCCATCCACTCTATCCAAAAGAGCACTCTCAATACTTTCTATCTCCCAAACTGTTACTCTTCCTTTTTTTTTTTTTCCTTCATAGCAATTATCACTGAATTATTTTTATGTTAACTCTCTCTATTCCTCTGTAAGTTTCAAGAGGCAAAGGACTTTGAGTATCTTTAAAGCCTTATCCCTTCATCTTGTTCTGAGTATTTCTCTACCTTCTTTATATGAACTGGAAAATGAGGCAAGTCCCTTGTGGTGAAGATGCTGTCAGCATAATACAGAAGATGAGATTAAAGTGTATAATCAGAAATAAGTAGATAATCTTGTAAGGACTATATAAATAATTTCAAGTATAAGATATTTTGTTGAAGAAAGAAATGCAGACCTTGATTTTTAAAGTTACATTCTCTTTCTTTTCATTTTCTTTTTTTTTTTTTTAAGAGAAGTCTTGCTCTTGTCCCTCAGGCTTGAGTGCAATGGCTCAATCTCGGCTCACTGCAGCCTCCGCCTCTCAGGTTCAAACGATTCTCCTGCCGCTGCCTCCCAAGTAGCTGGGATCAAGCTGCCTGCCACCAAGCCCAACTAATTTTTGTATCTTTTAGTAGAGATGGGGTTTCACCATGTTGGACAGGCTGGTCTCGTACTCTTGACTTTAGGTGATCCGCCCGCCTCAGCCTCCCAAAGTGCTGGGATTACAGGCATGAGCCACCGCGCCTGGCCAATTACATTCTCTTTCTAAAAGTACCAGGCTCAGCCAGACACAGGGGTTCACACCTGTAATCCCAGCACTTTGGGAGGCCAAGGCAGGAGGATCACTTGAGCCCAAGAGTTGGAGATCAGCCTGGGCAACACAGCCAGATCCCCCATCACTACAAAAAAATTAAAAAATTAGCTGGGTATGGTGGTGCATGCCTCTAGTCCTAGATATTCCAGAGGCAGAAGACTGCTTGAACCCAGGAGTTGAAGGATGCAGTAAGCTATTATCACATCACTGCACTCCAGCCTAGATGACGGAGACCATCTCCAAATAAATAAATAAATAAATAAATAATATATATATATATGTATGTATGAACCAGGTTCTTTCTACCATCCAAGGAAACTTCTTTCAATTTATTCTTTAATAAAAGCACAACAACAAAAAACCTAAAGGTGGTAGGAGAATTATATGAACTAATTCCCTTTCTTCTTTATTTAAAGAATATGTACTAAAGAACTGTCAAATCTAATTCCAAATTCCACTGGTTCCCCCAGGTTGTTACTGGGAAGCATCTTAAAAAATTTCCAGTTGATCTTTAACAGAAACATTCCATTTCCAGAACTAAAAGTCCTTCTGTTGGCCTGGAATCAGCTGTATAGATTAAATCTAGTGGGGTTTTTTGTTGTGGTTTTTGTTTTGTTTTTTGTTTTGTTTTGTTTTGTTTTGTTTGAGACAGGTCTCATCTGTTACCCAGGCTGGAGTGCAGTGGCACAATCTCAGCTCACTGCAACTTCCACGTTCCAGGTTCAAGTGATTCTCCCATCTCAGCCTCCTGAGTAGCTGGGACTACAGGTACATGCCACCATGCCCAGGTAAATTTTTGTATTTTTTGGTAGAGACAGGGTTTCACCAGGCTGGTCTCAAACTCCTGAGCCCCAGTGGTTCACCCACATTGGCCTCCCAAAGTGCTGAGATTACAGGCATAAGTCACTGCTCCCGGCCTAAATCTAGTGTTACTCTCTTTAAACATCCAGAAAGTTGACTAGGAGATAAAAGTGTAAACAGTAATAGTCAACCGAGATGGGATGAGGACTGTTTCTTTACAGTGCCTAGAATGCTGTTAGAGATTAAACTGGTAATGAGGAGTTCCATTTCTGCTTGTTAAATACTGGGAATACTGCCATATTGCAGTATTTTGCATTCCGTAACTATTTGCAAGTATTAGTATGTTTTTCTAAATTCTAAACTTTTAATGTAAGAACTTCCTCTTTAAGTTGTTCTGAGTATTTCTCTACTTCTCTTATCTCATCCCTACTAAATTGATCATAATCACACTCACCACAATGGCACCTAATATTATAATACAATATTTTAAACATAGTATATACCTGCTACCTGACTGATAACAAAATGTAGAGGCAGTTAGCTCACACTTCACAGAGAGATAAATAATCTGGAGATAACCTGGAGGACAGCTTCAGAAAGATGAATTAACTCAGCTCAAAATATTTAACATCAGTCTTGAATTTTAAAATAAGAAAAGATTCTTGATTCAACCAACCATACTTTATTAAATGTCTACAAGGAGATATACATTGGAGATATAAATTAAATAAGATATGGTGTCTGCCCTCTTCAGTCTAGCAGAAGAGACAGGCACAAATATAAGTGTAACACAGTTGTCCTTGCAATAGCATAGATTCTGTACTATCATTGTTGCTATATAAAAATCCTCTCATCCCTTTGCTTTCAACTATAATTCTGTTCAATTCACAAATCCTTATACCTAAAAACAGATCTTATCCCATTAAACTAAAACATGTTAAAGATATGTCAAGGTATCACTTTACTTTCTCTTTCTCTGGAGGCTTATTTGATGAAACAGCACTAGTCAGGTGGATCTCAATCAGGAAAGACCCCAAAAACTGGTTCCATCGCAATCCATCCACAGAACAAATGCCCCTTAGAGCCAGTTAACAAACATTCCAGGATGGACATAACCTAATAGGACTGATCTGATCTCTCCTGAGTTCTCCAGATTCAAGAACAGTGGCTTCTCAATGATTCCTTCTCATGTGAATCTGACACAGAAGTATTAAGCCTCTTTCAGATTATAAGCTAGCCTCTGAGGACTAGGAAATATGGCGATTCCCTATTTTTACTACATGCCAGTGCCCATCGGCTAGCAACATAGGAGATGGGGAGCAGTTGCTGGGGTAAATAAAATGGATACAAATGGAGTTATGAGAATCCCTTCCGATCTGATAAGTATGACTGCTATGAAGAAGAGAGGATGCCACCATGGAATGAGACTGAAGGGAGGAAGGTGTGACACAGTGTGGGAAGAACATTAGATTTAGCTGGAAAACTGATTCTAGTCCTAGAGTTGCTAAAAACCTAGAGAACCCTGGGCAAGTCACTTATCCTCTTTGAACCTCGATTTTTCCATCTATAAAATGTTAACAGAGTTAAATTAAATTATTAGTAAGGTCCTGTCTAATAATAAAACTGAAGTCTAGGAGCACAAGAGACATTTAACAGCTAGACATACTACAGCCATGCACTGCATAATGACACTTCAGTCAATGACAGGCTGCATATACAACATTGGCCCCATGAGATCATCACGGAGCTGAAAAATTCCAGTCACCTAGTAATGTCACAGGACAATACATTATTCATGTTTGTGGTGATGCTGGTATAAACAAACCCACTGCACTGCTAGTCAGATAAAAGTGTAGCACACAACAATTACGTACAGCACATAATACTTGCTGATGGAAATAAAACAACCCTGCTACTAGTTGATGGATTTACTATAATTTTAGAATAAATAGAGTATATTCCTTCTATTGATAAAGAAAAGTAAGCTACAAAACAACCCCAGGCAGGTCCTTCAGGAGGTATTCCATAAGAAAGCACTGTTATTTTAAGACATTATATCTCCATGCCTGTTAGTTGCCCCCGAAGACCTTTCCAGTGAGATAAGACGTATAAGTGAAAGACAGTGTGTCTTAGTCCATTTAGTGTTGCTATAAAGGAATACCCAAGGCTGGATAATTTATAAAGAATAGAGGTTTATTTGGCTCATAGTTCTGCAAGCTACACAAGAAGGATGGCACTAGCACCAATGCATTTTCTGAGGGCCTCAGGCTGCTTCCTCTCATGGCAGAAAGTGAAGGGGAGCCAGCATGTGCAGACATCACAGGGCAAAAGAGGAAGCAAGAGAAAAAAGGGGAAGGAGCCAAACTCATTTTAACAACCCGATATTGCGGGAATTAAGACTGAGAATGCACTCACTCCTCACCTGCAAGGAATAGCATTAATCTATTCATGAGGGATCTGCCTCCATGGCCCAAATACGTCCCATGAGGTCTCTCCTCCAACACTGGGGATCAAATTTCAACATGAGGTTTGGAGAGCTCATACATCCAAACCATAGCACAGTAATATCCTATGAGTGAATGTGAAGGCTTAGGAAAGGCCCAGGCTAATGTGTGTGTTCATGTCTTCGTTGTTTTTTTTGTTTTGTTTTAAATATAGGGTTTTGCTCTGTCGCCTAGGCTGTAGTGCAGTGGTGCCATCACGACTCACTGCACCCTCAATCTTCCAGGCTCAATCGACTCTCCCACCTCAGCCTCCTAAGTAGATGGGACTACAGGTGCACGCCCAACTGATGTTTGTATTTTTTGCAGAGAAGGAGTCTTGCCATGTTACCCAGGCTGGTCTTGAACTCCTGGGCTCAAGTGTGTGTTCACCTTGGCCTCCCAAAGTGCTGGAATTTCAGGCATGAGCCACTACGCCCAGCCCCTGTGTCTTCCTTTTTTAGAAAAGAGTTAAAAGGAAAAAAATTAATAGGAAAAAAGCTTATAAAATATCAGGAAAAAAATATTTTTTGTACAGTTGTATAATGTGTTGCTGTTTTGAGTATTATTACAAGAGTCAGAAAGTTTTTTAGAAATTTAAGTTTGTAAAGTAAAAATGTTACAGTAAGCTGGGGTTGATTATTGAAGAAAGAAAAATATGTTTTCTAAATTTAGTGTACCCTAAGTATACAGTGTTTATCAAGTCTACAGCAGTGTACAGTAATGTCCTAGGCCTTCACATTCACTCACCACTCACTGACTCATCCAGAGCAATTTCCAGACTCACAAGCTCCATTCATGGTAAGTGGCCCTATACAGGTGTGCCATTTTTTATCTTTTATATTGTATTTAACATTGTATCTTTTCTAGGTTTAGATATGCTTCGATACACAAATACTATTGTGTTATAACTGCCTACAGTATTCAGTACAGTAACATGTTGTATAGGTTTACAGCCTAGGAGCAATAGGCTATGGCCATACAGCCTAGATTCAGATTTGTGTAAGTACACTCTGATATTTGAACAATGATGAAATTGCTTTACATTAAGTGACACAACACTGCATTTATCCCAGCAGTCTGAAGAACACTATAACAACTTTTATTAAATTTTCACCAGCTTGGTCAAAACTCAGTTACCTGGTTGAAGATGGCTGACGACAGATATCAGACAGCCACCCTCTCCAGAAAGAAAAGCCAAAATTAGGAATAAAAATACCTCAAGTAGAAGAGAACATTAGAGTCCACGGGTGAATTCACAGCAAACACCAGAGGCATAGAAAGAGAAGAAAGAAAGCAGTCAGCTTAACCAAGATCAACCAAGAGCCCCGAGGGACTCTGTATTACAGGAAAATGGTAAGTAAAAGAGCTTCAGCAGTCCATGTCTCTGCAACGGACTGTTGCGATCTGATGAACCACAAGAGAGCTCCTCTACCTACATGAACCCTGACACTAGCGCAGGTGGAGATCTGCAGACGCTGCAAGGGCAGGCACTGCACCAGACAGGAAACTCATCCTGGGTCATTCGCCATCCCCCAAGACCTGAATGGCCGTGGTGGCACAGCACTGGCTGAATCCAAAGGACTTTAACCCACAGGGTATACTACTCCCCAGGAAAAAAATGGTACAGTGCACTGAAAGGCAGTACCTGGGACAAAGGAAACCGAAGCACACTCTACAGTGTCTGAGAGCTCCCTGTCCGGGGCTGTGAGAAGTGACTCCAAGCCCAGCAATTCACAAACCCTGTGCTTGGCTTTGCAAAGGGAGAGTGAACTCTTCTCCTACGGGTGGAACAGCCTCTGTGATCAAGCTCTCACACACACACAGAGCATGGTACCCTTCCCCCTGCTCTGTGTACTTGCTCCTGCTATCACTGGAGGCTGGGCTAGGCAAGCTGGAGGGCTACCAGTGAGGGGCAGTGAGTGGTGACTGAAACCCCACTGGCAGCATGGCCTCCATGCTAAGGCTCACATGCAAAGGCAGGGCCCCTACACCACTCTGTATAGCATGGCAGCACTGCTGCTATAGACAGCAGGAAAGCCTGGCAGCAGCATGTCTGGGGCTGTTGGGGGTGACCCTATATTGCAGCCACCACCATCACCAGCCCACACAGATAGGGACCCAGAAGGTAATCAAACCACCAATATTGCCATTGCCCAAACCACTCCAGCTGGCCAGGGATATGAGAACCTGCTCACCTACCCAGCCCCCACTGCCACTACTGGCATTGGAGTAAGCCATGTGAAGGCATCAAGAATTGGTCCGTCGTAACCACTGACACAGGTGCCAGCATGTATGAGGCTGTTCTTGCATTGCTATAAAGAAATACCTGAAGCTGGGTATTATAAATAAAAGAGGTTCAATTGGCTTTTGGATCTGCAGGTTGTCAGGAAGCATGGCACCAGCATCTGCACAGCTTTTGGATAGGTCTCAGGGAGCTTTTCTCATGGTGGAAGGCAAAGGGGGAGAGGGCATATTACATGACCAGGTGGGAGCAAGAGAGAAGGGGGAAGGTGCCACACACTTTTAAACAACCAGGTGTCCTGAGAAGTTACTCATTATTGCGAGGACAGCACCAAGGGGATGGTATTAAAACTTTCATAAGAAATCTGCCCCCATGACCTCCCACCAGGCTTCACCTCCAACACTGGGGATTACATTCTTGGGCAGACAAATATCCAAACTGTACCAATCACACACTGCCCTGGGGAACAAAGCATGCACAGCCCACTGCTGCCACCACTAGGGCCTGAAGACTGGCCTACCTGGCTTCCCAGTCCACACCGCAACTTCACCACAGCTTCCACTAATAACTTCACCCTAATCCTCCAAGGAAATAACAGATACCAGTAAAGCTATTTACAGCCAAGGAAATCATGCAGTGACTATAATACTGCATGCAACCATAATCAAAGCCAAAGAGCCCTGCTCAATCATGAAACCACAGATATATCTTTAAGAAAAAGTCTTCCCCTACAAAAAGTAAATTCAAAAATAGGAGGAAGAGACTATTACACCAGATGCATAGATATCAATATGAGGAGACAGGAAACATGAAAAAGCAAGGAAATATGACATCTCCAAAGGAATACACCAATTCTCCAACAATATATATTAATTTTTTAAAATCTTCAAAATTCCAGATAATAAATTCAAAATATTGATTTTAAAGAAGCTCAGTAAAAAACAGATTAATTCTAAAACACAATGCAAACAAATCAGAATAACAATTAAGGACATGAATGTGAAATTTACCAAAGAGATAGATATCTTTAAGAAGCAACAAGTAGAAACTCTGGAACTGAAGAATTTATCGAAGGAAATATAAAATACATTAGAAAGCTTCAACAATAAACTAGACAAGCAGAAGATAAAAAGCTCAGAACTTGAAGATAGACTTTTTTAAATAATGCAGTCAGACAAAAATAAATAATTAAAAAGAATGAGTAAAGCATTCATGACATTTGGGATAACATACAGTGACCAAATATACAAATTATCAGTATCTCCAAACCCACAGAAAAAGTGAAAAGATTAGAAAATCTATTCAACAAAAGAATAGGTGAAAACTTCCTAAGTCTAGCAAGAAATTAAAATATTCAGATACAGGAGGTTCAGCAATTCCCAAAAAGATACAATGCTAAAAGATCTTCTTCACTACACATTTTAATCAGACTGGCTAAAGTCGAAGCCAGCGGGATATGGTGGCTCACTCCTGTAACCCCAACACTTTAGGAAGCCAAGGTGGAGGAGCGCTTGAGCCAAGGAGTTTGAGATCAGCCTGGGCAATATACTGAGATCCCATCACTACAAAAATTTTTAATTAGCTGGGCATTGTGACGCATACCTATTGTTCTAGCTACTCAGGAGGCTGGGGTTGGGGGGAATCACTTGAACCCAGGAGTTCAAGGGTGCAGTGAACTTTGATCACACCACTGCACTCCAGCCAGGGCAACAGACTGAGACCTAGTTTCTAATAAATACATAAATAAATAAAGTCTTTTTTGTTTGTTTTGAGATGGAGTCTCGCTCTGTCGCCCAGGCTGGAGTGCAGTGGCGCAATCTCGGCTCACTGCAAGCTCCGCCTTCCGGGTTCACGTCATTCTCCTGCCTCAGCCTCCCGAGTAGCTGGGACTACAGGCGCCCGCCACCACGCCCGGCTAATTTTTTGTATTTTTAGTAGAGATGGGGTTTCACCATGTTAGCCAAGATGGTCTCGATCTCCTGACCTCTTGATCCGCCCACCTCGGCCTCCCAAAGTGCTGGGATTACAGGTGTGAGCCACCGTGCCTGGCCATAAAATAAATAAGATCTAAGCTAAACAGCAAGACAAAAGGACCTGGACACCTATAAAGGGAACCCCATCAGACTAACAGAAGATTTATCGGCAGAAACTTTATAGGCCGGAAGAGAATAGGATAATATATTCAAAGTGCTGACAGGAAGAAGAAAAAAAAAAACCTGGCAGCCAAGAATACTGTATCCAACAAAATTACTGTTCACGATGAAGAAGAAATAAAGTTTTTTCCAGAGAAGCAAATGCTCAAGGAATTAATTCCACTAGCCCAGCCCTACAAGAAATAATCAAGGGAGTCCTGAACCTGGAAGCAAAAAGACATTTACCATCATGAAAACACACAAAAGTATAAAACTCACTGGCAAAGCAATCACACAAAGAAAAAAGGACTCAAATGGTATCAATACAGAAATCCACCATGCCATAATGACTAACAAGGAGAGAAAAAGAAACAAAATATATAACATCATTGTAAAATAATTAACAATATGACAGGGACAAAGCCTCTCATATCAATAATAACCTTGATAGTAACTAAACAGATTAAATTCTCCAGTTAAAAGATACACAATGGTTGAATGGATTAAAAAAAAAAAAAAAAAACAATCCAACTGCTTACAAGAAACTCACCTCACTAATAAGGACACATACACAGTTAAAGAATGGAAAAGATATTCCATGCAAACAGAAACCAATAGCAAGCAAGAATAGTTATACTTACATCAGAAAAAAACAGACTTAAATAAAGAACAATAAAAAAAGACAATCATTAATTGTAGGGCATTAAATAATGAAAAAAGAATCAATCCAGCAAGATGATATAACAAGTCCAAATTTATATGCACCCAACACTGGAGTACCCAGATTCATAAAGCAAATATTACTAGATCTAAAAGAAAGATCCAATAATAGTTGGGGGCTTCAACACCCAATTCGCAATGTTAAACAGCTCACCTAGACAAGAAGTCAAGAAATAAACATTGAATTTAAACTGGAGTTCAGACAAAACGGACCTAACAGACATTTACAGCACATTTTATCCAACAGTTGCAGAATATACATTTTTTTCATCAGTATATGGAACATTCTCCAGAATAGACCTTTTATTAGGCCACAAAATAAGTATGAATAACTTTTAAAAAACTGAAAACAGCCAGGCGTGGTGGCTAACACCTGTAATCCCAGCAGCTTGGGAGGCCAAGGCAGGCAGATCACTTGAGGTCAGTGGTTTGAGACCAGCCTGCCCAACATGGTGAAACCCCATCTTTACTAAAAATACAAAAATGAGCCAGGTGTGGTGGCACAAGTCTGTAATCCCAGCTACTCAGGAGGCTGAGGCAGAAGAATTGCTTGAACCTGGGAGGTGGAGGTTGCAGTGAGCCGAGATGGCGCCACTGCATTCCAGCCTGGGCGACAAAGTGAGACTCAGTCTCAAAACAAACAAACAAACAACAAAAAACTGAAAACCTGTTAAGTATCTCTTCATACCACAATAAAATATAACTAAAATCAATACCAAGAAGAATTCTACAAATACATGGGTGGGGTTGGGGGGGAACATGCTTCTGAATTGACTAAGAAATTAAGATGAAAATAAAGGCTGGGCACCATGACTCATGGCTGTAATCCCAGCACTTTGGGAGGCCAAGATGGGAGGATCACTTGAGCCCCAGAGTTCAAGACCAGACTGGGCAACACAGTGAGAATCCGTCTCTACAAAAATCAGACAGGTGTGGTGGTGCACACCTGTAGTCCCAGCTACTTGAGAGGCTGAGGGTGGAGGATCCCTTGAGTCCAGGAGGTCGAGGCTGCAGTGAGCTGTGATTGCACCACTGCACTCCAGCCTGGATGACAGGGCAAGAGTTATTTAAAAGAAAAAAGAAAAAAAAAGAAAACATGGAAATTAAAAAATTTATTGGAACAAATGAAAACAGAAACACAATATACCAAAACCTGTGAGATACAGCAAAAGCAGTACTAAGAGGGAAGTTTATAGCAATAAATGCCCAAAGATTATAACGTAACATAAAATGAGCAGAAGAAAATAAATAATAAAGATCAGAGCAGAGCTAGATGAAAGAGACTTAAAAATACAAAGGATCAACAAAACAAAAATTTGGCTCTTCAAAAAGATAAATAAAATTGATAAACCACTGGTTTTAACCAGGAAGAGAAGAGAGAAGCCTCAAATAAAATCAAATGAAAAATGACACATTACAACTGATACCACAGAAATACAAAAGATCATCAGAGACTATTATGAACTATCATATGCTTAAAAAGCTGGAAAACCTAGAGGAAATGAAAAATTTCTAGAAACATACAACCTATCAAGATTGAATCAGAAAGAAATAGAAAACCTGAACTGACATTATGACTAGCAAGATGGAATGAATAATAAAACATCTTTCAACATGGAAAAGTCCAGGCCCAGACAAACTGACAGTTGAGTTCTACCAAACGTACAGAGGAACTAATACTAATCTTTCTGAAACTATTCCCAAAAATGGGAAGAATTCTGCCTAACCCATTCTATGAAGCTGGAATCACCCTGATCCCAAAATCAGACAAGGACACAACAAAAAAAGAAAACTACAGGCCTATATCCCTGATGAACACAGGTGCAAAAATTCTCAACAAAACACTAGCAAACAGAATCCAGTAGCGCATCAAAAAGATAATACACCACGATCAAGTGAGATTTGTACTAGGGATGTAAGGATGGTTCTATGCAAATCAGTAAATGTGATACATCACAACAACAAAATGAAGGACAAAAACCGTATGATCAATAGACACAGAAAATGCATCTGATAAAATTCCACATCCCTTCATGATAATAACATGCAACAAACTAGGCATAGAAGGAACATATCTCAAAATAATAAAGGCCATATAAAACAAACCCACAGCTAACAACATACTGAATGGGGGAAAGTTGAAAGACTTTCTCTAAGAACTGGAACAAGACAAAGATACCCACTTTGACCACTCCTATTTAACATAAGTACTGAAAGGCCTAGCCAGAGCAGTCAGGAAAGAGAAAGAAATGAAAGTCATCTAAATTGGAATAAAGGAAGTTAAATTGTCCCTTTCTGCTGATGATAAGATCTTACACCTAGAAAAACCTAAAACTCAACCCAGAAGTCTTAGATTTGATAAGTAAATTCAGTAAAGTTATAGGATACAAAATCGACACATGAAAATCAGTAGCATTTCTATAAACCAAGAGTGATCTAGCCGAGAAGAAACTCAAGAAGGCAATCCCACTTATAATAGCTATGAAAAATAAAGTATCTAAGAATAAATTTAACTAACAAGGTAAAAGATCTCTACAAGAAAAACTGCAAAACACTGATGAAAGAAACTGAAGATGACATAACCAAATGGAAAAACATGACATGCTCATAGATCACAAGAATTAATATTGTTTTTTGTTTTTTGAGACAAGATCTCACTCTGTTGCCCAGGCTGGAGTGCAATGGCACGATCTCAGCTCACTGCACCCTCTGCCTCCCAGGCTCAATTGATTCTCCTGCCTCAGCCTCCCAAGTAGCTAGGACCACAGGCGCACACCACCGTGGCCAGTCAGATTTTTGTCTTTTTAGTAGAGACAGGGTTTCACCATGTTGCCCAGGCTGGTCTCAAATGCCTGAGCTCAGGTGATCCCCCTGCCTAGGCCTCCCAGTGCTGGGATTACAAGCATAAGCCACCGCGTGCCCGGCCAAATTAATATTGTTAAAATGACCATATTGCCCACAGCAATCTAAATATTCAATGCAATCTCTACCAGATTACCAAGTTATTTTTCATAATATTAGAAAAAAAAATCCTAAAATTCATATGGAACCAGAAAAGAGCCTGAATATTCAAATCAATCCTCAGCAACAAGAACAAGGCTAGAGACGCCACATTACCTGACTTCAAAACATTCCAAGGCTATAGTAATGTCAAGCTGGCCTTCATATCAAAACCACATTACAATTATTCTCCTTCAGAAAGAGTTTATAACACTTGTACTAAATAAGCACAGGTAGCACACTGATAATACAAGCAACATTACTACATAATTATGGAAATATCAACTTTATTGGCTGCATCCATTATTTACTGCTACAAAACACCCACCCCCAAATTTAGTGGCCTTACTTGTTCACAATTCTGTTGATAAGCACTTTAGATTGAGTCTAGCTGGAATGTTCATCTGCTGCTCAGCCCTAAGGTCACTAATTCTTGTATTTAGCAATCTTTATTTCCCTCTTGAAATACATGAGAACTCTTTAGAAAATATTATTTCCTAATACAGTAGAATATGCATTAAAGAACTATCATGCAGTGACCAAGGAGGAATTTCAGGGTGAATGGACTGCTCCAGCTCCTGAGTTCACTGCTACTCAGCCTGAGGTTGCAGACTATCTGAAGGTGTGCAGGTGCCCTCTGTGCCTGTTCAGCAGTTCCCTACTTAAGACTGGAGTGCTCAGCCTGCCACGGAAGACTGGTCTGCAGTTCCCACTGCTCAGGCCACTGAATGGGTAGGAGCAACCACTGAATGGTCTTAAGCTGTTCTTGCACGGGCTCTTAAGCAACATGGAAAAATGGTTGATGAAAAATAAACATCAGTTTCTAAAAGTTGAAAAAAAAAACAACAACAACAACAAAAGAACTATCATATCAGTCCTTCAATTCTGCCAGTAATTAATAGTATGGTCTTGAGGTAAGTTATCTAATATCTCTTGGTGTTACTTCCATCCTTGGTAAAATGGGAGTATCACTGCTTATCCTGTCTATTTTCACATGGTTGTTTTTCCAGTTGAAGTCAACCCAAGTTTTTAAACATTTACTGAAGACCAACCATGTTCTAAGCATTACACTGGAAAAACAGAGACTAAAAAGACACATTTCATAGTGTGTAAGAATGTGAATTTTTTTAAAACTTGGAAATAATCCAAATGTATATCACAATAGAAAGAAGAAATAGTGATATATTTATATAGAATACTACAGAGCAGTTAAAATTAATGAACTACATGTAACAACCATGTAATAGAGATACATTTTATGTACTGCACATGGGCATCTAGCCAAACGGGTGAGCAGGGGCTGACATTTAATCCACATTCAGTGTGTCAAACCGCAAAGCCTGACGTAAGGTCACATGTGTCCACAGAAAGGCATACCTTTTTCTTTATACAAAGGTTCATTCTGCTCATCTGAAGGGATATTTTGGTACAGACAGGTGCCCTTTCTAATTCTCACACAGGCACCAAGTAAGCCAGTGGCTCCAGTAACACCAGGGATGAAATTCAGAAATACAATGTAAAGTGAAAAAGCAAGTCACAGAATATGCTCATTATGATTCCATTTCTACAATGTTCCAAAGATGGAAAATAAACTACTGTTTAGAAATAAAAACATAAGGAGTTAAACTATTTAAAAAAAAAAAAAAAGGAATGTGACATGAAATTCAGGAAGCTGGTTACCTCTCATCAGAGAGAAAAGAAAATAGGATCAGGGAAGCAAGAACTTCAAAGGAAATAAATAGCAAGGCTCTAGTTCTTAAACTGAGTAGGGGGTACGTATTAGTTCAATGTATACTTTATACTGCACATATATTTTATAAATATCTTGTACATATATTCAATATTTAATTTTAAAAACTGGGGAAAAAAACTTACTCCCTGCACTTAAAAAGCTTAAACTCAAGAGGAAGAGAATCATAGCCTATAAACACAGTGTGATGTGGGCTCTGATAAAGACATACACATCAAGGCCGGGCATGGTGCCTCACGCCTGTATTCCCAGCACTTTGGGAGGCTGAAGAGGGCAGATCACCTAAGGTCTGGCCAACATGGCGAAACCCTGTCTCTACTAAAAATACAAAAATTAGCCGGGTGTGATGGCAGGCGCCTGTAATCTCAGCTACTCGGGAGGCTGAGGCAGGGAGAACTGCTTGATGCCGGGAGGCAGAGGTTGTAGTGAGCCAAGATTGCTTGACCCCGGGAGGCAGAAGTTGCAGTGAGCCAAGATTGCTTGACCCCAGGAGGCAGAGGTTGCAGTGAGCCAAGATTGCACCACTGCACTCCAGCCTGGGCGACAGAGCAAGACTCTGTCTCAAAAAAAAAAAAAAAAAGATGTACAGTTTGACAGCTTCAAAAAGAAGCACCAAGCCCATTTTACATGATGTGATTATTACGCAGTGCATGCCAGTATCAAAACATTTCATCTACCCTGTAAGTATATACACCTATTATATACCCACAAAAATTAAAATTAGAACAAACAAATAGCAGCACCAAATAGGCTGAGGCATGCCAAAGTGCTTTATAAACTACTATCTATACCATAAAGTGATAACTACACCAATATTAAAGTGGTTCTTCACACTGGTTTCAGGATAAATATAACAAGTTTAAGCATTACTTACTTTTGATTTTTAGAAGAAGTCATACAGCACTTAAATATAATTGTATTCTTTCGAATAAGGATAATGTATGCAGGAGCCATTACACAGTGGGTCTAATAAGTATCAAAATGAAACCTGAGGAAAACTTTCAATCTGTTACTCCATAGGCTAGAACAATGATTAAGTAATAATTCTTACTTTACTCCCCAGAATAATACTTAGCAGGAAGTAGGGGGAAACACCTGACTAAATAAACCAATTGCTTCTCAAAAATCAATACTATTTTAAATTCATCTGAGTTTTTTAAAAAAAACTTCTCTTTAAAATACTAACCATAGACTAATAGAAGTATAGTATGTTTCCATTTACAGTTTTAGAATACTACTCTATTTGTATGTACCTATATATAAATCCATGATGCATTTTTTAAAGTCTGGAATAGGAAATAGATGAAGACTTGGGAGAAAGGGATGGGGAGAAATTCTTCAAGTTTTTTTCAAATGATCTCAAATACTCTACGTTTCAAGATTGATGAACACAGGACTTCTATAAAACTGTGGGCCCATTTTGGTTATCTAAGCCATGCTTTTCCCACCTCCCTTTTGAAACCACCACCCTCACAGAGTTGATGGAGAAGTACAAGCCAGGCTTTAGGCAGAATTATAGTCAGGCACTGACCAGGGTGCACTGGGGCACTTCAACCCATTTCCCTGTAGCTGGTAACTAACCAAGGGTCATGTGGCATGCTGACCACCTGCTCCCCCATTGTTCCTATAGACAGAATCTCTGACACTGGACCTTTTTACCCAAGAATTGCTTATGGCATTTTCAGGTCCTGAATTCCAGCAGAATGGCTGAAGCCATTCTAAAGACGTCAACCAAGGAACCAAAGAACTCTGCACAGGAATGCGGTTTCTTCATCTCCCTGTCCCAGGAATTCACCCCTTGCTTCCTGACCAATCAGCAATCCCCACATTTTAGCCCTACCTGTTCAGACCCTTTACAAGCTCCATCCCCAAACCCTTGAGGGAGGAGGATTTGAAGGATCCTCTGTCTCATTTGACTGCCCTACAATTATTAAATTCTTTCTCTACTGCAACTCCCATTGTGTCTGCATACTGGTCTGTTACCATGCAACAAGCAATCAAACCCAGTAGTCCTATAACACTTTGGTTTAACTTTATTTAGTTAAAATACAATAATTTTTAAACCAGCCCATTTAAGTGGGAAGGTAGAACAGTTTGTAACACACCATGTTAAAAAATATAAACATAATAACAATAAGACCAATATAAATAAGCTGTTATTATATACTGGTTAACCTCATAATGATCATGTGTCAACCAATAAATTGCCACAAATCATCCCTGCACAAAGCTTTTAATCTACTGTATAGTGCAGATTCAGGTGTATTCAGTTATATTAGCATTTTTGTACACTAAAACAACAAACCAAAGTTTAAAAATTGCTTGACAAGAACTAAAGAGTAATTTCAAAGTTTTCTCACAAGATTGTATTTTAAAGGTTAAAATAATGTTTAAAACTCAAATTGGTATTTTTTATTATCAGATTATAATTTCAGGTTGTACTCCTGAGGCCAAAGAAAATCAATCAATGGCAAGAACATTTGTACCATATCAATTCTCAAATTCAACTGTAGAACCACTCTAAGAAAGACCTGTTCAGTTTATTAATTCCAACCAATAAAAACCACACAAACACCAACCTTAAAACCGCTTATTAGTATTTTGTAGGTACTTTTACTCAAAGTACCTATACCACATCATAAATCTTTATACCTAAATCCTATTTAAGTAATTCAATATAACAATCAGAAGAGCTAGCAATTATTTATTCCTCCACCTATATTCAAAAATCATTTGGGATATAAGGTACCTTTACAAGATCATTAAGTTCTTTATAAAAAAAATACAAAATGATTTAAATTTCTATATTTTACTTTTTAATTCTAAAGCCCACAATCCAGTTTAATGTAACTGGAATAAAATTCATATTCTGCTGCCTACTGCTATACTGCTACAAATACATAATATAAATGTGTACACAGTAATTCTGATTACACAGTAATTTTGGAAAACTTGGAAATTACAGAAAAGCCATACTATAATCCTGCCATTCCAAACTACCCAGATACCCACTATTAATATATGAGTTAATAGTAAGTTTTTAGAATTTCATTACTGGGTCTTTTCTTCTAATTGAGACAATCATATGACTTTTAACCATGTTAACATGGTAAATTATATGCACAGATTTTCTAAAATTAAGCCATCTTGGCATACATGGGCTAAAGGAAACTTGGTTATAGTGTTTAATCTCTTTCATACATGGTTGGATTTAGTTTGCTAATATAAAGTTTTTACATCTATATTCATAACTAAAATAAATCTACATTTATTTTTTCTTTTTTATAACATTTCTATCTGGTGTAAACATCAGAGTTATACAGGTGTTACAGAATGAATTGGGAAGTATTTCCTCTTTTCCTATTCTCTGGAAAAGTTTGTATAAAATTTAGATGATCTGCTCCTTGAAATTTTGGTAATATTCACCTGTAAAATGATCTGAGCCAATGTTTCCCTTGTGAAACAACTGTTTTTCTTTTTTTCCACTTGTTCAATTTCTTTAACAGTTACAGGATTATTTAAGCTGATTATTTTTTACATTAGTTCCAAAAGAAATTTTCTAAAAACTGATATATTCCTATCCACAGTAAATGGACCAAAAATTCACAACACTTCAAAGTTATGACACTTTTTTATCTGAATTTAAGACTAACAATGTTACTTAGACTTGAGAGTACTAAATAACATGTCGGTTTGTTTTTATTTTTAATGAGTGAGAATCCTGTAACAAGTCTAAAAATAACTACCACAAAACCATATGGTACCACAAAACCATAATTGCTACTTCTGATAAACATAAATAGGTTTGCATATATTTTAGCTACCACTTACCACCAGAAACAGGGGCATCCATGAAAACTGCTCCCATTTTCTCAACTTCTTTGGCCAATTCTTTTGAAACTGCAGGATCAATAGTGCTGGAATCTATTAATAACGAGCCCTTCTTCACTTTTCTAAGTAAATAAATAAAAATATTTCTAGTTTACAATTCCGAGTAAAAATTTCATGCACCTACCTATAGAATTAGAATCTGCTAAAAAGCTGCCATATATCAAGGAGGATTTTAGTTTAGTATTAAAAACATTATTTTAGAATAGGTTTAAAAATCTCATATTCTTTTTGAGATCAATTATAGTTCAAAAGTAAAGCCAAACTCTTTCAAAAGATCCAAAAAAACCTGATACATTACATGGTATAAATTCTGATTTCAGGTGAAGTACACACTAACCACAATAATAAACACGAAGCTAAGGCGTAAGCAATTTAAAACACCTATTAACTTTAAAAGGGTATTAGATAGGACTTAAATTTTTGTTTGTAAAGTAGTTGGGTCTTTAAAAAGTAATTTATTTGTCTTTAACAAGCCATACTGCAAATTTCATATATCTGTGTTATTTCCACTATGAAGAATAAACATATGCAATTAAAATCTAGTCATTTGTGTTGAGATGGCATATTACTTTATAACTTTAACTTTTTAATGACAAAATAAAATATCAAACAGGTAGAAAGGAAAATATATGAAAGAATCTGGAAATCTCACAGTCTTTTTGGCTTTTTAGGGTAACTTACGTATATACACTATAAGGCACTGTCTATCTTCACTAGCTAGGAAACTCTAACCTAAATTATAATTTCTTTAAAGGGTATGGCTAACCTTTAATTCAAACTTTCCAAAGTTCTTTAAGACATGGTCTCCCACCTCAGCCTCCCAAGTAGCTGGGACCACAGGTGCATGCCACCATACCCATCTAAGTTTTAAATTTTATATTTATAGAGATGGGGTCTCACCATGTTGTCCAGGCTGATCTTGAACTCCTGGGCTCAACCAATCATCCTGCCTCGGTCTCCCACAGTGGTGGGATTACAGGTATGAGCTACTGTGCCTAGCCAAACTTTCCAAAGTTCTTACTATAGATATAGTAACCCAGAGGACATGGAATCATGATTAGAAAATTAAAACTGAATAAATGTAAACACTGAAGAAGAAAACAGAAAAATCATTGATAAAAACTACTAAAAGGAAAAATCTTTCTATTAAAAAAATAGCACACAAAATGATTTAAACATAACCAGGCATGGTGGCTTATGCCTGTAATCCCAGCACTCTATGAGGCCAAGGCAGAAGGATCACTTGAGGCCATGGGTTGGAGACCAGACTAGGCAACATAGCAAGACCTCATCTAAAATAAAAAGAAAAGAAAAATATATACATTAAAAATTGTTTAAACAATTTTAGACATATGAATTGTTACAATTCAAATGCAATGGTTGGGTATATTTCACAGAAGAGAAATAGCATACTCTACGAGTATGTAGGTTTCTCTTTAGCCTAAAAAAATAAGAATTAAGTTTATCAATCTGTGATCTTAAAATTTTAAGATCTTAAACCTTCAAACAAATGGAAAATCATCCAAAAAATTATACATGCAGTGGGTGTATGGAAATGATCCTTACCCAGAAAAAAATAACCACCCATAAGAAGCAAATTATAGCTCAAGGTAAAGTCAAACTTTTAAAAAACACATCCTGGACCAAACTGTTCTGATAGCTAGTCACCATATTCCTTAGCAAAGGATATTAACAAATATAGGGCTATGTCTCCTCAGAAGTTTTTAGTAACTTTTCCTTCAGAGGCAAAGCAGGACCATAACTGAAACAGGCTAGGTAACAGGACAGCTAGGATGCCTCTGGACCACACACACTGTGGCCCTGAGAGCTCCATCCAAAATGAGTGTCTTTTAACCTTCCCTGAAATCTAAACATTTATCTTATCAGTTTTCTGCCTAATATCCAAGTGTCTTTTGCTTCCTTCCAAGTTGGTTAGTTTTCCAACACAATTCAATTTCCAAAAACTTCAAATTTCACATATTACAGTTTCCTGAAATCAAACCCTTTCTTTTAGCCCTTCTTGTGACTACAGCATCTACCAGTTTGCTCTAGCTCTTTGTTGAAATTCAACAACAAAATAAGTTAGGAATAGAAACAGTGAGATGAGAAAACTAAGTTGGGAATTCAAACACTATCATCCTAACATAACCACAAGGGTTTGGCAATAAGCAGCAATTAACCAAAAGGTTTCTCAGAGCCAGGGAAGACAGGCACAGATTAGGAAACTCTGACCTAAACTTTATTTTACTTAGCCCATTTA
Source organism: Macaca fascicularis (assembly GCF_037993035.2). NCBI lineage: Eukaryota > Metazoa > Chordata > Mammalia > Primates > Cercopithecidae > Macaca > Macaca fascicularis. The sequence continues at coordinate 102,640,916 of NC_088377.1, read as the reverse complement.
TGCCTACTGTTCCATTTACACTAAGTTTGTTGGAGTTATTTACATCCTACTGCTCAAGGTCATTGCCAAGGTCTGATTTTTCACAAAAAAATTTGCAACCTCCGACATAAATGGGTTAAAGAGCTACTGCTAACCTTTAATTCCAACTTCCCAAAGTTCTTACTAAAAACATACTAACCCACAGGACATACGATAACTTTTTTCATATAATAAAATGTTAAACAATGGTGTTCTTTCCAATGTTTGGCTATATTTTTCTTAAAACTCTTTTCCTGAATTTCTATAAGCTGTAAGAAAATTATATTATTAATAGTTGCAGCTTAAAATGTAAGCTTTAAAAGTCTCCTAAACATGTTACCAATGAAAGGGTAAGTTTAAAATCCAAGAGTTAAAGGAAAAAAATGAAACCAAAAAAATTTATACACAATGTCACATACTTGACTTCAGTGAAAAAAAATAAGCCTTTTACAATGAGAAAACCACACTATTCACTGTATGAAATAAGAACAGTATAGAAAGGTTTAACAAACACAATTGTAATTTCCTAATAGTTCTAACACGTGAAATTCATGAACTATCATAACAAGAAAATATCCACAGTTGAGAAATACATACTTTAGAATCCCATTTGCTCCGGAATAAGCTTCTATTGCATTGATACTTGTGGGCAGCATTGTAATAATTCTGTCAGCTTTTTCAGCAACATCTGCTGGGGAAGATACTACCTTTAAAAAAAAAATTGCAAAGGCACATTATTTAAATTATAATGTAAGCAGTTTCTAGAGCACAAACAGGATCCACTTTTCATGCATGCCTGTAACAGTGACAGTGCATAAAAACTAATCCTTGTTTGCAAACGACCAAAAAAAAAAAAGCTTACTGCCCAAAATAAAGGCACATCATTATACATATACAGATGCAGTTTCTGTGAAATCAAATCTATCGTTTATTTTTAAAAGTGTGAAGAGAGTTGAGGGTAAAAGGGCAAAACCCAGCAGTCCTGGGAACAGACACACTTCTCATGGGTTCTTCCAAGTTGGATTCCTAAACAGCATAGTCTTTGGTATACACTTTGACTAAGAAAAATATTATAGTACAACAACGCTGGTAACTCAACTGTAGGACTCATTAGTGATTTGGTGGGCAGCAAAATCCCTTAACAAAATCTCAAGTCCCAATCCCCACCATCCTCCAGTCTCTATTTTCAAGCAAAAAAAAGAAGAAAATATAAGTCTGTTTCAGAAAAGAAAAGGTCAGGACAAGGACATAAACACTTACTACAATGACTGCAAGTACCACCAGGAAGGCTAACAGTATGAGCTACCTAAACTTATGTGGAAACTACATACAGAATAAAGATATATGAATAGGCATCAGGGCACTCTCTCAACCCTCATTTCTGCTTTATTAACGACCACAAACATACTGCAAAGGAAAGTTTGTATAGGTGCATGCATGAGTAGATGCACTGTCGCTCAAATCCCCCACCCCCAGCTCTCTCGCTCTTTTCCATATATTCAACTTGAGAAACCTGGCCAGTCAACTGGCAACCAAAGAGGTCAGGAGAGACCAGGAGCTCCCTCCTTGACTCAAATTACCCTTTAATAGAAAGAATCAGCTGGGCATGATGACTCATGCCTGTAATCCCAGCACTTTGGGAGGCCAGAGCAGGACTGCCTGAACCCAGGAGGTCAAGACCAGCCTGGGTAACACAGCAAGACTCCATCTCTACAAAAAAACAGAAAAATTAGCTGGGTGCAGTGGTGCGCACCAGTAGTCCCAGCTACTTGGGAGGCTGAGATGGGAGGATAACTTAAAAAAGCCCAGGCGTTGGAGGTTACAGTGAGCTATGATCACGCCACTGTGGTCCAGCCTGCCTGGGCAACAGAGCGAGACCTGTCTCTTAAAAAAGAAATCCGGCATCCCAACTGTCACAACATCTTCTGTAAAGCCTTTTTTCTCTTCGTTGAAAAAAGACAAAAGACTATCAGGCAGATTATTGAAGATTTCTCTCCAGAATGAGTCACATATGGAAAAAGAGACATATTTCTACATACATTATGCATGTAGAAACATGTATTTTCTACTAGAAAATGTGAAGTGACATGTAAGCATCTTACAAATAGGAACGCCTCTGCTTTTCATGTGGTAGAAGTTTACACATTTTATATTTTACGTGCATTTGATGAAAGTAAAAGAATAGGAAGCCAAAGAGAGTGTGTAATCTAAATATTAAGAGCTAGAAGTAATTACATTTCAATTTCCACAAGAGACTATGAGTTTCTAAATCAAATTCAAGATAAATGTAGCTTTAACAAAAAGCAGTTTCATAAGTCACACTTTAAAATTTCAGTAAATCAAGTATCCTGGCATATGGTGTATTAACAAGGTAGGAAATGACATTATAAAACATCTCAGACCCTAAAACAAACAAACAAAAATTCTCTTTTAATGTTTCACTCTAAAGACAATGCAGCATTTTAGAATCTACAATGAGATACATTCAACCTGTATATTTTGATACATAATGAGGATTTGCTACAAATAATTCTAAAAATCAAAAAATTTTCCATCAAATTACAAAGAAATGCTTAAGTTGCATGAAAACCTTTCCTACACCTTCATAAATATTGAGACTCTAGAAGAGACAACTATTTCCTGGCAAACAGTTGAAGTTTACTCAAGAAAAATAGAGCTCAGTGAAATAAGAAAAACAAGTTGTAGTAGTCATACTTCTCTATTCCTATACTATACCAAAAATATGTTACTTAGACGGCCCCATTTATTCATCCTACTCTAATAAACACAATGCAAAACAATGGCATACTTTCCTTCTATTCCAGCTCCATCCTTCTAGATTTTTCAAGGACATCAGTAAGCCATGAGGTCTAAGAGTTAATTCCAGACTTCCTCTTAGGAATTGAGTTCTCTCTCACTGAAGGAAATTAAATTCCATCTACATAACTCCTTTAGAGGGGCCCTGAAGGGCACCAACAATTAGTTCACAGGTCAAGGGTGTTTCACACCTCCAAGTTTCCTAATCCCATGAACTGGCAGTGCCAATTCAGGCACTTGCCAAGTGCATGGGGTGGCCAATCAGCCCCCTGCATCTCTAGCATCTGCTTCTTGAGATGGTTGCATTGCCAGAATACTGTTAACCCCTCAATTATACAGGAAAGTAGTGTCAAAGCTCACAGGCCCAGAAAAAACACACAACAGTAGTGATAGCTGGAAATGTCACCACTGTACTGGCCACAACTGCTCTAAATCTAATAACACACAGTCTCTCTCTCTCTATATATATATATATATGTAGATATATAGACATACAGATATACATGTATATATGGTATATCCTAACAGTCTCTAATTTGTACTACAAAGGCATGTTTATTAGACAGATAAACAGACATTCAAATAATCTCACCATCCATGTGATGACTTCAAGACCCTGAAATAACTGACTGACAAATCTGGCCACAACTCAAAAGCTGGGAGGAAAAAAAAAAAAAATCAACCTTGTTGCCAGTCTGACATCAACTACAAAAGCCTTTAGAAGCCAAACTAATTAGAGTCCCTTCAATTACATTTGCTAATTGAATGGATAAGCAAAGCCAGCATGGATCAGTGAAAGGAACACTAATTTGGGAAGCCAGAGACCCGGGTTTAGTTGCAGCTCAGCCAAGAAGTCACGGGTGATTTTGTGTAAACTGTGTAACGTCTCCAGCTTCAGTTTCCAAATCTATAAAATAAAAACAGTGATTTGGATTATCTCTCAGCGTTCCCATCCCCAAAGTAAAAAGGAAACTTAGGCAGAGATACTTTTCATATTTAGTAATCTCAAGTTCTAAGAAGGTATAGTTCCCATGAAAAAGGGCTGAGGGGACTGGAAGCACGTGCAATGATTCAGCACAAATGCACAGCATTAGCAGGACTTTCACCGTGCAGGTTTTCAACACCTCCATAACCGGGGATGGTCACTGGCCTGGCTGATTCTGGGACATGGCTCTGCTCTGATTGTCAAGGCTGCCCCAGACAGATCTGCTAATTCCAACTGCCTCACACTTATACTATTATGAATTAAAACAATTCTACTCTTCTATTATCTCAATTTTGACTATAGGAAATTGGTTTCTGTGTATACCACAACACAGTCTTTAAGATTTCTTGCAGCCAACTTATCTGAATTTAACTTTATCTGTATGCCAGTATGCATCAACGGCGGGTGTGTAATATAAAGAGCAGAGGACTGAATAAATTAAAAATCTGCTAAAATAAATTAAAGATCTGTTTAATAAAAACAAAAATCTGCTTTGCTGCATGAGGAGGGGGGTGAAGAGCCAAGAGTAATCTGAAGGGACTACACCGTCTTTTTACATATCCATTGGGAGAAGACAACTGTTACCTAGTTGCTTTACATGAAGGGAAAAATCTTGCTGCCTCTTCTAGATAAAACAGTCACATAAGTCAAGTTCAGCACTGCTTCCAAGTAAACCAGATGGGTAACAGAAATTTACAAAGAAACAAGAAGAACTTGATCTTGTTAAACTTGCCACTCCTGTGTTTTTTAATCTTTAAAAGTACTATTTAAAAGTACTTTTTAAATACTTTAAAAGTAGAAAAGCACAATTACTTCAAAATTACACTACACTTGGAAAACTGACAAAAGTGCTTTGTGCCTACATCTTGAAACATTTGGTCAACAATGATGGAGCCCACTCAGCAAGAGGCTTTTAACGCTCTCATTTAACAAGACCTGAGTGGATGCCAGATTAGATCCCAAGAGATTTACTTAAGCAAACATGTTCAGCCTTACAACTCAGGAACAACAAAATGGTTTCCAAGTTTTTAAAGAGAAAACAAAAGAAAAGAGAATCTAATTAAGCCTAGTTCAATCAGAAAACTCACACAGAAGTGGTGCATACATCCCAGACTTTTGGCATAGATCAGGAGCATCTCCAAGGAAAATCCTAGACAATGAAAACAAAGCACAAGTCGCATGTCCTTGATGCTAAGGCCTAAGTTAAAAAGAAAAACCAGTATCTTCCGCAAAATAAAGGTGGGTCAGAAGGGGCAGTGCAGAATAGACTCAAACAGGAATGCTGCCAAATCACTTTACCGCCTAGCTTGGTTTTAATTTGTATCTTCATTCTTTCATTTAGAAATATGTCTCCGTATCACTTCTTGGCCTTTGGGCTATAATCAAGAATGAAAATATATCTATGACTCTCTTTCAACATATTCTGGACTCAATAATGCAGCCGAGACAGTGGTGTTTGAGGTGTGCTGGAGAATAAAGATTTTGGAGAAAAATGCTATAGCTACAATAACAACAGCAGCAGCAGTAATTAACAACAGCAGCAGCAATAATAGCAGTAGCAGCAGCAGTAGTGGTACTTTCTATGTGCCAGGTTATTTTGGGCTAAGAGAAAGATACTCTTATCCTCATTTTATATAAGAGTAAGAAATTTAAGCAGAGAAAGGTTAAGTCATCTGAAGTCACACAGCTATCAAATGGCAGAGCTGAGATTTGAGCCCAGACAGTTTAGTTCCAAGGTTTATGTTTTTAAATCACTACATTCACAATTTATTGATTCAAAATTTCTAAAATATGAAGATCTGATCATTATCAGTTACATTTTTTAAAAAGATGCTAAAAGTTGAAATGATGCATCTGTTTCCAACAGAAACACGAATATAATAAAGGGATAAGCTATGACAAACCCACAGCCAACATCATAATGAATGAGCAAAAGCTAGAAGTACTCCCCTTGAAAACCGGAACCAGACAAGGATGCCCTATCTCATCACTCCTATTCAATATGGTACTTAAAGTCCTGGCCACAGCAATCAGGCAAGAAATAAAAGGCATTCAAATACAAAGAGAGGAAGTCAACCTATCCCTGTTTGCAGACATGACCCTATATCTAGAAAACCCCATAATCTCAGTCCAAATGCCCTTTAAGCTGATAAACAACTTCAGCAAAGTCCCAAGACACAAAATCAATGTGCAAAAATAAGTAACATTCCTATATACCAATAATACTCAAGCCAAGAGCCAAATCAAGAACACAATCCTACTCACAATAGACACAAAAAGAATAAAATACAGGAATACAGCTAACAAGAGAGGTGAAAGATCTCTATATCAAGAATTACAGAACACTGCTCAAAGAAATCAGAGATGACACAAATGGAAAAACATTTCATGCTCATGGATAGGAATAATGAATTTTGTTAAAATGGCCATACTGCCCAAAGCAATTTATAGATTCAATGCTATTCCTATCAAACTACCAATGACTTTCTTCACAGAATTAGAAAAAAACTATTTTAAAATTTATATGGAACCAAAAAAGGAGCTCAAATAGTCAAGGCAATCCTAAGCAAAAAGAACAAAGCTGAAGGCATCATGTTACCTGACTTCAAACTCAAACTTTTCTACAGGGTTATAGTAACCAAAATAGCATGGAACAAAACAGGCACACAGACTAATGGAACAGAAAAGAGTTCCAGAAACAATGCTGCACACCTACACCCATCTGATCTTTGGCAAAGTCAACAAAAACAAGCAATAAGGGCTCCCTATTCAATAAATGGTGCTGGAATAACTGGCTAGCCATATGCAAAAACCTGACACTGGACCCCTCCTTACACCATACTCAAAATTCAACTCAAGATGGATTAAAGACTTAAATGTAAAACCTAAAGCTATAAAAACCCTGGAAGATAATCTAGGAAATACTGTTTCTAGACATAGGACCTGGAAAAGATTTCAAGACAAAGTTACCAAAAGCAATTGCAACAAAAACAAAAATTGATAAATGGGACCTAATTAAACTAAAGAGCTTCTTCTGCACAGCAAAAGAAACTATCAACAAAAAGTAAACAGACAACCTACAGAATGGGAGAAAATGTTTGCAAACTATGCGTCCCACAAAGGTCTACTACTCAGAATCTATAAGGAACTTAAATCAACAAGCAAAAATCAAACAACTGCATTAAAGAGTAGGCAAAGGACATGAACAGACACTTCTCAAAAAAAGACATACACATGGTCAACAAGCATATGAAAAAATGTGACCATACTAATCATTAGTGAAATGCAAATCAAAACCACAGTGAGATACAGTATCACACCAGTCAGAAAGGCTGTTATTAGAAAGTCAAAAAAACAACATGCTGGCAAGGTTGCAGAGAAAAGGGAACATTTATACACCACTGGTGGGAATGTAAATTAGATGAGTTATTGTGGAAGCAGTGTGGTGATTTCTCAAAGAACTCAAAGCAGAATTACCATTCAACCCAGCAATCCCATTATTCGGTACATACCCAAAGGAATATAAACAGTTCACCATAAAGACACATGCACCCGTATGTTCATCACAGCACTATTCACAATAGCAAAGACATGGAATCAACCTAAATGCCCATCAATGGTAGACTGAATAAAAAAAATGTGGTACATATACACCATGAAATACTATGCAGCCATAAAAAAGAATGAGATCATGGCCTTTGCAGCAACATAGATAGAGCTGGAGGCCATTATCCTAAGCAAACTAATCCAGGGAGAGAAACCAAATACCACATGTTCTCACTTATAAGTGGGAGTTGAACACTGAGTACATATGGACACAAAGGAAGGAACAACAGACACTTGGGACTACCTGAAGGTGGAGGGAGGGAGGAGGGTGAGGATCAAAAAACTACCTGCCAGGTACTATGCTTATTACCTGGGTGGCAAAATAATCTGTACACCAAACTCCTGTGACATGCAATTTACCTATATAACAAACCTGCACATTACCACTGAACCTAAAAGTTAAAAAACATCTTCAACTGCAAGCTTCCTGCGGGGCTTGGAGGCTGCCCTACAAACACACTCATTTTCTGAGTCCATCATTCTGCCCAACTTATTTTAATAAACGCTTATATAATAATAACTTCCCTCTGATGTTTTTAAATTTAAAAAAAGGGATAAGGCCGGGTGCGGTGGCTCACACCTGTAATCCCAGCACTTTGGGAGGCCGAGGCAGGCGGATCACCTGAGGTCAGGAGTTTGAGACTAGCCTGGCCAACATGGCGAAACCCCGTCTCTACTAAAAATACAAAAATCAGCCAGGTGTGGTGGCAAGCACCTATAATCCCAGCTACTTGGGAGGCTGAGGCGAGAGAATCGCTTGAACCTGGAAGGTGGCGGTTGCAGTGAGCCGAGATTATGCCACTGCACTCCAGCCTGGGTGACAGAGCGAGACTCCGTCTCAAAAAAAAAAAAAAAAAAGGGATAAGGAAATAGAAATGTCTACATATTTTATGAAAATGACCACAACAAGTTCAACCAATTATAAATGCCCTATCAGAATAGGTTAACACTTCAAGGCATAAACAAGCTATTAAGTAGTCATGTAAAACGTATTAAACATATCAAAGTTTTTATTGCCCTAATAATCCACATACAGTCATGCAAAAGAGATACGTTCTGAGAAATGCGTTGTGAGAAAAGAAAAACAACTTGGAGCAATCTGAGCTATGTGAGGTTTGCAAAATTTATCAGGCCCAGAGAGACGTGAGCATAGGACTTTGGTCACCACCACCTTCCGTGCCCAGTGGTAATTACTTAAAGGCATTTTTGTTCCTGACTAGCTGCCTCACTTATTATGGTCATGTTCCTGAAATCTGGAATACAAAGAACAGTGTACAGCCAATTAATAATTTATGTTAACGTAAACTCTTGCTAAACAACTTAGGAACTGCCTCTTCTTTTTTCCTTAAAAACTCACCTGGGGCCAGGTGCAGTGGCTCACACCTGTAATCCCAACACTTTGGGAGGCCAAGACGGGCTGATCACTTGAGCCCAGTGGTTCAAGCCCAGCCTGAGCAACAAAGCAAAACCCTGTCTCTACAAAAATACAAAAATTGGCTGGGCATAGTGGTACACGCCTGTGGTTCCAACTACTTGGGAGACAGGGCAGGAGGATCACTTAAGTCTGGGAGGTTGAGACTGCAGTGAGCTGTGATCCCACCACTGCATTCCAGCCTGGGTGACAGAGAGAGACCCTGTCTCAAAAGAAATGAACAAACAAAATCACTTGTAACATCTGGTAATCACATATATTCAAGGCAACTTGAATTTATGCTTCCAGGTGGACATTTTCCACCGTTTGGGCTTGAATAAACTCTATACCTAATCACAGTTTCTGAATCGTTATTTAAGGTTGACAGTTGTTAGGCTATTTCATGGTGTCGAACGTCAGAGAAAGCACTTACAGACCTTCATGGTATAGTGTATTGCTTCTAGGCTACAAACCTGTACAGCAACATTACTGTACTGAATACTGTAGGCAACTGTAACATAATGTAAGAATTTGTGTATTTAATGTATCTATACATACAAAAGGTACGGTAAAAATACTCTATTACAATCCTATATGCAGTCCATGACCAAAACATCCTCATGAGGTGCATGACTACAGTTTTACTAAAACTTGAAGAAAAGCCTCCAGGGTCATAATATTCTAAAACACTTCTTCACCTGGAACTGCAGGTGGCCATCTTGCACCTTGAAGGGAGAAAGGAGCCTAAGGGAGAAAAGCAGACTCAAGAGGCAAAGAGAAAAGAAAAGAATCTGGCTATATCTATGTCACTAAATTCAGCTCTGCCAGAGGTCAGACCACTCCCCAACTCTTCGAATACATGAAACAATAAATTCTCAGTTTTTGCTTTCAAAAAAAGAAAAGCACTTCTTCAAAACGACATCTGATTTTCCTCCCTGCAAATCTCTCACTGAAAGAACAGTTGACATTAGAAATCAACTAGCCAGCATTTCTGCAATCTTGGCAGGGTGTTGGGGGATGGGCTTGTTTTCTTTGACTCTCACTTCATCAGCTTGACTTGATATAGTAACACAGAAGGAGGAAATGGACACCCATCCTTAAAAATGTATGAGTCAACTCAAATATACCCTGAATTTTTTAACCTTTAAACCCTTCAGGGCACTATTGTGGCAAAAAGTTTCAAGGTTTCACACATACTTTTCCATCTCATCCCAAGTTGTGTCTTGGCCTTATAGCAGTAGAATGAAATTCATTTTTTCTTTTATCCAACATTTTAAAAAACTAAACATAGCTATGAAATAAGAATGTTGACATTTTAATATATCAGAACCTATCTAAATTAATATTACTTTTTAAAGTAGTGCTCTTAGGAAATCACACTTGTTCTGATGATGTCGCCACTGTTCCAAACATTCTCTAAGCTGCCAACATAAATCATTTATCAACAAATGCTTTCATTTTCTGTTGCCCTCAGGACCAAAGCTTTTTCACCCTTTACCTTTCTCACTTCATCTGAATTTCACATTGTCCTACCTTCCACTGCTGTTAAAATCAATACTCAAAGGACCTCTTAGAGTCAAGATGCTTAAGAGAACGAGAGATGTGAGGAAGAGAGGCAAGAAGATTCTGTCTTCCAGGCTTCCTGCCTCAGTGAACCACACACAGAATTTTTCCCACTGTGTATTGGGGGAGGAGTGGCAACTGTACACAAGAAGCTAAGTCTTTGCTATTCACTAATCTGGGAGGAGCACTGACCCAGAACCCACCTTCTTTCCTTCTTTACAACCAGTGACATATTGCAAGGAAGAAGAAAAAGGAAAACCCAGTAACTGAGTCTATGTCCTGGAACCCTCAAATTTTTATGCAGGAATCTTGGAGACCTTGTCCTTCATGACTTTCATTTCAGACTACAAAGATAATACAATCTTTGTTGGGTGAGTAAAGATTATATGCAATCTTTACTGTAATTAATCCTGTAATTCCCTATCAGAAATGAAATGACCCTTAGGAGTTGCTTATTTTTTTCTACCTCAAAAATTGCCTTAGCACTTAATTATAGTCAAATTACAATTTTAGTAGAAACTTCCTTGCAGTATTAGTTGGTCTTGCCACCTAAGGCATATCCAACACCTTGTCACATCCAACTCAACCTGTTTTATTCCCCAAGAGCATTAGGTAAACTACTAGACATATGGTAGTTACTCAAGCTATCTCTGATGACCTAAAGTAACAGTCTTCAGCAAAGACTGAGGCTCCACTTCTTGAGGAAATTGCTCCTTTGTCTTCATTCTTAATCTGGATAAATCCTATTTGTTATTTTGCTGTCTGCCTAAATATCTAGTCTTTAGAGAGAATTCCCCTAACCACCCTCTCACCTAATGTAACACAGATTTTTATTAAAAACTAATGTGACCTTTTACTTTTTCTTTAGACTTATCACAGTTTGGAATCACATATTTGTGTGATTTGACAATCTAACACCCCCTATTGGTCCCTAAAGGCAAGGACTGTGACTATCTTGTTCTGAGCTGTATTCCCAGTGCCTGGCACATAGAAAGTTCTCGAGAAACATCTGTTAAATTAGTGACTTAATGAAGGTCCTATCCCCCGTTTTGCTAAGGTAGTCTACAGTAGCCTTAACCCATAGTGATTAGAGCAATAAAAAGTAACTTTTCTTCACAGAAGAGAATATCTGATACTACCATTTGAATGGAGAACATGAGAAAAGGAACAGCTGTGTACAGCAGAGATGAAACTAAGGCATACAGAAACTAATTTATAGTTAACATTAACATACAGTGATTAATATGTGCCAAATGCTATTTTAAGCTCCATACATAATTAACTCACTTAATCCCTGTAACAACTCTATGAAAACAGTATGATTAATCTTCATACATGTGGAAACAAGGGTATAGAGACACTGAAAAACTTGCCCAAGATTGCACAGATACTAAGTGGTAAAAAAAAAAAGATTCAAAACCCACACATTTTGTAGATTCCCAATGTTTGCTGCATTAGTTTTCCATAGCTGCTGCAACAAGTTACCACAAGCACAGTCGCTTAAAACAGAAATTTACTCTCTCACAGCTCTGGAGGTCAAAAGTCTGAAATCAAGGTGTCAAGAGAGACACGCTCCCCACAAAGGCTCTAGGGGAGGATCCGTCTTTGCCTTTTCCAGCTTCTGATGGCTCCTGATATTCCTTGGTTGGCAGCAGCGAAACTCTAATGTCTGCTTCCATCTTCACATGGCCTTCCCCTCTGTGTCTCTGTGTCTTCTTTTCTGTCTCTGGTAAGGACACCTGTCATTAGCTTTAGGGTCCACCCTAAATCCAGGATGATCTCTCTTAACTTACCTAGATCGTCAAAGACCCTGCTTCCAAAAACGTCACATTCACAGGTACTAGGAGTTAGAACTTGAATATATCTTTTTTAATAGCTTCACTGACATATCATTTGCATACAATTCACCCATTTAAAGTGTACCAAAGGCCCTGTTAACATATTCACAGACATATGCAACCATGACGACAATCAATTTCAGAAACTTTTCAAGAAGAAACCTGGCCGGGCCTGGTGGCTCACGCCTGTAATCCCAGCACTTTGGGAGGCCGAGGTGGGCAGATCACGAGGGTCAAGAGATCGAGACCATCCTGGCCAACATGGTGAAACCCCGTCTCTACTAAAAATACAAAAAAATTGGCCAGGTACGGTGGCTCACACCTATAATCTCAGCACTTTGGGAGGCCAAGGTGGGTGGATCACCTGAGGTCGAGTTCGAGACCAGCCTAGCCAGTATGGTGAAACCCCATCTCTACTAAAAATACAAAAATTAGACGGGTGTGGTGACATGTGTCTGTAATCCTAGCTACTCAGGAGTCTAAGACAGGAGAATTGCTTGAACCCGGGAGGCAGAGGTTGCAGTGAGCCAAGATTGCGCCACCGCACTCCAGCCTGGGCAACAGAGCAAGACGCCATCTCAAAAAAAAAAAAAAAAATTAGCTGGGCGTGGTGGGGCGTGCCTGTAGTCACAGCTACTCGGGAGGCTGAGGCAGGAGAATCACTTAAACCCGGGAGGCGGAGGTTGCAGTAGGCTGAGATCGCACCACTGCACTCCAGTCTGGTGAGAGTGAGACTCCATTTCAAAAAAAACAAAGAACAAGAAGCCTTATAGGCATTAGCTATCATGCCTCTATGCCCAACTTTCCCTCTTCCCCAGTGCTAAACAACCACTAATCTACTTTGTGTCTCTATACAGACTTCCTTATTCTGGACTTTCCTGGGAAGTCTATAGTATGTGGTCTTTTATGACTGGCTTCCTTCACGCAACATGTTTTCAAGGTTCATCAATGTTGCAGCAAATATTAGTACTTCATTTCTTTTTATTACTGAATAATCATCCATTGTATGGATATAACACATTTTGTTTGGACATTCTATCCACTGATAGATTTTTGGGTTGTTTCCACTTTTTCGTGATTATGAATAATGTTGCTGAATACACATTTCCATGTGGATACAAATTTCTCATTTCTCTTGAGTATATAGCTAGGTGTGAAATTCCTGGGTCATGGCATAATTCTAATACTTAATTGTTTGAGGAACTCCCAAACTCTTTCCCAAAGTGGCTGTACCATTTTACATTTCCACTAGCAGTACATGAGGGCTCCAATTTTTCTACAACCTCACAAACACATTTTGCTATCTAACTTTTTAATCTAGATTCTAGTGGGTGTGTCTCATGGTTTTAATTACTTTTTTTTTTTTTTTTGAGACAGACTCTTACTCTGTCACCCAGGCTGGAGTGCAGTGGTGGCAATGTTGGCTCACTGCAACGTCCACCTCCTGGGTTCAAGCAATTCTCCCACCTCAGCCTCCTGAGTAGGTGGGATTATAGATGCGCACCATCACGCTTGGCTAATTTTTTTTGTATTTTTAGTAGAGACGGGGTTTCACCATGTTGGCCAGGCTGGTCTTGAACTCCTGACCTCAAGTATCCACCTGCCTCGGCCTCCCAAAGTGTTGGGATTACAGGCGTGAGCCACCTCACCCAGCTGTTCTGATTACGTTTCTATGATGCCTAATGATGTTGAGCATCTTTTCACGTGTTTACTGGCCATTCATATATCTTCCTGGGAGAAATGTCTATTCAAATCCTTTGCCTATTTAATTGAGTTACTTGTCTTATGTTTCCGTTGTAAGACTTCTTCATATATTATAGATACAAATTCCTTTATCAGATACATGATTTGCAAATATTTTATCACATTCTGTGAATTGTTTTTCACTTTCTTGATGATGTTCTTTGGAGAACAAGTTTTTAATTTTGATAAAGTCCAATTTACCTATTTGTAATTTTGTTGCTCATGCTCTTGATGTCATATCTAAGAATCCTTCGCCAAATCCAAAGTCATAAAGATTTACCTCTGTGTTTTCTCCTAACAATTTTATAGGACGTCATTGGGGGTTGGGGAGGTGGGCCACCATTCAACCCACTAAACAACCCATACAATAGATAATTATTAGTAAATTCTAACTCCATGGGTACAGAACCACACAAGAGAAGGGGCAAGGGAGACAAATCATCAGTGGCTTGACTGATCTAGGCACTTTATTTTCCAGCAATCTAGTTTATAAATAGGTTAACAGGTAGCTACATTTCAGAATCATCAACAGAGATGTCACACACACACACACACACACTCAAAAACGTCTTTCACGTTAAATTTCACTAATTAGTGACTATACATCACGTAATTAAAAGAACCAAAACTCCAAAGTCAAAGACCTTTGTTTAGACACTGGCTCTTGCTATTCATTCACTGCACAGTGGTAACTCTTCCTCTGAGAGGTATCCATTCCAAGACTCGCAGTGGATGTCTGAAACCACGGACAGTACCAAATCCTATAACATAGTCTATATGTTTATAGAACATAGTCTATATGTTTCACTTCATGTTCTATATGTTTATAGAACATAGTCTATATAAATATACAGACTATGTTTTCCTTTTTTTTTTTTTCCTTTTTAAGGCAAGGTCTCACTCCATCACCGAGGCTGCAGCGCACAGCTCACTGCAGCCTCAACCTCCTAGGCTCAAGTAATCCTCCCACCTCAGCCTCCCAAGTAGCTGGGACTACAGGCACACACAACCACGCTCAGCTAATTTTTTTTTTTTTTTTTTTTTTCTGAGACAGAGTCTCCCTCCGTCATCCAGGCTGGACCAGAGTGGTGCAATCTCGGCTCATTGCAACCTCCGCCTCCCGGGCTCAAGTGATTCTCATGTCTCAGTCTCCCAAGTAACTGAAATCACAGGCACATGCCACCACGCCTGGCTAATTTTTGTATTTTTAGTAGAGACGGGGTTTTGCCACATTGACCAGGCTGGTCTTGAACTCCTGGCCTCAAGTGATCCGCCTGTCTTGGCCTCCCAAAATGTTGGGATTAGAGGCGTGAGACACAGCGCCCAGCCAGTTTTTCTTTAAATATACACTTCTATGATAAAGTTTTAATCTACAAATTAGTCACAGTAAGAAATTAACAACAATAAAATAGAACAATTATAACGATATGCAAGCATCACTACTCCTGCACTTTGGACCATTATGAAATAAAATAAGGATTACCTGAAAATAAGCACGCAATATCACAACAGCCAATCACTGAGGCGGCTACTAAGCGGCTGATGGGCCAGAGAGTGTCTACAGCATGGAGACACTGGACAAAGGGATGATTCACATCCAGGGTGGGCAGAGCAGGACAGCACAAGATTTCATCATGCTACTCAGAACGGCATGCAATTTAAAACTTATAAATTGTTTATTTCTTGAATTTTGTACTTAACATTTTCAGACCACATTTGACTATAGGTAACTGAAATTGTAGAAAGTGAAACTACAGATAATAAGAACCACTGTATAACGTTAGGGATATTATTTAGCTTCTCCAAGCATCAATTTCTTGATAACACTTCTGTTGCAAAGACAAAATGAGATAATATACACAAAATATTTAGCAAAAGACCTGACACATAGTAGGTGCTCACTAAATACTGTATTAGATTCTTTTCTCTGCCTTTCAAAATATCTGTCAAAATATATCTATTTCAAAATAAATATCTATTTCAAAAATATCTATTTGAAAATAAATATCTCATTCACACAGGGTGAATCACCATCTCTGAAGATGGTAAAAGGCCACCTTTCCCAGATTCTCTTATTCTTAAGGTAGGCTTCCTTCATACCTACCTAAAATTAGCAACACAAAAGAAATAATAAACTTGTTGGGAAATAGAGGTAGGCCTGGTAACTTCAGAGTATGAGGTAATTCAGGTAGGGCATCAGAAAGCTCTAGAATTCTGGGAAAACACAGGAGAGATTCACAAAGCAGTGACGATCATTACAGATGTTCCACAGACAAGCTGGAAGTGCTACAGGGATAGAGGGAAAGTACTTGTGTTGGTAACAATTTAAAAGGTCACAAGTTTCTGCTTTGCCGGTCTAGGGTAATAGTCTCCATTCAATTCCTATTCCACTCTTTGGTCAAATTTTGTATTTAATTGAAGATATTTCCTCTGTTTAGAGATGAAGTACCCTTGTTACTCTTACTAACAGATAAACCACTGTAAAACGGCAATACCAAATAGATGTGTTATCCCAGAAAATAATAACCATCTCCTCAAAATAACTACTAATTGGTTCATCTCAGACTGAATATCAACTTGAAATGCTCACCATCTCTGAAGATGGTAAAAGGCCACCTTTCCCAGATTCTCTACTATACAACTGATCAAATTTCTCCAACAAGGCTACTAAGTCCCTACATTAATTAAGCCCATAAGCCTGCTGTACTGGGAGTATAGTATCCGTATTCAGCGACTGAACAGGCAGAAGCAGCCACAACACTACGCTGAAAAGTTCCAAAGTCATACTTCCACCCTAACACTACACTGCTGCAATTTCCATATGGCACAAAAACCACGGAAAGGGAAAAGATTCAGATATCTAGTTGTGAAAATGGCCTCTAAGTTACCTAAAGCTGTTCTGTATCTAGGTATAGCATTTATCAGTATTTATTTTCAAGTCTATTATCTAGAAGTTGACTAATTTTTTTCTCTCACCTTTTTCTCAGGAATTTTTTAGTATTCTCTGTTTTGGGGTCACATACTATCCTCAGTTACCACTCTACAACTTGACCAAGAAGGATTTCCTCATATCTAGAAAAAACAAACTCTATATTCAGATACTGATACATGGTCTCCTATAATTTGAGTTATTGATAAAGTTTAACAAATTCCAACAACTCAAGACTTAACCAGCAGATACTATCATCCAACATGATAAACTCTAGTACCAAAATTCTTTAACATGAATGATAGCCTAAAAACAAAACACTAGAGATTCACTATAACTCAACTCTTCATTACAAGACATAGTGTTTTTAGGTTGTCTCCTGGTTTATGGCCAATAACTAATAATTATGCACAAAGTGCTGCTATATGGTGTTTACAAAGTATGTTCACATACATTCTCTCATTTGAGCTTCACAACCTAATGGCGTAGGTTGTCATCATTCACCTTTTAAGAATGAGGAAATCAGCAGAAGTGATGTAACTTGCCCCCAGTAAGAAAGCACGTAACTATCTGAACTAGAACCCAAACTAAGCTTTGTATCTCTCAGTCTACTCTTGTTTTAAAGACAATTGTGCTTTTAATAACACAGGAGATTATTTCCACCAAACTAAATACTTTAACAGCACAATCAGTAAAGTTACTATCTCAGAAAACTGATACAGAGCTAAAGCAAGGCCCTCTCACCAAATGTGCAAAATGTTCCAAGTCACCGCCAAAGAATAGATACCCCTGAGTGTCTGACGAGAACTCTCCTTTACTGCAAATCTGGATGTTGGATGTTTACATATATATAAAATTAACATTGAATCAGGTTTACAACTCCATTGGGTATACTTCTAACAAGCTGTCACTTATTTGAATGTACATTCATTTTTAATCCTCAAAATCTAAAACAAATCTAAAGAAAAGGCCTTACCTGTTCACCTGCATCTTGAAACTCTTTGCAGGCATCAGGGAACACATCATAAATAATAAGTGGATAGCCATGTTTCATGAGATTTTTTGCCATTGGATTCCCCATGTTGCCCAGTCCAATGAATCCAACTGGAGTCTTTGAAGCCACTGACCTAGAACACACTGATTTCAATACATTATATTCAATAGGGGCAAATAATATTTTTTATTGTAAACATTCATTTAATATTAGCAAGTCAATTGTTAGGTTTTTTTTTTTTTTAACTAAAAGAAACTTTTAGGACCAGGTGCAGTGGTGCGCACCTATAATCCTAGCTACTTGGGAGGCTGAGGCAGGAGGACTGCTCAAGCCCAGGAGTTTTAGAACAGCCTAGGCAACACAACGAGATCCCATCTCAAAAATACACAAAATAATAATACATTTATTTAAGAAAAAAAAATCCCACTAACTTTTAAAAGGTTAATTTTAAACTAATGGACCTAACCACATTTAAAGTTATCAACAATGTGCAGGCAGACTAACTTCTAATTATTTAGTTTTCTGGGGCACAGTCACAAAATTTTAAGCATTTTTCCTGTTTTGTACCTGTATAACATTCCTTTACCATTTTTAACACTAAACTAAATAACATTATCATTTACAAAACACCTAATATGTGATTCACTTATAATGTGAAGTATTCTATATTATCTCCCTTAATAATGTGTATAAAAGACAGAAGTATTCAATAAGACCTATGTCTTGGACCAGCTCCAAGAATGGAAAAGCTTTTCACCTTCCCACTCCCACAGTTACAGAAACCATCTCCTCCAATGATACAAAAAACAAAAAAAAATCTCAAAAAGATGTTAAACCCAGTAGAATGGAATCATCGGTTTATAAAGGTGGTCCTGGGGGAGAAAGCGGAGACACTTCCATAGGCTTTAAATGGCAAGTATAACAGTATCAGGACCTTGGTCTAACAACTCTGAACTTTCAGAAAAGAGAAACTTCCTTATTTTATTTATTTATTTATTTTATTTTATTTTATTTTTTTTGAGATGGAGTCTTGCTCTGTCACCCAGGCTGGAGGGTAGTGATGCAATCTCGGCTCACTGAAGCCTCTGCCTACTGGGTTCAAGCAATTCTCACGCCTCAGCCTCCGGAGTAGCAGGGATCACAGGCACGTACCACCACGCCTGGTTAATTTTTGTACTTTTAATAGAGACAGGGTTTCACTCTGTTGACCAGACTGCCATTTAAAAAAAAAAAAAAAAAAAAAGCCTTAAAAACTATACAGATTTTATTTATTCTTTTCTTTTTCATATAAGACTTTTTGAAATTACTCTGTGGGCATATGAATCAAAGTAATGCGTTACAGAGTGGGGAGGCTTTACATTACTATGGAAATAACATTAGATGCAGTTTTTCACTTTCTAGATTGAGAACTCCACTCAACAAATATTAATTGCATGAAGTACTACGACAGAGCTCAGAGATAGACACAAGCAATGTATGGTCCCTATCCTTTAAAAGCTCACAGTCTAGTGAGGGAAGAAAGAGAAATAACTCTCCTTGCCCTTTCATTTCCCAGAATTCTTTTTCTTTTTTCTTTCAAGAACTCCAGCTTTAAAATTTGTAGTGCAACAACTAATCACAGTCCCTCTTTTAAGTTTCAGGTCCCCTCAACTGAACTTAATCTGCTCTTCCCTGAATTGAATCTGAATGGAATGAGACTTGTTAAAAGCAAATTATTTGAAGCCCTAATGCTTAAGAACTAGAGGTCTTCTTGGGTTAGAAGCATATTTAATTCCTTTAACTTAATGATTGACTAACACTCCCATTAAATGTGGGTGTCATTTCCGTGCAACATCATTTAACAGGTGCTAAGTTTAATACACTGATATAATAGTACATTGGTATAATTTGTCTTTCTGGCCCACGAGGAATTCAGTAACAGAAAAGTGACACCTAATTGAAATTTTATTTTGATATTTAAAAAAAATGAGTACACTTCATCGAGAACTCTAACTAATGCTCACAAACAAACTAGCAATAATAGCCAGAAAGACAATGTGGCATTACTGTGCCTGACTACTGTGTTAAGGTTGAAAAGGTATAATTTAGCAATCTAAAAACATTAGAAACTAGGAAGATTATAATTTAAAGACAGTTAATTTAACAGGCAATTCACCCTAGGTCAAACACTTCGTAAGTACAGTCAGGTAGAACCACAATTCATTCACAAATTCAACAAATATTAAGCAACTATCACATGTACCAAAAGAGATGCCAAGGAAGGTAAGAGACACAGTCCTTGCCTTCAACAAGCTTAAAACCCAAGAAGAAATAAACCATGTACATAAACACTGACATAAGACAGTTAAGGATAAAAACAGAATGCTGATGAAAAATGAGAATTCATGGTGTGGGAACTTGAGGAAGGTGGCATCTGACCTGGATATTAAGCAAGGGGTAGGATTACAAATGGATAGGAGGGTAAGGAGAAAAAGTTCCAAATAGAAAAAGGAACATGAATATACACAAGGAACTAGAAGAGCCATGAAGAAATGACAGTAATAGTTAATACTTGCTGTAATTTTACTACATGCCAGACACTGTACTAAGCACTTTATAAACAGACTTATTACCATATGCTATATATGAAGCCCATCTTACAGCTGAGAACCCTGATGCTTAGTGAGCTGAAGTAAAATACCCAATACTTTACTAAGTTGTAATGCCAAGATTCAAATCCAGACATTCTAATTTTAGAGTCTCCACTTGTAAACACTATATGATACTGCCCTCTATTCTTCCTAAAGAATGCACAAAGAAACAAAACAGCAAGAGATTAAGATTTTTTAAAAAATGCAACCATAATGTGGAAGGATGGAAGGATGCTAAACAACTGGTATTTTGTAGGCAAGAGGTAGTTACTGAAATGGTGGGCAAGAGAAATGACAGATGAGACTTAATACTTTAGGAACAGAAAAGAGGCAGCAGTGCACAATGAATGAACTTAAAGAGTCTGGAGGCAAGAAGACCAATCTAAAAGCAACGGTAATCCTCTAGATGCCTTAGTTTGAGCTACTATAACAAATATACCATAATGGCTTAAATAACGAACACTTATTTCTCATAGTTCTGGAGGCCAGGAAGTCCAACATGAAGGTGGCAGCAGATCCAGTGTCTGGTAGGTCCATTTACTCGTTTCCCGATGGCCATTTTCTCACTGTATCCTCACACGGTAGAGAGCAGAAAGAGAAGCAGCTCTCACGTCTCTCTGTATAAGCGCGCTAATCCTATTCACAGGAGCTCTACCTGCCTGATCTAATTGCCTCCCAAACGGCCGAGCTCCTAGTATCATTAGATTGAGGGTTACGAATTTTGGCCAGGCACATTGGCTCACGCCTATAATCCCAGCACTTTGGGAGGCCAAAGTGGGTGGATCACCTGCGGTCAGGAGTTTGAGACCAACCTGGACAACATGGTGAAACCCAGTGTTTACTAAAAATACAAAAATTAGCCAGGCATGGTGGCATGCGCCTGTAATCCCAGCTACTCAGAAGGGTGAGGCAGGAGGATCGCTTGAACACAGTGGGGTGGAAGCTGCAGCGAGCCAAGATTGTACCACTGCACTTCAGCCTGGGTGACAGAGCAAGACTCCATCTCAAAAAAGAAAAAAAAAGGAATTCAACATAAAAATTTTGTAGGGACATAAAATTTCAGTCCATAACAAAGTCAAAGTTAATAAAGTGTGGTAGCCACAGGAAAAGACAGGTATAAAAAATACTTCAAAGACAGAAGTAAAAGGATATAACAATGGATTGGATTATAAGCTAAAATAAGGGTGAGGTCCAAAATGACAGCAAGAGAATAGTGTTATCAATACGTAAGTGAAAAAATCAAGGAGATCTGGCTCAGTTTTACACACGGCAACGATGAACTGTCAATGAGCTGAAAGACGTCCAACAGACTATTAGAAATATCATGACCAAGGTTTCAGTTATAGGATGAGAAAAAAGAGATATACATGGTAGCCACCTGTCTCAAAGTAAGAGATGAAATCTGTAAAAGCTAATAAAATCACCAGATCAGTATAAAGAGGCTGAAGGTCAAAAGCTGAACCTCTCTGAAGCCCAAGAGAATGTGTATACTCAAAAGTCAAAACCAACCCTAAGCTGAAACAGATGTTAGAATCAGGAAACAAGGACATTAAAAATTATAACTGTAGTCCATATATTCCAAAGGTAGAATTATGAAAGATATTTTTACCAATCCAAATTAAATTTCTTGAGATGAAATCTACCAATAAAATGTGTGAGATGAAAATTATACCAGAAGATTAACCAAAGAATAGATACCAAAGATTAATAACCTTGAAGATAAATCAATAGAAACTATTTAAAACACAGAGAAAAAAACAATTTAAAAAATAAAGAGAGCATCAATATGCTGTGAGACAGCTTCAACCACCCAAACACATATGTAACTCGAGTCCTCAAACGAGGGGAGAGAAGTGGGGCAGAAAATATATGTGAAGAATGAATGGCCAAAAACGTTCCAAAGTTGATGAAAACTACAAACACCCCACGCATCCAAGGAACTGGATGAACCCCAATACAAAAAACGTGAAGAAAACCATACCAAGACACATCACAATCAAACACATAAGAGCAGCCACAGGAAAAAAGACACACTATGTAGAAAGGGAAAAAGATAAGGATAAAGGCAGATTTTTCATCAGAAACAATGCAAGTGAGAAGACAGTGGTGCAACATTTTTTAAACACTAGAAGGAAAAAACAACTGTCAAGCTAGAAATCTATAACCAGGAAAAATATACAAATATTCGTATATTCCACAGGTATGAATAAATCTCAGGGATATGGTGATGGATATGTTTACTTTTTTTTTTTTTTTTTGACAGGGTCTCACTCTGTCGCCCAGGCTAGAGTGCAGTGGCGTGATCACAGCTCGCTGCAGCCTCAACTTCCCAAGCTCAGATATCCCACTTCAGCTTCCCAAGTAGCTGGGACTACAGGCACATGCCACCACGCCCGTCTAATTTTTGTATTTTTTTGTAGAGAAGAGGTTTCATCATGTTGGCCAGAATGGTCTCAAACTCCTGAGCTCAAGCAATCAACAGGCCTCAGCCTCCTAAAGTGCTAAGAGTGTAGGCGTGAGCCACCGCACCAAGCCACACTACCCTGACTGTGATGATAGCTTCACTGGCTTATATACATCAAAACTTACCAAATTGTATACTTTATGTACAATTTATCATATGTCACTATATTGCTAACAAAGCTGTTTTTAAAAAGTCAGTATCATATTTATAGAATCAAACAAGACAGTTCTCAATTAAAAAATACTAAAGTGATAGATTAATCAAATGTAAAGTAGGAAGTCTGAATAGATCCTTTTTAAAAAAAGCTGGACTTTCTTAAAAAAATAATGAAATCTTGAATATAAACTGTACATTAGATGATACCATGGAATTGCTGCTAATTGGCTTAGGTAGGACAGTGGTAGTTTGGTTACATAGAATATCCTCATTCTTAGATTCATGCTGAAGCATTAGGGTTAAAGTGTCATGTCAGCAATTTACATTCAAGTGGAATAGGTATATATGTGGAACAAAAAAGATAATGTGGCAAAATATTAACAACTGTTGTTTCTAAGGAAAGAGTATATGGATGCCAGTTATATTATTCTTTCAATACTTTCTGCTTCATATTTTTCATAATAAAACAAAGGGGAAAAGTTTAGCACGTCTATGTGGAAAAAATATCACAAACAGATAAAATACAAATAACAAGAAAAATACTCCAACACATAACAAAAATAGGGCTACTTTGTTTTATATGTAAAATAACTTTAAAATCTGGAAGAAAATATAATTTTTTTAAGTAGGCAAAAATCACGAAATGACAACAGAAAATTTGTAAATTACCTCCCAAAAAACCCTCTAAATATATACCCAACTTGTCATAATTAGAGAAATGCAAAACAAAATGATGTAATACTATTTTTCACCTGTTGGATACATTTTATTTCTTTGATAAAAACTGCTCTTGGTAAGAAATAACTGATGAAAACATAGCTCTCATATACTGTCCAACTGTATATTAGGTCAACCTTTTGGATGGTAATTTGGCAAAAAAAAAAAAAAAAATTTGAACTTTTATTTAAAATTTAAATTTAAAACATGCATACTCTCTGACCCAGCAATTCCATTTCTAAGAATATATAGTACACATGAGGGGCCAGCCAACTTTGTCTTAAAAGGTCAGGCAGTAAATTATTTTCAGCTTTGTGAGCCATAAGGCTCACAACTATTATAACTATTACATTCATCTATTTACAACTATTTCATTCTGTTACAACTATTTCATTCATCTACTCTAGTTTGAAAGCAGCCATAGACAACATACAAACAAATGGGTATGGCTGTGTTCCAATACAATTTTATTCACAAAAAAGGTGCCCAACTAAGGGCCATAGCAATCCCTACTATGTATTAAATTCTGAACAACACAAAGATACAGTTTATTACACCACTGCTTGTAACAGCCAAAAAACTGCAAATAGCTATATATTAATAAGGCACTTCATTCATAACTAATTATATATTAATAGGGCACTTAATTCATAACTAAATATACATTGTAGGGCACTTGATAATTCACAGTAAATAACACAATGAAATGTGCAAATGTTTAAAAAAAAGGTGATATATTTATCTAAAATTATAGGAAAAAATCTCCAGGATAAGTTATTAAGTGGGAAAAAAAAAAACCCACAAAACGCTGAACATTATCTATAGGATAGAGTATGAGAGGAGAAAAAAGGATACATACGCATTAAGTTTTCTGATTTTCTGTATGGAGACACACGAAACAGTACTTACACCTGGAGAGTTCAACTACTGGGTCAGAGTTGAAGAAAATATTACATTTTATAACCTTTCCCATTTTTTTACCATGAGCATGTAACTTTTGTAACTACTTTTATAATAAAATTAAATACATAAAGTGGCACAGTGAAATTTAATATATGCCATGTGAATGAATAATAAACTAGGTAAGTTTCATCAAATAGGCATATGGGAATAAAAGCCAGTTCTAAAGCAATTACAAAGTAATGATGCTGATAAAAGTGGATTGTGTAAAGGTAAACAGTGTCACAGCAACCATTACACATTGCAGGTTGACTCTCCAATATTCTTTCCCCTAAATCCGAGGTCAAGTTCCAAACTGCCTAAACTAATACATGGTAATGTCATCCTTCTGCCAAATGACTAGTTCAGGAGCTGCCAGCCCTAAGTTAAAGTTCTAGAAATGCTGTGGAAAGTCTGCAAATGTAATGGGGAATGAACAAGAAATTAATGAAAGCATTGTATCTAATCAGCAAACTTCTGTGACTCTCAATACCACTAAGCTAAGTGACAGCTGGGGAAAGGCACAAACAGACCACAACAACGGATTTATCGAGAAATACAACAAGAGGCTGAAAAAAATAGTATTAGGCATCAGTGAAATTCCTAATTATAAATAAGTTTGAGACTGGATACAGACAAACCTAGAGAGAGACCTAACGAAATGAGGAAACAAGAAAGTATGTCTATGTACTTGGAGGAAAACGGAGGGAGTCAAAGGACCAGGTGATGAGCATTATGTAACATTATGTTTGTTAGAACAAGAATCACAGAGGGGGTTAAATCAACCAGAAGACTAGTTCTGCTGGTGAAATCTCGGCAAGAGAATCACTCCCACTACTAAGATCCTAGAGAAGCTCAAGTAGAGTGCTGATGTTTGTTACTAAAGCTGAAGAAGTGAAGAACAATGAGGCCATGTTGGATGGGCCAACATGAATGTGAATGAAGATAAAGTTTTCAAAGGGCTCAGCTCTCTTTATTTCATCTTTGCCTGTGGCAAAGTTAAAGAAAGGGCAGTATAATTAGATGACCTGATGTCAAAAGAGAAGAAGTTATTTATTGATAGTGATAATGTTTAAAATTTTCTCTGAGTTGGGAAGGCCTAGGTTCCTATCCAGATAATTTCACTTCTCAGATGTATACAAGTTACTTAACTTCTCAAGACATTGTTTGATCAATAAAAGTACCTACTTCAGAAGGTTATTGTAAAGATTACTTGAGATAATGCATATAAAGCGTTCAACAGTGCCTGACACATGACAGATAATACGTATTACTTACTCTTACTAAAATTGGTCAAGAAGTAGCAGTACAGGTGAAGTCCTATGCCAACTGCCCCATTTTGCCTAGTGGGTTAGAAGTAAGAGTCAAAGAGATAGAAAAAGGAATAGATGCCTGTAGGAGAAGCCCTGTATCTGGGGAAAGAAAGCTTTTAGTTAAGGTGAAGCACCTGAATAAGCACTTGGCAAATACAAAAGAATTTGCAACCAAAGGAGCAGAAATCCATGAGCATAATGGAATGATTATTGCCCTAAAAACTTTCAAACCTAAATAACGCATCTCTCTTTAAATAACTTCTGACAGTGGAGAGTGGAAAAAGTAGAGTTAAAACATAAATAAAACCAAACTGGGAGAAAATCAATCAACAAAATACAAAGGTGATACTGGTTGACTGGTTAAGAAACTAGCATTAGTGTCTATTACTGAGGACCAATGTAAAGAAACTAGCTAGAAAACTTGGCAAAGTTTGTTTCTAAATTTATAGATGCAAATTTACCAATCATGACCTCTTTCTCCAATGTAACAAGGGGAGTTATCCGTATCTTGACAACCTTAAGTGCTACCAAAAACCAGGTTTCACTAAGTGTCAAAATGCAAAAACTGGTAACAAGTTAATTACTTTACGTTTCTGAGGCTTCTTTTCTATTCAAAGTAATGCATTTTCATTGTAGAAAACTAGAATGAAAAAGTATATAGTCATAAGGGGAAACAATCTCATTACACAAAAATAAAAACATTTTGCATGGACCTTCAGTCTTTCGACTGCATTTTTCATTGTATCATTAGGTTTTCTATACAATGTATGTCTATTTTATCACATAATACTGCATCATAAGCACTCTATCTGCTTTACTATTAAGAGTTACTAAACTAAGGGTGAGGACTTTCTCTATAAAGGCCTTTATGGTCTCAGTTAACTTATTTTAGTAATAAATACGCTCCTTATGTAATTTCACAAGTTTAGGGTCAACTTTTAGTCCCAGGACCACGAGCAGCTTTTCAGAACTTCATGTGCAGCCCCAGAAGCTAAGGTAAAGGGAAAAATTGCCATTATATATTTGATTTATCCAATGAGTTATGCTACTTTGAAAGTAAATTTCATGTATACAGAAGGACCAAAAATATTAAAAATTGTATTCCTGTTTCTATACATGATGCTAACTTTTCCATTCTACCTTTGGTCAGGTGGTCACTTCAAGATGATCTGATGTGATTTATTTTTCCATGTACAAGCTGGAGAGTCACAACAAGACATTTTGTAGAGGACCTACATCCATAGATTTTTTTCTCTGTATAAATAAGTCTGAAACTAAATTTAATTACCTTGTAAAATAACATACACAATTGTATCAAACAGGTGATGAAATAGTAATATACATACAATTTAATATTTCTCATTCTTCTATTTCCCTTTCAATGCTTTAAGTATTTTAAAATTAGGCTCAGGTACAGCGGCTCATGCCTGTAATCCCAGTACTTTAGGAGGCTGAGGTAGGAGGATCAGTTGACTCCTGGCGTTCAAGACCAGCCTAGGCAACATGGTGAGACTCCATCTCCACAAAAAAAAAAAAAAAAAAAAGCCAGGCGTGGTGGTGTGCACCTGTGGTCCCAGCTACTTGGGAGGCTGAGGCAGGAGGATTGCTTGAGCCCAGGAGGTTGAGGTGACAATGAGCCATGATTGCACCACTGCACTCCAGCCTGGGCAAGAGAGAGAGAAACCCCATCTCAAATAAATAAATAAATAAACAAACATACAAACAAACATTTAAAAATTAAGATGTGGCAGGCTGGGCACAGTGACTAATGCCTGCAAGCCCAACACTTAAGGAGGTCAAGGCAAGAGGATGGCTTCAGGCCAGCAGTTCTAAACCAGCGTAGTAGGCTACTAGCCTTGTCTCAAAAAACATTTTTTTTTAATTAGCTAGGTATGGTGGTGCACCCCTGCAATCCTAACTACTTGGGAAGCTGAGGCAGAAGATCACTTGAGTCCAGGAATTCAAGGTTGCAATGAGCTAAGTAGGTGCCACTGTACTCCTGCCTGGACAACACCGGGAGACCTGTCTCTAAAACGTATTTATAAAAAAATTAAAAAGATGTGCTACTAACTGGCAACTTTGTTTCATTTTTTTAAACAGTAAATAAATTATATAGATCCTTATCATTTGTATGATATAAACATCTTAAACATACTACAAATATCAAAAGAATTCAGAACATCACACATTATTATTTGAACATGGTTCTTTTTTTTTTTTTTTTTTTGGGACGGACTCTCGCTGTGTCGCCCAGGCTGGAGTGCAGTAGCCCCATCTCAGCTCACTGCAAGCTCCGCCTCCCGGGTTCAGGTCATTCTCCTGCCTCCGCCTCCCGAGTAGCTGGGACTACAGGCACCCGCCACCACACCCGGCTAATTTTGTTTTGTATTTTTTAGTAGAGACGGGGTTTCACCGTGTTAGCCAGGATGGTCTCTATCTCCTGACCTCGTGATCCGCCCGCCTCGGCCTCCCAAAGTGCTGGGATTACAGGCGTGAGCCACCGCGCCCAGCCTGAACATGGTTCTTTTTCTTAATGTCATTTGACTCCAAACTTGCAGGTAGATTTTTTTCTACTCTTTAAGAATCTAATGTCAAAAAAGTTAACACTTTTGCAGTAAACTCAAATTAACAGAAATTTAAATGTTTAAAACAATTCCAGAGAAAGGCCGGGAGCGGTGGCTCACGCCTGTAATCCCAGCACTTTGGGAGGCCGAGGCGGACGGATCACGAGGTCAGGAGATGGAGATCATCCTGGCTAGCAGGTGAAACCCCGTCTCTACTAAAAAATACCAAAAAAATTAGCTGGGCGTGGTGGTGGGCACCTGTAGTCCCAGCTACTCGGGAGGCTGAGGCAGGAGAAAGGCGTGAATCCGGGAGGCGGAGCTTGCAGTGAGCCAAGATCACGCTACTGCACTCCAGCCTGGGTAACAGAGCGAGACTCCATCTCAAAAAAAAAAAAAAAAGAATTCCAGAGAAAAAAACAATTGGTGAAGTGATCTAATCACTTTGTCACAAAAGAACTATTTAAAATTTATCAGAAATCTACATTCTTACAATATCTTTGGGCCAAAGAACCCAAAGTACAAGACCATATGCCAAAGTAGTCTAATCAGCACTCTTGAGGTAGGACCTCCCAGTTTACAGAGGCACCTATTAGTCTTAGGCCTCAGGCTCTTTCACCATGAACTGGTAAGAACTTTCATAACGCTAAAAGGTACATCAAGGGTTCATTAAAATACCATTAGAACACCTTGTAAAACCACTAAACAGCAAATATGTCTTCCTTGGCTAATTAGAACTGAAAGAATTGTGAATTCATGTGAAAAGTGCTGCTACTGTGGAAAAGTGTCTTTTTTTTTAAGGTTATCTCAAAAGTCGGGAGCATTTTTGTAGCTCAATATATAAGCTCAAATAGTGATTACATTCAGGTTTGGCACATTCTGAGTTTTTATCTTGTTACTGTGGTTCTGTATCAGACACGTGCTCTCTTGCATCTCGCCAAGCCTCTGTCCTCCAACCAGAAACGAAATTCAGAAGTTTCACTGAGGGGGAGAATGGCAAGCTGTTAAGAATTTTAAGAGAAAGTTCTTACAATTCCAGGCCAGGCACGGTGGCTCATGCCTATATTCCCAGCACTCTGGGAGGATCACTTGAGCCCAGGGGTTCAAGACCAGCCTGGGCAACATGGCAAAACCCTGTCCCTAGTGAAAATACAAAAACTGGACGGGCATGGTGGCGCATGCCTGTAATCCCAGCTACTCGGGAGGCTGAGGTGGTGGGAGGATCACCTAAGCCCAGGAGGTCGAGGCTGCAGTGAACAGTGTGATTGGGCCACCGCACTCCAGTCTGGGCGACAGAGACCCTGTCTCAAAAAAAAAAAAAAAAAAGGGGGGGGCAGGATGGGGGAGGCTCAAATCCTAACCTACCACACTTTTTTAACCAAACATTAGAAAAAATTAATGCCAAGATATTTTTGTGGTTAATCCTCAGTATCATCTTGCTACAAGGTGCAGTTACAACTCTCAAACTTTCACAAGAAAACGGCAGTGTCCCCACGAATCAACCAATTTTTCAATTAAAGAGGAGTCTTGGTGTGATAGAAAGTGAAGGAATTAGGTAGAACTGAGAACTACTTCCTAGATCTTGCTGGGAATATCCTGATTCACTTATCCAAGGGGCCTCATGTCCCTCGTGCGGAATATGAAAGACTGGGGATCTTCATCCTGGCTCTAACAACTGTCTCTTCATAAATTCATGGCTAGCTTCCACAATTTACAATAGTATGAGAGGAGGGAGGCAGGATAAATTCCGCCCACAATCTTGAGGACGCTGAACATGCTTTGGTTCATAATTTGACAGAAATGACATTTTTTAGATGGCACAGTTACGGTAGAGGGGGGAAGCCCGTCTTGCTGGTCAAGGCTGACTCAAACTTTGCTGGAAGATTTACTGCCTGGCTTGTACAGACACCGCTTGTGTAATAAGGCCATTCCCTCGTACTCAAGTGGTTAAACATCAGGCCCTGCTGCCCAACTGTGTCCCCAATCCAAGGTGCACCCTGGGGGCGCTGAAAGGCCAGGGGGCGCTGGGGTGAGTGCGGGGTTGCCCCTGGAGTTGGGCCCTCCAAAAGTCCTCGGAGTCCTAACTCCAAAGCAGCATGCCGCGGTCCCAAATACTCTTCCCTTCAGCGCAAGCTCTTCCCCACCTCTTCCTAAATACCGAAAAGGGCGCTGAACCCGTTCATCAGGAGCCGGGGAGAAAGGGAGGTAAGGCAGAGGGGGGTACTCGCGGAGTGGCGGCCGGAGAAGAGGACAGGCCTTTAGGACCAGCCAAAATATTGGTTTTTAAGCCCCAGCCCAAGCGCAGCACCTCCCGAGAAAAGACTTCTTCGGCCGTCTGGACAGAAGAAGCGAGCGGCCGAAAGAAGGACAAGGGGGAGGAGGCGTGAGGTCCTTACCCGCTGCAAAGCTGCCGGCTGCCGGCCGCAGCCGCCGGCTCCAGTACCGGAGACCGGAGGCAGCTCCGAGGAGCCGTAAGGAGGCTGCCATGCTGCCCCCGCCCCTCCTCCCCGCGGTGACCGCCGCCGCCTCCTGGAGGGCCCACAGACGGCGAGCGTGTGCAGCGGGACTAGCTGGCTCGGCCACGGAAAAAGCCGCGCGCGCACGCGCTCTCACCGCTCGGGGGCGGGTGCCCACGCGCGAGAGAAGGAGCGCGGAGCCGAGAGGAGCGGCCTGACGCGGCAGAGCCTGTCAATCCCCTTACGGACAGGGAAACAGACCAATCAGAACTCCCAGATCCGCCGCTGCGCGAAGGACCAATAAGAGGTCTTTTTGAACAGGGGCGTCAGGCGCCCTGGCTCTGCCCCCAAGCTCGTGCCTCAATTACAGCCTGCGGGCGGGAGTCTCCTTGTTTACCAAAGCAGAGGGCGTGTGGGAGCAGGTGGCCGTCTCTCGCTCCCGCCTCTTTGGAAAACCTGTCCCCAGAACCGTCCTACGGAGAGCTGTATTGCGTGTTTAAAAGGACAAAACTGACTCGCAGCTTGAAAAACACTCAGAAAGCTACCATGTGTGTAATAACTTTTAAATTCATTTGATTTTAACACGTTTCTCAATAAATTCTAAAAATAGTAGGAAAAGAAGTTGGTAACATTATCTTTGAAGGGAAGAATTACTAGAAACTTGCACTTTCTATTTCAAGTATTTCTCTAATACTTGAAAATTCTACAGCCTAAATCCATTTTGTAAGCAAAACTAAATATAAAATCCAGAAAGTAGTAGTATATGTATGTGTATTAGAAAGACAGTCCTTTTTTTTTTTTTTTTTTCCTTCTTTGGAGACGGAGTCTGTCACCCAGTCTGGAGTGCAGTGGTGCGATCTCGGCTCACTGCAACCTCCGCCTCCCGGGTTCAAGTGATTCTCCTACTTCAGCCTCCGGAGTAGGTGAGGTGGGACTGCAGGCCTGCGTGCGCCACCACACCCGGCTAATTTTTTGTCACTTTTAGTAGAGGCGGGGTGTCGCCATTTTGCCCAGGCTGGTCTCAAACTCCTGGCCTCAAGTGATCCGCCAGCCTCGGCCTTCCAAAGTGCTGGGGATTACAGGCGTGAGCCACTGCACCGTGCGGAGAGACAGACAATCATTCTTCTGTCAGTTCTTGGTGTACCTATTCGAGTCTGTAAACCCCTTGAGGGTAATTGCAGGCCTTCTCATCTCCACTAACTCCACCAAAGGGTTGGAAGTCATGACCGCACCAAAGCAAAACTATATAGCCTTTGGAGAATGGCGATAAAGCAGGAAAGAGGATGTGTATGGAGTAGGTAGGGAAATGCGAACCCCAATCTGAGGAGCACAATCAACAAATTTGACTTTGACCTTTTTTTTTTCACTCTACCCAGTAACCCATGGAGTTGAAAGCACAGGAATTGGATCATTTCCATCTGGGCTCTTTCATGTTTCTGGGCATGCTGGCAACGTTTCCAAAAACCTGTACAGAGTGCAAGGTCCCTATCTGTAACTGGGAGGAAAGTAATTCCCTTCTTTGACCATCTCTCCACCCCAATCCTCTACCCAACACTAAATGAAAAGAATGAAGGAAAGGGAGTGAGGGAGAAAAAACTCATTTCACCAATTAGACCCTCTCCTAGATTTGGGTCCCCACCCCTACTAGGGGTTAATTAGTTTCTGGAGCATTCCCCACCTGTGCCTGTCTTCCTGGTTTCGTCAGGTTTTAGCTGGAATAGATCTCCTGCAACCAATAAATGTGAGCCTACAGGTTTCTTTCTTTTTCTTCCTCCAGCCCTACAGATTTCTGTAATTAACTCCTGAAGTGCAATTGGCCTTTCAACTATGTCTCCTCCAAGAAGCCCTACATTGTCTCCTCCGAGAAGCCCTACATTGATTCATAAACTAAGGAATTTTCATAGGTTTCTATGATTTTTAAAAGGCGTTATGAATTTTTAAGTAATTCTTACTGTTTGAAGGTGCTTGCAAATATTATTGTACTGGCAAATGCAGTTACTGCCTATGGCTGGCTAGCTTTCTTCATTTGATTGCCCTCCTGATGCCCTTGTTTGAAAGGCACTGCAACTCCTCCCTGTGTCTTTGCCACGCGATTTTGTTTGAAATTGTTTCAATGCCTTATAGTGGCCCCTGACTTCTGCTTCCAGGAAGATGGAGTAGATAGGTTTCTCCCTATTCTTCTAAGTACAGCTAAAAACTCGACATTATATGTAAGATAAACATAGGGAAACTTTGAAAGGTGGAGAGAAGTCACACTGGCTAGGGTCCAGAGAGGAACACAGTGGGAAGTTCCTTGGGTTTTCATGTAGCCTTATGTATCCCAAACTGGGTCCTGGAGAAGCCAAAAACCAGAAACCCCAAAATGCCAAGAGGCATAGATAGACAAAAAGTGCCCCAATAAAAAGCCGCTCTTTCTAGCCAAGCAATGAAAAAGGAGCAGCCTAGCAAGAAAGAAAACATTTAGAAGATAATCACTCTACTGTAGACAAACAATACACACACACACTCACTGACCCCACCCCATAAAGCAAAGGCTGAGTGGGGAGCCTAGACTTCCACACTCTCCAGGTTGTGATGAGACACGCCAGCATCCTACCACCCAATCTACTCCTCAACCCCTCTAAGGTAATGTCAGAGAAAACCAAAGAGAGAGATGAGATTTTCATCTTCAACTGGTCAGTAATGAGTGATCCTCCACACACATCCTTCCCTACCATCGGTGTCCCTGGAAACCACAGGGGGTGAGCCTGGATTTCCACTCCTACCTTACAGTGATGACGTTCCCCTCCCTTTGCCCGCTTAGATGGTGTAATTGGAGGCATACTGGAGAGTCAGAGCTTTCATCACTGCCCAGTGGTAAAGATGTCACCCCTTCCCCTCCATGGTGTCAGTGGAGGCTACGTGGGGGCAGTAAGGAGCCATTCCAAGCCTTTTAAACTAGGGAAGTATCAGTGGACAACTAGTGGGGAGCTGAAACTCCCATCATTGCCCGGCAGTAACAAGGAACCACCCACCCTTGGTGTCAACGGAGGTGGAATAGGGAACCTAGACGTCTACCACGAGTTGCCGTTTACAAGTTGATGCCCCTGCCAGAACAGTGTCAAGAAAAAGATAGTTAAAATAAAAGCTTAAATAATATCCAAAATATCGTAATACCCAAATGTCCAGATTTCAATAAAAAATCACTCATGATACCAGATGACTCATGATACCAAAACCCAGGAAGATCTCAAGCTGAATAAAAAAGACAATAAGTGCCAACACTGAGATGACAAGTTAAAATTATCTAACAAAGATTTGAAAGCATCCATCAGAAAATATTTCAAGAAGCAACTAAAACACACTTGAGGCCAGGTGCTGTGGCTCATGCCTGTAATCCTAGCACTTTGGGAGGCCGAGGCTGGCAGATCATTTGAGGTGAGGAGTTCAAGATAAGCCTGGCCAACATGGTAAAACCCCATCTCTTCCAAAAAATTACAAAAATTAGCCAGGTGTCGTGGTAGGCACCTGTAATCCCAGCAACTCGGGAGGCTGAGGCAGGAGAATCACTTGAACCCAGGAGGCGGAGGTTGCAGTGAGCCACTGCACTACAGCCTGGATGACAGAGTGAGACTCTTTCTCAAAAAATAAAATAATAAATAAAACATGCTTGAATTAAATAAAAAGAAATCTCAGCAAAGAAACAACATGTAAAGAAGAAATAAATGAAAATTTTAAAACAAAAAATGCAAGAAATACAATTTTTTAACTCAACAGCGGAATAAAGAAAAGAATCACTGAACTAGAAGATAGAACAGTAGAAACCATCTAATCTAAACAGAGAGAAAATAAACTGGGATTTAAAAAGCAACAAAGCTCAGGGGTGTGTGTTGTGACTCTAACAAAAGATCAAACATTCGGCTGAGTGTGGTGGCCCACACCTGTAATCCCACTTTGGGAGGCCCAAGCATCCCTGATCTCAGGATCACCTGAGGTCAGGAGTTCGAGACCAGCCTGGTCAACATGGTGAAACCTCATCTCTACTGAAAATACAAAAATTATCTGGGCATGGTGGCAGGCACCTGTAATCCCAGCTACTCAGGAGGCTGAGGCAGGAGAATCCCTTGAACCTGGGAGGCGGAGGCTGCAATGAGACGAGATCTCATTATTGCACTCCAGCCTGGGTAACAAGAGTGAAATTCCGTCTCAAAAAAAAAAAAAAAAAAAATCTAACATTCCTGTCATCAGAATCTCAGAATCTGGGAAGAAGAGGAAAAAGACTTTCCCAACAATGCCTACACTATCTAATCATTTTTACACCTATTCCTAAGATATCATTCTCTCTGTACTCACCTCCCTGATAATGCAGTACTCTCTCCCTTTCCCAGAGCACTCTGAGTTCCTCAGGTTCTCTGTTTTTCTTCTTTCGTTCCTTTTTTCTTTTCCACACATTCTAATGTCGCTTTTACACTCCCCGCTTTTTAGTACTCAACTCAATATGACTTTCCTCAAGAAGTCTTTTTCTGAATAATATATAAGCAGTCATAAAAACAATCCAGTTTGATTAAGAAATTATATCTAAAGTCACTTTCAAAAACTATCAGCATCAGGTTTGGTTGGATAAAACAAAGTCCAAATGATAGCAATTTGGTTTTTCCTCTCATAAAAGCGGTGTGGACGTAGACAGAACCAGGGCCAGTTTGACAGCTCTGAGTTGTCAAAAATCCAAGCTTCTCATTTTGTTTTACTATCTAAAATGATTTTCTAACCTCATAATTACTTCGTGATCAAAGATAGCTGCTAGTGGTCCAACCATCTTGTCTGAGTTCCAGGCAAGAGGAAAGAAAAGGAGGGAAAAGTAAAGGAAAGAGGTGTGTCAGCAGACTGTTCTCATTTTCAGAAGCCTCCCTGTAAGTCCCACCCTACAACTGTCCTCCCACTGACCAGAACTTTGTCACTTAGCCATAAGATTTGGATGGCATGACAAGTCTTTGTTCTAGGCAGTTTCAAAAATTATGGAACACAAAACCCTGGTAAGATAATTGAGTTGTGTCCTAAGATGAGAGCAAATCTAAGTACATATTATTGCATTAATTTAAATGGATTAAAGTTGGAGACATCAGTATGAACTAACTTAATATGGATACAGATGGTTACATATAGAAATGTTTTTCAATGTGTATATAGACACAGGTTAGTATACACATGTCTCTTTGCTCTGTCATCTGAGGGGGCCTAGAAGCATTTATACTCCAGTAGCAACAATTGTGTGTTTTCCAGTTCTATATGTCTTTGACTGTGGTGGTCAACAATTATCTCGTAATTGGATTACGAGATCCCTTGTAAATATGGATTACAAAATTGTATTATTGAATACAATTACATTGTTGAATAAATTTAATTACCATTCAATAAATATCTGTTGATTCTGCCAATTATTATTATCATACAACCTAATTTATATTCAGTTATTTTACTTACTATGTGGTCCTCAATATGCAAATTCAATATGAACATTTAATCAAATGAATTAACTATATTCTTTTGTTTCTGTTTCATAAAACGTATCCAAACATGTTAATGTTCATAACTACTATTGAGCAATGCACTACATCTTTCGTTATCTTTTTTTCTTTTATTTTCTTTTCTTTTTCTGAGACGGAGTTTCACTCTTGTTGCCCAGGCTGGAGTGCAATGGCATGATCCTGGCTCACTGCAACCTCTGCCTCCCGGGTTCAAGCAATTCTCCTGCCTCAGCCTCCCAAGTAGCTGGGATTACACGTGTGCGCCACCACACCTGCCTAATTTTGTATTTTTTTAGTAGAGACGGGGTTTCACCATATTTGTGAGACTGGTCTCCAACTCCTGACCTCAAGTGATCCACCTACCTCGGTCTCCCAAAGTGCTGGGATTACAGGCATGAGCCACTGTGCCTGGCATACTTTCTAATATGGCATGATAGTAAGGAGCCTGAGACGTAATTACCTCTTTTGATGATGTCTATGGTGTAAAGGTGTTACAAATTCCCATAAATCCCCGTTCCATCTTGATAATTTGGTTCCTCAATCATGGACCTGAATTTTTATGACCTCTAAGTATGGGAAGATTCAAAATCATCCTTACTTTTTTGCTAGTTATATAACTAGCAAAAAAAACCCCAAAAAACTAGCGTACGAATTAATAATATTAGGAATGTATACAAGTGATAAAACTTCTTCTTTTTTTTTTTTTTTTTTTTCCTTGAGACGGAGTTTCACTTTTGTTGCCCAGGCTGGAGTGCAATGGCATGATCTTGGCTCATTGCAACCTCTGCCTCCCAGGTTCAAGCGATTCTCCTGCCTCAGCCTCCTGAGTAGCTGGAATTACAGGCACCCGCCACCACGTCCAGCTAATTTTTTATATTTTTAGTAGAGATGAGGTTTCACCGTGTTGGCCAGGCTGGTTTTGAACTCCTGACCTCTAGTGATCTACCCACCTCCACCTCCCAAAGTGTTAGGATTACAGGTGTGAGCCACCACACCTGGCCAAAACTATTTTAATTCTAATAAAGACCACGTATTAAATCAGTCTTTATGTCACAAGTTGTCTTAGTTCATTTTGTGCTGCTATAACAGAATATCACAAACTGGGTAATTTGTTAAAAACAGAAATTTATTTCTCACAGTTCTGGGGTCTGGGAAGTCTGAGATTAAGGTGGCATCTTCTGTGGGCCTGCTGGCTGTGTCCTCACGTGGCAGAAGAGTGAAAGAGGGCAAATCTACTCCCTCGAGTCCTTTTTATAGTGGCAGAGCCCTCATGACCTAAACACCTCCCAGAAGGCCCTACCTCCCAACAGTGTTGCATGGGGGATTCAGTTTCCAACTATCAATTTTAGGGAACACATTCAGACCATAGCACAAATTATTTTAAAATTTTAATTTGCTTAAAGAAATAAAAAGAGGGTGTTTTTCTGCATTACCGAAAAGTCCATAGTAGAGAGACTTGCTCCACTCTACTTGCCGTGGTCTTGGCTTCATCTTCAAGCATCATGCACTGTCCTAGTTGCTCCCCTGGCAGTGGCCAGTGGCTATGGCTGCTTTACATTCTCATACTGAACCATCTTGGGGTGGATATGAACTTTCTTATGGAAGACAGAAACTTTTTGTCCTCACAGAACTGATTAGATTCTTGCTTATCTCTGAATCAATTACTATTGCCACAACAATGGAATAATACAAAGCTCTGGTATCTGGGCTCACAGTGGAGCTAAGTTGAGGTCATTCTCACTCAAACTAAATGGCTTGAGCATGGGAGATGAGGGAAAGATGTGTTCCGGGTTTTTTAACCCACAAGAGGATGAAGGGCTACAGGATAACAACAATGGATGTTGACCTCAGACAGCGACTGAGCAAATTAATACTTAAATGTGACTTTAAACAGGGTTTTAGACTGGCAGCTCCAGGTAAAATCTCATCTTCAAAATGTGCTGCAGTGCTTTTAAAAATTAGAATCACAATCTGTCATGGGATTAGAGTGAAATAATAAAAGAAAAAGAAAAAATTGGAATCAGATGCCTTTGGAGAAGTCAGGCAGTCTCCCATGTTGACATCGTATGTTTATATAACCTACTGGCCCCTTTGTGATTGAGGAAGCAGTGGACCAACTTTGTTCAATATCCCATAAACCAATTATAACAAAAATAGCTGAAGTATGGGGTTTTGCTGTTGTTTATTTGGTTTTGTTCAAGAATATAATTACCAGAGACTCACAACATAATTCTGATAGCCTTGGATCACTCTGATATTTCCTAGTCAGATTACTTCTACATCTGGCCCAAGATGGTTCAGTTTATCTTCCAATCCACTTGCAATTCATCTTCACAGATCATAAAGCAATGGCTTGCCATCCTAAGTGCACATTAGAACTTTTTCAAAATGTGAATGTCCAGTCCCCATCCAAAAGTAATTTCTAAGGTGAGTCATCAA
This sequence comes from Macaca fascicularis, assembly GCF_037993035.2. Taxonomy (NCBI): domain Eukaryota; kingdom Metazoa; phylum Chordata; class Mammalia; order Primates; family Cercopithecidae; genus Macaca; species Macaca fascicularis. The sequence goes on along the minus strand of NC_088377.1, from coordinate 102,601,833 downwards.
ATATTTGATTTTTTTTTTTCAGATGGAGCTTTGCTCTTGTTGCTCAGGTTGGAGTGCAATGGCACAATCTCAGCTCACTGCAACCTCCACCTCCTGAGTTTAAGCAATTCTCCTGCCTCAGCCTCCTGAGTGGCTGGAATTACAGGCATGTGCCACCATACCTGGCTAATTTTGTGTTTTTAGTAGAGACGGGGTTTTACCATGTTGGTCAGGCTGGTCTCGAACTCTGACCTCAGGTGATCCACCCACCTCAGCCTCCCAAAGTACTAGGATTACAGGCATGAGCCACTACACCTGGCCGAATTTATTTTTAATTTCCTCAAGTTCTGCTCTACAGTGATCATTGAGAGCCACTGCCATAAAAGGTAAAGCTATCTAAGACATAAGAGATGCTCAGGAGCCGGGCGCGGTGGCTCACGTCTGTAATCCCAGCACTTTGGGAGGCCGAGGCGGGTGGATCACGAGGTCAGGAGATAGAGACCATCCTGGCTAACACGGTGAAACCCTGTCTCTACTGAAACTACAAAAAATTAGCCGGGTGTGGTGGCGGGTGCCTGTAGTCCCAGCTACTCGGGAGGCGGAGGCAGGAGAATGTTGTGAACCCAGGAGGTGGAGCTTGCAGTGAGCTGAGATTACACCACTGCACTCCAGCCTGGGCAACAGAGCGAGACTCTGTCTTAAAAAAAAAAAAAAAAAAAAAAAAAAAAAAAAGAGATGCTCAGGAATAAATCATGCTGGTAGTGATAGCAAGCATAGAAAGAAAGAGGCAGGTATGAGAGATATCTGGGGTGCAAAATTGATGCTATCAGTTACTTGCAGGGGTTGAAGGAGACTTGAAGGAGGATGGGTAATCTAGGTAAATTCCTAGGCTGTTGGTTGAGTGGATAGATGAAAGTGCCATCTCCCAAGACAGGGAACTGAGTAACACTGAGTTGGAAGTGGACATGTTCAAGGGCAGTTGGCCATATGGAAAGTGTGAGTTAGAGATATATATTTGGGAGTCGTGGGCTAATAGATGATACTTAAATCATCAATGTAGATGGGATCATCCAAACATTTATAAAATGAGAAGAGAACACGGTTGCTGATAAAACCCCTGGGAACACCCCTAAGGAGGTGGGAAGGGGTGTAGAAAAGTTAGTTTATGAAGATGAAGAAGGAGGGGCCATTGAGGAGAAAAACAAGAATGATGTCATAGAAGTTGAAACAGCAGCAAAGCTCGAGGAAGGAATATTTCACAGTGCTGGTTATTATCATCACTTGGGAAGGTAAGTACAGAAAAGTCTGTATAGGCTTTTACAGCTAAGAGTTATTGTTGACTTTAATAAGGGAGAGCAGGTTCGGTGAAATGGTGGGGCCAGTCACAATAGGTCAAGGGAAGAATGAGAAATGGGGAAATAAAGACAATGAATCTTGCCCACTTTTTCAAGAAACATGACCTGTGAAGGAAAGGAGAAATCAGAAGACAGCAAATTTAATGAAGGTTTTTATTTGTTTGTTTTCATTTTAAAGAGGAAAGAGATTTGAGTATGTTTAAATGCTAAGGGGAAAAAGCTGGGCAGGGTGGCTCTCACCTGTAATCCCAGCATTTTGGGAGGATGAGGTGAGAGGACTCCTTGAGCCCAGGAATTCAACACTTGCCTGGGCAACACAGCAAGACACTGCCTCTACAAAAAAATAAAAGAAAGTAGCTGGGTGTGGTGGTGCATGCCTATAGTCCCGGCTACTCGGGAGGCTGAGGTGGGAGGACTGCTTGAGCTTAGGAGGTTGAGGCTGCAGTGAGCCATGATCATGCCACTTCACTCCAGCCTGGGTAACAGAATGAATCCCTATCTCAAAAACAAAAACAAACTTTCCCATTTAGTTTATACATGTGGCAAAGTAGTTGGCTGAATTGTGTTTATGTTGTAGTGTTTTATGGAAGGTAGAACTCACAAGTGATGAAATTGGAAGTTTCTAAGCAGTGTTAAAGGAGGGGTTTGGTTCCTTCCATTTGCAGTAAAATGCAACAGGAGAGAAAATAGTTGAAGATTAAATTATCAAGCAAAAAGGAACCAGAAGTCAAAGCAATGTTTAGCAAGTCGCAAAAGAATAAGTACATTTATATGGTACTCAAACCAGGCAGAACAAAAAGTATTTCATTTTTTGAATACACATACAGATAGTAAAACTATGATGATGACTTATTATTTATTTATTTATTTTTTAGATGGAGTTTTGCTCTTTTTGCTCAGGCTGGAGTGCAGTGGCGCCGTCTCGGCTCACTGCAATCTCTGCCTCCCAGGTTCCAGTGATTCCTTGCTTCAGTCTCCCAAGTAGCTGGGATTACAGGCACCCACCACTACGCCCAGCTAATTTTTGTATTTTTAGTAGAGACGGGATTTCTCCCTGTTGGCCAGGCTGATCTCGAACTCCTGACCTCACGTGATCCACACGCCTCAGCCTCCCAAAGTGCTGGGATTACAGGAATGAGACACTGCACCCAGCCTAAAACTATTATTTTAAGCAAGAGAATAATTACCACATGTTTCAGTTAGAGGTTACCTCTGATTGGGAGGAAGGGGAGGCAGGTTTATTATTATTCTTTACATAATAGTAAAGTCAGGAAAATTTCACGGGGATTATTCCATGAGTCTGGATCAATGATTCAGAGAAATCAACGTGTTTTATATATTCTTAGTCACAGGGCATGACACTGAGTAGAACATTTCCAGCCTGCCTTGCAGCTAGCTGTGGTTATATAACTAAATTTGGGCCAATAAGATATGAGCAGAAGTGATGTGTGTGACTTCCACATCTTTCCTTAAAGCCAGAGTCCCTTGCCCTCAACATTTTTTTTTCCATTCCCACAGACTAAAATATAAACATGGAGAGAGCCAGTTTCAACTATATGGATGAAGACAATACCTAGAGAGGTGGTAAAGCAAGGAGACAGAAGAAACTTGGGTATCCGAATGAAACCCAGGCCTCTGCTCTAATGAAGTAAGACCCTCAGACCAGCCCTGGACCTCTTACTCTAGACTTATAAGAGAGAAAGAAACTTCATTTTATTTAAGTCAATATATTTGGAGTCTCTTTATTATAGCAGCTTAGCTTGCACCTTGACTAATAAAGCCACTGCCATGTATTCTTTTTGTAAATGTCAGTAGATAGGCATGACTTTAAAAATGGAATACTGTGCACAATAGCAAACACTTGGAACCGACCCACATGTCCATCAATGATAGACTGTATTAAGAAAATGTGGCACATATAGGCCAGGCACGGTGGCTCACACCTGTAATCCCAGCACTTTGGGAGGCCAAGGCAGGTGGATCACGAGGTCAGGAGATGGAGACCATCCTGGCTAACATGGTGAAACCCCATCTCTACTAAAAATACAAAACATTAGCCAGGCGTGTTGGCGGGTGCCTGTAGTACCAGCTACTTGGGAGGCTGAGGCAGGAGAATGGCCTGAACCTGGGAGGCAGAGCTTGCAGTGAACTGAGATCGCAACACTGCACTCCAGTCTGGGCAACAGAGTGAGACTCCATCTCAAAAAAAAAAAAAAAAAGAAAAGAAAGAAAAATAAATATACAAACAAATAAATAAAATGTGGCACATATACACCATGGAATACTATGCAGCCATAAAAAAGGATGAGTTCATGTCCTTTGCAGGGACATGGATGAAGATGGAAACCATCATTCTGAGCAAACTATCACAAGCACAGAAAACCAAACACCGCATGTTCTCACTCATAGGTGGGAGATGAACAATGAGAACACTTGGACACAGGGCGGGGAACATCACACACCGGAGCCTGTCAGAAGGTGGGGAGTTGGGGGAGGGATAGCATTAGGAGAAATACCTAATGTAAATGATGAGTTGATGGGTGCAGCAAATAAACATGGCACATGTATACCTATGTATCAAACTTGCACGTTGTGCACATGTACCCTAGAACTTAAAGTATAATTTAAAAATAATAATAATAAAGTAGGAAAAAAAAAAAAGAAGGAATAGTGTGCGTGTGCCATGGTATACAAGAAGACCAGCTGCTTCCACATCCTGGAAATGTCATTTTCTCAGTGCCTGGGAGTAATCAGGCCCTGAGAGACTGGGACAAGTTGTCTGAAAAGCACAAGAGACCAAAATAGATACCAGAATGCAAATATATTAATTTACTGGGAGAAATAAAGCAGCAATACCCCTGTGGACATAATAAGCATATTCCCACTCCTGTAATGAAGCTACATAGGAAGCTAAGCCATATTCACAAGTCATTTCCGTGATTTGCTAGAAATATTTGAAGTTCAGGTGGTCAACCCAGGCTCTCCCTGGTTGACCTACGTTGGAATTAGATGGTTGCTTCATGAGGATAAGAGAAACAGATAAATCAAATGTTTAGGGAATGTCCTGTTACTTTTGTGACCTATATTAACAGGAAGAACTCGAAATCAATGCCTAAATCTCCAATATTTATCTTCACATTGGAAATGGTGTTGCAAGGCCAGGCGCAGTTGGCTCAGGTTTGTAATTCCAGCATTTTGGGAGGCTGAGGTGGGAGAATCACTTGAGGCCTGGAGTTCAAGACCTGCCTGAGCAAAATAGTGAGACCCTGATTCTACAAAAGAAAGAGAGAAAAAATAAATGGTGTTGCAACTGGAACCAGGAATAGGTCAAATTTAGGTGGCATAGTTTCCTTTTGCTTGGACAGTGGACACTACTGGTGTTTGCCTTTGTGACTTTTCTTTTTTGGAACAGGATCTTGCTCTGAGGTCCAGGCTGGAGTACAGTGGCATGTTCTTAGCTCACTGCAGCCTCAACCTCCTAGACTCAAGCAACTCTCCCATCTCAGCCTCCTGAGTAACTGGGACTATAGACATGTACCACTACACCTGGCTAACTGAAAAAAAAAAAAATGTGTAGAGACTGTGCAGGCAGAGCAGGGGGCCTCACTACTCAAATTCATCACTCAAACTCAAGCGATCCCCCTACCTCAGCCTCCCGAAGCACTGGGATTACAAGCACAAGTCACTGTGCCCAGCCCCAACTGTGACTTTTCTTATCCCAAGGACTGATCCAAAGAGTGTTGCTTGCCTTTAAGGAGATTTTCACCTGTTGGGGGAAAAAATCTCCCTAGATTAGTAGACTTTCTGGGAAGTACTATCTTTGTTCTAAAGATATGCTATTTGTTATTTTTTGGAGATGAAACATCTTTTCTTTTAGGACATGACAGTGGTAGTAGACTATTAGATCTTTTTCATGCCAGTCTTGGGTAAATTGAAAAGTTGGCAGCACTTCATCACATTCTACAATTTTTTTTCTAACTTGGTCATAAAACTTGAAGTCCTGGAACTACTGTTCTGTCCTGCCAGAGTTGAACAACTACTTGTTTTGATTGATACATCCTTAAGATGCAATAATAACTTCAAATTGGTTTCATTAAAATTTTCTAGGCCTTCGGCCAGGCACAGTGGCTCACACCCGTAATCCCAGCACTTTGGGAAGCCGAGGCGGGCAGATCTCGAAGTCAGGAGATCGAGACCATCCTGGCTAACATGGTGAAACCCCGTCTCTACTAAAAATACAAAAAATTAGCAGGGCATTGTGGTGGGCACCTGTAGTCCCAGCTACACGGGAGGCTGAGGTAGGAGAATGGCGTGAACGTGGGAGGTGGAGCTTGCAGTGAGCCGAGATGGCGCCACTGCACTCCAGCCTGGGCGATAGAGTGAGACTCCGTCTCAAAAAAAAAAACAAAACAAACAAACAATTCTGGCCCTTCCAGCTATCCTTCATGTGATTCATTTTAGTTAGTTCTATAACTAAAAATTTAGGGGCATTTTGTTTTATCACATTTGTAAGTTATCAATGCATATCACTATAGCTCTCAATTATTTACAACATCCTATGAATTCACTTTCTAAGAGCACAGGAACCATGTCATAGTAATAATAACAATGATCTCTACCATTTATTGAGCATACTCTATATGCTAGGCACTATGTAAGTCCTTTATGTGGATTAATTCAGGTCATCCTTTCAGCAACCCTTTGAAGCAATTATAATTATTATTTGCATTTGAAGATAAGACAGGAAATGAAGAGGTTGTTAACTTGTCCAAGATTACACAGCTATAAATAGGACTAGAACTCAAAAAAAGGCATCTGATTCCAAAGTCCATGCTCATAACCACTATATACTCTGTCTTTCAAAAAATCAGGGGCTGCATCCCCGTTGGGAATTTGAACTGTGGTTTTCCGTGAGAAAACAAAACTAATGAGGCCTCGCAGGGCTTTTTTTTTTTTTTTTTTTTTTTAGTATTTAATACACAAAAAATATTCAGTGCTAAACCTTATCTACACCATCCGTATATAAAAAACTTTCATTTTATAGGGTAGACTAATGAAAATGCTTCTCAATAAATTTTTTTTTTTTTTTTACTATTTCTGTTTGTAAACTTTTTGTCCCTAAAAATATTCCTGACTGCAGCTTTATCAAGAACAGTATACTTTAAAAAAGAAGTGACCAGATGCGTGGCTCACATCTGTAATCCCAATATTTTGGGAGGCTGGGGTGGGCAGATCGCTTGAGTTCGAGACCAGCCTGGGCAACAAGGTGAAACCTCATCTCCACTAAAAGTACTCAGGAGGCTGAACTGGGAGGATCGCTTGAGCCCAGGAGGCAGAAATTGCAGTGCGCTGAGATTGCACCACTGCACTCCATCCTGGGCAACAGAGATACTGTCCCTCCCCTCAGAAAAAATGAAGTTTATTCTTTCTTGCAGGTCCTTGTTTTGTTTTGTTTTGCTTTGCTTTGCTTTGTTTTTCCAACACGCTTTCTGATTTTAACCTACTCAGCCAATGTGACAGAGATAATACCAGCCCTTGTCTCTCTATTCCCTTTTCTAGGATGCGGTCTTGGGTTCTGTTTAAGGAGGGTCCTGTCTCTGATTTGCATGTCTCTCTGCCATACTGAATCCTTCAAACCTTCCTTGGTCTTCCTGCACTGATCTCTCCTGAGTGTACCCTATGTAACTTGTCCTAACAGGGATCTTTTGGGAAGTCTACAACATATGCCAATTTTCCACATATTATTAGCCTCGGCTTTAGTGCTTTGAATCTCCCAACCATATTATGTAATGCTGGATGTATTCAGGGGTTCCCATTCTGAACTCTAAGAAAAATAATGAAAGCAAAAATTACATTCAAGACTTCCTCCAGTAGTTTCCGTATATTAACTGATATGTCAAGGGCCCCCAAGACCATCCCCAGATTTGGTTATTTGCTAGAAGGACTCAGGAGTCCACATATAGTCACACTCATGGCTATGATTTATTACAGCAAAAGGATACAGAGAAAAATCAGCAAAGGCAAAAGCACATGGAGCAAAGTCTCGAGGAAACCAAGCTCAAGCTGTTGATAATTCTTTCCCAGTGAAGTCATACAAGACATGCCTAACTCCTTAGTAATGAATTGTGATGACACATGGGAAATGTTTTATACCACAGAAGCTCATTATACACTCTGCATCCAGGGTTTTCACTGGTGGTTAAATCACATAGGCATCCTCTGCCTACCACCAAATTCCAGATTCCCAGAAATAAAGCAGATATTCAGCATAAACTCACATTGTTTGTACAGTTTAGGTATAGCGAGCCGCTTTTATCAGTTAGCATGGAAGAAACCTTTCCCAAGTTCAAGTTCGCAGATGTCAGCCAAGGGTGAACCTGGTAAGGATCCAGGCCTGCTATGTTAACTGTTTTTTTGTTTTTTTAAATATCTGAGGAAATACAAATAGAGATCTGATTTTCCCTAAGGCAAATCCCTTGAGGGGGAGCCAAGGGTCTGAGGCTGGAGTCACCAGACGTAATTGTCAAGTCCAAAGGTCTGCAGCTTGACAGTGAATGGGAAAGAAAGCCAAAATGGGAAACCAAGCAGGAAGCTGATTGAAGTACAACCCACTGAATGTTTTGGTCAGAACTGATTGGTCCCGAATGCTGCTGGGTGCCCAAAGTTACCCCTCCAGGTGCATAGGTGAATCAAGCAACTTAAAGGTGTAGAGTCAAGATTGGCAAACACTCTCCAGATGCCCCCCATGACATGGCAAAGATTCCTCAGGGAAGAAAGGCTGTGACTGGTCACTGAGGTGAGTGTTTGTATTAGAAAGCCAGTGTTCTGAGTTTTTCATTGGTTTTTCCATTTGCTTTTTCCATTTCTTTCCAGCCAAAGTCTAATAACTTCAGTGTCTGACATGACCCAATCTTTCAATGATGCATTTGTGGCAGATGCTGAATTATGTGTGTAGTATCCCACAACATGCAGCCAACTATTCTTGAAGAAAAGCCCCCACCTCACTTCAAACCGGGCTGCAGCATCCCATGCTCCTTGGGAAGAATGAGACCCTATGTCAGGAATACCGTGGCCTGCCCACAGTGACCTTAGGGCATCATTATCCACTCACTTCCTCTGCAGCCAGTACTAACAGGCCCTGAGAGGCTCATCAGGGAGTTAGATCTCTGAAGAGGCTAAAGCCTTGGGCATATCTCTCAGGAAATAAAACAATTTTTCCAAGCCCAGTTCAGATGTTTGAATACTGGCTATAAATATTAGTTTCCTAGCAATTGATTAACAACATTTTTTATGACTCTCTGAACTAATAGACTTATTTGGTCCCTGGATCTTGCCTCTCACACACCTCTGGTGCTGAAAGTCCTGGACTGAAATGGATGTGGTATGCTGATCTCCAGGCAAACTGAAGAAATTCAATTCTGAATGCCTTGCTTATAGAGAGCACCTCCTCAGACCCAATATCTATTCATAGATTTTGGATTTTACAGCCTCTGGCCACACATTCACTAGCCTAACTCTCCCACTGACTATTCTCTGGAGCAGCACTGTGCAAAATAAACATAATTTGAGCCATTTAAATGTTATAGTAGCCACATTTCAAAAGAGTATAGAGAAATAAGTGAAATTACTTTAATAATATATTTTATTTAACCTGATACTAAAAATATAGTTGCTTCATATAATCAATATTTTAAAATGATTAACAATGTATTTTATACTTTTTTAGACTAAACCTTTTCATTCTGGGTTCTATTTCATGCCTGGAGTACATCTCAATTCGTACCAGCTACCTTTCAAGTGCTCAGTAGCTACCTGTGGCCAGTGGCTACTCTACGGGACTTTGAAGTTCTAGAGAAAGGCCAGGGGGTCACTCAGATCCAGCAGTCAGGAAGTTGGTAACCCTGTAATGCACCCTACACATTAGCATTCAATGCCATTGTCCTAAGAAAACACCTGCGGAGGTGCCCTGCTACATGCTCAGTAGTTTCACACAGACTGATGCCAGATGAGCCTAATTACTAGGGTAGAAGAGCAGCTCCTCACCATGAAGTTCACCTTCCACGCCTAAAGACCCCACCTCAAAAAGATCTATTGCCAGGCACAGTGGCTCACGCCTGTAATCCTGGCACTTAGGGAGGCCGAGGCAGGTGAATCGCCTGAGGCCAGGAGTTCAAGACCAGCTTGAGCAACATGGTGAGACCGCTTTTCTACTTAAAAAAAAAAAAAAAAAAAAAATTAGCTGGATGTGGTGGCACAGGCCTGTAATCCCAGCTACTGGGGGTGGAGGTGGGGGATGCTGAGGTGGGAGGATCACTTGAACCCAGGAGGTCAAGGCTACAGTAAGCCATGATTTCACCACTGTACTCCAGCCTGGGTGACAGAGCAAGACCCTGTCTCAAAAATAGAAAAAAGACTTAGTGTTCCTAGTAAGTTCAGAATGAAGCCCTCAGCAGATATGTGCCCCTAGAAATAACGGCCAGAGGCTTCATTCTTCCATTGGTTAATTTTAGGTTTTAAGATGCTTTGAGACCAAGAAGTCAGAAAATTACCCCCATTCCAGATCTTTCACTCAAAAACCTCTACTATATAGTCCTACAACCTCAAAAGGACTGGCAAAACTCACCCAGTGCCACCAAACAAAATTTCTGTATCCGTCCAAGCTTACAGGGCTCTGAACATACCCTGAGAGTCAGCCATGTGAACTAAGAGTAAGGAAGGCCTCCCATGCAAGTACAGCCAGTTACATGTCCCAGCAGACACGGACTGGGTCCAGGTCTTTCTGCCATGCCAGGATGCAAACTGAGAGGGCCACTGGGGCCCTTTCAAGGAAACTAATTTGACTCCTTAGGGACTCTAATGGTCTCGTGTGTAATAAAACTTCTTTCATTAGTCAGGCAAGTGCAAATGGTACTCCTGGCCAAAAAATAAATGGGTGATTCCCAAAATGCTATTATTCCTTTTTCTGCCCGCTGAGCCTCCTAGGGAACAATGTCATTCGAGTTAATCATAAACTTTCCTGTTTATCTGGGTTCATCTCAGGGACGATGGAGCTGTTAATGAAGATAGTTTTATTTATCACTTGTGCCTGACTACACTTAACACTGGACACTCAACCATGCACCTACAAAATGTGATAGAACAGTATAGACCACTGAGTAGATTCCTGTCATACAGAACCCTTCAGAGGACCTACACTTGTGACTCGCCTTGTAAGACATCAATTCCAGGTCCGAATGTACTTCCCATTACCCCTAAACTCACGGCTAAGAATTCATCAACCACGTGCTAGAACACTTCAAATTTAGGGCATCTTCTTAATAGGGTAATTGCCCTTAATAAGCCAAACTTCACACTATGAAATTTTTAAAAATAACTCCATTCAGCCAATATTTAAAATACATACTACAATTATGGGTTTCACTCTGTCTTAGATTATTTGGGCTGCTGTAACAAAACATCACCTGACAACAGAGGAATGAATAAAGACATCGTGGAGGCTGGGCACAGTGGCTCATGCCTGTAATCCCAGCACTTTGGGAGGCCAAGGCGGGCAGATCACCTGAGGTCAGGAGTTCGAGACCAACCTGGCCAATATGGTAAAACCCCATCTCTACTAAAATTACAAAAATTAGCCAGGCGTGGTGGTAGGCGCCTGTAATCTCAGCTACTTGGGAGACTGAGGCAGGAGAATTGCTTGACCCCGGGAGGCAGAGGTTGCAGTGAGCCAAGATTGCATCACTGCACTCTGGCCTGAGCGACAGAGAGAGACTGTCTCAAAAAAAAAAGAAAAGAAAAGAAAAAAGAAAGTGTGCTATCTTTGTGTATATACATAAATATATATAAATATTTACATATATGTGTAAAAATATAAATACATTTACACATATATGTACCACAGTGTGTGTGGGTGTGGGTGTGTGTAAAATGGATATTTATTCCGCCTTAAAAAGGGAGATCTTGATCAGGCACAGTGGCTAACACCTGTGATCCCAGTGCTTTGGGAGGCCAAGACAAGAGAATCATTTGAGGCCAGGAATTCAAGATAACAGTGAGCCATGATCATGCCACTGCACTCCAGCCTAGGTAACAGAACAAGACCCTGTCTCTTTTTTTTTTTTTTTTTTTAAAAAGAGGCCAGCGCGGTGGTTCACGCCTGTAATTCTAGCGCTTTGGGAGGCCCAGGCAGGCGGATCACCTGAGGTCAGGAGTTTGAGACCAGCCTGGCCAACATGGTAAAACACCATCTCTACCAAAAATAAAAAATAAAAAATAAAAGGCCGGGTGTGGTGGCTCATGCCTGTAATTCCAGCACTTTGGGAGGCTGAGACGGGAGGGTCACCTGAGGGCAGGAGATTGAAACCATCCTGGCTAACGTGGTGAAACCCCATTCCTACTAAAAATACAAAAATTAGCCGGGCGTGGTGGTGGGCATCTGTAATCCCAGCTACTCGGGAGGCTGAGGTTGGAGAATTGCTTGAACCCAGGAGGTGGAGGTTGCAGTGAGCCAAGATTGCAGCACTGCACTCCAGCCAAGGTGACAAAGCAAGACTCCGTCCCAGGGCAGGGAAAAAAAATACAAAAATGTAGCCAGGCATGGTGGCAGGAGCCTGTAGTACCAGCTACTCGGGAGGTTGAGGCAGGAGAATCACTTGAACCTGGGAATTGAAGGATGTAGTGAGCCGAGATCACACCACTGCACTCCAGCCTGGGTGACAGAGCAAGAGTCTGTCTCCAAAAACAAAGGGCTCCTGTGATTTCCCATAACATGGCTGAATCTGGAGAACATTGTGCTAAATGAAATCAGCCAGACACAGACAGAAAAGTATTACATTATCTTACTTATAAGTTGAATCTAAAAAAAAAGAGTCAAATATGCAGAGATAGAGAATAAAGCAGTGGTTACCAGGGTTAGGGGGGTGGAGGGAAGTGTTGTGGGAAGTCAGGGACCCTGAATGGAGGGACCGACTGAAGCTGCAGCAGAAGAACATAAATTGTGAAGATTTCATGGATATTTATTAGTTCCCCAAATTAATACTTTTATAATTTCTTACACCTGTCTTTACTATAACATATGAACATAAATTGTGAAGATTTCATGGACACTTATCACTTCCCCAATGAATATCATCATGATTTCCTATGCCTGTCTTTTTTTTAATCTCTTAATCCCATCATCTTCTTTGTAAACTGAGGAGGATGAATGTCGCCTCAGGACCCTGTGATTGTATCAACTGCCCAAATTGTAGAGCATGTGTGTTTGAACAATCTGAAATCTGGGCATCTTAAAAAAAGAACAGGATAACAGCGATGTTCAGGAAACAAGAGATGTAACTTTGAACTGGCCGCCGGTGAGCCGGACAGAACAGAGCTATATTTCTCCTCTTTCAAAAGCAAATAGGAGAAATATGGCTGAATTCTTTTTCTCAGCAAGGAACATCCCTAGAAAGAGAATGCACCCTGAGGGTAGGCCTATGAACAGTCCTCTGGCCCTCTCAAAGTGCACCGTCTTTTATGTTCGAAGCGAAGGGATGAAATAAGCCCCGGTCTCCTATAGTGCTCCCAGGCTTATTAGGATGAAAAAATTCCCACCTAATTAATTTTGGTCAGACAGGTTATCTGCTCTCAAACCCTGTTTCCTGATAAGATGTTATCAATGACAATGCGTGCCCAAAACTTCATTAGCAATTTTAATTTCGCCCCATCCTGTGGTCCTGTGATCTCGCCCTGCCTCCATTTGCTTTGTGATATTTTATTACCTTGTGAAGTATGTGATCTCTGTGACCCACACCCTATTCGTGCACTCTCTCCCCTTTTGAAAATCACTAATAAAAATTTGCTGGTTTTACGGCTCAGGAAACCTCACGGATCCTGCAGACATGTGATGTCTCCCCCGGACACCTAGCTTTAAATTTCTCTCTCTTGTGGTCTTTCCCTTTATTTCTCAACCCAGCTGAGACACTTAGGAAATAGAAAAGAACCCACATTAAACATCGGGAGCGGGTTCTCCTGATAGGGAAGAAATGGGGAGATGTAGGTTAGAAGTCACAAAGTAGCAGGTATGTAGGATGAACAAGTCTAAGGAGCTGATGTACAACACCATGGCTATAGTACGGCTAGAGTTAATAAAACTGTGCTGTATTTGGAATTCCTGCTAAATGAGTAGATTTTACCTGCTCTTACCCCCTCTATACACAAAATGAGTTACCATGTGAGATGATGCATATGTTTATTTGCTCCACTCTAAAAATTATTTTGCTATCTATATGTACCCTGTAACATGATGTTGCGTACCTTAAATATACACAATAAGGTTTATTGTTTTTTAAAAAATCATAAATGGGGTGGCTTATAAACAACAGAAGTTTATTTTTTTACAGTTCTGGAGGCTGGGAAATCCAAGATCAAGGCACCAAGAGATTCAGTATCTGGTGAGGGCCCACTTCCGGGTTCACAGATGCTGTCTTCTTGCTGTGTCCTCACATGTTGAAGGGGTGAGGGATCTCTCTGAGGCCTCTTTTACAACAGCACTAGTCCCATTCATGAGCACTCCACCCTTATGACCTAATCACCTCCCAAAGACTCCATCTTCAAATTTTACCACTGAATGTATGTTAGGAGTTAACATCAATTTGGGGGTGACACAGACATATAGTCCGTTACACACTCCAAATAATTCTCCATTATTCACTTCAATCACCACTACCACAACTCATCTAGAGAATCCCATGCAGCCCAGAAGAACCATCAAACCTCTCGAGACCTAAAAGACTAGACTCTGAAGTCTGAAATACGGCCAACAATAATTGTTTTGTAGATGGTGTCCATGAAACATTCAGCTTTGCTTCCATTATTAGGTTCTTTGGGAATATCTCCTTTTGCTGGGCATACATTGAAAAACAGATAAGCTGAAATGTTCACAGTTGCCATTGTTTCTCTTGATAGCATCAATGTTTACTCTATATTGGGCTAAATCTGGGAAAGACAGAATGTTCGTGGTAATTTTAACATAAACTTAACATAACTTTAAAATTTTAACATCATTTGTATTAGCAAGGAAATATTCTGTAACTTATTTGTTAGGGTTTTTGTGGGCTTCTCTCTGTAACCTTTACATTGTTTCTTTGTAGACAATCATTAGTGAGGGAAAGTTAGACCTAATGAATCCCAGTTTGGAGTTTAAAATTATACATTCATCATCATGATAATTATTCTATATTCTCTCCAAGCCTGACATACTTGAAGATATAGTTCTATTTCTATTCCCCCAATGGTTGTATTCTAATTAATAGGATAATCTAACAACTGATCTGTATCAAATGAGAGAACTTCCTATAAATTACATCTTTTCATAAGACATATTATGATCATTATTGCCAGGCATTACTCTGTTGCTATAGGAGAGAAATTAATTCCTTCTCTTTGACAATAATTTGAGAACTTTTTGGAGGCAATAGTGGAAACCCTTTTATAATAGCATTGAGGAAGATTAGAGAGGGAGTCATGGTCTTTGTTGGTTGCCTGCAAGGCACCAATTTCCCTCTCTTCCCTTTTCTAACAGTTTCCTAATTCAGGTTCCAGTATAATTCTTCTCTTGTACTTCAGGGAACACTGTTATACCTAGCTCCAGAGGAAGACTATTTTGAATGAAGGGTAATGCCATCTCCCTTGCCACAGTGACTGGTACAGGAACCCAGGCCTAAGCTTATGTGCATATGGCATTCCTTTGACCACAGGGAGTAGTTCAGGAATGACATAAGAACCAGTTTAAGCCAATGAGACATAAGAGGACACATGCAGAACCTTCTAAGAGTTTTCCTCTCTTTCTTTGGGCATTAAGGAGAGCAGATGTGAAGGCAGCATTTGGTCATGAGAAAAGCCAATGTGAAAATGAATCTAACCAGGGACAGTGGTTCATGCCTGTAATCTCAGCACTTTGGGAGGCCAAGGCGGGTGGGTCACTTGAGGTCAGAAGTTTGAGACCACCCTGGCCAATATGGTGAAGCCCTGTCTCTACTAAAAATACAAAAATTAGCCAGGCATGGTGGCTTGCGCCTTTAGTCCCAGATACTTGGGAGGCTGAGGCAGGAGAATCGCTTGAACCAGGGAGGTGGAGGTTGCAGTGAGCTGAGATTGCACCACTGCACTCCAGCCTGGGTGACTGAGCAAGACTCCGTCAAACTCAACAAACAAACAAACATTAGCTAGGCTGGTGGCGCACACTTGTAATTTCTGCTACTCAGAAGGCTGAGGTGGGAGGATCACCTAAGCCCAGGAGGTTGAGGCTGCAGTGAGCTGCAGTTGTGCCGCTGCACTCCAGTCTGGGTGACAAAGTGAGGCCCTGTCTCAAAAAGAAAAAAGAGAAAGAAAATAAATCCAACAAACAGGAATAAATAACAGTCCTGGCAGCCTGCATCAGGCAAAACCTAAAGCCTGCCCTGCTCTGGACTTCCGTTATGTAAATTCCCAGTTACATAAGCCAATGAAAACTAAGCAGAGTCTGGTTTTCTGTTACTTTCAAAAAACATTCTAAATGAAATGGTGAGTTAGTTTTAATTTTATTTCACTTTTGAAGTATTTTAGAGCCTTAATTCACAACTGTAATTCCAGCACTTTGGGAAGCTGTGGTGGGCAAATCACCTGAGGTCAGGAGTTCAAGACCAGCCTGGCCAACATGGTGAAACCTTGTCTCTACTAAAAGCACAAAAATTAGCCAGGCATGGTGGCGGGCGCCTGTAATCCCAGGTACTCAGGAGGCTGAGGCAGGAGAATCGCTTGTCCCCGGGAGGTGGAGGTTGCAGTGAGCCAAGATCACGCCACTACACTCTAGCCTGGGCAATAAGAACGAGACTCCGTCTCAAAAAAAAAAAAAAAAATTATAAGCATATGGTAAAATTCAAGCAGTGTAAAAGGGCAATCAAAGTAAATGTCCCTCTCATTTCAGGCATCATTCGTCTCTCCAGAGTCAACCTCAGAACAAGTTTCGTGTGTGTGTGTGTGTGTGTGTGTGTGTGTGTGTGTGTGTGTGTTTCATTTCTGCTCAAATACAAGACCATATACACATTGTTTTAAATTTTGTTTACTGTACTTTATATATCTTTCAATCAATACATATAGATCTATCTCCCTTTTTAAATACTGCATGATACTATATTGTATGGATATATCTCAATTCATTTAACCTATTCTAATTTTTTACCATTATAAATAGTGATGAAATGGACGTCTTTAAATTTACATCTTTAGACAAAGTTGTGAATAGAAATCTGAGGATATATTCCTAGAAATGGAATAACTGATTCAAAAAACATGCATTTTACATTTTAACAGCAATCTCCAAAATTTCTTCTAAAGAGGTTCTATACATTTACATTCAAGAATAAGATAGTTTTAGATAATAGAAAAAGTTCTATCCACCCTCATAGATTTCCAAAAGCCTTAACTGTTGTCTATTTCAAAATTAGCAGACAATATGGTCATCTCCTATATGCTAGGCACTTTGCTAAGCACTTAATATACACTGGCTTATTTAATGATCAGAACAGTCCTGTAAGGCACAAAAGGATGAAGTAATATGCCCAAGGTCACACAGATAGTAAAGAACAAAGGAATTAAGTAACATACCAAGGTCACATAGCCAAGAAATGGTGAAGCTGAGACTAAACACTCATAAACTGACTTCAGAGCTCATGTGTCAGATACTATCCTGTCTCACTACTTTACTTTGAGTTTTATATTTATCAAAGTAATATGTATATATTGTTAAAATTTTTTCATCTTATAAAAGCAACTATAATGAGAGACAATAGTCCTCTGCTCCCCAGAAACCACAGCTTTTAATCACTGTGATTTTACTTCTAGTAGAGACTTCCATACATCTAAATAATATGTTCATATTTCATTGCTTGATTTATTTGTTGATCTCCCACTTCAAAAGATGAGGATTTAACTCACTCAACTTACATCTACATCTCTTTCCACTTTTCCTCTTCTAGATATTTGACTGTTGTGTCATTTTTTAAACTTTGTAATATTTAAGTTTTTATTTCTTGTTCTCTTACTCAAAGACAGTATTTCTTAATTCCCCATTATGTTTTTGTTTTTTTTAAAAAAAGGTTATTAGTGTCCCTATGCTTCCATTTACTTCTCTTCTTCAACTTTTACCTACCAATTTCTATCAACTTTATCTTTCTTTTATATTGTCAAGAGTGGTTTATATTCTGTTCTGTGGCCATAACATAATAACATTTTCTGTATCTTGTCTATAAATTGATTCTAAAAGTTGAATCATAATTAATAACACATTTATTATTTAGACTATAAAGGTATTGTTCAATAGAGAGCCAGGAAGTTTGCTTTTTTCAAACTATAGATTTCATTTAGGATTGCTGTATACATGAAGGAGAATGCTTCTGACATCATAGTCAACTAGATTGTTTTTGTTTTTATTTTTGTTTTTTGAGATGGAGTTTTACTCGTCTCCCAGGCTGGAGTGCAATGGCATGATCTCGGCTCACTGCAACCTCTGCCTCCCTGGTTCAAGTGATTCTCCTGCCTCAGCCTCCCAAAGAGTTGGGACTACAGATGTGCACCACCACACGTGGCCAGATTGTTTTTTATACTCTGTCTTCCACTGTATTGTATTTCCTTGTACTGTATTGTATTTCCTTTATACTCTGCCTTATACTGTATTGTATTTTCCTTGTACTCTAAATACAATATAATCCTTGTACTATAAATACAATATACAATTAAATTATACTGTATTTTAGATTGATTAATATTAGTAATACAACTTTATTTCAGCATTTTTGTTTTCCTGGAGTTTCTAATTGCCTTTTTTTTCTTGAAAAAAAGAACATGCTTACTTTGTCATATCCAAATATCTTCCAACATTTTATTTATTCTACCTATGACATGGGATTCTTTCCTTTCTTACTGAAGATGTTCTTTTTAGTCCCCATTGAATTCTTGTTCCAATTTGGAAAGACTTATTTCTAGGCCTGCAGTACCCAAAATAAGTTCTTTTTATTGAACTCCTGAGTAGTTCCACATTTTCTGTATTCTAAGTGATTTTCTTTCTGATTTCCCTCCGTCTTACTTTTTTCTTGGGTACATCAAGTAACTTCCTAAGAAAAGGATTTTCTGAGACCTAAAGTATCTTTATCTTCTTTTCATGCTTACTTGATGGTTTGACTCCAAGTTCTCCAGTCTCAGAGTTTCTCTGAAGTGCCGCTGGTTAAATTCATTCCTATTGCCACTGTAGCCCCTCTTGATTGTATCTGGGTTATGGCTTCCTTCCTTCTGTTTAATTGCATGATTCCATCTCTTTTCTGACTTCCATAAATTTAAAACAAATCTCATCTGTTGGTGATTCTCATTCCATTCTCTTCATTCTTGTGATTTTATTTCCTTTCCAATTTTTGTTCCTTTATTGTCATTTTAATGGCTTCCAGATTAAATAACCCTGTGTATAGTTTGCCATTGAAAATGGAAGCTTCTCCCTTGTCCTTTTTATTTTTTAGAGTCGCAAAGCTTGTGTTATTGGTTGTCATCGTGCATAAGAATCCACCTTTCTACTTTTTCCATGAACTAGGCACTATAATGTGTGCCTGTAATTGCAGCTACGTGGGAGGCTGAGGTGGGAAGATCACTTGAACCCAAGGGTTTGTGAGCAGCCTGGGAAACACAGTAAGACTCCATCTCAAAAAAAAAAAAAAAAGTGGCTCATGGTAAGATCTAACCTCTTATATAATTATATAAAATTGAACTATATAGGTGGGAATAAAATGTTACTTTCCAAAAATATTATGCAGTTAGCACTTCAACATGGTTTTAAAATCTCACCGTAGATCTCATAGGAGTTCAATTGTCTATTTGTCATCAAAGTGTTTAAGGAAATAACTGAATGGGAATTCCTATTAAGCACTGGTAACAGCCTGAAATTTTTGTAGCATTGATGGAGTATGATTTAGGATGGAGTCATACTAATCTGGAACTAAGTGAGTGAGAGTGGAATGAAATGATGCATTATTCATATTTTGTTACTATTAGCAATTAATTACAAACATATTACCTAGAAGTAGTGGTGTGCTAGTAAATGTTTGAAAACTGACTCTTCAGGGAATAAAAGTGTGCATACATATTTATGTGTGTGTATATATAAGTTTATTATAAATTTTGTGACATAAAAGATATACAACATATAATTTACAAATAATAATAAAATATACAATACTTTTATTGTGACTTCCATGTAGCCAATGGATTTGTGAAGAATGTGTTTGTTAATTTTTGCCAAACTTTTGTTTCTGTAGCCAACATATGGTTACAATTGAGCGATGATTTGACAAATGGAGTTGCATCTCAATCTGCTAACTCTTTCCCCAGTAAATCTTTTGTCATTAAATCTGACATGTGTACTTTATTTTTCATGATGGCTTCATTTAACAACCAGCTTGCAAAATTCCTGAAAATTTAATACTCAGCTCTCACAATCTGGTACAAGCCAACTCCAGCACACCATCACTTACAAACTCCACTTCTCTGACTTGAAGGACAAAATGAGGAACCATCTATTTTTGTTATCCAAATCATACTTCTCCGACATGAAAATATCTTTCTTCTCTGTAATCCCATCTCTCTGACCATTCCCACATTCCACCATAGGAAATCCATATACCTCAGGGACTGGATAGTCAAGTCTGCCTCTAGAAGAGAAAACCAGAAATTCGGCTCAGTCAAAGTGGCACATTGGGCTAGATCTAGGCTGTTGCTGGTGTCATAGCCACATGATGGCACTATTGAAACACAGGTGTTGCAGCTGCCTCAGTACCCCCCTCCACACCCAGCCACCAGCTTGTCCTCAGTCATGCAAAACCTACATCTCTTCTAAAAACTTCACATCCCTGTCTCCCTTCACACCCGGTTCCTTTCAAGTGCAGGAAGTTCCCTAAGTGCCAAAAGCCTGTGGGCATTCTGCTTGCCTAAAAGTCCTATCATAGGACCTTCCTGTTGCATCTGTCCTGGCAACTTCTACCTTTTGACATCTGATTTTTAGACTCTGTCATCCATAAGTCACCAGGGCCCTCTATGTCTCTCATTGATGCAGGCAATGCTTTGTCCGAACACCATTCCAGGGCCTGGGTTCAAGTTCTTATAATTTGTGTGTCCTTATTTATTTGCGTCTTTCTGTCTTCCATTGTTTACTTTATCTGCATGGCTTGCTCCATATGAGATCCCAATGGGAAAACTTGATTGTTTATCATTTTCCATAAGAAATCTAACACAACTCAGCATTTCTGTGTTTCGGTAGCCTCATTGAAGTGTTCCTAGTTTCATATAAATATCCCAGAGGAAGACTCTAATTGGCCCAGCTTGGGTCATATGCCTACTACTGGGCCAGTGTGTGGCCAGGAGGATGGAATACTATGAATGATGAGACCTGCATCACATGATAACTTCTATGATGGTAAGAATATAAATGAAAACCTGGAACTGCATGGAGTGAAGGAGGAGCAGTATCCTCAAAGAAGTGGGAAAGTATTACCTGAAGATGGGAGACAGAAATACTGAGAGAATAAATGCAACAAACATTCCCTACTGGTAGAGATTTGACCCTTCCTTATGGCTAGTTCTCATTTTTGGGATGTTTTACAATTCATGGAGAAAATAGGGAATGATATGCTTTGGGAAAGAATGGTAAAATGAAAACATATTTACCATAAAGTGATGCTGAAGAATGTCCTTTGAAGCATTCCTTTGAAATATTAGCTTATCTATTATGAAGCTTGGATTTTCACCCATATAATTGGCATTATTAAAGCGGGGGCATGATTTTGGCATCCTTTCAAACTCTCTGACATGTGTAGTTACTTTAAATTCTCCCTTAATATGCTATCATTATAATTTAGGAGCTTCAATGGAAAGTAAATCAGAAGCTGCCTTATACTACTTTGGTAGAGCCCAAAAATGGAAAATAATCCCACTGCTATTTATTCTACTATTCTAGTTTTATATTTTTGTCTTACAGACTTTTTCATCTCTAAAAATTCAAAACATATAGATTAAAATAAAGAAAAGAATTTAACTTTGGAATTGAGTTCTGCCAATAGCAGGGCGTGTTCATGAAGGAGTTCCTTTTGCCCTACTGATTTTCTGGAAGGTCTGGTGCCGTTTGCATGCCTCACCACCGGAAGCCTATCTTTTATCTTGCATCTTCATAGCACATGCACTTTTAAAAAGAGTTCAGGGGAGTAGGCTTCAAACTGGATACTCATACTCCTAGGGTACATGAAGACTTTCCAAAAGCATATGGTGATGGATAATGCAATCAGTTTCCAGATTCCCAACTTCTACAACTTGGTTTCCTGAGAGCCCTCCTCTTAAGGCCTGCCAATATCTGCCTTTACATGTTCACCCTTCTTCCATTCAGAGAAGACAGACTTGTCTCTCTCCCAACCTGAATCTTTCCTTCGTGCATTGCTCTGGGGTATACAAATCTTGAGGATAACTCATAAGGGGATAATTTAAAATGTACTGCTTCTGAGGGGGCTTCTTCTCATTCCTCCCCAACAGAGAAAGAAAGAAACAGAGAGAGACAGAGAGGAAGGAAGGAAGGAAGGAAGGAAGGAAGGAAGGAAGGAAGGAGAGAGGGAAAGAAAACAAGAGTAAAGAAAGTATCAGTAAAAATTACTAAAGCCTGACTGGGCACGGTGGCTCACGTCTGTAATCTCAGCACTTTGGGAGGCCGAGGCAGGCAGATCATGAGGTCAGGAGATCGAGACCATCCTGGCTAACACGGTGAAACCCCGTCTCTACTAAAAATACAAAAAAATTAGCTGGGCATGGTGGCAGGCACCTGTAGTCCCAGCTACTCGGGAGGCTGAGGCAGGAGAATGGCGTGAATCCGGGAGGCAGAGCTTGCAGTGAGCTGAGATGGCGCCACTGCACTCCAGCCTGGGTGACAGAGCGAGACTCCATCTCAAAAAAAAAAAAAAAAAAAAAAATTGCTAAAGCCTTATTTTATCCAGGCAACAAACTCTTGGCAAATCTCCATGCCTTCTCTCTCTACCTCATCTCTGTCTCTCTCTTATAGAATTAAGATTCACAATAATATGCCATTCATTTAAATTTTGAAATGATAGGCAGTAAGTCTGATTTAGCTGATTGGTTTGACAGGGAAGACTGGCTTTTCCAGTAATGTATTTGTGCGGTGGACTTATTCCATAAAGTGAATGAGCTAAACCTGCAGCTCCAAGGATTTGATAAAAATAAAATTAGGCCAGCCACTGTGCCTAAGGCCTGTAATCTCAGTACTTTGGGAGGCTGAGGGGGAGGATCACTTGAGGCCAGAAATCCAGATGAGCCTGGGCAACATAGTCAGACTGCCACCCTGCCCCCCTAACCCCATCTCTACAAAAAAATGAAAAATAAGCTGGGCACAGTGCTGTGTGCCTGTAGTTTTACTACTTGGGAGGTTGAGGCAGGAGGATCTCTTGAGCCCAGGAGTTTGAGGCATCAGTAAGCTATGATCAAGCCACTGCACTCCAGCCTGGGCCATAGACAGAAAGACCTTGTCCCAAAAAATAAAGTACATATTCAAATTACAATACACCAGAAAATACATTATTTGCAATGACTTAAACTTGATACAATGTTTTTAGATATCCATGTAAAATGTTCAAGAGATCCATTGTTTTTCAAAATGCTTTTGAGACTAAATTTGCAAAGAATTTTGAAGGCCCTGGGTCTAAAGAACCAGAAAAATACTTTAAACAGTTTAAACTCTATTAAAATATAACTATATACTTACAGCCATAATTATTAAAAAATACCCCACTGAAAAGAGAAGGATGGAAAAGAGCATAACGTGTTAGTAAAATTTCTGTTAACTAAGCAAACTTTTTTTTTTTCCAAGACAGAGTATCACTCTGTCACCTGGGCTGGAGTGCAGTGGCATGATCTTGGCTCACTGTAGCCTCTGCCTCCCAGGTTCAAGCAATTCTCCTGCCTCAGCCTCCTGAGTAGCTGGGATTACAGGAGCCCACCACCACACATGGCTAATTTTTTGTATTTTAATAGAGACGGGGTTTCACTATGTTGGCCAGGGGGGTCTCGAACACCTGACCTCGTGATCCACCTGCCTTGGCCTCCCAATGTGCTGGAATTACAGGCATGAGCCACCGTGCCCAGCCCTTTTTTTACTCTTGAGTCTAGTCAAATGTGGGGATTTTCCTGTTGAATATAGAATTTGGCCAGAGGACATACTAGCTTTCAGTCCCACCATCTTTTAGCCTGTTTGCTTATGCTGTAGGCGGGAAGTGCCTGGTGTCTAAATTCTATTTTTCCAATATTGAAGCCCATTATGCTTATATTTTAACCCCTACAAGAGCGAAAGTTTCTGATTACAGTTCTCCTGGTGGTGATTTTTCCCTTCTGCTAAATATTTCTTCAAAAAAGAAGAAAATAGCAATTTTCCCGTAGTCTGGTAGATCCCATGACTATTTCTACCCTATGAAAAAGTAAATCGTGAAAGTACTACTAACTTTTACTTTCCCTTTTCCACCTCTGCTGCTTAGATACCTTAGGGTCACTTAACACAATTATAATGCAAAATTAATTACTAAGATTTGATTATATTAAATTGCCAGATAGTTTCACTGACCCAGAACCAAACTGGTTTTTCTACCAGAATTTTCCTCCCTGTTTCTAATACCTAAAAAAAAAAAAAAAAAAAGAAACATATAAAGACTATAAATGCTAAGCAGCACAATTTTCTCCACAAACGGTACCCTCTTACCCATTAATTTGCTTCCAGCTGAGAGAAAAATGTAGCAGGGACAGAGAGACCCCTGAGAGCTAGAGGGAGGGAGAAGAAGTGACTGCAAAGAGAAAGGGAGCTGTTTGGAGATGTGCGTGTGCCAGAGACAAACTTCCTATTGCATAAGCTTGCTTCTGGCCAAGCCAGGCCTTGAGGACAAGGCCCTCTTTAATCACCACATTTAACCTGGGATGACCTTGGTTTGGGGAGATACAGTAATGTATTGATATATATTTGGAGCAGAGGGTTAATTTTAATTTAGCTTTTCTGCACTTAATTTTTATTTTCTATCTGCCGTGTAGGCAAAGCCCTTGCAATAATAAACTAGGTGCAGCTGCAGCTTTTGGTACAAAAATCGAGGTTTGAAAAAGATATTCTAGCTATAGACTTGGAAGGGTTTTTCTTTTTTTCTCTTGTTTCCATAATATTTTTGATGTAGTGGCTGATTCATCTATATTTTGCACTTGCATCCTGTAAAGATTTTTCTGTTGACTCATTTGAGGAGTAAAAACTCCCCAATTTTTTTTCAAGAATATAATCCCAAAAGGGTAATTACCTGTTCCCTGTGGTGATGGGAACATTTTCTAGTCTCATAAGCAGAGACTGCAGAGCACAGCCAATGAACAATGAATAACTGTTAATAAGGATAAAACCATAAATAAGCAAAATTAAAGTGTGATTCATTATAAATTATAATGGTGGACATGTTACCAAGAAGAAACAAGTGAATTACTCATGTAATATATTTTAAAATGATAAGAAAACCATTCATTGGTACAGAACTCTTCCTCAGCTCAGATTAAATGAAGATTTAAGTGCAGTTAAGTGTATACACGTGCACTAGAGAGTAGACAGAATCTTCTTGCCAACTGCTTCATACTAATAAGGACACTGAGGTCACTGAGGAATTCACTGAGACTCTGTCTATGCAAGGGCTCAGAGTCATCAGTTTTGACACAGTTCCTTACAAATCTGTTTTCACTATCATGTAGGAATAATCATAATTTTATAAAATCAGTATGGTCTACCTTATAACTTTTGCAACCCAATAAGCATCCCCCCAATTCCCCCACTTCCTCAGCAGATACTGTTAAGGTAAAGCTTCTGTTTGCCTAGCCTTCTAAGGTTAATCTAATCAACACTGAATTATGTATTGACTTACTTCTTCAAGGCACCAAACCTATTTTCCATCAAGAGAATAGGAGAATGATGTACCAGAAAGCATACTGCAGACCAGAGGACTGACTCAACGTTTTAGCATGATATGGGATAAAATACAGCCTAAGAAAGTGCAGGCAAGGAGGAAACATATGGATGTGAAATATATCTTGTCTGGAAACACAAATTTAAAGTATTCCCTTCCATAATCTCTGATCAAGACGACAGAATGAGTTTACTTGGAAGCAACATCCTACCCGCAAGAAAACCACCCTCTGCCCTCCACAGCATCACAGACAGAATGTTTATTTTAATAAATGTATACTTAAAAGTGTTAAAGAAGAAAAGTATTCAAAGATGCTAGTTAAAGCATGCTAAAGAAGACTTTATTCAGGAACACTGCAATAGGTGTAAGAACCATGGCAAGGGGATTTTGCAGTGGAGGAGAGAGATTGGGTTCAACTCTGAATACAACATAGGCAAGTGGGAATTTATAGCCAAGAAGCCGGGTAGGGCTCAGTGATAAAAAAATTACTAAGAGGAAACATTAAGGTTGAGGGGGATTCTGGTAAAATTGACCTAACAGGATTCTTGCTGAAGATGGACCAGGATGATCAGATATCTCCTGCTGGATGGTGGAGTTTGAGGAACCTGATCAAGCTATTGAGGGTGATAGGATATGCAGGGTGGGGAGTTCTTGCTAAACTGACTTAGCAGGGCTCTTGCCAAAATCGGATTTTACAAGGAAGAGCATAGATGGGCCTAGGAGAAGGTTCAGGAGACTGACTAAAGTTTGGTCAAGCAAAGCATCTTTGTCAAAAGACACCTCCAAGTTCCAAAATGAGAAGTTTAAAATGGCATTTAAAATATGTCTGTATGTACACATGGAGAAATAAGAAACATGATAAATTTATATATTTTCTTGTAGAGAAGTTTGTGATGCGTTAACTAAAAAATAGTAAATTGTAGATTCACTTTTATAATTCTATTTCACAGAAAACAAACTCAAAAATCAATCTGTGTTTGTGTGTGTGATGAGCAAATTATATAGGCTAGATTATATTATATAATTTGTGAAATGATGCATGTTGGTCACTTAACATGTTAGCCTTAGATGGCAGAGACAGAATATAGAGATAAAATAGTTTTTTGACTTTTAAAAAGAGACAGGGTCTTGCTGTGTTGTCCAGGATAACTGGAACCCCTAGACTCAAGTAATCCTCCTCTCTTAGGTTCCTAAGTAGCTGGGACCACAGGCATGTGCCAGGAAAAAAATTTTTTTTTAAATATAACTTTGTATAATCTCAGTTATTACAACTAGCCTGTATCATTTTTATAGTTTGAAAATCCCCAAATTAAGGAAAATAAAAAAAACTACACAACTAAGTTTTACGTAGTTTCTAGATTCAGCAGTAAATTTCATACTGATTCAGGATTCATTTGTAAATTTTCCAAATTTCATCTATTTATAAAAATATTAAATATTCATTTAAGAAATATTGAACAACACAGAAAATCACACAAACCCAAAGGAAATAGGTAACATCAATAATTCCAACTCTTGGAAATAAATATTATGAATATATTTTGGTGTAATTATTTCTGGTCTTTTTTTTTTTTCTGCATGTGCTATGTGTGTGTTTGTATATTTAAAACAAAAATTAAAAAAAAAATACTGTCTATACCCCACTGTTTTTGAAGCCCAACAAAGGTTTTCCAAAAAATCAAATATCCTTCTTTAGCAGCAGTGTAGTGACTATACTGTACACTATAAGGGCAAGGATTATATTTGACTAAAATGAAACGGTGATTTAAACACAAAAGTAGGCAGTTCAGGGATGGTATGGTGGTTCCTTGATGTGAAGGCTGACTACGTAATTGTGGGACCCAGTGCAAAATGAAAAAGTGGGGGCCCCTGTTCAAAAATTTTAAAAATGTTTCATTAAGAGTACTGAAATATAGGCTGGGCATGGTGGCTCAAGCCTGTAATCCTGGCACTTTGGGAGGCCTACGCGGGCAGATCACCTGAGGTCAGGAGTTCAAGACTGGCCTGGTGAACATGGTGAAAGCCCGTCTTTACAAAAATACAAAAATTAGCTGGGCATGATGGTGGGTGCCTGTAATCCCAGCTACTCAGGAGGCTGAGGCAGCAGAATCGCTTGAACCCGGGAGGCAGAGGTTGCAGTGAGCCGAGATTACACCACTGCACTCCAGCCTGGGTGACAGAGTGAGACTCTGTCTCAAAACAAACAAACAAAAAACGAGTACTGAAATATAAAGATTTTTCTTTTCTGCTGAGACCTCTCTCTTGACTTGCCCTGGTGTTTTAAAAAATTTCCTATTTTAATGTTGTTCTAAGTAACAAAAAATACATAAAAACTTAAATTGATAGCATGAATTTTACCCTTCATCTTTATATTAAGCAATGCTAGTTTTAAATGCAAACATAAGAACATTTAATGTGTGTACTTGAGATCACTGAAATCACACAATTCATATTTTATAGGATGTGTGTGCATTTGTACTTTGTTCTTAACCAGAAGAATGAAAATGTTGCCCAAAATGAAATTAACTGTTTTTATTTCACTTCTTGATACGAGCACCTTCTACCAACACTCTCTACCTTTGGCTTACTGATGAGTAAGGAAGGACTGAAATTAAAAGGAACTATGTGCTGTTTTCCCTTTTCCTTCTATGCTATTATTTTCAGGGTAAGTTGTTGACTACTACAGGGAAGTAACGTAAGTAAGAAATGACACAACAGGATTCCTTGATTGTGTATGTTTCTAGAAATGCCACTGCCTTCTTTCTGCATAGCAAGTTCTAGTTCAGATGGGAAGTGTGGCCTCTTGGGGCCATCAGTACTCCAATTAATTAGTCATAGATCTAACACATTCTCCTTGTACACTCTGAGTCTCACTGAACTCCCACTCACTGTGGGGCCTCCGGAATTCAGAGCTCATGGGGCTACATGCAAATAGGGCAACAAGAAACAGCAGATGTGCTGATTGTGTGTAACTTCTCTTCTCACATTCATGCTTCCTTGTTCTACTAGACTTTATGTAGAAAGCACAACCTCAGGCTGGGTGTGGTGACTCATGCCTGCAATCACAGCACTTTAGGAGGCCAAGGCAGGCGGATCACTTGAGCTCAGGTGTTTGAGACCAGCCTGGGCAATGTGTCAAAACCCTGTGTCTACAAGAAATGAACAAAACAAAACAAAACAAAACAAAAATGGACGTGGAGGTGCATGCCTGTAGTCCCAGCTACTTTGGAGACTGAGGAGAGAGGATCACTTGAGCTCAGGAGGCAGAGGCTGCAGTAAGACTGCACTGCAGCCTGGGCAATAGAGGGAAATCCAGTCTCAAAAAACAAAACAAAACCAAAAAATACAATGTCAAAGATGACAGTTATTAAGAATTTCAAGGTAGCAATAATAGAGCATTGAACCACATGTGAGGCCCTTCTGAGCAGAGGTCCTTGTATGACTGCACACTCCAAATCTTCCAGGATTTGGTCTTCTTTTATCTTTTTCCTCCTTCATATGAGGGTCTCCAACCTCAAGGTCACTTCATGGTCCAAGCTGACTGTTGAAGTTCAACATCAGCAAAAGGGGTGCAAAGGAGTCTCCCCTTTAGGCTGAATCAGCTTCCTCGAGGGAGACTTCGAAGAAGCCTGGCTCTGCTTCCACCTCATTAGCCAGAACTTAGTCATGGGACTACACTTAACTCGAAGGACAGCTGGAAAATGTAGTCTTTTTGCTGCATACATGGCCACCTAGCAAGAAATAAGGCTGTTACTAAGAAATAAAGGTGAATGGATATGGGTAGGCAACCAACAGTCCCTGCCATACCAACCGAAAAAAATATGTAAGCAAACTTTAATTTTTATTTACATAGGTTGTATCTGATTTTTCACCATTATCAACATTACTTCCAAACTTTTCAATTGTGTCTTGCTCTAAATTTTTAAAAAACACATCCCTAAATAACAAGTACACTTCTTTGGAATAATTTTGTTCATTAAATCAAATTATATAATATGTATTTAATTAAGGTTGCAACAATAACAGTTGAGTTCTTTTTAAAAAGGAGGGCAATTGAATGTTTATATTGATATTTAGTCCTGACATAAATCCTTGTGGGTCAAGGAATAGATGGCTAAGATAAAGATACGTTAAATTATTATTTTCTTTCTTTCTCTCTCTCTCTTTCTTTTCTTTCTTTCTCTTTCTTTTCTTTCTTTCTTTCGCTCTTTCTTTCTTTCTTTCTTTCTTTCTTTCTTTCTTTCTTTCTTTCTTTCTTTCTTTCTTTCTTTCTTTCTTCTTTCCTTTCTTTCTTCTTTTTTGAGACAGTCTCCCTCTGTCACCCAGCTGGAGTGCGGTGGCACAATCTTGGCTCACTGCAACCTCTGTTTCCTAGGTTCAAGTGATTCTCATGCCTCAGCCTCCCGAGTAGCTGGGATTACAGGCACATGCCACCACACCCAGCTAATTGTTTTGTATTTTTAGTAGAGATGGAGTTTCGCCATATTGGTCAGGCTTGTCTCAAACTCCTTACCTCAAGTGATCCGCCCGTCTCGGCCTCCCAAAGTGCTGGGATTACAGGCTTGAGCCACCACGCCCGGCAGGTTGCTGATTTTTTAAAGATCATTTATGTCTACCTAAATCAATCTACTGCCAATATCTGGATGCATTGTATCATCTTGCATTAATGTTGTCTACTTGAAGCATTCCAGATAACTAAATTTAAATGAGAAATAGCTATTGTTCATTTCTGCATTAGCATTTTACATGGCACATAATCAAGCTGTTCTTTAATTGGTGAAAACTAGTTCTCTGTCTGGTGTTAGTAACTCAAGGCTGAAATAATTTGAATTTTCTTAGCTCATTTTTATGTTTCTCACATCTTTGCCAGGCTTATCAAATTATTTCCATGTGAAATGAAAAAAGACTTTACTAGCCTCCACAACATTTTTATTTCAAGTAAATAACTGTGAAAGAATTTACTTATTCCGACCAGTTTTTAAAATTTGTTTTTAAATTACAAGAACTTGTAGTTTATTAAACAGAACAATTTCTGCATATTTAGATTCTAATGTGAGATTTTTCTGAATGAATTTGGGCACAATTCGATTTCAAAAATGGAACCATTAAAATCTGAGTATTATGAGCAAACTGTTATTTATAGAGTATAGTTCTACATAGTCTGACATTTTGTCTTTTACATATAAATATCTGGGTACATGCACATCTGAGTGTATAAAATTAAACTACCTGAACACCTTTAAAAAATTAGAATAAAACGTAAAAATGTCTATAAAAAGAAATTCATTAGAGATTTCAAAATATCCGTAAGTGCTAAATAAGGTTTCCAGAAATCAGTGATTATGCTGAAACGTGTCACAAGGGGAACTGTTAACAAGTGTTACTTTGCCAATGGTAGGAAGATTGCCAACCTTTAATTGGCTTTAAAGTTGGTGTTCTATCAATGGTGTATTGTAAAAGGTAATAATGCCCACATTTATTATTTAAGCCTGAAATGGGAACTCTAGATTTGACTAAAGGTGGCACTGTGCACTACTCCTTCTAATTAAAAATATTCAAATGCCCACATTTTAAATTTGATTAAGATGCACATTATCATGCTTTTCATTAACAACAACAAAACAAAAGATGTTTGTCTACAGTTTATAATACACAATGACCAGCCAACCTTCCCTTTTGGTTTGCTGTTCATTAACTCTTTTGTGCTAAGGAAAATGCTGAAAATAGCTGTTGGTAGGTTGATAGGAAAGTACAATTTTATTGAATGAAACCCAAATTTGGCATGCCATCTTTCTTTGTATTCTGTCAAGGTCGGGGAGGCTCCTCATTAATAAATGCAAATGAGGGATTATCTTATCTTGCAGAATAAATAATGCTGTATCCATTGGTTTCTGGATTTCTAACCATGAATTACCATATAATGACCCAGAACCTAGGACAGCACACAAGAGCTCTTGAATAACAATTATGAACAAATAAATATGAGGAAAAACTAGTCAAACCATTAAGAGGAAAAATTCTAACAGAAAGATCACTTTCAATATGTGTGAGGCTTCAGACAGTAGGAAAAAGATCCACTGAAGGTTTTTGAGGGAAATCAGCTGAATGTTGAATACCAACATTCACCTGATTAACCTCGAAGTTTTGTTCTGCCGACTTGAATAGCTTTGTGGATTAGGGATAGTTTTACAATTTTTCTGACTCTGGCACATTACATATTCATCAGACTATCATTCTATACCAGGAGTGTGTCTTTTTTTTTTTTTGAAATGGAATCTCAATCTGTCACCCAGGCTGGAGTGCAGTGGCGCAATCTCAGCTCACTGCAACCTCCACCTCCCAGGTTCAAGCAATTCTCTGCCTCAGCCTCCCGAGTAGCTGGGATTATAGGCAACTGCCACTAGGCCCAGGTAATTTTTGTATTTTCAGTAGAGAAAGGGTTTCACCATGTTGGCCAGGCTGGTCTTGAACTCCTGACCTCGTGATCTGCCCACCTCAGCTTCCCAAAGTGCTGGGATTAAAGGCATGAGCCACCGCGCCCAGCCACCATGTGTCTTTTAGCCCTCTCCTCTTCCTTCCACCCCATGTGACATTCACATCCTCCATATTTTAGCTCACTGGCCATAAGAAAGATGCAAGGCACATGGAGTGACGATAGCTACAAGACCCCTGTGGCAGACCTCATTGGCTGCCTTCCCAAGGTCTCCTTCCTTGTGGGCAGGGCCATCTATATTCTATAACAGAGACAGAAAATATCCAGTACTTCCATTCCTAGCTTCCCTGTGACCCCAGTTCTGGTTTATTATGTGAGGTGAAGTCTGCTGAGAATTTCTGGAAAGAAGAAAAGAAAGAAAAGTTTCTCCCCACCTCACATCCCCAGGCTTTCTGTTTTTAATGTGATTGTGTAAAAGATGTGATGTTTGGAGCCCAGAAGACAAAGAGGATCACGCTCAAGATAACGGATAAAAGCCAACTTACGGTCTGTTACCCAGGCTGTCACCTGGGTGGAGTACAGTGGCTTAATCATAGCTCACTGCAACCTCAAACTCCTGGGCTCAAGTGATCCTCCTGCCTCAGCCTCCTGAGTAGCTAGGACTAAAGGCGTGTACCAAAAAATAAGCTATCTTTTAACGCCGCTTGTTAATTGATTTTTTTACTTGCATCCAAAAGCATCTTAACTAATACCACTAAATCAATATAGTTTTCTAATACAAACAGACTGACTCGTGATGACTTAAGTTGTCTTTCAGACAGTGCATAGTATCTACTTGGTCATTTCTGAATCCAATTTTTATGCTGCTATAGAAAAGTAGCTATCAATCAAAGGTATGCATCTAATAAGTTGAGATTTAGATATAATCTACATAGAGGGCCAGGTGTGGGTGTGGTCACTCACGCCTGTAATCCTAACACTTTGGGGGACCAAGGTGGGAGGATCACTTGAGGCTAGGAGTTCAAGACCAGGCTGGGCAACATAGTGAACCTCTGTTTCTATAAAAACCAAAAAAATTTAGCCAGGTATGGTGGTGCACACTGGTAGTCCCAGCT
Source organism: Macaca fascicularis (assembly GCF_037993035.2). Classification (NCBI taxonomy): domain Eukaryota; kingdom Metazoa; phylum Chordata; class Mammalia; order Primates; family Cercopithecidae; genus Macaca; species Macaca fascicularis. The sequence goes on along the minus strand of NC_088377.1, from coordinate 102,568,928 downwards.
ACTTGGGAGGCTGAGGTGGGAGCATCACTTGAGCCCAGGAATTCAAGGTTACAGTAAACTATGATTGCATCACTGTACTCCAGCCTGGGCAACAGGGTAAGACCCCATCTCTTGAGAAAGAGAAAGCCTAGATAGAACAAGAGTCTGTGAAAATTACTTATCCTTCATGACAAAATTCACTCATCCTCAACATTAACGCATTTTTTCTCCCTAGATGCTTCTATAAACATAAGGCAGAATGCCTGTGAACATAAAAATGTCTTTTCCAGAAAAGGTGGATTTAAAGAAGTCTTTTTAATACAATGTCTTGTGGAATGTAAAATATGAAAAGATGAAAATCATAGCCACTAAGAGCTAAAAGTAATGATAATTTTAAAAGAAAAACAAAATTGACTTTAATATTTTGTTCATGCAACTCATTCTCATATAATCACAAACTATGAAATAAAAATCTAAGTATTTAAACCTGAGGTTTTGAGGTCATCTCAGGAACATTAGCAAACGCTAAAGGAATCTTTTGCATTTATTCTCAGCTAGAAAAAATTGTCAAAAATTTTTCTATATCCTGTAAGCATCACAATTATTCATTAGTCAGAAGAATAGACATGTGGAAAGGATACTAAATATGTTTGAGAATTGGCAAATCTCTGTGCTGGGATTAACACTGAATTAATGGGAGCTCAAATATAAAATATTGACTAAATCACCTCATATTGTAGTCTCTCCCTTCATAGCCTATTCTATGATATGGAAACAATATTATTGACAGTTCCTGAATGTCCCCTGTGAGCTTGGAAAATTTCCCATCATGGCTGCGTGTGGTGGGTCACACCTGGAATCCCAGCACTTTGGGAGGGCAAGGCGGGTCGATCACTTGAAGTCAGGAGGCGAGCCTGACCAATATGGTGAAACCCAGTCTCTACTAAAAATACAAAAATTAGCCAGGTGTGGTGGTGGGTGCCTGTAATCCCAGCTACTCGGGAGACAGAGGCAGGAGAATTGCTTAAACCTTGGATTCAAATGGGTTCATTTATGCCACTACACTCCAGCCTCGGCTACAAAGGGAGACTCCATCTAAAAGAAAAAAAGAAAGAAAGAAAGAAAATTTCATGCACGCTGAAGGTTAACCCCAAGCAATTTACAACCTGATATCAGTTAGGATTTGGCTAGTTGTTGGCAACATAGACTGAAGTTATAGTAGCTTAAACATATTGTTTATTATCTATCATAAAATAAGTCCAGACATGGCAGTTTAGGGCTGATGTAAAGACTTCACAAAGTCATCAGGGACCCAAGCACTGCTATCCTTGTTGCATGGCTTCTGTCCTTATTCCAGCCATCATATCTATATTCTAGCAGGAAGCAGAATGAAGGGAGTGGGAGTGTAATTGCAATGAAGACACCTTTTCAGAAAAGAGGAGAATGTGAAATGTACGGTGAAGAAATCTTTAGTTACTAGTGTCGTTCCACCATTGATTTCTTGGTTTTGACAAATGTACCATGCCGAGGTAAGATGTTAATATTAGGGGTAGCTTGTTGAAAGGTAGAAGGGAACTTTTTTATATAGTGGTAAAACTCACCATTTTTAAGTGTGCAATTCAGTAATTCAGTGGAATCAGTGCCTTCACAATCTTATGTACAGTGTTATGCACAATCACCACTGTCCAACTCCAGAATATTTTTGTAACCCCAAAAGGGAGCCCTGTACTCATTAAGTACTCTCCACTCTCTCTTCTCCCCAGCCCCTGGCAAACCACTAATCCATTTTCTGTCTCTGTGGATTTGCCTGTCCTAGATATTTTGTGTAAATGGAATTATACAATACGTGGGTTTTAGAGAGAGTAGTCAGAAGACTGGCTTCTTTCACTTAGCATGTTTTCAAGGTACGGGAATTCTTTGTACTATGTCTTTTCAACTTTTCTGTAAATCTAAAATTATTTCAAAATAAAAAGTTTATTTAAAAAAACTTATGGTCTGTTTTCTTCTAATATGTTCTCTTTGCTCGTGACTATAGTCAAAGATCAGGCTACATTTGTATATGCTGAAGCCATCATATTCATATTCCAGACAGGAAGCAGGAGTGGGAGTTGCAGGACACATGGGATCATTCAGCAACTTCTGCTTACATCATGGCTGGGGAGTTGTAGTCTTTTAGCTGGGCACACTGCTGCCTGGATAAAACAGTGATCCTATTCCTCACTAAAGAAGAAGGTTAGAATGGATATTGGGTAGGCAACTAGCAGTCTGCCACAGACCTCCAACAAAACTCCTCATGGCAATGAAAATTTGAAGCAAGTTTGGTTGCTTGAAGTTGTTTGCTCTAGGGAGCAACAGCATGAAACTTGAAGTCTGTCTGAAACCCGGCTTTGATACTATCTTTGTTATTTACCAGCTATGTGGCCTCAGGAAAGCTGATATCCAAACCCTAATTTTCTCTTGCATAAATGCAGAAAATAAAATATGCTCAGTACTTGTTAGAGTGCCTGGCCATCATCATCATCATCATCATCATCATCAATGCCTTATCTCCCAGTCCAGGAAATTTTCTATTACAATATTTTGCCCCCTTTTTTCTTCTTTTTTTTTTGGCAGGGTCTCACTCTGTCGCCCAGGCTGGGGTACATAGGCACAATCTCGGCGCACTGCAACCTTTGCTTCCTGGGTTCAAGTAATTCTCCCACCTCAGCCTCTCGAGTAGCTGGGACTATAGGTGTGTGCCACCACACCCGGTTAATTTTTGGTAGAGACAGGGTTTCACCATGTTGGCCAGGCTGGTTTCAAACTCCTGACCTTAAGTGATCTGCCCGCCACGGCCTCCCAAAATGCTAAGATTACAGGCATGAGTCACCATGCCTGGCCAATATTCTGCCTCTTTTAAGATTCTTTTTTGGTTTTGTTTTTTAATACATTTTTTAAAAAATTAAAAAGTAAATAAATTTTTAAAAAATAAAAATAAAATAAAATATGCTTAGCAAGAAGATTAACTGTAATAATAAGTGGGAGCTATTTCTTATTTATCTGATGAGAAGTGATTTTAAAAGATAAGATCCAGGGCTGGAGCAGGACTTGGAGGGGTTTCATAGGCACAGCAGCATTGATGTTGAAAACAGGAGCTAACTGGTTCTCATGGATTTCAAAATTTTCTCCAATAGGCTGCTGACTAGCAGTGCCAACAGGTATACTTGTATCCTTATGGGAGATCTCAAAGGCTCTTCTGCCATAGTTCTCCATGATGGTTACTTTTATGTGTTATTTTGGCTGGGCCACAGTGCCCAAATATGTGGATTATTCAGGATGTTTCTATGAGAGTGTTTTTGGACGAGATTAACTTTAAATCGGTGGACTTTGAGTAAAGCAGATTACTTTCCCTAATGTGGATGGGCCTCATCCAATCAATTGAAGAAGACCTGACTACAACAAAAGGCTGACATCCACCACCCCCAGAGGGAGTTCTAGTGGCATACGGCCTTCACACTTGAACTGCAGATTTGGGGTTTAACAGTCTCGGTAATTGCTTGAGCCAATTCCTTAAAATAAATCTCTCTTTCTTTATATATGTATACACACACACACACACACACACACACACACACACACACACACACCCCATCCCCTATTGGTTCTATTTATCTGGATAACCCTGACTAATATATTATCTGACAGAAAACCTAGGGGTTAATTTCACTGTAGTCTCTTTTAGCCTAGATCCCTTAGTAAAACTGACCCTTTTTAAGATGTGTCTTAAAACGTCACTGTATCTGAGGAAAGCACAGGATAATGACCCAATACCAACAAGATTGGTTACAATGAGGCTCTGTTTGGATGATTAAGTGGGGAGAGAATTAACTCTTAGCTGGGTATAAATGTGCATTGCCTATTCCAACCATGTTTATGATAGACAAGGTCTTTACACATAAAGTAGGGGCTATATAAACACAGTGTTGTAGTGACTACGTGTTTTACTCATATTACTTTTCCATATTGAGCTGGTGATTTTCTGGAATGCTTATTAATGTGCATATTAATTGCATTTCTAAAAGCCTTTTGCAGCTTTTAAAACACAATTTATTAGCAAATATAGTTCACAACCACAAACTCTTACTACTTTCCAACTGTGAATGCATCAATTCATCATTCCTTGATACTTTTTCATCGTACATTTCAAAAGTGCATTTTCAATGTTTGGCTGGAAAAACTTCAAGTTGGCACTGAAAACAAATTATTGAGCATGAATGTGATTTTCCTATTCCAAAATATAAAATTATACATGTAATGGTGACCCACTTACACAGGTAAACTAGAGTTTTATGTAAGTAACCGAGAAAGAAGAGATATTTATGTTATGATTTTTCTAGTGTTGAATAAGAATTTTATGACTAGGCATGAGCCTTTTCAATATAAAGTAATAATTATTTTTCCACTAAAGATAATATGTGGCTTGTGCATTCAGATATTTTTGATCACATAAAGTATACTGCTTTATTTTTAGCTTTTGCATTCTAAAGAACTGAAATAGTTTTAGGAACGCTGTCATTAATCTTCACAACATTCCCTTTGAGCTATAATGGGAATCAGTCATTATCTTTGGGTAACATAAGAATGAGATAATATAGATGTATATTTATTAATATAAGTATTAATATGCTGTATGCAGAATACACACACGCTCTGAGTATGTCCAGTTCTTAACATTTTTACTTAGACACGGGTTAAGTAACAGAGCCTAGTAAATGAACATCTTTCATGAAATCTTTACCATCCATATCTCACATGCGTATGAAGGTCTAAAGACATTTAGTCTGGGCTGGGCACAGTGGCTCACGCCAGTAATCTCAGCACTTTGGGAGGCAGGCGGATGGATCACTTGAGGTCAGGAGTTCAAGACCAGCCTGGCCAACATGGCGAAATCCCATCTCTACTAAAAATACAAAAATTAGCCCAGTGTGGTGGCAGGCGCCTGTAATTCCAGCTACTCGGGAGGCTGAGGCAGGAGGATCGCTAGAACCCGAAAGGCAGAGGTTATAGTGAGCGGAGATCATGCCACTGCACTCCAGTCTGGGTAAAAGAGCAAGACTCCATCTCAAAAATAAATAAATAGAGACATTTAGTCTTGATTACATTTGTATTAAACACACACACAAAACAGTACTGTATTTTTCCTATGCATATAATGCATGGAAATAATCTGGAAGGATGCATATTTAACTAATAACAGCAAACACCTGTGGAAAAGTAGTGCTTGCATCAGGATGGAAGTGGTGTTCTAAGAGACTTTAGTTTTCTCTATTACATATATAAACTCCCGGCCTCAAGTGATCCCTCTGCCTCAGCCTCTTGAGTGGCTGGGACTGCAGGTGTGTGCCACCACACACCCAGCTGTTTTTTACAAGAAGCTAAGTTATGTGTTGTTTTAGGAATTAATTTTAAAAACTTTTTCCATCCCACCCAGCATGAGGCAGGAAAATAGGGTCTGGAGGCAGGGAACCTAAGGCTGATTCATGCTGACTTCCTAGAACTGAATGAAAAGGAAAACTCCAACTTTGCACACCCAAGTAACAAAAGGATCAGAGGCTACTTCCTTTGCAACACCCCCCACCTTCTGTGTTGCAGATGAAAAAATGAAAGTACCTCTGATTGGTAACCTCCTGCAACCAATCAGACATTTGCATAGGGTATAACTTTGTAACTTCCCTTCAGTCTCTGACTGGTTGCCTTGTGCCAGAAAATTCTGTAACCAGTGCTCTTGAGCTGCTTGCTGGAGCCTGCTCCCACTCTGTGGAGTGTACTTTTATTTTAATGAATCTATGCTTTTGTTGGTTGCTTTGTTTGTGCGTTTGTCCAATTCTTTATTTAAAACACCAAGAACCTGGACATCTTCCACCAGTAACAACCAGGCAGGCATAATTAAACTAATTCGTAAAATAAAACTGCTGGGCTGTTTTTCCTCTTTGCAAGACAGAATTGCAAACAGTATTTGTCATGCCCATCACCTGGGTCCCTATAATCCTATATCACCACTTTTGACCCTGGCCACCCAGTATCCGGTTTTAGAGACTCTTCTTACCACGAAGGAATGGGTTTTGTGGAAAATTGTACATGAGGCTCCTTTATACATATATGATGGCTGAGAAAGAATAAATAACACATGCATCCCTTAAAGCTGTGTTTGCAGGTTTAAGTAACAATTATTTATTCAAAGCCTATTTGGTATCTAGGACCAGTGTAAACATTGAACATATAAACATGCATAAATGTGTTCTTGCTTTTAAGGAAAGATGGAAGGAGTGGGCAGACATAAATAAAAGAATGAAAATATAGTGAGAGGAAAGCTAATGGAAGTCTGGGCTAAGTGCTTGGGCAACACAGAGGATGAGGTAACTAGTAGTGCAGAGGATAAAGGTGAAGAATGAATCAAGGAAGACTCATAGTGATATGTAAGTTGATTCTTGAAGCAAGAGTAGGTGTGTGCTAGGGAAACAAGAGGAAAATGAGCATAACCAGTCAAAAGAATTGTTAGATTCTCTAATCAAAGATCACTAGGAGTACCTGTTGATTGTCCAAAGCTAGGTTTATTACGCATACCGAGCAAGGCAGAGCACGACTGTGATGGTGTCCCAAAACAAAGGAGTCAGGGAAGGGTACTTGGGTCGGGGCTGCAGTTAATCATCAGGTGGTTTTAGGTGGCAGATAGTAAGTGTGGTCTCAGCAGGGATTGGTCAGAATATGTAAATGAAGTGGCCTGTTAGAAGAGTCAGTGGTTCCATCTGCACAAGATATGAGTCTGCAAATTTTCAGTTAAGTCAGTTTATCTGTGGTCTCACCTGGAAGATGTGGCTCTGAAGGAGATAAGAGTTAATTTGATCTTAGATTGTGTGTGTGGCACATTGTGGCTTGGTGCAGTTTATCTGTTTTGTGAGTCATAGTGCATTTTCCAAGTTGTATTTCTGTTTCATTTCTAGGATCCATTTGTGCACTTAATATAAGGCCATGATCTGAGTAATATGTCACATGAAAATAATGACTCAGTCTGGATGTCAGCCTCAGGGCCACGGCAGTGATCCATCACAGACAGGTTTTTGTTTCTGATTGCCCAGTAGGTCCATGGCATGGTATGGGGCAGAAGGACCAATCATGGCTCCAGTTGTACGTCAGGAGGGCAAGAACAAATCTGTGAGATTTCTAATGTTGGAGCTGGAGAATTGACTCCAAACAGGTTGTGAAAGTAAGAAAAGCCTGAGATGAAGATCTTGAGCCAGAGTAAGAAAGAACAAACAATAGTGATTTAAGCTGAACAAGTAGGATTCCTAGTGATGTGTTTGCCTATAATACCAGGAATCAAGAAGACTGTCAGAAAAATCACACCCCAGATAAGAACTACACAGTCTCTGAAGTCCTCTTCAAATTCAAAACTTAATGGATCAAAAAGATGAAGGTAGAAAAGGGCAAGGTAGAACCGATGGATGTAAGGATAAACAAATGGTCATAAAATACACACAATTTTGTCAAGTGCAACTTCCTATCTACTCATGCAACATCCCCTCAACGGGTGGTCATCTGCCTTCTGCATGGACAACTTTCAAAGAGTTTATATACTACTTTATAATGTGTCCATTTTGTGTGTGTATGTGGGGGTACAGTTTTAATCATTAATTTAGGTAAAACTGGATTATCTGCCATTTCTGCTCATTATTTCTGCCTTGGGAACTATACAGCACATATCTTACCTTCCACACAATAGAGGCCTGCAAATATTTTAAGAAAGTAACCAATATTATCATCTCCTCAATGTGTTTCTTATTCCTGACGAATGGACCTTTTTTAATAAAGGTCCATTAAAAAAATTTCTTGGCCAGGCATGGTGCCTCAATGCCTGTAATCCCAGTACTTCAGGAGGCTAAGATGGGAGGACTGCTTAAGGCCAAGAGTTTGAAACCAGCTTGGTCAACATAGTGAGACACTGACTCTACCATACTCTACCAAAAAAAAAAAAAGAAAATGCACTTTTATTCTGATAACTTCTTGTCATGTACATATAGGATTAAATTATAAACATATATGTAAGTTTTGACTTTTATGGTTTTAATATTGATAAATATTTTTAACAGTGAATAAACTTTTTATTTTAGAATAGTATTAGATTGATATAAAAGGTGCAATAATATTACAGCAAGTTCTCACATACCCCACACCTAGTTTCCCCTATTATTTATGTCATTATGGTACATTTGTTACAGCTAATAAACTGATATTATTAACTAAAGTCCATACTTTGTTCACATTGCCTTAGTTTTTACCTAATGTCTAAAAGTCCACTTTTCACATGACAGTTTTCTGGCCTTTATAGTCCTGGTCAACGCCCCTTCAAATGCTCAGAAATAAACATGATTCTCCAGATATAATCTTCCCAAAGAAGATCCCTGGTCAGAAACTAGAAAGTGAATGAAAATAAGAAAGAGAGGTTGGGGCCACCCCAAGAAAGGATGTGAGGCTGGGCGCAGTGGCTTTTGCCTGTAATCCCAGCACTTTGGGAGGCCCAGGCAGGCGGATCACCTGAGGTCAGGAGTTAAGACCAGCCTGGCCAACACAGTGGAATCCCATCTCTACTAAAAATACAAAAATTAGTTGGGTGTGGTGGTGGTGCACCTGTTATCCTAGCTACTCTGGAGGCTAAGACAGGAGAATCACTTGAACCCAGGAGGCAGAGGTTGCAGTGAGCCGAGATGGTGCCACTGCACTCCAGCCTGGGCAACAAAGCAAGGCTCCATCTCAAAAAAAAAAAAAAAAAAAGAAAGGATGTGAGATCAGCATCAAGGAGACTATGTCTTAAAAGCTGTGCACTGTTCATTGATGGATTAATTTATTCCTCCCAACCATTTAGGAGGTAGGAGCTGTCATTGTCTTCATCCTTAAAGAGACTCAGATATGTTCATTGATCTTCCCAGGGTCACAGATGTGTCTGACTCAGAAGTTCATTTCATTGTCTCCCCTAGGTATATTTCAAAGAAAGGATGCCACGTCTCTCTCTCTCTCTCTTTTTTTTTTTTTTTTTTTGAGATGGAGTTTCATTCTTGTTGCCCAGGCTGGAGTACAATGGCGCGAAATTGGTTCACCGCAACCTCCGCCTCCTGGGTTCAAGCGACTCTCCTGCCTCAGCCTCCTGAGTAGCTGGGATTACAGGCATGCGCCACCACGCCCAGCTAATTTTGTATTTTCTAGTAGAGATGGGGTTTCTCCATGTTGGTCAGACTGGTCTCGAACTCCTGACCTCAGGTGATCTGCCTGCTTCGGCCTCCCAAAGTGCTGAGATTACAGGCATAAGCCACCAGGCCTCGCCAGTATGCCACGTCTCTTATCCATGAACCACTCATTGTTCATCCAAGATTGTAACATGAAGGGCATTTAGCCATTCTCTGCTGTGAATTCATTCATTTATCAAGTGCTTTAGCTCATGCTATGGGGCAGAAATGACTGCACTTTGCAGAAAGGACTTTGGATAGAAACAAAGGTCAGGCTGGGGCATGTGGCCCCAGCTAGTAAATGTGAGTGTGAAATATCAACACGTTAATGTTAAAGTCAAATTTCTTGCCTTTAACCATCAGACTCCTAAGAACAATAAATGCAGGGAAACTGTGTTCAATTATGATTTGGAGTTGTCAATAAAGATAGATCATAATTAAGAAACCAATAGTACCCAGGTCCATACATGTGCTATTTGTACTTCTATCTTAAGTGAGTAGGACATTATTAAGATTCAGGGGTAAACAGGTGACTCTTAATGTATATCTCAAGGTTGAGAACCACTGGTTTACTAAGTAGGTTGTACGTGGGTGAGAGACTATGTAAAAGAAAGTCCTGTTTTCTTTTGATATGTATTGTCCACCTAACTGTTGATGTAAAGTAGTTGTGATATCATAAACATGTACTGAAGATGTTGGCCACCATTTACTGAGCCTGCGGTGATGTGGACCAGCCTCTGCATTAAGTGCTTGACATTCATTTTCTAATTTAACCTTCACAAAGACTCTTGTGTGAGATATCCTAATCACAATTCCATAAAGAGTGAATTGAAAATTAGAAAGATTAAGCACTTACTATTAGTAATTTCGTACCGAGCCCAAGTTTGAGCCTGGATTTGTCTGATGCCTGGCTGGCAGTAAAGAGGCTGTGGTTTACCTGGCTCAAGCATGAGCTATATGAGTCGGGGAATGAGTGATGAATGGCTGGCCTTGAGGAGGTTCACCACTAGGGTTTGGAAAATAAAGATATCCTTTAAACATGAAATAGAAATGTTTAGTTAGTTCTGATGTATTAGTCCATTCTTGCACTGCTATAAAGACGTACCTGAGACTGGGTAATATATGAAGAAAAGAGGTGTAATTGACTCACAGTTCCACAGGCTCTACAGGAAGCTTGATTGGGAGGCCTCAGGAAACTTACAATCATGGGCAGAAGGTGAGGGGGAAGTGAGCATGTTCTTACATATTGTAGCAGAACACAGAGAGCAAAGGGGGAAGTGCTGCACATTTTTTTTTTTTTTTTTTTTTTTGAGATGGAGTTTTGCTCTTGTCGCCCAGTCTGGAGTACAATGGCGTGATCTTGGGTCACTGAAACCTCTGCCTGCTGGGTTCAAGCGATTCTCCTGCCTCAGCCTCCTGAGTAGCTGGGATTACAAGTGCCTGCCAGCATGCCCAGCTAATTTTTTGTATTTTTAGTAGAGATGGGGTTTCACCATGTTGGCCAGGCTGGTCTCAAACTCCTGACTTCAGGTGATCTACCTGCCTCAGCCTACCAAACTGCCGGTATTACAGGCGTGAACCACCGCGCCCGGCCTTGCTACACACTTTTAAACAACCAGATCCTGTGAGAACTCACTCACTATCACAAGAACAGCAAGGGGGAAATCCCCCCCATGATCGAATCACCTCCCACCAGGTTCTTCCTCCAATGTCAGGAATTACAATTTGACGTGAGATTTGGGTGGGGACACAGAGCCAAACCTATCACCTGGGATGTAATATTGTGTCATTATACTAAAGTCCAGATGCCAGGCTAGCACTCTAGGTAAAGAACGCAAGCTTCGCCTTTTTAGCATAACATGAAGCTTTCCACCATACATTGATGAGTTTGATACAGTTTATTCCAACAAACCTATAATATAATTTATTCAATCAACAGGGCAATCAGTTTAAAGGGAAAAGAAATAAACTTTACCTACCCATGAGGGTAGGAGGAATGAGAGAAAGAATGGGGAAATTAATACATATAAATGTAGAGAGAAGGAAGGAAGGTGGTGTCTTCCCATGCTGATATCATTAATATTAGTAATAATAATGATGATGATAGTATTTTAGTCAGTTAGAGCTGCTGCAACGAAGTGTCATGGACTGAATGGCTTAGAAACAACAGAGATTTACTTGATGCAGTTCTGGAGGTTGGAAGTCTGAGATCAGGGTGCCAGCATGGTTGGTTCTGGGATGGCCCTTTTCCAGGTTGCAGACTGCCAACTTCTCAATGGATTCTCACAAGGCAGAAAAAGGCCAAGAGAGTTCTCTGAAGGCATTATAAGGGCACTAATGCCATTCATGAGGGCTCCATCCTTGTGACATATTACCTCCCAAAGGCCCGTCCTCCTAATATCATCACACTAAGGGCTAGGATTTCAATATATGAATGTAGGGTGTGGAGGGGGGGGATGCATTTAGTCCATTATAGATAGGAAACTTTTTTGAATATTTATCATATGCAGGCACTTATGTGAATATTTCATAACTATGAAATAGGTGCTATATGGATGATAAAAAGGTTCAGAGAGGTGAAGTAATTTTCATAAGGTCACTCAGGTCTATCAGACTCAAAAGCTAAGAAACAGTACTATTTCTTTATCCATGCGTGTATCATCTATTATCCAACCAGGATGTCCTTCAAATCTCCCTCTAAGAAGGCATGAAGACTAAGAAGGGTGTGTAGAGAGAGTATGTGGGTGATCTGAGATGCAGTTTCACTGGATGGGATTCTCAGGAGGGTGTGGACACCACTGGTGAGAGCCTAGTGCTGTTTCGTTATTGTAGTGGGGGGAAGTCTATGCTTTCTCAGCCTCACTGTACTTATGAACTTTGTGTTTTCTTTACATTCTTTTGTCTTCAATCATATTCCTTTGGGAAATTCCAGCTTGCTTTGCTGTGCTGAGAGTAACAATGTTCTTTTGTTCATGTCTGAGCCAGAGAGTTTCTCTGCCAAGGGTAGAGGAAAGGATGTGATAGGATGGGGGTGGGCATGGAGTTAACAGTGGATATCAAAGTGTGAGAAGCTTAAAAGGGTGACCCATCTGCACACACACACTCCTGGGTCATTTTCTCCTCTATGTACCATCGCAAGGGAGAGGGCAATGAAAAATGGCGAACATCTTTCTACTTCAACTTGCTATGTTGTCCCGTCTTGGCTGTAGATGCTCTCTGTAAAACAGGCATCCAGTGGAGCATATGTAGGGTTCTCTGGGGACCCCTATAGGGGTCCTCCCCACTGTTTAGTTCTCTGACTAGAGAGAAGCTAGCCTGATGCTTTTTAAAATCCACCAACCCCCTCTCCTTTCCCTCTTTTCCAGTCCTGCCGCGCCTTGATCTTGCGTCCTCTTGCCCACAGGCAGCCCTCTTGGGCGGGGCACCCCCAAGATGGCTCAAGCCTATCTGTCTTTGTCAGGGTCCACTCAGATCCTTGCCAAGCCCAAGAGAAATCTGACCAATTACTCATACAAAAACAAAACAAAACAAAACAAAACACACAACTGTTTCCACTGACCCATTTGTGTTTTATCAGCTAAGGCTAACATGGTGCCATCTTTGAGTGCACCTGTCCTCCTACCTCAGCAAGGGAGCAGCCTCCTCCTTAACCATCCACTCTCCCTTCCTTGTTGTCACTCCCTGATTCCTTTTTCCTTATGCTCAAATGGGCACAAAGGATAAGTAATATCAGGGCATAATTATAACTTCAGCTGGGGAATGACTCTCTCCACACAGGCCCTTTCCAAATGTACAAATTTACCAGAGATTCTCTTACTGTCTTCCTCATGTGGCTTGGCTTGGGAATGGAGAAGGAAGAAGCACAAAAGAAGTGTGGTGAAGAGAGGGGACTCACCACATAGCTAAAGGTTTTCTTGAGAATTGTGAGTGGGAAGTACAAGCACCTATTTTCCTCAGTTTTAGGATCTGATGTTCTCAGCTTTGGGGTTTTCCCAGCAATCAAGAGGCAACAGGAAAAATCTTACTTAGCTTTCAGTTATATGTATATTCATGCAACAGCAAAGGTGCAGAAATATGTTTATCTCAATCATAGGGTCGATATGATAATCAAATGAGATAGTCAAAAGGCTAACAGCTCCAGCCCACGGTATCTCTTAAATTAGTGTTAGCCATTCTAGTTCCACAATCCCTTACTTGAAACCTGAAGGGCTGACCATATTCTAAGATTCAGGAGTTTTTGGACTTTAGAATAGTAATTCCATATGTTATAGCACCTCCAGGGAGTCTGGAGCAAAGCCTTCTGATCAAATATTCATATTTCTGCAGTGAAATATATAAATAGTAACAGTAAATGGTTTAAATAGATTTTAAATAGCCTAACATCAGTTCAGGTGATAATTTGCCACTAAATGAGTTCAGACTAGTCCAAGGTTTGGCATTTTGAGATGTGACAAATTGTCAATTTCAAGAGTTCTTTGGATTTCAATATTTCAGATGAAACTTTATGGACTTGTATGAAGAATACAAGGTCTTTGTCTTAGGAACTAAAGCCCAACAAACCAAGTGCTACACTATAGCTTTCCTTACTGACAGTTTCTGTCATTGTGTCATTGACCTGGCCCTTCACAAAATAAACTGTGCTTTGTTTGACCCATTCATATTTTCCTTATCCAGCCTAAAACAATGCCCTTTCTAAGTGCATCAATTGTTCTCCCACTCTGGCAAGAGTAGTTGGCTTCTAGTAGACAAGGCCTCTTGGGTGACTGTAACAGTACAGAGATTTATTAAAGGGTGCCCTGCTGGTTAACAAGCATTCACACAACTCTGAAACATGCCTAAGTTATAAGTAGGGATGGTCAAACACAAGGCTGAGTTCATTGGGAATTTTGCTCCCCTTAAAGAGTACAGAGTACACTGTTTAGTCATTAGCCCCTTTAAAATGTTTCATTCTGGCTACTGTCCATTGATTAGATATGCCATGAGCATTGGCCAAGCTCCAGGTAATCAAGGGTTCCTTCTACTTTTGAATGACTGATTTTTTTTTTTTTTTCAGTTTAAAATAAGGTAGAATGAAAACCATAAATTTAATCCACAGAGTCCCCAGATTACTTGCAACTATTATTTGACTTGGGATATTTACTACCAATTAGTTGACTCATTTAAAATAATGTATGGTGGAAAGCTTCATGTTATGCTAAAAATATTTTTAATATAAACTTATTATAGCAATGAGAGATATTTTTAGCACAATTTAAAAAGTGCCCTAGAGCTTTAGAATTGAAAGAGTATGTTAATAACTTCCACAGAGTTGGCATGAAATATAATTTTCAAGAAATATGTGGGATGATAAACACTTAATTCAGAATATTAGTTACCCCTATATGGAGGGGAATGCAATCTCTGGGAGTACACAGAGCCCTTCTTTATCAATAAATCAATACTCTGAGAGCTTGATTGATAAAGTCAATATTGATAAAGTTTTGATAAGGTTTTATTTTTAAGGGGGATTAAGGGTAAATGAGAATTTATTATTCTTTGTTTTCTCCCCTCCCCTCCCCTCCCCTCCTCTTCCCTTCCCTTCCCCTCCCTTCCCTTAGTTTCCCCTCCCCTTTTCCTTCCCTCCCTTCCTCCCTTTCTCCCTTTCTCTCTTTCTTTCTTCTTTCTTTCTTTCACAGTGTCTCACTCTTTCACCCAGACTGGAATGCAGTGGCATGATCATGGCTCATTTCAGCCTCAACCTCCCTGGCTCAGGTGATCCTCCCACCTCAGCCTCCTGAGTAGCTGGGACTATAGGCGCATGTCACTACATCCAGCTAATTTTTGTATTTTTTGTAGAGATAGGGTTTCGTCATGTTGCCCAGGCCGGTCTCGAACTCCTGGGCTCCAGTGATCTGCCTGCCTCAACCTCTCAAAGTGCTGGGACTACAGGTGTGAGCCACTATGCCTGGCATTTATTATTCTTTATGCTTTTTTGAAAGTCTGAAATATTTCATGATAAATTAACTATAATATACATATAATTTCATGAATTCGTCTAGGCTAGGGTAGTGAAGCACAAAATAGACTTCTATATCATACATCTTGATGACGATGAACTATTTACTAACCAGCTATCCTTCCATGAGTTTTCTCCTCCTGTCCTCCAGTGATCAATATTTCTTCATCACTGGCTGTCCCCCAAGCTCAGAATTCATTTTAGAAACTAGTTGTTAGACAAAGGGAAAGTCCTCTCCATACAAAGTCTGTGAAAAATGATTTCATTTTAATGTGAGGTGTGACATTTTATTCTTAGAAGGAGCTTAAAAGCACTCCTAGCCTCCCCCAAGGCTCACTGTGGTGAATATTTCTGCTTCCTTGCTCAGTTCTTGCATTGTCTCCTCCTGGCCTCACCTTTGCATGAGGCAGAAGTCGGTCATGTTATCTGTATTTTTGTTCTAGGCTTCCTGTCTCATGGAAACTATTGAAAATAAGGCATCATTACTGCATGGGAGTGGCCCTTCCCAGAATTCCAGGCTCTTTTCCATAAAAATTTATATGTGAAAAGAGCCACAGTCCGTATTAGTCGGATTTACAAAATGTGGGAAACTAATAGTGGGTCTACTCGGTCTTTTCTAAGCAGAAAAATCTCCTTGAAGGCAGATATTAAAGCAAACATTTTGAAAATGCTCATTTAGCACTATTTATACAAACTTTAGTATGTTTAAGAATTTCTCATATTAAAATAGTATTCTCCTTTTATGCATTATTACAGCAATTATGTAACATTCCATTATGAGTATAGTTCAGATAAGAAAGGTCTTTGATATCATACACGTATGCTACATATGTGTTATGTGTAATGCCTACAATATGATTGTTCATAGAATCTTGGAGAAGTATGTTTGTCTGAAGTAAAATACACTAAATCTGAAATCCTTACATAAACTCGTGATTTTCAAAATTTGTTGCTTCATTAAAAAACACTGAAGTTTTGTTGGAGCTGTTTACCTTCTACCTGTGGGCAAGTCTCTGTGGAATGGTCAGCTCTAAAGCCTTCTAACTCAGTAGCTGTCTTTACTAGTAACTCCTTGAAACAGGTGTGGGGAATATCAGGAGCAGAACCAAAGTCCCAGAAGTCAAGATCTGGCAAGAGTGTCCAGAAATGACTGATATCACATTAAACAGAGCAGGGAAGGTAAGGAGGGAGAATGAGAGGCATGTGTCCTTCAAGTCCCTTTGGTTTGCTGAATGAAGACAGGACCGTGATTTCCTTGGTTCCATGGGCAGAGGCCTGGTCAGTCTTGTGTTAATGTGCACAATGGTACAGAAAAGGATCAGTCTACTGCGGTAAGGAGCTCAGAGTAAATTCAGTACTATTGGAAATGCAATCCAAAATTATGTTTTTCAAAGGACAGGGGCAGTTCCATTACGTCCAGGAAACGGAGAAGCCAGAGTTCAATTGTGGAATAATATGATGGTCTATGTTTCTTTTCTTTCTTTTCTTTTCTTTTTTTTTTTTTTTTTGAGATGGAGTCTCGCTCTGTCACCAAGGCTGGAGGAGATTGGTGCGATCTCGGCTCATTGCAACCTCTGCCTCCGGGTTCAAGCGATTCTTCTGCCTCAGCCTCCTGAGTAGCTGAGACTACAGGCGCCTGCCGCCACGCCCAGCTAATTTTTGTATTTTTGTAGAAACGGGGTTTCACCATGTTGGCCAGGCTGGTCTTGAACCCCTGACCTTAAGTGATCTGCCCTCCTCGGCCTCCCAAAGTGCTGGGATTACAGGCGTGAGCCACCACCCCCAGCCAATGTTCTACGTTTCTAAGGGTTAAGTTAGCCACAGTACATTTGTTTCTAGGCAGTGACCTCAAGAAGAGCCTGTTCTAAAATGGAAGCTTTTCTGAGACATTACTACACTGCTGACCTCGGTGTAGTAATCTGACAATTCTTTTAGTCTCTTCAAACTGGACTGGAAATAATGGTAACTAAACTATATAGGGCCTTGGCATTTGCAAAGTGTTTTCTCCCATCCCTAAATGCATGAGTCAGACTCTGGACAGATAATCAATTGGTGGCAGATAGAGTAACTCAATATAGCAGGTTTACTGATTTGGCTTTGATGAGGACTCTGAGCTGTATAACATGTACATTCATTTATTTAAATTTTATATATATATATATACACTTTTTTTTTTTTTTTTGAGATGGAATCTCACTGTCACCCAGGCAGGAGTGTAGAGGCACAATCCTGGCTCACTGAAACCTCCGCCTCCTGGGTTCGAGTGATTCTCGTGCCTCAGTCGCTGAGCAGCTGGCATTACAGGTGTGCACCACCATGCCCAGCTAATTTTTGCATTTTTAGTAGAGACAGGGTTTCGCCATGTCGGCCAGGCTGGTGTGGAACTCCTGGCCTCAGGTGATCCGCCTGCCTTGGCCTCCCAAAGTGTTGGGATTATAGGCATGAGCCATTGTGCCAGGCCTATTTTTTTAAATAATATTTTTTGAGTTTCTCTTACGTGAGCACACTGTTCAAGGCATGGAGACATTGCAGTGAATAAAACAAACTAAGTCCCTCTCCAAATGAAGCCTATAATTTTTACAATCGCAAAGATGACAAATGTGAGTTAATGAAGAGTATTATTTTTAAAAAAGCAGGATAAAGGACTAGAAAAAAGAGTAAGTAAGTAGGCTGAAGGACTAGAAAAGTAAACAGGATAAGAGGGATGCTGTTTTGCATAAGGTAGTCAGAGAAGGCCCCTCTTAAGAGGTGACATTTGAGCAGAGGCCAGAATAAATTAAGGAAGCACACTACGTGGCGACCTGAAAGAACGATATTCCTGGCAGAGGTGACAGCATGTGCATAGGTCCTAAGGCAGAAGCATATTTGCATCATTTTTCTTACTTTTTATTATGGAAAAATTTAAACAATACAAAAGTAGACAGAATTGTATAACAAACTGCATGTATTCATTAATCTGCTGCTTTACTGCCAACCAATTAATCAACACTCCCACTGGATTATTTTAAAGCAAATCAAGACATCATATAATATCATCCAAAAAAATTCAATATGTATTCCTAAAGATAGGAGCACTTTTCTTTGACATACCACATCACTGTCATACTTCAAAAATTGTCAATAATTCCTTAATATCATTGAATATTAACTAGTGTTCAACTTTCCCAGATTGACTTATATATATTTTTACTAGTTGGTTTGTTAAAAATCAATATGTAAATAAGGTTATCTACAACATCCGAAAGATAGCAAGGAGGATGGTGTGGCTGGAAAGAACATAGCTCAATACCAAAGCTTACAGCTTCACAGAGAGGGAAAAAAAGCAGGATTGGAATCAAGAAAGGAAGTGGGAGAAGGAAGTGGGAGAAGGAAGTGGGAGAAGGTGATCAGTAGTTATGAGGATGCAATGAACGGGCCAGTGCTGGTTGGCAGAGGTGCACAGGATTCTGTCAACATTCATGAGAAGTGTCGTCCTGTGGGTCCAGCTCCAGGAGGAGCAATATAGAAGATGCTATTGCCCCATCCTTGAGATCCTTGGATCCTCTTGCCCCAGACAGGAGAGAATACTAATCTTTATATACCAGCTCCTAATTCTCACAATAGCCCTGCAAGATGATAACTGTTTTTTATAAAAGATGAAAGAGGCTCAGAGAAGTCAAGTGTCTGGTGTGGTGTGGAGAATGAATTTGAGCACTGGCCTATCTGGCCCCAAAACTGACCTTCACTTTCTGATATTATATCCTAAATCTATTTCTTTATTGTCCCCATCACAAGGGCAAGGACCTTGTCTGTTTCATGCACTGTGATATCCTTGGACCTAGAAAACTAACTGGCACATGGAAGAAACAAAAATATATATATTAATTTAAGGTATCAATATACATGTTGTATAACCTTGGGTCTCACCGAAAATGCTTTTGCAGGGATTGACTCAATTTCAGATCAATTTCTGTGTGTCTATGGCTCAACATGATACTTTCTACCTCTCTCTACTTTCTTTATTTTTTCTAGATCCACAGGTCTTCGATGGCTTGGAATATGGTCAGAGTTAGGCAACATGAAAATAGCTCAGGAATGACCCCAACTGAGAGACTATTTTATACTTACTAGATCAGTAAAAAGAAAGGCTGACTATATCAAGTGTTGGTGAGGATGTGGACTAACAGGAACTCTTACATATCACTGGTGAGAATGTGAGTTGATAAAATCACTTTGGAAAAGCTTGGCACTGTCTTGTAAAATTGAACTTTTGCATATTCTAAGACTCAATAATTCCACTCCTAGGCCTTATTCCTGGAGAACTCTTGTACCTCTTTACAGGAGACTTTCATGGCAGCATCATTCATAACAGCAAACAACAACAATACTTTGTAGTTCTTTTCACAGTGGAATGAATTCATAAACCACGCTATTGTCAAACAACAGAATTTTATACAGCAGTGAAAATGAATGTGTGAGCTACAGCTACCAGCAACAATATAGATGAATCTTGAAAACATACCCTTGGGTGAACAAAATCAAGTTGCAGAAGACTATTTTAAATATGTTGTTTTTATAAAGCACAAAACAAGGAAGATGAAACAGTGCAAAGTTTAAATATCTGTGTATTTATATTATATCTATCTACTAAAACCGTTTTTTAAAATATAGGAAGAACAAATGCAAACAAATCAAGATTTCAATTACCTCTGAAAAGGCAGCAGAAAAATGAGAAGATTCTGTGAGGTAAAGGAGAGAAACATATGTAGGTAGGTGAAAAAAATAGATAATTTGTCATTCTTCTTAAGTTTGGGTGGTGTGTTAATGGCTGCTTATTTTATTATAATACTTCAAAGCTCAGAAATTAACTACGTGACTTGTTTTGTAGGTATCAAATAAATAAATAAAACAAGCCAGTCAGCAGGATGGAGCAGTGTGTGAGGGCATCCTGTCTGCCATCCACACAGCCATCTGCTGGCTGCTGGCAGGAGTGTGTTTTGGCATCTGGATGCTGTTGTTTACTGTATGGTGGGTGCCAGGAGGTGTGCTGAATCCCTTAAGTGAGAAATGAAACACTTGCTCAAACTTGGAACTCCCAAGTACACATCCAGTAATTACACACCAGGGAGCAGACTTCATTCAGGGAATGCATAATTTATTTGTGCTTATACATTCCTTTACTGTTTGACAATGTAGTGATCACACTGAGAGGTACCAAGGATTCAAATGTGTTCTTTTATAAACATTTTTCTTCATGCACATCACGCTGCATAAAGCTGCCAAAGATCACGCCTTAAGTTCACTGAGCTTCTTTGCCACAGACGTGGAGGCACACACATTCTCAGCTACATGTGTAGAATTAATGTGTCTGATCTCATTCGGTCTCATGTGAGAAAAGTCACAAATTTCATCCATCTTTCTAGTACAGTTTCAGGAGCCCTGGCAGCTCTTGCAATCTATAAATGGGGTAACTATTAATTCTAATTAAGTGTCAGAAATGAAAATAGAAAACATACAGAGGGACTTTTTCCTTAATAAGAAATGTTAACACCATGTGATCTTAGCTTGTGCCGAAGACAGTAGTTGTACTGGAGTTTAAGGTGTCAGACTGTTTTGAAGAGTTTTAAAAGTACGTTGAAAAGGAATTTATTCATTCTTTTTAATGATAAATTTTAGAGAATAAAAATCTATGCTTACTCTCCCCACAATGAAAATGAAGATTTATAAATTATCCAGAAAATATGATCAATGTAAATAAACTGGTAATCTAGATACCTTTATGTTTTTGGCTTATATTGTCAACTGAATGTCTTTATCCCATGAATCAGAAAATTGCTATATCTCCATTTTACTTTCTTCAAATTACACACAGTGTTAATAATTACTCTGGCCTACAAGATCATTTTCTTGCAAATTAAAAAAAAACTTTGAATAAACCAATTGAAGAAGGCCATGTGCATATATATAATATGTAAACATATATGTGCATAATACATGATATATAATACATACATATTATATATGTATCTAGTAACAGTATACACATATTCAAATACATATATATGGCAAAATTTTTTTTTTCTTTAGAGTCAAAGTCTTGCACTGTTGCCCAGACTGGAGTGCAGTGGCATGACCATAGCTCACTGAAGCCTGGGACTCCTGGACTCAAGCAATCCTCCCACCTCAGCCTCCTGAATAGCTGGGACTACGGTCATGTGCACCATGCCCAGCTAATTTTTTTTTTTTTTTAGACAGAGTCTCACTCTGTTTCCCAGGCTGGAGTTCAATGGTGCGAATTGGCTCACTGCGGCCTCCACCTCCCGGGTTCAAGCGATTCTCCTGCCTCAGCCTCCTGAGTAGCTGGGATTACAGGCACACGCTACCATGCCCGGCTAATTTTTGTATTATTAGTAGAGACAAGGTTTCACCATGTTGGCCAGGCTGGTCTCGAAACTCCTGACCTCAGGTGATCCGCCTGTCTCGGCTTCCCAAAGGGCTGGGATTACAGGCATGAACTACTGTGCCCGGCCTGCCCAGCTAATTTTTAATTTTTTTGTAGAGACAGGGTCTCACTATGTTGCCAAGGCTAGTTTCAAACTCCTAGGCTCAAAACAATCCTCCTGCTTTGGCCTCTTAAAGTGTAGGGATTACAGGCCTGAGCCACAGCATCTGGCCAGGAAAAGCATTTTTAAAAAACTGCCTACTATTCTTAGAATATGTAGCAGTGGGTTTAAAAAAATAGACATTAAAATGATTTTCTATTATATTAATTCACATGTAACTTTTTAATTTTTTTTTTTTTTTTTTTTTTGAGACGGAGTCTGGCTCCGTCACCCAGGCTGGAGTGCAGTGGCGCGATCTCGGCTCACTGCAAGCTCCGCCTCCCGGGTTTATGCCATTCTCCTGCCTCAGCCTCCCGAGTAGCTGGGACTACAGGCGCCCGCCACCTCGCCCAGCTAGTTTTTTGTATTTTTTAGTAGAGACGGGGTTTCACCGTGTTAGCCAGGATGGTCTCGATCTCCTGACCTCGTGATCCGCCCGTCTCGGCCTCCCAAAGTGCTGGGATTACAGGCTTGAGCCACCGCACCCAGCCTTAATTTTTTTTTTTTTTTTGAGACGGAGTCTCTCTCTGTCTCCCAGGCTGGAGTGCAGTGGCGTGATCTAGGCTCACTGCAACCTCTGCCTCCCAGGCTCAAGTGATTCTCCTGCCTCAGCCTCCTGAGTAGCTGGGATTACAGGCACATCCCACCACGCCTGGCTAATTTTTGTATTTTTAGTAGAGACAAGGTTTCACCATGTTGGCTGGGCTGGTCTCGAACCCCTGACTTCAGGTGATCTGCCTGCCTCAGCCTCCCAAAGTATTGGGATTACAGGCATGAGACACTGCACCCAGACTTAACTTTTCTATATGTTTGAAATTATTCATAATAAAAAGTTAGGGAGGCTTTTCATTTCAAAAATCAGTGTTTTTAGTGTCTAGTAAAGAAAGGAACTCCGGCTTATCAGGAAAACAGTTTTTACTGAACCGGTAGTGGACAGCTCACAGATCCTCTGGGAAGGCTTGAAAATCATAATATGGGGGACCAGTCCTTCCAAGAACTACTCACCTTTCCCCCACCGTTCACACAGCTGGTTCTGCTAAAACTGATGCTACAATTACTGTCATGTCTCCCTCTGGAGACCCGATAGTTTCCACCGAGCTGCTGCCTCTCCTGGGCCAGAATGAATTCTATATGCAGCTAACTGGTGGAGCCCAGGCCCTGATAACAAGGGAGTATGAAAAACACATTTCTTACCTTTTCAGTATTTATAATGGAATACAAAATCTGCCTCATAAGGTGGGGGATTCCCTAAAGCAAGGTGGTTAAGATGTTGATTGGCCAAGAACAATAACAAAGGTCAACTACAGAAGTATGTATTAATTATTATCATTTTTTTTTTGAGACAGAGTCTCGCTCTGTCGCCCAGGCTGGAGTGCAGTGGCGTGATCTCGGATCACTGCAAGCTCCGACTCCCGGGTTGACGCCATTCTCCCGCCTCAGTCTCCCAAGTAGCGGGACTACGGTTGCCTGCCACTACGCCTGGTTAATTTTTTTGTATTTTTAGGAGAGACGGGGTTTCACCGTGTTAGGAAGGATGGTCTCGATTTCCTGACCTCGTGATCCGCCCTCCGTGGCCTCCCAAAGTGCTGGCGTGAGCCACCGCGCCCAGCCCAGAGGTATGTATTATTGAAGATGAAAGTTACACTCCTTCACAGACACATAGGAGACATATGAAAAAAGAGTTATACCCCTTTCCAGAAGTCATCACAATTTTACATGTATCCTTCCATATATACAGATAGATATAAATACATATAGATATATAAGATACTGGTAAAAAATGTATTTTATATAAACAATAATAATGGTAGTAGCTAACATTTACTGAATAATATCTGTGTACCGGATACCATTTTGAAATACTGCTTATGTAAACTAACATATTTACGGCTGACAACACAATCCTCTGATACGGGTACTAACATTATCACTCTAATTGTCCTATAAGAAAACCGAAGGTTAACTAAATATTTAAACTATACAGGTTTCCAGAACTAGTAAGTGGTGGAGCCAGGATTGTGAATTCAGATAGAGCATACACTCTTTAAACATAGCCTCTCCAATACCTATTGTTTATTATTTTCCTTATTCACTTACAATATGTGATTGTCTACTTCATTCTTTTAATGGCTACATATTATGGGCATATCACAATTAATCTAACCATTCCCCCGTTAGTCAACATTTAGCTTGTCTAAGTTTTCCCTATTCAAAGTAATAAGTCCTATTAAATATTTTTCTGCATATGTGTAAGTATTTCCAAGAGTCCTGGAAGTGCAGTTGCTGGTCAAATAGTACAAACATCTTAAATTTTATGTATATTGCTAAATTGTCCTCTAAAAAATTTTGTACCAATTTACATCCCACCTCTCTGAGTATGAGGGTCTCTTTCTGTTACGTCTCTACATTTGTACCAATTTAATGGTGAAAAGCATTTCATTGTGATTTTAATTTATGTTTCCCTGATCATTAGTGTAGCTCAGCATCTTTTCACACGTTCATTGACTGTTTATAATTTTCCTTCTATGAATTGCTTGTTTACGTATTTTAATCCATTTTTCCATTGGTTAGTCTTTTTTTTTATTCCAAGGTGCTCTTTATGAAAAAAAATTCCTTTGTCATGTTACTAATGGTTAAACTTTATGTAAACTGAGAACAAATAATTTAAAAAGCAAGAGACGTGTGTGTGTGTGTACGCACTTGTGTGATTAAAAAATCAATCAGAGGGTGCAGCACACCAACATGGCACAAGTATACATATGTAACAAACCTGCACGTTATGCACATGTACCCTAGAACTTAAAGTATAATAATAATAATAAAAAAAATTTTAAGCCTTCTTAAAAAAAAAATCAGTTAGAGGTGAAATCTGCACAGGGCCTGTGGTCTAGTTAACAGTATGGTACTAATGTCAATTCCCTTACTCTGATATTGTACTATAGTTATACTAAATATTACCATGGGGCAAGCCGAGTGTATTAGTTTCCTAGGGCTGCTGTAATAAATTATCACAAACTGGATAGCTCAAAATAATAGGAATTTGTTCTCTCTTAGTTCTGCAGGCTAGAAGTCTGAAATCAAGGTACTGGCAGGTCCGCGCTCTCTGAAGAGTCTACAGGAGGATCGCTTCTGGCTTCTTCCCCAGTTTCTAGTGGTTTCTTTCAAATCCCTGGTGTTCCTATGCTTGTACATATAGTACTTCAATGTCTGCCTCTGTTGTCACGTGGTGTTCTCTGATTCTCTGTGTACCTATGTCCAAATATCCCTCTTCTTACAAGAACGCCAGCCACCGGATTGGGGCCCACCCTAATCCAGTATGACCTCATTTCAACTTGATTATATCTGAAATGATAAGGTGATATTCATCGGTTCCTGGGATTAGGACTCAAGCATATCTTTTTGGGGCACACAATTCAACTCAGATACTGGGTGAAGGGTACAGCACACTCCCTTTACTTTTTTTTTTTTTTTTGCCACTACCTGTAAGTCTAATTATTTCAAAATTAAAAATAAAAAAAAATGTATCTGGAAAAACATAACAAAATTATTAACAACGGTTACCTCTTTAGAAGATTTTACATTATATTTAATACACTTCAGTTCAGCTTGGCTTTCCTTGGGAGTTATGGTATATGACTTTTGTCATTTAAAAACTAAAAAAAAAAAAAGAAAAAGAAATTTGGGAGAAAAGAATGGTCTTGTCATTAAAGCACTTAGATCTTAGCCTTTTGGAAAGAAACTTTAGTAGCAGTGTGAAGGGTTGGTAAAGGGATGGTTTGATGCTAGAAGCTGAGAGACTAGATAAGAAATGCGTGCACTTATCAAGGTGAAAAGAGATCAGGACCTGAGCTGGGAACACTGGTAGGGAATGGCAAGGAGGAGATAAAGGTGACAAACATTCAGAATGCAACATAGACAGGATTTGGTGACTGACTGCATATAGTGGAGTAAGTAAGAGCGAAGAGTTGAGACAAGTTCCCAGGTTCCTGGCAAGCAAGACTGGGTCCTTGGTGTTGCCATTCATTGAGGAGATAGGCTGGTGATTGTCCATTTGCCCCAACAGAACTATTCTCCACTCATTACCTCACTACTTTCTGCCCCAAGGAGCTGACCTCAAGAGACCAAATCCCTGGACTCCTTTTATCTCTGGTTTCAGGTTGGGTTTGGCCAATGACTGGTGTTAGCAAGAGATCAGAGAGAGGCCACAGCTTCTGTCAGAGAGCCCTTCCTCCATGCCCAGGTCTCAAATGCTTCCCTGACCTAGTTGGGGGATAACAGCTTCCTCTCTGTTGTTGCTCCTCTCTGTTGTTGCTCCTAGAGAGAAACTTTATAGGATTCTTAAAGGGTCCCATCATTAAACTCTCATCAATGACTTACAGAGTGTGTCATCCATTTCCTGCCAGGACCTTGATTGGTACAGAAAAGGAATACAGGTGAAGGGGGGTGAGGTGAGAGAAAGATGGCAAATTCGCTTTTAGAAATGTGGGGCTGGGCATGGTGGCTCATGCCTGCAATACCAGCACTTTGGGAGGCCAAGGCGAGGGGATCGTTTGAGGCTAGGAGTTTGAGACCAGCCTGGGCAACATAGCAAGACATTGTCTCTACAAAAAATGAAAAATTAGTCAGGTGTCATGGTACATGCCTATCATCCCAGATCTTCAGGAGGCTGAGATGGGAAGATTGCTTGAGTCCAGGAGGTCGAGGCTGCAGTGAGCCGTGATTGTGCCACTGCCTTCCAGCCTGTGAAAAAGCAAGACTCTGTCTCTTTAAAAAAAAAAAAAAAAAAAAAAGGGGCCAGGCACGGTTGCTCATGCCTGTAATCCCAGCACTTTGGGAGGCCAAGGCCAGCGGATCACGAGGTCAAGAGATCGAGACCATCCTGGTCAACACGGTGAAACCTCGTCTCTATTAAGAATACAAAAGTGGCCGGGCGCGGTGGCTCAAGCCTGTAATCCCAGCACTTTGGGAGGCCGAGGCGGGTGGATCACGAGGTCAGGAGATCGAGACTATCCTGGCTAACATGGTGAAACCCCGTCTCTACTAAAAATACAAAAAAAAAACTAGCCGGGCGTGGTGGCAGGCGCCTGTAGTCTCAGCTACTTGGGAGGCTGAGGCGGGAGAATGGCGTGAACCCGGGAGGCGGAGTTTGCAGTGAGCCGAGATCACGCCACTGCACTCCAGCCTGGGAGACACAGCGAGACTCCGTCTCAAAAAAAAAAAAAAAAAAAAAAAAAAAAGAATACAAAAGTTAGCTGGGTGTGGTGGCGTGCACCTGTAGTCCCAGCTACTTGGGAGGCTGAGGCAGAAGAATCACTTGAACCCGGGAGGCGGAGGTTGAGTAAGCCGAGATTGTGTCATTGCACTCCAGCCTGGTGACAGAGAGAGACTCAGTCTCAAAAAAAAAAAAAAAAAAAAAAAAAAAAAAAAAGCTGGGGTTTAGGATGTTTGTGTGACATGTAAGTGGATATCTATTAGATGTAGGGTTGATGTCAGGAGAAAAGCCCGGGCTGGAGATAGAGATTTGGTAGATCTGGTAGTTATTAATAAATACATTAGTATATTTGGCAATTGAAAATATGTAATCATAATCGGAAATAATTTAAACCTGAAGGGACTGATGGCTGGACTCTGAGGAAGATTAGTACTTATGGGAGCAACTGCAAAATGAGAAGCCCACAAATGAAATTGAGAAGGCATATTCAAAGAAATAAAAGGAAGACCAGGATGCAATTGTATCCCAAAGGGGATAAGGAAAAAGTTTTAAGCAGGAAGGAGTGAGCAATTCTATCATTAGAACTTCTTGGTTGAAAAGTTTGTGGAATAAGGTCTGAGAACTGAAAAGTAGGTTGGGAAATGAGGGTCATTGATGACCTTATCATGGTAACTTTCAGTGGACTGGTGGGGGTTGAGCACACTTTTTTTTTTTTTTTTTTGAGATAGAGTCTTGCTCTTGTCACCCAGGCTGGAGTGCAGTGGCACGATCTTGGCTCACTGTAACCTCCGCCTCCCAGGTTCAAGCGATTCTCTTGCCTCAGCCTCCTGAGTAGCTGGGACTATGGGTACCCGCCACCACGCCCGGCTAATTTTTGTATTGTTAGTAGAGACAGGGTTTCACCATGTTGGCCAGGCTGGTCTCGAACTCCTGACCTCCGATGATCTGCCTGCCTCAGCCTCCCGAAGTGCTGGGATTACAGGCGTGAGCCATCATGCCCAGCCTGAGCACATTTTATGGGGTGAGGAATGCAAGATTAATGAACATGTAGCAGTATGAATTTTAGCCCACAACTCAAGCTTGTAAAGAAGTATGTTTTAATATATTCCACCAATTCAATTTCTGTTTTGAGTCTCCATTCTAGTTTTTTCGTTTTCATTCAGGTTTCCATTTTTATTCAACTATAAGCAAACAGCACAATTAATACAACATTCAGCAACTCCAGACCAGCTTTTCTGACTCCCATGAAGAACAATCAATTTAACAGACAAAGATGTAAGGATTCCTCCTAAGCTGTCAGCGAGCGCTGCTGCCGGTCTCCATGGCCACGTCCCAACAGCAGCAAAGCCACTCTCCCTCCTGCCTCTTCCAGGACTGCTCTTTAAAGGGGTCACAGCAACATGCTGATGCCTGTTGAGGCATCTGAGATGCACCGTGTTGGGGGTCCGCTTCAATGCCAGCCTCTGCTTGTCTAGGTGAGCGACATCACCATAAAAACACATTGTGTACCATTCTGGACTCAGGTTCACAAAGGCAGAGGCAACCAATCTTTTTTTTTTTTCTTTTTAAACCTCCCTTAAAGATTCTTCAATGCTTTGCTCTATCACTGTAGACCTGGTCTTTTTCCCACCTGATTTTTTCTTTTTTACATTCCGGGTTGCTATTTTCAGATTAACAATTTGATGACCCCATCACAGTACCAAAATATCCCCCAAAATGAAGTTCAAATTTGATCAAAACATAAATCAGAGTGAGTAAAATTATAAAGGTCAGGCAGCAGGAAAAGTCACCCTCAACCACCATCTGACTGGTCAGATGTCGTCTGTGCCAAGGTGGGCAGGAAGAGGAGAAATCTATTATACATGCAACACTGAACTGGGAAACAGGGCTTGGGTCCTCCAGGACAGTTGAGGTCCCCAAGCTAACCCCCTACTTCCCAGACAGCTGCTCGTACAGTTTGGGCACATAGTCGTCCCACTCGGCCTGGTAACATGTGCCGGCCACCGGGGTCCCGAGCTGGTACTTTTTATGGAAGGACGCCACCTTGAATTTGTCACGTTGGTTTCCAGATCGGTTGCTGAGGGGGCTCGTCACACTTTAGCTGCCTGGCCTGCTCGTAAACCAGCCAGACATAGTAGTGGAGGCCTGTGTCCTTGGGAGGCCCTGAGCCCACATAATCGGAGAGGACTGTGCCACTGCTGATGTCACTGCCCTTAATGTTGACCGCCAGGAAATGATGCCATTCCCTGTATTTGGGATCCTTTCTGCTGGGAGCAGCCGGGTCTGTCAGGACCAAGGTGTAGAGCTTCCCTGAATCAATACCATCCCACCAAATGCTGGTGGGTCCATTCTTAACCTGGGTGGGCGTCAGCACTTTGCCCAGCTTGTCCACCGCCGCCCCCGGCGTAGGTGACATACAGCGGGTGCTGCGTCTGCTCATCCACTTCTTGCAGGCTCTAGGGCCTGGACCACTTGCTGAGGTCCACCGGCATGGCGAGGCCAAGCAGAGTGTGCAGCCGGGAGTGCCGCGGCAGGCTAGGCGCGGGCGGCAGAGGCGACACGGAGGCCTCAGCACACTGGCCCGGGAGGGCGCAGAGCCAGCGACCGCGCGAGAGCACGCGCCCCAGCCACCGCCCAGCCCCGCGCACCGCCCCGCTCCATTCTAGTTTTGTCAGGATTTTGAAATATTGCTCTGTACTAAGATAGGGTAGGGGATGTCTTGGAGACCTAGGAAGGTTAAACGGGCTGTGTGCTTTTGTCCACCTAGAGGTACCCTCCCATCCTCTCTGGCCCAGAGAAATCTGTTTCTAGAGTTGAGGGGGAGGAAAATGCTGGCTGTTCTCCCTCCACCTACATACCCCTGCCCTTGGCTTCTCCTCAAGCCATTTCTCTGCAGCCTGAATCCTCTCCCCATTTGTGGGGTTCAAGAATCTGGAAACAAAAGCCAGAAAGATTTTCCTTCTACGTCCTTTCTTCAAGGCAATATATCTATGGGTGAAGGTTGGGAAAGTGGCAAGCTATAGAAGGGGAAAATACCAAGAAAAATAGGTTAATATCTCAAATATATTATCACATCATATAGATTGATTCTTAAGAAGTTCAGCTGGGAAGGAAAGAAAAAAAATAGGATGCTAGTTGGAAGAAGATATGGGTTAAAAGGAGCTTCTTCCAGAATGATAGCAACTGTGCTTAAAGAAGCACAAGGAAGGTTCCTTACTTAAAGAGATCCTCCCCCCATGCATGGAAACCTCGCTTGACAGACTCATTACTTTATGCTCGTAGGTCCTTTTTTGAGATCCTAAGACTTGCACTAAGTTTCTCGTAGGCACAGAGATTATTACTGAGAATCAGTTTTTTTTTTTTTCCCCCTGGATAAGACTGCTTGGTGCCCGAGGGGTGGAGCTGTTAAACCTGTGAAGGGTACCTGAAAAAGAGGAAAAAGTATAGAAAAAGAAAGATTCAGGAAGGGGAATTTTGTCTACTCACAGCTTGTCTTAGAACTTGCTATATCACACTACGTAACCTCAGAAGCCAATTTTCACAATTAACTAATAAAATATATTACAAATTACTTTCTAAAGATGCTCAGCCTAAGTACTTAGTAATAATTTCATGTTTCCTTTTGTCCTCATGGCAGGATCAGCCTAGCCATGGTCTCTTGTGAGAATAAAGGCATTTCTTTCATCTATTAAACCCAATGCTAAATGGCAATAAATCATCATTCATTGAATTCTGCAACCTAAACTATACCTTACTGAAGAAATTCTAGCCCCTATGCATCATAATTAACATCAAGTAGCAGTAGAAAATTGCAGTACAACAAAGACCTACATTTTGGCAGCAACCCTACTTGGTTGGAACCGAATGAACTCTGAGCAATTACTTCAGGGGAAGAAAGAAAAATAAACAAGACAGGCTCTACCTATGAAGCTAAATGAAGCAGTAGAGTGGTTTGTCAGTCTGGGTCCAAATAGCAGAGAAAAACCACATAGGTGATATGAACAAGGAAAGTCTAATATAAAGAATTATTAACTATAACAGGAGATTGGAGTCACAAGGCTAATGGGAGTAAAAGGAACTCTAAAAAATATAAGAATGGCTGATATAAGGAGAGACACCACCCCTAGGACTGAGATAGAGTGTCCAAGCAAGATCACCTCTCAGGGCTGACATCTAGGCCCTGGAGAGGGCACGGCTGTGGGTCCCTGAATAAAGTCCCACAGAGAAGTCTCACAGAGAAGTCCTTGTGTTGCTGAGCTGGTGAAACTTACTGGAAACTCACCTTCTGGAACTTGCCAGAAATCTACCATCTGGAACTTGCTAGAAATCTGCCCTCTGCATCTTGCTAGAAATGCAACGGAAAAGACAACGGAAAAGATCTCGTGGAGATGGGGGTCTTGAATATAAAAAAGAGATGATGTAGAGTTCCTGAGAAGGTGGGAGGTGTTGAGATCTGTGAAATAAAAACATATTTGAGCCTAAAACTTTGATTTAGCCTTGGTTAAAATTAAACATTTGAAGATTATCTTAATAACATTTCCTTAAAATAATTTTTATTAACTTCAATTATCATTGATACACAGTGACTCACAAAATACAGGTATTTAATAAGAAACACTGGGAAGGAAGAATCTTGTTGACATAAGTACCTTAAAAATTCAAAGTACTTTGCTGGCTATTACTCTTCTCAGTAAGATGAGGAAGAGAGGTTAGAGAATATTTACATTCTAGTGACCTTTCAGTTGCACAAGGAACAAAGAACACTGTTAGGAGCCAATGGGGCAAAGGTCTTTCTGAAATATAAACCTCTGCAGGCTCTGTTTCTTAGTATAATAAATTACAGTTTCTCTTTTTGATAGTGCAAGAAACTTCCCAAAACACTCTATTTTAACTTCAAAGTTTCTGCTTAGTATTTCCAGACGTAAACTTTAGTGTAAAGCATGTGATGACCACAAAGTCCGTGACGCATTTGTTATAGGAAATTTTCTTTAATGTGCAAGATAGGAAGTCAAGGGAATTTATGGTGTTGGAAGTCATGTTAATGAAATTATAGCCTATGGACTCTAAGTTGGATACTGAGGGAAGCATTAAAAGAAGAAATGGACTGAGATGCTGATGAGTTTGAAAAATAGTTCTGCTGGGCATATCTGAATGAGCAAGTTAGAAGAATAGGAGGTTGTGGTCAAAGAGTAGGAGGCTTGCTTTTCAAGATGATGACAAGGGCCAAGGTGTGACCACAGAAATAGCTATCTGGAGCGGAGTGGAGTACTTGAGATGGGGGATTCAGGAAATTAAAATGCTGGGATGTTGGCCTTTTCATTTTAATTTCATCCAAGTAGACAATGAATGGCTTAGAATGGAGAAGGAGACTGTGCACTAGGTGAAAGTCTTCACTGAATGAGGAACAGTGACTTGGAGATCAGAAGATGACAGCCACAGGGAGCGAAGACGAAGCATAACACAACAGTGTATACCTCAAAGGAGCAAAGGTGTTTTACAAGCATCTAGGTAGGTAATGGTTGGGAAACGAGCAATGAGTACATCAATAAAATCTAATAGATAGGGAAAGAGAAAATAACCCTATTTTAGAGTGTTTGGAATCCTCTCTTTCTTTGCCTATCCAAAGCCTACCATTATTCAAATCTCATTTTTAAAGCCTCTCTTTTTAGATTGAGATCATCCTGGCCAACATGGTGAAGCCCCATCTCTACTAAAAATACAAAAATTAGCCGGGCGTGGTGGCGCGCGCCTGTAATCGCAGCTACCCAGGAGGCTGAGGCAGGAGAATCGCTTGAACCTGGGAGGCGGAGGTTGCAGTGAGCCAAGATTGCGCCACTGCACTCCAGCCTGGGTGACAGAATGAGACTCTGTCTTTAAAAAAAAAAAAAAAAAAAAAAAAAAGCTCTCTTTCTAAAACAAAGGTTTACAAAGGGTTTTTTTTGTTTTTTTTTTTTAAATTAAGAATCATTTATAGCAAAAGGTATCTTTAATACAAATTCTAATGTAAACCATTGTTCTAAGAAAGGAGAACAACTCATTTGCCTGGCTTTTAAAACCTGTAATGTTTCTAATAAAATATGTCTATTTGAACTTTTTCAAAACTTTTCAATCCTTGTTTTGCTATCTAATTGTCCCATCCGTGCCTTTTAAATTATATTATTCTCACTATGTAAGCCTTTTCTTCATCTTTTCAAATCTTACCAGTCTTTTGAAGTTTAGAACCCAATCTCTTTTACAAAGTCTAGCTAATCTCAAAATTATTCTGTATATCTTTCTACTTTATTTCTCAGAGTCCATTTCCTGCAAATTTAACAGTTATCTATACCATCCTGTAATATCTTGACCTGATTTTAAGCAGTTTCAGGGAAGAAACCATGCTTGATTCCTTGTTTTTCCCAGAGCACATAGTAAATGAACAAAACGCTCTTAGTAAGAAGCAACATGACACAATGGTGAATGCATGAACTTTGGAGGAAATTATTTTTGGTTAACAATTTTCTTCCTGATTTCTTTGTCCAAGCTCTTAAATCCTGACTGGAAAGTCCTCCCCCTATATCTCCTCATCAAAATCATACCTCACTTTAACAGTCCAGGCCTGCCTCTCCCATGAGAAGTGTACTGCTAACACTAGCCTGTACTTTCTCTCATCTCTAAATATCTGTCTTCTTATTCATTTATTTACACTTCAGTTACCTACATTTTCATGGGCTCATTTCTTTTCTTCCTTTTGCTATCATAAGTTCCTCTAATGAAAGAACACTGTCTTTTAAATATAGTCAGCATATTTTCCCAATCAAAACACAGGACAACTGCCTACAAACTACTTGAAATTGTAGTTGTTCCAGAAAAATCATGGGTTACTCACTGATTTACTTTCCAATAATTCTCTCAATAGGTCTGCAATCCCTTATTTACCATTTTGAAATCTGAAAAGCTCTGAAAATTGGCCGGGTGCGGTGGTTCACGCCTGTAATCCCAGGAGAATCGCTTGAACCTGGGAGGCAGAGGTTGCAGTGAGACGAGATCTTGCCACTGCCCTCCAGCCTGGGTCACAGGGCAGAGGGCAGAGACCCCGTCTCAAAAAAAAAAAAACAAAAAAACCTCTGAAAATCAAATGTTTTCTTAACATTTGGTGGCAAAACCTGTTTGACCTGACTCATTTGTCATTAAAACTTGACCTGAACCCAAGGGCAAAGTGGCAGAACCTGACCTGAAAAACTTGATCTGAAGTGAGACTATACACCTCATTTATCTTAGTGTGATATTCATAATTGTTTTGGAAAAAAAAGTTGACTGTGGGTGCTGCCCCAGATAGTGAGAAATGTCACATAAAACACACCTCTCTAAAGTCTGAAAAATTCTGAATTCTGAAATCCCTCTGGCAGAAAGATTTCACTTAAAGGAAGTGAATCCATATCTCTTCTAGCCGTAGTCCACTGCCATACACATAATAGGCTAACTTTAAGAAATTCAATTAAAGCCGGGTGCAGTCACTCGTGCTTGTAATCCCAGCACTTTGGGAGGCTGAGGCAGGTGGATCACCTGAGGTCAGGAGTTTGAGACCAGCCTGGCCAACATGGAGAAACCCTGTCTCTACTAAAGATATGAAAATTAGCCCAGAGTGGTGGTGTGCGCCTGTAATCCTAGCCACTGGGGAGGCTGAGGCAGGAGAATTGCTCGAACCTGGGAGGTGGAGGTTGCAGTGAGCCGAGATCATGCCACTGCACTACACCCTGGGTGACAGAGTGAGCCTCTATCTCAAAAAACAAACAAACAAACAAAAAACCCAACCCCCCCCCCACTAAACCCAGAAATTCAGTTACATACTAAGAGAGTATCTATTTATCTTGGTGGGAAAAATGTGGTGTAAAAATTAAAGGATCATTATTAAAATGAGTGAAGCAAGTTAAAATTCCAGAACAAATACCTTCCTGGGGAAAATAAGGTCTAAAAATTCAAGAAATTATTAAGAATAACAAAGTAAAAAATACCTGTGAAAATGTCTTTCGAGACTAGCCTGACCAACACAGCAAAACCCCGTGTCTACTAAAAATACAAAAATTAGCCAGGCGTGGTGGCTGGCGCCTGTAACCCCAGCTACTTGGGAGGCTGAGGCACGAGAATCGCTTGAACCCGGGAGCCGAGGTTGCAGTGAGCTGAGATTGCGCCACGGCACTCCAGCCTAAGCAACAAGAGTGAAACTCCGTTCCCCACGCCCCCCCAAAAAGACTTTCAATTGTGGTTTTTATTAAGCATACTGTTTTTCTGATTTCATTAACTGAAAATTAGTGGTCATTAAAAATTTATTACATGTGAATAAGAATATGATTTAAACATACAAGGAGTGACATCTCTGACAAATTGTGCTTATAAAGTTCACTGCTATGTTTACATTTCTTAAGGGACACAGTTATTTCTACTACCAGAAGGCTGCTACCAGTAACGCGAGTGATAAGTTGATTATTCACACCGTTTTCTTCATCCATAAAATAAGGAGACTGGGACTAAATGACCTGTTAAGGTTCTTCTGAAATTCTATGATCAAGTATACTACCCAGCACAAGATCAAGTTAAAAAATGTCAATACATAGGAAAGAAATCAGTCTGTAAATACTGAGAACCTGTATTATCAAAGCTAATGTCTTCTGAAATAACTGGAAGTAAAGATGAAAGTATATGAAAGATAATTTTGAATGTTCTGTATTTAGAATGTGCTTCAACATTTAACGCGATCTAATTTACATACCTTTCAGGTGCTATTGCAAGTTTTATCAGGGTTTTATGGCAACAGACGAATATGATGAATTCGAATGGGACACACTGGCTTCCGTGAAGTTAGGATTCAAACTGAATGTCTAATATAGGAAGGCAATACATGATTTTAGAAATAGGCAAAAGTGATTTTAGAAATAACAGAACGCGGGACAAAATTCACACACGGAAAATGATATGGCTAACAAAAGCCGGTAACTCACAGAAATGCGGGTAGAAAAGAGGCCTCTCTGCTGGAGCGAGAGCAAATAGAATCAGACGGCATTAGAACTGAAAGGCTCCTAGGAGCTTTCAGTGAACAAAACTTCGTAGTCAAAAAAGCACAGGACTGGGCCAGGAGTTGAGAGACAATCCTGGAGTTTAGGTGTTTGCAGCCCTAGCCGTGTGGTAACTCCCTTGCTTCTCTGGCTATTTCCTTATCTATAAAATCGGTGGGTTAGTTTAGGCCGACTGAGACGCAGGCAGGGACACGGTACTGTTCATGGACCTCTGAGCTGCCCTTTCCACATCGCGGTTGAGTTACTTAAATCTCTGGTGTGTTTCCCCATTTCGTATGTCAAAATAATAACATACAATCAGAATGTAAATCCAGACGCATTGTTTTTCTGCGATTAACTTGCTGAGCGAAAATGGCAAAGACGAACGAAGGAGAGAACCATTCGGCCTGCGAGAGCAGGCACGCCTGGGTCCAGCTTCGCGTCCCGCGGCGCAGTAGGCTGGGGGCGTGTCGTCGCGGAGCGGCGGGGCGAACCCTCCAGGAGGCGGAAGAGACCGCCCCGTGGGCGGAAGTGACGCAAGGCCTACTGTCGGCTGTGAGGGTAGGTGTAGCCGGTCTTTGGGGGTAGGCGGTGGTGGCGGAAGAGGTTCAGCGGCTGATGGCGGATCAGGATCGGAAGCCTGTGTAACTTTCTCCCTTGGTCCGGGAGTCTTTCCACTGGGTAAGGCGCCTCCCCGGTCCACCCCAGCACCTTGTGCGGGTCGGACCCCAGCTGCATCTCTTTTAGGGCTCGTGCTACACCCCTCTGCCCCTGTACTGTAGGGGCCTGGCCGGTCTCGGGAGAGGTCTCAGTGGTGACGAGGCTTTCCTTCCCGAGAACAAACCTTCCCTTCCGGACTGCGATTGTGACGGGGGTGTGGGCGACTCGGATCAGCCGTAGAGTTTTGGAATAGCAACGGGTGGCCGCCCCACGCGGAGGGAGGCCCGCGGGACAGGTCTTCGCGATTTGGGGGAGGCGTGTGGGACGGGTGCCCTTTGGCTGGGGACGAGTGACGCTGGCGACCCCCGAAGGAAAAGCTTCTGGTGTCCAAGGCTCAACTCTGGGATGACTGTTTTGAGGTCCCTGTGGGTGTTACCGGCGCAGTAAGCTGAGAAAACACGTAGGTCGCGTCCGAGAAGGACGCTGGGGTTTGCCTCTGCGGAGAGAAACCCAGCTGTTTTGGTTTGAGTCGCCGGTGGCGAAGGGGGCGGAGACTCCCTGCGCCGCCTACTTTTGAGGGCCGCGGGCGGAGTTGGCTGTTCCGGCTGATCTCCTGCTTCACCTGGAATCCTTTCCCCACCCCGCCCCAACACACCCCGCAGGTTCGCGAGGTGTGAACTAGTCCCGACCGACCTGCATTCCTCGCTTAGAGAATCTGTGGCTAGAGTTTAGCGTGTGCGTGTACACCTTATTAGTAAAAAATAGAGCTTAGCATGCGTTTGTGTGGGTGTGTGTACACACCTTATTGGTAAAAGTTTTGTTGGACAACACTGGCATATGACTTTAGACGTACAGTGTTAGATTTCCGATTTCACACAGTGGTTATGAATTGCTATTATGTCAGGCTTTAGATGGGAAAATCTTAATTGTTCAACTGTCTGCATTCTGCTGATGTTAAAATTTCTACGTGCTGTGCACGAACAATTACTAGTTACAAGTTTGGTGCTTAATTCCAAAAGGATTTAAAGAGATCATTTGAATAGAAACTAAAAGTGGGTTGATTGTCCTCAGTGCTTTTCGGGTTTAGAGAAGGAGCTGAGGACAGCCTTTCTCCTTCGTTCTGTTCTTTTCAAGGGTAAACTTGAAGTATTGTTTGATGATGCCGACTTCTAATAAAGTTTTATTTATTTTTCAAGCTGTTCAACTTCAAAGAACATCTTACTGTATTTTTTGTTTTATAGCCATCACGTTCTTTTTTTTTTTTTTTCCTTGAGACGGAGTCTTGCTCTGTCTCCCAGGCTGGAGTGCAGTGGCACGATCTCGGCTCACTGCAACCTCCGCCTCCCAGGTTCAAGCGATTCTCCTGCCTCAGCCTCCTGGGTAGCTGCGATTACAGGCGCGCGCCACCACGCCCGGCTAATTTTTGTATTTTTAGTAGAGACGGGGTTTCTCCATGTTGGTTAGGCTAGGGTCGAACTCCTGACCTCCTGATCTGCCCGCCTCGGCCTCCCAAAGTGCTGGGATTACAGGCGTGAGCCACTGCGACTGGCGCATCAAGTTCTTAAATTGTAGACCGCTGTTTGTAGTTCTCACTGCAGCGATGTTTGTAGAATTAACCAGTAAATATCTTTTCCATAACAAAAGTAAAATTTTGGAATTCAGAGTTTCAACCTTTTTAATGATGTTGAAATAATTATGGA
This sequence comes from Macaca fascicularis, assembly GCF_037993035.2. Taxonomy (NCBI): domain Eukaryota; kingdom Metazoa; phylum Chordata; class Mammalia; order Primates; family Cercopithecidae; genus Macaca; species Macaca fascicularis. Next base: position 102,530,515 of record NC_088377.1, on the reverse strand, counting down.
AGATCCTAACGATGCTCCTTGTATACTTCTTTTGAGGACTTTATTGTATTCTTTTGGAATGGATATGTAAAATCTGGGCTTTATGCATTTCTGTCTTTTTAAAGCTTATTTTGTCCCAAATAAACCTTCAGAAGAAGATAAAAATGTCCTCTCCCCTAATATATGTGGGCCAAGATCATAGCATTTTAGAAACCAACTTATAAAATCTAAGAAGTAAGTAAAAGTGGTGCGGGTGACACCTGAGCGGAATGTCTTGGCACTCAGGTGTAAAGGATTCTGGAACTAGGGATGCCTGCAATGGTGCAAGTTAATAGACTGGGGCCTTTGCTTTTGCCTCCTAGAAAAATTGCTGATTACATTTTTTTGGAAGCAGAGGTCTGTTGATAGTTGTTAAGTTTTTCTTTCTTTGAGCCACAGTGTGAATAATTGGAAACTGTTTGAATGTTGGACATTTTTTGCTTTCATATGTTTGCGTGTCCTGTCGGACTGAAGTTTGGAGATAATTCTAAAGGTTTTTTAGCTGAGGATGTGAAAAACTTTCGGTAACTCTGTCAACCATTACCTGAATTATAACACTTCTAAAGATACAAAGTGTTCATATTCTAAAATGCAGTGTTTCTGCTGCAGTAGGTCTTATGTGGAGTGTTACTAATCTGTTTCATTTCTTTATTTGCTTTGGTTTTCCTATTACGGAAATTTTCAAACATACACAAAGGAGAATGAACAGTAAAATGAACTGACACTTTACTAATCTTGTTTTATTACCCCTCTAACATTTATTTTTTTCCCCTGGAGTTTTTAAAGCAAATCTTAGACATCAAGACGTTTCATTTACAGTTAGTTTAGCATCTTTAACTGATAAGGACTTTAGAAAAACACAGAATTGCCATAATTATATTATCACACATAACAAAATTATTTTTGAATTCTAATTGTTAGGACTGGCAAATTATATTTAATATTTATCTAAATTAAAAAGCTTAATTTGGCTTCATATATTTAATGTACAGAAGTTCTTACTATGATCTATTTTTTAGTAAGTTCACTCAGGCTTATATTTTTGGGCTAAAGTAAAACAAGTATTGGGAACCACTGGAAAAATACTACCACAAAAGTCAAATCTGTTTTGGGGTTGAAAAAGTTCCAAGAGGAGTAAGTAAAGATAACGTTGAAATGCTTCCCCACCCCCACCCCATGTTTATTTTAGCTGTATACATAACTGAGTGCCCACTATGTATTATTTATCTTTTTTATAGACATTAATGCATTTGCAAAATAATAAAATTGGAATTTAGACCAAAGACTCTATAGTATACAGTTTACAGCGTAACACACATAAAGAAATTCTAGAGGCATTGGAGCTTGAGGGAATGTAGGAGGAAACCTGAAAGAGGGCACTGTAGTCAGCATGTGTAAGCATTTCTGACTTTGTTTCCCAGCCAAATGTGTCTGGTCCCTTGATTGTTGACTGGACGTTTTGTACTTATCCTTGGCTTGCCAACTTACTATACTCCTGTTTGTGGAGATGCACTTTAGAGAAGGGGAATCAGAATTTGACATGGTAAAGCTGCTTGCTTCTACTTTGCTTTTTGTGTAGGGAGTGTACTTCTGTCCAACTGAGAGGAGGTTTGTACTTTTTCTCAGGATGTTAGTGAAGCTACACTTCCCAGGCATTACCACAAGGTGATGCAGTGACTTTGCATATTGTTTCTCCTCTCCCATGCGACCTTGACATTCTCAGTGAATTCCAGCATTTTTATAAGCTTGCCTGTCTCTTCAGTCTGTTATCTGTAGGAGGAGTGAACCAGAGGAACTATGTAGGAATTATAAATTTTATTATTTAAAATGGGTTGATTAATGACATAATTATATTTAGATTGCATTCATCCATGTAAACTTTTTAAATGATTTGTAGCTATATTTTAATAAGAAGAGTAAAAAATGACAAGGTACTGGAATGACTTTTGTAAAATATTTCTATAATTATAGCAATTAAATTTTAAAAAGATTGGAGTGTTGGAGAGAGATTAATGAAGGCGATTAATAGGATAATCAAATTATTTTACTTTTCAGACTTGTAAACATTGTGAATACTATATTTTAAAGTGAAATACTAGTGTTTTCTATTAGAAAATGTGAAATTCGGGGGAGGGTTTAAAAATGGGATTTCTGGTTAATAGGGCTATTTAAAACAATAGAAATAATACATTTATATATACTTGTAAAAATTCAAACAATAAATTGATGTAAAATTTAAAGTCCTTAAGTCTTGTTTTTACACACATCCCTTATAAGACTATTAACTCTATAGTGTATACTTCTTGAGTTCCTTTTGATGCATTTGTAAACATATACAAATACATATATGTATACCTATGTGCTATTTTGTACCTCAAAAACTTCAGTGAACTAAAAGTATAAGGTTGGATTGTGGATTTTTAAAAACTGTTTTAAAGGAGGTTAACAGAAGTTTAAACACTTTTGCCTTGTCTTATAAAAAAATTGTTACAGCTTTGTTGTTTAATTTATTTTAGGAAATGACATGTTAAATTTTAAGAAAAAAGTATTATTCTTAATCAGCTTTTGATTAAAGACATGGGACGTTTATTCTAAGCTAGTTTATTTCCTTCTTACTGAAAATCTTTCTCAGAGGAAGTGTGACTGTTCACTCGCTTCATAGAAAAATATTCTCTTGATTCAATTTTGGTAGTTGTATCTAATAGATGTTGGTTCAGTTGATTTAGCTATAGTTTCTTTTGTTGGTATCTTATAACCAGTAGTGACTTTTTTTTTTTTTTAAAAGAACTGGAATTGGTGATTTTTTCCTCTTTCTTAAGCCACTGACTTGAAAAGAGATTATCATTAATGACTTCATTAATATGACCTCCCTGGGAGCCCAAATTAGCTCAGACAACTCAAAGAAACAAAATAATAGAACTCTTCAGTTATTTTAGGCAGAGTTCTCCAGTGTTTGTAAATGCTACCTTTTCATTTTTCTGATGGCTTTAGATTACCAGGTAGAGAGTGTACATAGTTAAGTCTTTCCATGAAATATGGTTGCTGGTAGCAAAGTCCCTTTGTTAGTGCAGAGGTAAAGGAGGATTGCTACTGAATATACTCTTTATCTTGGAATGCTTGCAAACCTCAGGTAGGGAGAGGCTAACAACTAGCCTGATACTCTACAGTGGTTTCCAGGTTCATGATTGACAGTCTCTTTTTGGGATATCCATTATATTCAGTAAAGCAGGACTTTGGCCGTAACAGAAGCAGAGGGGGACATAAGAAGAAAGTTGGTATTTTTTAAAGTGCTTATTATTACAAAACTTTAAAAATTTGCCTTAGTATTTCAAACAGGTCAGCAAAAGAAACAGTTGTAAAAGCACACTGTTTCAGATCTTAGCAATAAGCCTTCTTACTAATGGCTAAAATATGAGTAGAGCCTTACTGCTGTGCTTGCTCTGTAGAAACTTCATTGATTTGTGAAGTAAATTAGATTAATTTGGTTAGCAAAAATCTTGCCCCAGTTTTCCCTATTATTACAGAGATGCCTGTTTTAATGACTCAAGCAAGTGCGGTCAGGACAGTCATAGTTTCTTATGTGTATTGTAGAATTAGTGATTGTACTGAGCCTGTGACAAACTCTGCAGATTGCTTTTTTGGGTAAATCCTCATTTGTTTCTGTTTTCTCAAAAGTAGAGCACAAAATAGGGAAAACATTTGGATCTTGCAGTTTTTATAATCTGCTTTCACCATTCATCTGCTATCCAGTGCTTGGTGTTTACTAAGCCAGTGAGCGTTCGTGAATTTCTAATAGATTTTCAACAGTATGTATTTTATTAACACTACATTCCTATTTTTATTTTTAAATATAAGTTTATTTTAATCAGTAAACATATGGAAAGGGTACATGAATACTAGAAGTCGAAGTAGGATCGTTGGACCTAGGATGAAATGATAGGTTTGTTATAGGTAGAGAAGAATGAATAAGCTGAGCCATTTCAAGTAGACCAGCTAAGATTTTACATGGTTTGAGAGATTTGAACAAGCTTGTACCAGAAACCCAAGAAGACAGGCTGGGTCTGGGATCTGTGGAAATGAGTGAGTTAGTAGTAGAGACTTAAGTTGTTGGATAGTGGTTCTCTTTTCTGGTTGCATACAGGATTGAGATTACTTGGGGAGATGTGGGGGCAGGGATATGTATATTCATATACACACCGACAGACACACATGCACACACCCCCAGGCCCCACTCCCAGAAAGTCGTTGTCATCTATTTATTTATTTATTTTTTAAAGGCCGCTAATGATTCTAATGTGTAACCAGGGTTGAGAAATGCTGGTCCAGGGGATTTAGAAGGGCAGGAATGTAGGCACAGAGATGTTAGCATCAGGTTTAGTTATAGGATCCCAAAACCTAGGGAGAGGGGAAGAGATGAATGGGATGGGCTAGGTTAGGGAGGAAAATGATGAAGCTCAAAGGTTCTCATAGGAAGGAAAAGTTAATTGACCCATAGCCATTAAAATACTGACTTTTAACTGTCCTTGTTTCTGTTTCTAGCGTTCGTTACTAGGAGCCAGCAGGTTTATATTGGCAGCGTGTGCATGAAAACAGCTCTGGTTCATTTGGTTTTGATTCAGATAGATGCAGAGGGCTAGGCTTTCCAGGAGAGTTGAATTTTTGGTTTGGTTTTTTAACTTTTAAATGCCCACATAACTTTCTGAGCCAAATGGGTGTTAGTTATTTTCCAGTTTGTCTGTATTTTTATATTTAATCATATTTTTAAGAAGTTGCAGTATTTACAAAGTATATATTTTCTTAATTATGACATGCAAATATTCATGAAATTTATATTAAATATTATGTATTTTCTGAAGGCATAAGTTTATTCTTAGTTGGTATAATTTAACTTGTATGAATTACTTGTTTCAGATTCACAATGGCATCCTTTCAAGAAGTCCCATTGCAGACTTCCAACTTTGCCCATGTCATCTTTCAAAATGTGGCCAAGAGTTACCTTCCTAATGCACACCTGGAATGTCATTACACCTTAACTCCATATATTCATCCACATCCAAAAGATTGGGTTGGTATATTCAAGGTAAGAAAGCTTTCGGAATATGTCCTCCATGTAAACACTTAATTTTCTTTTAAAACAGATTGATAAGTAGCTTGTACTTGCCTTTTCTTAACTCTGCATTAGACTCATTTTTTTAAACGTCACCATGAAATATTTAACAGTGAGGAGTAAATAAAATGAATGTTGGGAACTCCATTTCACCAGATTTTCCTCTCTCATCAAAAAGTTTATCTTCACTTAAGGACTTGTGAACATTTTTTCAGAATCTTCTTTTCCTATTTTCTCCGTTCATTACCTGAAAAAAAAAAAGATCTTTTTCTTTGGGTTCTTATATTATTTACTGTCTTTTCCAGTCATTTGAAATTAATTTTATACAGCTTGACAGTCATGTTATTATCCCTTCTACTATTGTCCTGCATGGCTTAAATATTGCTCAGATTGTATTACACAGTTTTAAGAGTATTCTGTTTGTATTACACAGTTTTAAAGTATTCTGTTTAACATGACTGAAGAGTAAACTCTTTGATGGCAGGAGTTCCAGTTCTTATATTTTACGAGTGATTTTGTATAATACTTTCTTGAAAATAAAGGTGATCATTACAGTGGTATACCTCACTATGCAGGACGTTTTCTGGCAATTTTAACTCTTCAGAATGTAGTGGAAAACCAAAACATAAGAGTGTCCTCTGAGCAGTCAAAATAATGTCATGAATGTCCAAACAGTAAAACACATTCACTTTTCTCCTGTGTTATTCTGTATTCTTCCTCAGAATCAGTTTGTTTTATTTTAGTTAGGATTTTTATGGGCTTGATATTTTGATTGTCTAACCTGTATAAAGTTAAACGACAAGGAAGAAAGAAATGAATAGCTGCTAGAAATTAGGCACATTGAAAGTGTCTAGAAGTAAAAGTTCAGCCTGATGGGAAGGCAGAATAACATTTGGACAAAACAAAGTTTTGGCATTTAACGACTTTTAGTTCCTTTCTTTGAATTCCTCATTTCTTGATGTTTCTGAATACAACATAATAGTTATTTACTGTAGTTATTTACCGTTTACTTTTTGTGTCAGTTTTTTAGGCTTGTTAGATCCCAAAATGGAGAAACATTCATTGTAACCGTTTTATGAAATCAGTAGTAGTTTTTAAATTTTATTTCTTATTTTTTGAGACAGGGTCTTATTCTTTCACTCAGGCTGGAGTGCAGTGGTGGGATAGTGGCTTACTGCAACCTGACCTTCTGGCCTCAAGTGATCCTTTCCCTGCAGCCTTCCAAATAGCTGGGATTATAGACACACCATGCCTGGCTAATTTTTAAATTTTTTTGTAGAGACAGGGTCTCATTATGTTGCCTAGGCTGGTTTTAACTTCCTAGGCTTAAGTGGATCCTCCGTGTCCCAGCCTCCCAAAGTGCTGGGATTACAGGTGTGAGCCACCGCACCTGGCCTCAGTAGTAGTTTCGATTTTATGGGAGATACTGGTATCAAGTTAAAGATACTGATTGAGAACTGGTGTTTTCTGTAGTAACAGAGCAGAGTGGAAGAAAACAGAAATGTGATTGAGGAAAAAGAAGGGCATTTCCAGCAGGAAAATGGTATAGGTTAAACATCCTAAATCTGAAAATCTGAAATGCTTTGAAATCCAAAACTTTTTGAATGCTGACATGATGTGCTAAGAAAATGCTCACTGGAACATTTTATGTTTTGGATTTGGGATGCCCAACTAGTAAGTATAATGCAAATATTCCAAAATCTGATGACCAATTTAGAAATCCAAAGCACTTCTGGTCTCAAGCATTTCAGATAAGGGATATTGAATCTGTATAAGCAGAGGCTCAGAGGTAGGAATGTTCATGAGAATGAGTAAGTCAGTTTACAGCATAAGCTTCAGTTAGGGAAGTTGTGGAAGATGAGATTGGAGATAAGTTTCATTCTGTCTATGGAAGACCTTCAGTGTTAGACAGTTTATAGACTTTTTTCTAAAGGGCAGTGAGAAGTCTTTGTATATGTATGGGTTGTTTGAAAAATTGTGTTTCAAGAAGATGAATTATTACCTTTTTCCTGCAGACTCCTTTTTTATTTCTTGTATTTTTTCATTTTTTTACAGCCAAAAGCCTGTGACTTTCCCTTCAAATCCAAACATCAGTTTTAACCATATTATTACTTACATATTTCTAAATCCTTAATATCACTGCTCTAGTTCATGCCTTCTGTATTTTTTACCAAGACTATTACAATAGGTCACCTGTTTTACCCCACTTTCATTCTTGTCCTCTAACCTTTGTTTTTTAACTGCTCTATATAAGCTGTAAAATGGAAACCTGAACATCTTTCTGTTACTTGAAACTCTTCATTAGTTCTTCATCATCTATGGAATAATGCCAAGACCAAATAACCTAGAGCCATACAGGGCTCCTGTATAAGATTTAATTTCCAGCTTCATTTTTGGTCATTCCTGCTGCTGCTTTTTTGCTTTGGTAATGCTGAACTATACTTCTTTCATTGTGCACTTTAAGGATTGTAAGTTTTCTCTCAGCAAAAAAGAAAAAAAATCTTCTGTTTAATACTTTTTCCATCCTTTTTGCCAGGATAAAACTTTAAAACTCAATAGGAAGCAAGCATATAGTAAAAATTTCAGGTAATACAGGAAGGCTCAAGGAAGAAAATAATCATGCTTAACACTTTTACCTAGTGTTAACTGTTGTTAACATAATGGTATATAGCTACATGTAATAAAATTACAAATAATTATACACATGCATAATGTGTGTGTAATAAATATATACACACATACTACTGATGCATCATAGTGTGTGTATATATTCATTGAACCAGTTTCTTAATATTGGAATTTACAGTGTTGCTAAATGCTTATCATTAATACGTAATAAAGTATTAATGTCTACCTATCTTCATTTTGTCTACTTATTTCATAAGGTAAGTTCTTGGGAAGTAGAATCACCATGTTTATGACATTGTATGTTTTTAAGCACTTTATGTGTATAGCAAATTGCCCTCTAAAGTGATTTTGATAGACACCATATTGACAAGCAGGCAGGAAGAGAGTGCCTGGGTAGCAATTGTAAGGGAGGAGGAATGAAGATGGAAAAGTGGTATGCTTGAGAAAGTGTTAAGGAATTTGATTTGCTTGGGACAACTATCAATTAAAAATTTATTATTATTATTTTTTTTAGAGACGGGGTTTTGCCATGTTGCCCAGGCTGGTCTCGAACTCCTGGGCTCAAGCGATCCACCTGCCTCAGCCTACATAAGTGCTGGGATTGATAAGTGCTGGGATTGTAGGCATGAACCACCGTGCCCAGCTGCAGATACCAGTTTTAGAAGATGGATGGGAAAGGTTAGTTTGGATCATGTTGTAGATTGTTTTAATATTTGAGGGATAGTTTTTAAGTAAGGAGTAATAAAGTTTAGAAGTGAAGCTTAATCTTATAGTGCTGAGTATGATAAATTGGAATTTGAAGAGAATGGAGGTAAAGAGAACATTTAGACTATCCTAATTTTCTGTGTGAAATAGTGAAAGCCTAAAGTGGAGAAGGAAGTAAGTTGTGTGTAATAATCCATAAATAGAATTCATAGGATATGTCAACAGTCAATTGAATTAGGACTGGCACTCATTCTATGGCATCTCAGTAAGGAGGAGCAAGGTCATGTGTTAAAAGTTGGGGAGGGCTTGAGTATAGATAATTGTCCTTGCTATTGTGGAAGAATGTCACAGGGAATTGGAGTAGCTTAACCAGAAGATTACTAAGCAGCAATTTTATGACTTTCTCCAGAGAGATTCAGCATTTGGAATTGTGTCAAGAGTGCCAGAAGTGGCTGTCATTCAAACTGGGTGTTGGAAAAGGGTGGGAATGGGAAGGGAAGAGGACGAAGGATACTACGGTGGTTTTGAGTATATTATTGAAATGATTGACTGATAGTGAAGTCCAGGTTGGGTAGGGAAATGAGTGAAGCCAAACAAGGGATATAGACCGAGTTGGAGGTTTTTGTTCCTTTTAGTTTTTTTTACTCCCTCTGCAGTATTGATTGATTCGTTTTAATTATAATGAAAATAAACATATAACATGTTTATTATTTTATACGTTCACCTCTCATCTGAGCATTATACTCCCTATTTTACAGATGATGGAACTGAGGTCCAGAGATTAAAGTGACTTGTTCAAAGTTATCCATTACACATTGGAGCTGAGATTTGAACCTTATGTAAATTGGCATTCAATAATTATTCTCTGGCTGTTTGGTTGAGCTATCTGATTATTCAGAATTAACAACAGAGTTGCTAATAAGTTCAGCATGGATTTTCTTTAGTGACAGAATTGAAGTAAAATTACAGGAAAAGATTTAGAACTGCACCTGATGCAGGCTGGGCACAGTGGCTCACGCCTGTAATCCCAGCCCTTTGGGACGCTGAAGCGGGCAGATCACTTGAGGTCAGGAGTTTGAGAACAGCCTGGCCAAAATGGCAAAACCCTGACTCTACTAAAAATATAAAAATTAGCCAGGCGTGGTGGTGTGTGCTGGTAGTCCCAGCTACTCAGGAGGCTGAGACATGAGTATCGCTTGAACCCAGGAGGTGGAGGTTGCAGTGAGCAGAGATTGCACTAGAGCACTCCAGCCTAGGTGACAGAGCGAGATTCTGTCTCAAATAAAAAGATAAAAAGAACTGCACCTGATGCCATATCTTTATTATTATTGTTATTATTTTTTCTTTTTTTTTTTTTTTGAGACGGAGTCTTGCTCTGTCACCCAGGCTGGAGTGCAGTGGCCGGATCTCAGCTCACTGCAAGCTCCTCCTCTCGGGTTCACACCATTCTCCTGCCTCAGCCTCCCGAGTAGCTGGGACTACAGGCACCCGCCACTTCACCCGGCTAGTTTTTTGTATTTTTTAGTAGAGACGGGGTTTCACTGTATTAGCCAGGATGGTCTCGATCTCCTGACCTCATGATCCGCCCGTCTCGGCCTCCCAAAGTGCTGGGATTACAGGCTTGAGCCACCGCGCCCGGCCATATCTTTATTATTAAACCAACATTAATTGCAGTAAAACATTATATGTTACATTATATTTGAGTTTTGTTCTGTTTTGTGTTTATGAATTTGATTTGGTCTTAGTTGTATAAGTACATAAGCATGAGGAATTGGTGTATGTTTAGATTTATGCTTAGTACAAATTAAATTACCTTACAGTTAAAGACCCCCAGTGGATACCTGAAATTACAGATAGTACTGAACTCTGTTTACATTGTACTTTTCTGATACAGTCATACCTATGATAAAGTTTAATTTATAAATTAGGCACAGTAAGAGTTAACAACAATAACTAAAAATAGAACAATCATAACATGTAATTGTTATATTACCTGATAGCCGGCCTGCATCATTAGTAACTCTGTTGCTAATTTTGAATAATCAGATCTTTCACTTAACCAAACAGCCCGAGTAAAAGTTATGTGAATGTGGTTTCTCTCACTCTAACAATATCTTATTGTACTATACTTACTTATTTTGGGGTCTTGGTTGACCTCAGGTAACTAGAACCACAGAAAGTGACACCTTAGATAAAGGATGACTACTGTAGTAACATTACAAGTAAGTCCATTAGTTTTTGTTTTTTAGAGTCTTAGAATTCTCACATCTCCAAGATACTGTTCTAATTGGAATTCTCACATCTCCGAGACACTGTTCTAATTGGAATTCTCACATCTCCAAGATACTGTTACAGTTGAGGAAATTGGAAGTGCAGAGTGGTCATGTGATGTGTTCAAAATTACATTGCTAATGCATGACGTACCCTATACTAGACAGACAAAACCTCCCTATAAGATACTGTTTTCACTGCATCCTGCTGCCAAGCACATCAAAAACTAAGTTGCCTGATTAGAAGGTGGATCTAAACAGTGATTTTATTCTTGAGTATCCTGTTTCAAGCTTTTGTTTCTTTGTTCCTTGTTTTTCCTTTTCCTTTTCAAATTTTTTTTCCTCCTCCTCCTGTTTTCCTGCCTTGGTCTCCCCTTCGGTCCTGTCTCATTCCACTCATTTTCTGTTTAAACAAAAAAGTCCTCTGGTTTTAAAAAAATAATTATAATTATTATATTATAATATATAATATATACATATTTATAATTATAATTATTTATAATTATAAAATTAAAACGTCCTATAGTCCCACTACCAAAGTATATCCCTACCTAATATCAATGGTTAGCACTGTTAATGTTGTATTTCCTTCCAGCCTTGTTTTATTAATGGAAGGAGACTTTCAGTCTTTTTTGTTTTTGTTTTCGAGACGGAGTCTTGCTTGCTCTGTCGCCCAGGCTGGCGTGCAGCGGCGCAATCTCCGCTCACTGCAATCTCCGCCTCCCGGGTTCGCGCCATTCTCCTCTCTCAGCATCCCGAGTAGCTGGGACTACAGGCGCCTGCCACCACGCTTGGCTAATTTTTTTTTTTTTTTTTTTTTTTTTTTGTATTTTTAGTAGAGACGGGGTTTCACCATATTAGCCAGGATGGTCTCGATATCCTGACCTCGTGATCCGCCCACCTCGGCCTCCCAAAGTGCTGGGATTACAGGCATGAGCCACCGCGCCCGTCCTCAGTCTTTTTTCTAATATATGTATTTTGAACGTTGCTGGCATATCTCATGTATTTTTTAATGCCGTAATTTTTTCACTTAATCACTTACAATTAGTTCTGTACCGTTTTATCTCGTTGAGGAATTTATGCTGTTTATGATATTTCTCTCTTGAATCAATGTTGCATACTCCCTTTGTATATCTAGGCATTTTTGCAGTTATTTTTTTCCTAAAGGAACTTTTCTGGTAACATGATTTTTAGAAGCTACATTGTATACAAAAGAAGGAAAATGAATGCTCCTACCCATTGTACTCCTAGCTTCCCCAGTGATGTCTGTTGTTATATGTTTCTGGATTAGAAAAATTCATAGGCTCATTTTATACTTTTTTGTGGGCTTTTTTCCTCACTTAATTGTATTTATTGGGAATCCTCCTATATCCATATGTAATCAGCTCATTTATTTTCAGTGCCCTTCCTGCTCCAAGGCTTGTCTCCCTTTATTCCTCTCCAAACATCAGCCCCTCTTCTCTGTTTCTTTCTTTCCAACTGGTCTCTCGTATGCTTTCCTCACCCTAATGTTTCTGTCTTTTCCTCAGTGTTTCTCCAGGATTTATTATCTTTATTTTTTCTAGGTAACTTTGATGTCATTATGGTCTTCTGTATGTTCTTTCTCAGAATTTCCTTTATGATCAAAACTTATCCGGCCGGGCGCGGTGGCTCACGCCTGTAATCCCAGCACTTTGGGAGGCGGAGGCGGGCGGATCACGAGGTCAGGAGATCAAGACCATCCTGGCTAACACAGTGAAACCCCGTCTCTACTGAAAATACAAAAAATTAGCCGGGCGTGGTGTCGGGCGCCTGTAGTCCCAGCTACTTGGGAGGCTGAGATAGGAGAATGGCGTGAACCTGGGAGGCGGAGCTTGCAGTGAGCCGAGATCCGCCACTGCACTCCAGCCTGGGCGACAGAGCTAGACTCCGTCTCAAAAAAACAAAACAAAACAAAACAAAAACAAAAACTTACCCAGCGTGTTTTTCTGAAATGTTAATCCTGTTTAAAAGGAATATATTGTGGCTTTCTCCCTTCTCTGTCATCCTTGTTTAATTTCCATTTTCTCATTTATTTTGCTGTTGCAGTAGTAACAAGAATGATGCCCACTGCTGTTGTAATTCTTCAAACTAAAGTATGTGACATATTCATTGCTTTAGTTTCTTTCTTAACATAGATACAGCCTCCAATGGTATCTGTGACTACAATTAACTGGTTAACTAGATTCAGGTGTATCTCCTAGAAGCAATATATTTTGGCAGTTTTAGATAACTGGCTATTTTGTCCCATTGTCTGAAGTGTTGCCATGTTCTCCCTGCCATTTTTCAATATTTGAAAATTGCTGTTATCAACTGTAAGTGTAATAATTTTCTTTTCGCTTGGTAATGGTGGACTAAAAGACAAGATTTCTTGTATTTCAGTGTATCCTGTAGCATTGAGAAGCAAGTTCTAGCCCGGTGACCAGGAAAATAAAACAGAGAATCAACCTTTGGTTTGGACACGTTATGGTTTATTGACCCTTCTAATTAGATTTATTGTTATTGCAGTGGACTCCTACATAATTTCCTGATGTTCATCTTTTGTGTTCCTTCCAGTACTGTCCACTCTAACATACTTTCATGTGGGAGCTTGATATAAGACAGTTACATCCCAAAGGAGCCCATTCCCTATGTCTTTCCAGGTTGAGAGACTTCTACATTTATTTTTTATGTATGCCTAACATGCCGCTCTCTAAGTGACTTAAGAACTATTTAGTTTTCCTTACTTAAAAGCAGTTTGAAGTGTAGTTCTGTATTTCTGACTTTTTGCTTAGGATTGTATCTCACCCCCCAACTTCTTGGTAGGCTCAGTTCTCAGGCTGCTAAGAAGCACTTATGTGATAGGCACTGTGCTAAATACTCTACAGGGATGATCTCATTTAATACAGACACAACCTTTAGAGGCTGTTTTTGTTATCAGAGGAGAAAATAGAAATGAATAACTTGTCCAAAACCATACAGCTAGCAAATGATCTGTTCTGGTATTCTGACCTCACACTCTATGCTCTTAATTATTACAAAATACTGCACCTATAATAACTACCATTCATGGAGTGTTTGCCATGGATTAGGCACTTCACGTGCTGCTTTTAGGTTCATTATGTTATTTAATTCTTCCAACAACTGAAAGGAAAAACTGGCTCAAACAGGTGAGGTAAATGACTTGTTCACTGATTCCTTAGGTTTCATATCTGTAAAGAGATGAATAGTGTCAAGTGTTTTTTACCTTGACACAGAACAGAATAAATTGTAAGATTTGTCCCAGCATGCAAATACACCAGAAACCAAATTTCATGAAACACTTACCCTTAATGTACTCCAGTACTTTCTCTTCTGTATAATTACAAAATAAATGCCAGTCATGAACCACTAAATTGGTTTTATCACTTCCTACTGGGTTGTAACCTGTAGTTTCAACCATTCTTTTGGAGGCTAAAGGTGACAAGGTTTATCCAGCTTCAGCATTCTGTTGTCTATAATCAGGCCAATCAGAATCCTAGGTATAATCTAACCTTTTGGCTTATACATAAATTTTTGTAATATTACTAGCAAATGGATATCTAGTACCTGTTTTAAACATCTCTAGTTTTCAATATTTAGCATGGCATAGTCCATCTGGAAAATACGGATTGAGATATGTATATATTCATGTTGTAAGTAGAAAATGTGTTATTTGAGACATGGGTGATCTATCTGTATATATATAAACATCTTGGTGCTAAAGGTCTTTTTACAAAATTTGCCAATTGGCTGTAGGCAAGACTTGCCAAAGATGAGGGATTAGTGAATTTAGTGAATTTAGAGGGAGGCAGATGTCTAAGTAAAACAAATAAAACACTTAAATTGGAGGTATAAATTAAGTTTTTTGAATTTTGATATATCTGAAAATTCTTCAGAGGTGAATTTGTAATGCATGTCTAATGTTTTAAATATTAATTTCTTTAGTCTGTAACTCCCTCAGTTGTTGGATCTACTAGACATTCAGTATGTGCCACCTTTGAAAATAATACTCTGTGGTCAATAAAAAATAAATAACAAGTATTTAAAAACTCACTGTGTTTAGTGAAATTAAATTTTAATCAAAACAAGTTTTTATATTTGATCATGTGGATGGATTATCCTTGAGAAATTGGAAGCAAATTCCTTTTTAATACAGTAGAAATTCTACTATTCAATTTATGTAGATTTTTATAGCATTAGGCTGTGGTTTAATTTAAAAATAATTTGACATGCTTGTTAAAATACTCAAGATTTGTAAACATATTAAATGTATATTTTAACTATAAAATACAATTTAAAAATGCTGTATGAGCCTAATATTAAACTATTTGCTTATAAACCTGCCTTTTTTGTTATTTCCCTTTAGGTTGGATGGAGTACTGCTCGTGATTATTACACGTTTTTATGGTCCCCTATGCCTGAACATTATGTGGAAGGATCAACAGTCAATTGTGTACTAGCATTCCAAGGTAAGGACTGAAAACTGCAGAACTCGATGAAACAGGATGTCTTATTGCCGTTAGAGATGTTGTACTCCATTGTAATGATTTGTTCAGGTATGTCCAGGGTACCAAAGTTGAATTAATTTGTGTCTTTACTTAGCAAAAGCCCTAAGAATGTAACTGTCTAGTGTAGGCCACATGATGTTTTATGTAGACATTTAAAAGTTATTGGTTGTTGTCTTAACTTTCACTGAAGAGTGGGTTTCTTTTTAGATATTAATTTTTGGGGATTTTTTTTTCAAGTGAGAAAACAAACAATAGTGATAACAGATATTAGAATAATGTAACAAAAAAGAGGTGAGGAAATAGTCCAGATGAAAACCACAAAAATGATTAACAGAACTTGTAGTTATTTGAATTCTGTCATGTGTAAGTTCCTGTATTATAAAATGGATATAAAGTAATATAAAATTCATTTTTGTGTTAGCTTGGCATTATTTACAAAATTTTAAAAATACTCTTATTCAGGTAATTCTGACATATGCTACAATATGGATGAACACTGAGGATGTTATAAGTCAAATAAACCAATCACAAAAAGAAAAATACTGTATAATTCCACTATATGAGGTACTTAGAGTAGGGATAGACACAGAAAGTAGAATGGTGGTCCGCAGGGCGTTCAGGTTCCCTCAAGGGAGGAATGGGGAGTTATTGTTTAATGCGGGTAGAGAGTTTCAGTTTTGAAAGATGAATTTTGGAGATAATGTTAGTTGCACAACAATATGAATGTGTTTAACATTGAACTATACACTTTAAAATGCTTGAGATAGTAAATTTTATGTGTTTTTTTACCACAACTTAAAAACTTGAAAAAAAAAATAACACTTATTCAGAGATCTATCAAAGAATTTGCTGCAGAGTAATTTTGTATTATAATTTTACTGACTTTAGGGTTGTATTAAAGTGAATTCTTACTCTTGTGTATGTCATAGATTTCTTTTGGTCTGGTGAAGTTTGTGGACTCTGTCTCAGAATAATATTTTAATGAATATAAAGTAAGACAAAATTGCAAAGAAAACCAATTATATTGAAATAATTATAATATCACAATAACAGATTTTTGATATATTAATACATGTGCTTCAAAATCTGTGTAACAAGATGTATTTTATTGGCAGATTTAATCGCTGCCATGATTTCCAAGTAAGATAACATTGAGATACCTGTAACAATTGTAATGTGGTATTAACATATAAGTAATTCCTGTTGGTGACAAAAATCACAAATACTGATAATCAAAGTAAATGCTGAAATTTTAGTTAAATGTTGGTAAAAATAAAAATATAATGTTTTTACCATTAAAGTTGATGGATGACCTGAATTTTCTTTATCCTTTGACCCCAGGTTGAACATTCTCTAAAACTGCCTCTTTGCTATTGAGAACTTTATTTGCCTTTGTGTTTAAAAAAAAAATTCTAGGACTTTATTGCTCTTCCCTGGGACTGGCTATTAATAATTAAGACTTTTTCCTCTGAGTTTCTCATATGTTTAAGCAATGGGCTCTATTAAGAATGTTCTTATGTTAGCAGAAAGAAGTTTACATTTTATGAATCATTACTTTAAAAAAAATGTGCTCGGGATTATGAGATGAATGATTTAAAATAAAGTTTATTGTCTCACACATTTTCACATATTTTAATGCAATTTAAAAATCGTGTAAATCTTTTTTGTTTGAGCCGGAGTCACACTGTGTCACCAGGCTGGAGTGCAATGGTGTAATCTCAGCTCACTGCAATCTCCGCCTGCTGGGTTCAAGCGATTCTTGTGGCTCAGCCTCCTGAGTAGCTGGAACTACAGGTGCTCACCACAACGTTTGGCTAATTTTTGTATTTTTAATGGAGACGGGGTTTTGCCATGTTGGCCAGGCTGGTCTCAAACTCCTAATGTCAGGTGATCCACCTGCCTCGGCCTCCCAAAATGCTGAGTTTACAGGTGTGAGCCACCATGGCTGGCCCTAAATCTTTAAAATGAAACCTCAGATCATTTCTCCCTTATCTGATCTGGTTTACCATCTTCAGAATGTTAAAAATTAAATTTGTTTTAACAAACTAAAAGAAAAGCCTCTAAAAAAACCAAACTATACTAAAATATTTATTTAATGAAAATACTTTGTTAGCATGCAAATGCTTACTTCAGAAAGGAACTAAAAAACAGTTTGAATTTGGGATAAACATTTCTAGTATTATCGATTTCTTTTTTTTATTTTTATTTTTTTGAGATGGAGTCTTTCTCTGTTGCCCAGGCTGGAGTGCAGTGGCCCGATTTCAGCTCACTGCAAGCTCCGCCTCCCAGGTTCACGCCATTCTCCTGCCTCAGCCTCCCAAGTATCTGGGACTATAGGTGCCCGCCATCACGCCCAGCTAATTTTTTTTGTATTTTTAGTAGAGATGGGATTTCACCGTGTTAGCCAGGGTGGTCTCGATCTCTTGACCTTGTGATCCTCCCACCTTGGCATCCGAAAGTGCTGGAATTACAGGCGTGAGCCACCACACCTGGCCAAAAAATTTTTATAGTGATCCCTCCCTTGAGTTTTAGCTTTTGTTATAGTTGCTAAGAGAGAGCATCAGCCTGTTTTAAGGGCAGCATAACTTGGAGCCTATGCACATAGCTTTGGTATAGTGATTTCCAAATTTAACTGTAATTTGGAATCACCTGAGTGCTTTAAGACATGCAGAAATTTATGTCCCACCTCCAGATGTTGTGATTTAATTGGTCTGTGGTATGGCCTGGGTTTTAGAATTTTGGAAAGATCAACAGGTGATTCTGTTATGTTGAAGTTTGGGAACCAGTGGCATGGCAGTTTTCAGCAAATAATTGTTAACATTATCTAATTGATTGGGAGGCCAAGACGGGCGGATCACGAGGTCAGGAGATCGAGACCATCCTGGCTAACACGGTGAAACCCCGTCTCTACTAAAAAATACAAAAAAACTAGCCGGGCGAGGTGGCGGGCGCCTGTAGTCCCAGCTACTCGGGAGACTGAGGCAGGAGAATGGCGTAAACCCGGGAGGCGGAGCTTGCAGTGAGCCGAGATCCGGCCACTGCACTCCAGCCTGGGCGGCAGAGCGAGACTACGTCTCAAAAACAAAAACAAAAACAAAAACAAAAACACATTATCTAATTGATAGGGTCTTATCTAAGTTAAAATGTCCTGTTTTTTATCAGGCAATATCTGACTTGGATTTTGGTGACATGTGCAGAGCAGCCTTCTAAAATAACTAGGCTCAGATTAATCAGCTTCAGATGGTTTAATTTAAAAAAATTAATAAACTTTTTTGGAGCAGTTTTAGGTTTACAGAAAAAATTGAATGAAAAGTAGTTCTCTTGCAATCCCTTACACTACCCTTCCCTGCTTTCCTTAATTTTAACATCTTGTGTGCTCCATTTGTTACAACTGATGGACCAATATTAATACACTATTATTGTCTGAGTTCATAGTTTACGTCAGGGTTCACTGTGTGATGTAAATTCTGTTGATTTTGATGAATGTATGAAGACATATACCTACTGTTGCAGTATCATAAAGAACAATAACTTCACTCCCCTAAAAGTCTCCTGTGTCCCACCAACTCATCTCTCTTTCCCTCCTCGTAAAACCCTGGCAACCAGTGATGTTTTACTGTCCCCACAGTTTGCCGTAAAATGTCATAGAGTTGGAATCGTATGATATGTAGTCTTTTCAGATTGGCTTCTTTTACTTAGTAACATGTGGTTTAAATTCCCTCATGTCTTTTAGTGGTTTGAATAGCTCATTTCTTTTATTACTGATTAATATTCTATTGAATGGATGTATCATAGTTTATTAATCTATTGAAGGACACCTTGGTTGCTTCCACGTTTGGCACTTACTAATAAAGCTACAATAAACACTCTTGTGCAAGTTTTTGTGTGGATGTAAGTTTTCATTTCATTGAGTAAATACCAGGGAATGTAATTAATTAATTGTATGATAGGTTCAGTTTTGTAGGAAACTGCGAAACTGTCTTCCAAGTGGCTCGTACCATTTTACATTCCTCCCTGCAATGAATGATGAGAGTTCCTGTTATTCCACATTTCAGCAGCATTTGATGTTTTGGATTTTGGTGGTCTGTTTGTTTAAAAACTTTTTTCCACTTTATTCTGAATTTTGCATATGTTTGGTCTAAACATTAATTGGCACTGTGAGTGCATGGAGCTTGCATATATAAAGATATTTCCTTATATTCTGTGCCAGGAAACCAATATGCAGAGGATAAAACTTGTAGTGTAATATGGGCAATGATTTAGGTCCTCATAGATGTTTTTGGATAAGGAAATGTTATAAATTATATATGTAGTTTATCTTTTAAAATAGCTTTTTTTAGATAATAAAATTTAGGTGTGTATTGGAACCAGTTTTGTTATGTTTAAAACTTCTTTCCTAACAGCTGTTGTTTTATTTTTAATCATTTTTATTGTGATTGGTTTCCTCTTAAAAAATAAGTTAACTGCCAGGTTAACTTATTTTTTTAATGGTGACTCACACCTGTAATCTCAGTTATTTGGGAGGTTGAGGCAGGCAGATGGCTTGTGACCAGGAGTTAGAGACCAGTGTGGGCAACATAGCGAGACTCCATCTGTTGCAAAAAAAGTTATTTAATGTGTTATATTGACTATTGCATTTGTTTATTAGGGACTTAGCAATAAGTTTAAAAGTGGTTAAAAGAGAGAGAGAAAAAGCATCCAGTTTATTTCTGTTAATACTTCAAAAACATTTTTGGGCCAGACGTGGTGGCTCACGCTTGTAATGTTAGCATTTTATGAGGCCAAGGAGGATGGATTGCATGAGCCTAGGAATTTGAGACCAGCCTGGGCAACTTGGTGAAACCTTATCTCTACAAAAAATATCCCCAAAATTAGCCAGGCATGGTGGTGTGCACCTGTAGTCCCAGCTACTTGAGAGGCTTAGGTGGAGGATCACTTGAGCCCAGGAGGCTGTAGTTGCAGTGAGCCGAGATTGTACCACTTCACTCCAGACTGGGCGACAGAGTGAGACCCTGTCTCAAAAATTCATGGGCACTAAGCATAAATGCAATATGTTTTACAAGTTTCTGAAAATTCAACAGTTCATTTTTATTTTGAGTTTTGAAATTCAGAAATAAAAGCATCTGCCTGCCTAGAACTTTTTTGTTGCGTAAGGAAGTCAGGGAAAGCTTAGTCATCAAATATTAGAGTTATAGAAGGGCTTTCAAGCATAATGCAAATCACTTTGCTCATTTTGTGGATGAGTCATGAGAATCCTGGAATGCGAAACCCGAAACATCTAACAGTACCTAAACGTGATTGTTTTCCTAAATGAACCCTTATTTATTTATTATTATCTTGTTGAACACTAAAGGCACAGTCTGTAAAATTCGACTCGAAAATTTTGTTTTTACTTTTTCCGATTTTATTTTCAGTATCTATCTGACAACAGTTTTTCCAGGCAGCTTTAAATTGCAGCTCTGAATAATTAGGTCTATCTCAAATGGTTTTGAACCATATTTTTTAGCAGTTTATTTTAGTGAAGTTTTTGTTTTTTAAAGAATCAGACCTTGAGGTCGGGCGCAGTGGATCATGCCTGTAATCCCAGCACTTTGGGAGGCGGAGGTGGGTGGATTACCTGAGACCAGTCTTGCCAACATTGTGAAACCCTGTCTCCACTAAAAATACAAAAGAATTAGCCAGTCGTCGTGGCGTGCGCCTATTAATTCCAGCTACTCGGGAGGCTGAGGTAGGGGAATTGCTTGAAGCAGGGAGGTGGAGGTTGCGGTGAGCCGAGATCAGGCCACTGCACTTCAGCTGGTGACGCAGCGAGACTCCGTCTCAAAAAAAAAAGAATCAGACCTTGAATACCTAGTTTGTAGAGTTTCTAATGTCTTGATGCCAGAGCTGATTAATTATGCTGTATATTTGTTTTCTAGTTAAGCTTTTAAGTAAGCCTAGTGGCTATTTGGAAGTTGGTATGAATTAGTAAGTTTTTAGTAGAGATTAGGAGGGTGGATTTTTAGAAACCTTAAAAATGTATATTGCCAGATACATGTCTATGATATTTGCTTATTTAAACTTTGTATTTTGAAGTAATTTTAGATGTAAAGAAAACTTGCAAAAGTAGTTCACAGAATTTCTGTATGCCCTTTGCCCAGCTTCCTCTCATGTGAGCATCTTGCATGACCATGGTACATTTATTTAAGAAAACAGTAGTTTAATAGTGGTATAGTACTATTGACTAAAGTACAAGCCTTACTCAGATTTCACCAGTGCTTCCATTACTGTTCTTTTTCTGTTCTTAGATCCAGTCCCTAATCCCTCTTTGCATTTAGTTGTCATGTTGTCTTAGTCTCCTTGGTTTCTCCTTATCTTTCATAACCTTTACTTTCTTGTAAAGTACTGTTAGCATTTTGTGTTGTTGTTGTTTGTTTTGGTAGTAGCTTGTCTCTCATCTTGGTTTTGCTCATTGTTTTCTCATCATTAGATTGAAGTTATGCATTTTTGGGAAGAATGCCATAGAAATAGTACTGTACCTTTCTCAGTACATTTTATCAGGGAGTATGTGATGTCCATATATCTTATTACTGGTTATAATAATCTTGATTGCTTAAGATTGTGTCTTCTGGGTTTCTCCACTGTAAATAAAGTTATTTTTTTTCCCCTTGTAATTAATGCATATTAAAAGGGAGCTACTTTGATACTGTGGAAATATGTTGTTTCTCCTCATATTTTCAGCCACTAATTTTAGTATCCCTCCGTGCATCTTGCCTACGATTATTGCGGTGTTTGTCTAATGAAGTTCATTACTTGTATATTTATTAGTTGATCATTATGTTAGAAAGAATTGTCATCTTCTCCATGGAATCATTAATTTCTTCTGTGAAATAAAGTCTAATACCGTATTTTTTTTTGTTACTTGTTTCAGCTTTAGCCATTGGAGCATTTCAAGTAGGCTCCTGTACTTTTTTTGACATGCTCCACCCCTCCTAATTTCTTTTTGTGGACTACTACTTCGCTTTAAAGTGCCATAAGAATTTATCTTATGTGATAATATTGTCTGCCTGTCCTCTCTGTTTCTGGGAGACACAGCCTGTCTCACTGTGTCTCCCAGGCTCGAGTGCAGCGGCGTGATCTCGGCTCACTGCATCCTCTGCCTCCCATGTTCACGCCATTCTCCTGCCTCAGCCGCCTGAGTAGCTGGGACTACAGGCACCCACCACAACGTCCAGCTAATTTTTTTGGATTTTTAGTAGAGACGGAGTTTCACTGTGTTAGCCCGGATGGTCTGGATCTCCTGACCTCGTGATCCGCTCGCCCCAGCCTCCCAAAGTGCTGGGATTACAGGCGTGAGCCGCCGTGCCCGGCCTGTCCTCTCTGTTTCTAAGGAGAACAGCCAGCTGTTTTTTAAAGAGTGAAATCAGGTGAAGTAGGTATAATAACTGAGGCTGAAAATTTCAAGGCATGAAAGAATAGCAAGCATAGTGATTATAGCTTTTGGGGTAGATATTAATAAGGTAAGATATTTATCTTTGTTTATTCGTTTCACAATTATTGAATGTTTTCTTTTTACAAGTCATTGTGGGGAATTCTGAATTTTTTAATATGTATATGCACAAATATATACACATACATGTGCCCTCAATGTGTATGTGTGGTATCTACGGTGTTTTAGAGGTCTGATGTAGTTGTAAGGCATGTACATAGTAACCAGTAATGTTAGGTTTACTGTGGAGGTATGTAGTTTTTACACTTGATCTTAGCCAAAAAGGCTGAGAAGCGATAGGAGATGTTTATTTTTTTAATGTAAAAAGTACTGTGTGAGCTTTGAGGGGGAGACAAAGATTAATTTTAAGTTACAATAATCCAGCAAAATTTAAAATGGAATAACAAATTGAGGAAAGAAGGGGGCAAATATTGAACATATTATTCTAGATACTATAAATATATTATCTATTTGTTAATATTTTGGATCTCTGAGACAGATAGCCTTTTTTTTTTCTTTAATTTTTTTTTTGAGATGGAGTTTTGCTCTTGTTGCCCAGGCTAGAGTGCAGAGGCGCGATCTTGGCTCACTGCAACCTCCGCCTCACAGGTTCAAGCGATTCTCCTACCTCAGTCACCAGAGTAACTAGAATTATAGGCATGCGCCACCACTGCTGGCTAATTTTGTATTTTTAGTAGAGTTGGGATTTCTCCATGTTGGTCAGGCTGGTCTCAAACTCCCAACCTCAGGTGATCCACCCGCCTCAGCTTCCCAAAGTGCTGGGATTACAGGCATGAGCCACCACCCCTGGTTTTTTTTTGTTTTTGTTTTTTTTTTAACAGACTAAGAGCCTGTAGCTCAGGGAGGTTAAGTAAATAATAGTGGTAGAGCTGGAATTCTGAATAGAGCTGTGGGGTTCTAAAGCTTTTTTTTTTTTTGAGACAGGGTCTCACTTTGTCGCCCAGGCTTGAGTTCAGTGGCACCATCATGGGTCATTGCAGTCTTGACCTCCTGGGCTCAAGCGATCCTCTCACTTCAGCCTCCCTAGTAGCTGGGACTACAGGCACATGCCACCACACCTGGCAATTTTTTGTATTTTTTTGTAGTGACAAGGTTTCACCATGTTGGCCAGGCTGGTCTGGAACTCCTGGCTCAAGTCACCTGTCCACCTTGGCCTCCCAAAGTGCTGGGATTATAGGCATGAGCCACTGCACTGGGTTCTAAAGCTTATTTTTACCATACTGCACTAGCAGACCTCATCTTCTTTTCTGCCTTCATATAGTTCACATGTGCAGCATATTCCTTTAGTTAATATCTCTCATTTACATGTAATGAATGTCAAATTGGAGGGAAGATTTCTTTAAATGACATATTCCCATCCCCACTCCCAGTCCTCAGTAGATTTTTATATTGGTTCTTCCCTTGCTTCTCCTCCAGCCTGTTTCCCATTGTAAAGTATATACTTGCTTCTCCCAGATGAGTGGGTTTTGCCCTAGAAGATACAAGGGGAAAGGATATTCTGGGAATATAAGCTTAAACCTAAGAGAAGAAAAATTTTAACTTTAAGGAGGAAGGAAGAGTCTAGTTTTGATAATTTGTGAAAGGAGGAAGGACATATCCCAGATACGTGCCAAGAACAGTGTGCGGAATGAGATACGGCAAGTATTGTTAAATTGAAATAACATGAATTTTATAATAGGAAGTTTAATAATTTTGTTTGTTAACTTCCTCTTAGGATATTACCTTCCAAATGATGATGGAGAATTTTATCAGTTCTGTTATGTTACCCATAAGGGTGAAATTCGTGGAGCAAGTACACCTTTCCAGTTTCGAGCTTCTTCTCCAGTTGAAGAGCTGCTTACTATGGAAGATGAAGGAAATTCTGACATGTTAGTGGTGACCACAAAAGCAGGCCTTCTTGAGGTTGGTGTTCACAGTGAGATAGTGATTCACTGATAACTTTAAGAACAGAGCTCACGTCGGTTGGCATTTTAAGAACTTTAAGGTTACGTGAGAGTTGCCACAAAGATCGAATGCTTTAACTTGATGCAGTGGCTCACGCCTGTAATCCCAGCACTCTGGGAGGCCGAGGTGGGAGGATCACGATGCCAGGAGATCGAGACCATCCGGGCTAACACGGTGAAACTCTGTCTCTACTAAAAATGCAAAAAATTAGCCAGGCGTTGTGGCGGGCGCCTGTATTCCAGCTACTCGGGAAGCTGAGGCAGGGTAATGGCCTGAACCCGGGAGGCGGAGGTTGCAGTGAGCCGAGATCGCGCCACTGCACTCGAGCCTGGGTGACAGAGCGAGACTCCGTCTCAAAAAAAAAAAAAAAAAAAAATCCAATGCTTTTTAACTAAAATAGAGTGTCTTTTTTAAATGCTTAAAAAATCTTTCGGCCATAATTATGCTGTTGGTTCCACTGTGGCAGGGACTGTCCCTAGGGCCTGCCCTTATTTTGTGCATAGTAGATAGTGCAGTAAGTACCAATTGGGAGAGTTTAGGTCTAAAGCTTTCCTTACGTTCCTTTGCCTAACTTTTTGTGGTGGCGTAATCATTTCATTGTAGAATGTTACCAATTTGAGGATGAAGCTGCTTGGGATAATGGTATAAATCAGTAAATCTAACTGTAAGGATGTGAACTTGGTTTCACTACCGTGAGCATTCTCTTTCTAAAGTGTGGCAGTGAGGCAGGAGAGCTTCCCAGTCTCTTAATTTAGATTGAGCATTTTTAGAATGATTCCTGTTGTTGTACTTCTGATGAAATGGATAAGCCTAGATTAACCATAATTTAAAAAGAAAATTTAAAAAGCTATTTATTATTTACTGTTTTTGTAAATATAATATTATGGAGTCATGATAATGGCTTCAATATAAATTTACTGTGTAGATGGTCTAATAATGCCTTATGTATTAATTTTTAGTAGTCATTGACAGAGAAAATAGAGTGACATTCTTTTCTCATTTTAAGATCACATTTTTCAGTATCTTTATCCTATACCTAAAAAACTACAGCTATATTTGAGTTATTGTGATTAATTATATATAGTGCCCTCTATTATAATAGTAAGAAAAATAGCTTCTCAAATTGGTTCATTATACATTTTTGGCTAATTTATATTCATATTTCTTCTATTGCAGCCATTGCTTTTTTTTTATAGTTGGATAGATTTTTTTAACATGTAAATATTTAATGCCTTTGATTTTACTTTTATTTACCTCAAAGAACTGAGACTGGAGCAAAAAGACAAGAGGCTACAGATATAATACTTTTATTAGACAGTCAAACTAGGTTAGGAGGAACCAATCATTTTTTATTGTGAATTCTTTCATATCTTTCCTTCCCCTTTCCAGAAATTCCTCTCTTATCTTAAAGAAATGTAACTTTTATAGGGTGACTAAAACATTTTGTGGTGCAACTGCCTGATGATCAAGGTTTTTAGCTTTGTATTTGAATGCCATTCAAAGATGCTGAAACAAGCCCAGATCTTAAGAATGCAGTTAGTATTTATACTGTAGCTTTTTGAATACTTATTAGACCACCCTCATTTCAGGGCCTCCAACAGAAAAGTGATGGGCATTTTGGCATTCACATCTATGTTGTACTTTTTCTTCAAGTAGATTGAGACATACCACATTCTGTTTCACTCCTTCCTACTTTGCAAAGGGTACTTTATAAAGAAAACGAAAATTGCTGTTTCTTAAGTATTTCTAAGATTAAATTTTTTTAACCAATATTTTGATGAGTCTTTAAAATCCCCACATTCATTAAAGTTTTTGTTTTATCTAAAACTGCACAAAATTAGTACAAATGTGAGACATTATCTGGGGCCCTGTTGACATTAAAAGTGATTAATGAGACATAATTTTGCCATGTGTGGACCTTGATTATATCCTAGATTAAAAAAAAAAATAATGAGGGGAATAATGAGGGATATTTGACTATGGCCTATTGGGGAATATAAAATTATTCTTAATATTCTTAGCTATAATAATAGTGGTGGTTTAAAGCCACTGTCCTTATTAGGTGATGCTTGCTCTGAAGTATTTAGGAGTGAAGTGTCTGCAATTTCATTTCAAATGGCTTAGAAGAAAAAAGGATACATAAGCTTAAGTATATAAAGAGAGATAAAATAAACATGGTAAGATATTAATAATTAGTGAATTTAGGTGATGGATGTTTGGATGATCATTGTAAAATTTTAACTATTTTGTATTCTTAACATATTTCAAAATACAAAATTGAGGCAAGAAATGAGACATATACGTTCTTATCTAATTTGAATTCTTCTAAAATGTCTACTTAAGCTTTAGTGAACTCGAGAAAGTATATGTGAATTAAATAAATCACTGGAAAAGGTGATTTTTTTATAAAGTCTGTGTTGTGCTTTGTCAAGATATATCTTTATTTTTAAGCTGCCAGATAGTTTTGAGCCAGACTTAATGCCAAATTAATAATGATACTAACCTTTATGGGTAATATACTTGCCTGTTTCTAATTTTCTGTTGACTTTATTGAATGCCATTTATTGCAATCTACTTCAAATCATTTTTAAAAAATAGATAAGATATAAAAGAAATTCAATGATTGAATAAATAAACTTTTCCTGGCATTTTGGTTTGATTTGTTGGAACAGGTAGAAGAGTCATTCAGAAAGTTTGCAGCTATTCAACTTTGATAAGAGCCATTTTAGAATTTAATCAGTTTAATTTCATAATCCCATGACCCTGGAAAACCAATTTAGGGTATATGGAGGAAAAACATTTTACCAGTTAAATGTATAATACCACCTTTGTTAAGTCTTCCCTCTGAGTCTTCATTCTTCCTGTAAGAGAAATATTAAAACTTTGTTTTACTATCTTAGGACCATTAATTTAGTAATATTTTATAATATTGAAGTTCATATTTTCCTGAACTATTGGCTGTTCCTGTAAGAATCAGGTATATTGTTAATATATTGTTACAGTCTGCATGTTTGTCCTAAAATTTGTATTTTTACTTATGAAGAGTGTTTTAATTTAGCCAAGTAGAGGCCATTTTATATATAGAACCTATAAATTTCTTGATGTCTTAAAGAATCAGCACTTTCAATAGTAATTCCATAGATGAAGGCCATATATACCATATAAGTTTGTGATAGATTCAAAGATTTCCTATAGGTTTGCATTCCAGAAGAGGTACAACTTTTCCTCTCGGAGTATCTGATTATTACTGTGGATCAGAAAGTCCCGTAATTAACGGAAAAATTAATATGCCTTTTTTTTTTTAGTTTTGATCTCAAAAATGATTAGCAGCCAACTTCATAATACAGTTCTCTCATTTTATATCTTCTTTTAATATTTTCTTCTTTGCTCAACCAAAAGAAGGTTTAAATTTATGATTGTTGAATTTTTCTAACTGAAGTCTAAGTAGGTAGAATGTAAAAGTTCTTTCTGTGAAAGTCTTCACTATTTTTTTTGGAAATGGAAAACTAAATTTGTAATAACATATTTTAGGATTAAGCAAAAAACTATTTAATTTGAGTTTTTTGCTTTATAGTTGAAAATTGAGAAAACCATGAAAGAAAAAGAAGAACTGTTAAAGTTAATTGCCGTTCTGGAAAAAGAAACAGCACAACTTCGAGAACAAGTTGGGAAAATGGAAAGAGAACTTAACCATGAGAAGGAAAGATGTGACCAACTGCAGGCGGAACAAAAGGTTAGTTGTGTCTTGTGTAACTGACTGAAGTTGATAGTATATTGCCTGAAACCCACCTTTTTAAAGAGCTGAACCAATTAAGTAAGCAAAAACCAGGTATTGAGAAAAGTAGCCTTTTAGATAGACATTTATACAAGAACAGGTCAGTTCCTATTAACCTTCTGCCACAGCTGCTTTTATGTTTGTAAGATGGTTAAAATACTTTTAGACTTTTGGTACCAGGCTTGTTGAGGTAGTCCCTGACAACTATTTCCAGATGTTTTACATCTAATTGTAGAATACTTGATAGATTTTTTGTTCTTGTTTAGAAATACAATTAGAAATGATAAGCACTGAATAAAGGAAAAATAGAATACATAAGTTAAAATTACTTTTCAAAAAAGTGTAATTTGGTGAAATAAGATGTAGTATTAGACAAAATTTTGAAATTTTTAATGGGAGAAATGTTATATTATCCTAAGAAACAAACTAGTTAAAGTTGGCAGAATTCCTTGAGCTAAGAAAGAGAGAGACAGGTACAATGCAAGCAGAAAACATTGTGGCTTCATTAGTAATAGAAATAGACTTGTAAGAAGCCAAAAACAGTGAAAAAACAGTTATCTAGTCATTGAATTGTTTAATATTTTCACAAGAAAAGCAATTTGTTCTGATGAAACTTACACAGACTGTGATCATACATATTACAGTCTCACTTATAGTAGAGCTGGTGGGATATACTTACGCCCATTGACAGTATTGAGCTGTTGTTTCCTGAGGATGGGGTCTGTTCTGTTATCCTTTTGTTCAACAAGGCCTCCAGCAATTGCTTAATAATTGCTAAATGAACTATTAGTCCTGTGATTCTCAAACATTTTTATACTCCAGTGGAGTGGTTATATATTGCACACCTGGGCAGAGATGTTATACAAGTAAGTCTTAAATTCTCAAAAGATTTTCCTTGCTTTGTTCTATTTGTTTGAGGATTGCTCTTTTGAGTTAGAGGGTAAACATAATGTCAAATACTGTGTACATTTACAAATCTCCTTATAAATGTCTGTGAAGTCTTCACTTCTGTCTTTTCTATCATTAGTCTTTTTAGTTAAAAATATGCAAGTATTTGCCAGTTTTACTTTTAGTGTCCTGCAGCAGACTGTAGGACTGTAGGAGTAGGATTTTCCATTTGGTTAAGGAACTACTTTTTTTCATTTGAACCTTTCAAGCAGGTATACCAAATATTAAAATACAGTGAAATCTCATAATACGTGCCCTCCATGACTATTAGGACATTCAGCTAATTTTTTTTTTTTTTAACTCATTTGTTGTAATCTCTTGCTGCTTTGTGTAGTTATTACTCTCTTTTTCTCCATTCTTTACATATTTTTCTCATGATTTATACCTGGATTTGGCAGTTTTCCAAAGTGTAATGTCAATCTTTTTTTTTTTTCCCCACTGTATTACAAGCCAGAGGGATCAAGGTGAGATAGATAACTCATGAAAAAGGCCCATTTCACCATGTCCTAAGCCCATGAGATCAAGAATATCCTGAAATGTGGCCTTTGGGGTTTTAACTCTGATTACTTTGAAATCCAAGAAAAGAATGGATGATTGTGCGAATAGGAATGGCAGAATGATAGACCTTCATTTATGTGAAATTACATATATATACACACATCAGGCCATTTCTGTGGTTCATTTGAGTAGTAGCTGAAATTTAAACAGTCTCACATTCTCTGTCCTTTCCAGGTGATAAAGGGGTTAAGGACTACAGACAAGACTAAAGTGGTAGACTGAGGTCAGGGGATTAATGAAGCAAAACTTGTAGGAGATTGTGGCCTTGGTGCTCAGAAGAGGTCTTCAGCAGAAGTTTTTATGGCAACTCTTAAATCTTGATGACAGTCACTAATCTTGGAGGAGACCACTTCTCTGCTGCCATTCTTGCATTGGGGCATATTCTCTGGGAGGCACTTGAAAGTGATTTTTTAAATGATGCTCCATATTATAGAAAAGGTTGATAAAAGTACCTGGAATGGTACTTGATGCATGGGAGGTTCTCCCTAAATGTAAGTAGCTATTATTATTTTACTATTTTTCATAATATGAACCAGAGAATCATCAAGGAAGGACTAAAATATAAAGTGTCATCCGACAGGAGTGGAAATTCATAGCATTTCCCTCAGATTCTAAAAGTATAATGCATATATACTGTAACCAAAAAAACTAAGTTATAAAACATATGTGGTGACAATTGTTTATTTCTGGGGATAAAACGTGTTTGCCAGGAGAGATAGTTCCTCTTTGTTCCTCTTTGTTACTAGTCAACGGACTTTTAGTTTTTTTATTTATTTTTTATTTTTTATTTTTTTATGAATTTGCTTCATATTCCAAAATTAGTCTCCTGCTGGGCTGCTACAGCTCCAGACTTTCAAACTGGTCTGGTTGGATGGCTTATAAAATCTGTGACATTTCTTGGCATTTGTTTTAAATCTGTTCCATGGTATGAATCCTATAGTAGTTCTAGAGGTCTTCTATTTGAGGTACTGAGTATATAAACTGTTGAATATCTGAAAGATTGTTCTGATGTATCATCTATAATTTCATTTAAAGTTTTATAATGGATACTCCATGTAATAAGCAGAGACCTTCATTTTCTTCATAATAGAAATTTATTGCATTTCGATTCTTTTATAAAATAATATGACTAGCTTATTACCTATTCCATACTTGACAAAAAATAAAAGTAAATTAAATGTCTGTAATTGTTTATTAATAAAATTTTTCATCTTTTATCACATTGACTTTTATCACTCTAAAGTGCTCTAATAATTAAAACCAAATGAAATTCTGATAATTACAATTCTTTAACTCAGTGAATTAAAAGAATTGGATATGTTGGGATTATTACAACAGATTGGTTTAAATTATATGTTTGTTTTTAATGTTATTTTATGAAATTGGCTGCTTGAAGGAATAAACTAGGATTACAAAGTAGATTAAAACTAAGACAAGATAATGTTTATAAATTGAGAAACAATAAATTACATATTGTATTTCCCCTAGATTTTTGTGGTATCTACTTCATTATTCATGTACATCCTAGATTTGAAAAGTAACTATTATTAAGGATAATTTTCCATTAATTTCTGGTTCAACTGTAAGGGAAGATTTCTCCCCTCCTCTCTTGAAAAAGGCTCATTAATAAAAATAACTCATATAACATCTAATAAAAGCCAGATGGTGATTTGAGTGCTTTACATATGTTAGCTAACTTCATCCTGTGAAGTAAGCAGTATCGTCTGTATTTTTCAGAGGTAGCCCAGAGAGGCTACTTACTTGTCCGTGATTGCACAGTTAGTAAGTGATAGAGGCTAGCAGTATGGCTCCATCAGTGCTTTTAACCACTGCTCCATACTTCTGAGGGCCAAAGATGTGAGCTGATCTAATTGATTATTTTTCAAAACAGCTTTATTGAGATGTCATTTGTATATCATAAAGTTCACCAGTTTATACAATTCAGTGGATTTTAATGTATTTACAAAATCATGCAACCATTACCATAGTCTAATTTTAGAACAAATTCATCCCCAAAAGAAAGCTTTTACTTACTTGTGGTTACTTTCCATTTACCTTCCAATTCCTTCCCCCAGTCCCAGACACCCACTAATTGAAATTTCTGTATCTATGGATTTGTGTATTTTGGACATTTCACATGAATGGAATTATATAATATGTGGCCTTTGTGACTGGCTTATTTCACTTAGCCTAATGTTTTCAAGGTTCATCCATGTTGTAATATATATTATTAATTCATTCCTTTTATTGCCAAATAATCTATTGTACTGATGAGTATTTTTTAAAAACCCCATCTTTACATTTATCAAAGACTTCTGTGAAAATTAGCAGTTTGTGTGTTTCATTGTGTTCTCGTTTGTATTTTGGAGTGCTAGATACATATTGGAAATGGAAAGATTTAAAATTGAGGCTCAGAGAACCAATGATTTTGAATCTTGTTTTTCAAACAGGACTAAAAAGTGCTGTGCCCCTATTAAGTTTTTCAGTTAGTTTAGTTTATAATTTTTTGGAGCCTAAACTATGAATTGAGTTTTTTCATATAATTGTATTTTCAACTTGAATAACAAAATGGATATGATGTACTTCAAGACATTTTTGAACTATATTATATTTGAGAATATTAAAGTAATATTGCCAAAACGATGTAATGGAGGCTGTTACAAACTGTTAAATGTACTCATACTGTTTTGATTCTTAAGTTTCACAAACTGGGTAGGAGACATCACCAGGTATTTGGGAAGTATCATAGGTATAGGAGTGAGACAATGTGCAAGATCTCTTCTCTGGCTAGTGTGGACCTCTTAAGCTATCTTTATCTTCTTGGCTTTTTCTTCTCTAAAGTGTAAACATATTTCGCATTGTTGTAGAGTGACAGCATATACTCCAAAGAATAACTTGTCATCACATGGAGTTTTCCTTTTTATTCTCATTGAAATTGCTTTCAAAAGGTAGTCACTTAGTTTTTCTGAGTTCAGGCTTCCTCATGGATAAGTCGTCTAGTTAACAAGTGGCAAAGTTGAGAACCTGAAAAACCAAGATAGGTGTTTTTGTTGTTATATTACAATAGCTTATAATAACAGACGCAAGTGTGGTATGTCTCTTTATTCATCGAGTGTTTGTGGAATAAATAGGTAACAATGAGTTTTGGGGCTTGTGGCATTCTGACCAGTTTTTATTGTAGTCAAAAGAAGGATCTGAAGGTGACATTTTACTTCGGATATGGGATTTTATGGTCTTGAAAAGGATTAAAAAAACATATACTTAAAAACTATCATTCTTGGACAGTCCTGGTTTACTAATATGTAAGCTATTTACAGTGTTTTCTTTTTATGCATCTTTAGTGTTTTTCTGTGGCCTTCCAGTTCTTTTAAGAAGTTTTAAAAAGAGCACTATTTTGCACTTTATCATTTTACAAATATTGTGGGTATTCTGGCATTTAAAGGGACGAAAATACCAGTTTGTAACAGCTAACAAATGAAAGATTTTGTATTACTAAAACTCAGCAGTCATTTGTCTCCCTCTAGCGATCACATAACTGTGCCACATTGCCCATTTACTTACCATGTTTTGATTGAAAACCAGAAAAAAATAGTTTAATACTTTTAAAATTATGTTTCACATTTTATGGAATTTGATTTACATTTATTTAAGATTGTCCTGATTATAATTTTAATAGAAAATCAATAGTTCCTGTAAAGATTTTGGGAAGCCTTTATTATCTTGCTTCATTGAGCCTGAGAAGCCATGGTAATACCTTTTTACTTCCAGGAAGAAATAATCCAAGTAAACTAAGACATGCCATTGATTGTAAGATACATCTCCGTTTCAGAAAGGATAAATTGTGGGAAAAAAATTAGCATATAGTTTTAGTACAGTAATGTAATGTCTTTGTGGATATTAGTCATTGAAATGGTTTTCTCATTTATAGAAGAAATTTTTCTTATCAGAATATTCTAGGATACATAATGGTATGGTTAGATGAAACTCATTGATAATACAATTGAAGGATCATATGTATTAAAAGTTTAAAGTTTAGAATTTTGAGTTGCGAGAACTTAAGTCAAATGGAGTTCTTTTTGATAAATGGAATTTTATGGTGGTAGCTTTGTAATATGTCAGCTTTGCTAGGCTGAACTTATTTTCCAGAGTTCCCTTCTCTGTAATTTGTTTAGGATGAGCCACAGGAGAGATTCTTGCATGAGATGAGGCAGAAGTGAAGCAGCAGCCATTTTGTAGCTTATACAAGTTGTGGCTTCTCTCCTGGCTCTCCTTGTTGGTATGAGGTAATAGTAGCCAGGCTGCAATTGCCCT
Source organism: Macaca fascicularis (assembly GCF_037993035.2). Lineage (NCBI taxonomy): Eukaryota > Metazoa > Chordata > Mammalia > Primates > Cercopithecidae > Macaca > Macaca fascicularis. The sequence continues at coordinate 102,496,236 of NC_088377.1, read as the reverse complement.
ACCTTCTGTGGAATCCTCTTTCAGTTTCTCCATCTCCTGGGTTAGGCCTGTCAGGAAGGACCCCAGCATGCTCAAGAACACCTTGAGACTATCAGGGTCAGAATAAAAACCAACATGGACTTCAGTTTTCAGTCCATTCTGGTGGGCTTCAGCTGGTGATTGTGGATCCTATTTTGTTCTTGCTTTTCCCACTTTATAAATGTCTTTCTTGATTGCCTGCCTTACACATACTAGTTCCAGTTTCTACCATTACACAAGATCAAATCTCTTAGTGTCTCTCTCAATCTGTCTGTTCGTCTGTCTTTCTCTCTCTCTCCAGCTGTTTGCTTATCTGGTTAAGCGCTTACTGATAAATTTACCATGTACATAATTCTTAAGGAGTTTTTAATGCAATTTCAAATTTGAAATTCTAGTAATGTACATTAACATTTAGGAAATTGAATTAACCATTTTCCCTTCAAAATGGTAGTGGCATCTTTTGGAGTACTAAAGTATTCTTCAGTGTATTGTAAGTAATTTTGAGGATTCTTATAAAGAACCAAACTGGTAAAATGTGTAGATAAAGATTTCTGTCTGGTATAATTTTCCTTCTGCCTGAAAGGACTTTCTTTAACATATTTGTAGTGCAGGTCTTCTGTTGATGAATTTGTTCAACTTTTGTATGTTATGTTAGGAAAAGTCTTATTTTTACCTTTAGTTTTAAAAGAGATTTTCGTTGTGTATAGAATTCTAGATAGATAGTTTTTGTATTTGAGTATTTTAAAAATGTGGTTCTTCTCACATTTATTGTTTTTGATGAGAAATTCAATGTTGTCAGTATTTTTCTTCCTCTGTATTTAATGTGTTTTTTCCCTCTTACTATTTTTAGGATTTACTCTTTTATCATTGAATTTAAGCAGTTGATTATGTTGTGTCCTCTTTATTTTCTTTATTTTTTATGCTTGGGGTTCAGTGACCTTTTTGTATCTGTATACTTAGAGTTTTCATTAAATTTTGAAAATTTTAGGCCATTATTTCTTCAGCTGTTTTTTCTGTCTTTCCTGTTCTTCAGGGACTTGCGTATACATATGTTTTGTTGCTTAAAGTTGTTTCAGAGCTCACTCGTGCTTTTTTTTTTTTCCCACTCGTGCCCTTTTTTTTTTTTTTTGGTCTCTTTTCGCTCTGTTTCATTTTAAATAGTTAAATTTTGTATGTCTCCAAGTTCACTAATCTTTTCTTTGCAATATTTAATCTGCCATTAGTCCTATCCAGTGTATATATATTTTTTATTTCAGACATTGTCATTTTCATTCCTGGAAGTTTGATTTGAGTCTTTTTCATGTCTTTCATGTTTCTGTGTATACTGTGTTCAATTTTCTTCTAGCTTCTTGAACATATGGAATACACATGTTTAAATACCTATTAACTTGATCATCTGGCTCATTTCTGTATCAGTTTTGATTGATTGGCTTTTCTACTCATTATGGGTTATATTTTTCTGCCTCTCTGCATGCTTAGTAATTTTTAATTGGATGTCATATATTGTGAATTATACCTTGCTGGGTGTTGGGGTATTTTTTATATTCCTAAAAATATTCTTGAGGATTTTTCTGGGATGTGGTTTAATTACTTGGCAACAGTTTGATCCTTTTGAGCCTTGTTTTCATGCTTTGCTTGGTGGTACCAGAGCAGCATTTTAGACTGGGGTTACTCTCTCCCCACTACTGAGGAAAGACTATACTGTAATTGTTCTCCCACGAATTATGAGTTTTTCCATTCTGGCTGGTAGGAATAACCACTATTCCTGGCCCTTTTTGAGTTCCAGGCACTGTTCCCTGTAGTCCTTTTTGGGTGATTCTTTCTCCAGCCTGGGTTAATTTCCTCACATGCATATGCTGTTCAGTAATCAGCTCAAGACTTGAGGGGGACTCCTTGCAGATCTCTTGAGTTCTTTTTTCTACATGATCCTTCTCTGGTACTCTGTCCTGAAAACTCTATTCTCCTTAGCTTTCCTAGACTCTCAGTTTCTCCCCATAACTCAGGGAGACCACTGGATTCTGCCTGAGTTTGCCCTCTTTGCCCTGTGGCCTTAAAAGTCTCTCTGGACAGTAATAAGTTGGAGCAGTTATAGAGGTGACCTGTGTTGTTTCTTTTCTTTCGGGGATCACTAACCTTTTATCCTGACATCCAGTGGCTTGAGAGCTGTTCTTCATTCAGTTTTTTAGTTTTCAGGTGGTAGAGTTCATTCGGTTCTTGTTACTCTATCTTGGCACTATTTTAGTTGCATCTATTTGTGTGTTTTAGAGTTGCTATCAGGAGAAAATGTTTATTTAGAGGAACCAAGATGCTCTTTCTCAACTGATTTGAATTATCTGGTATTCTAGGTACCCAGGTTTAAAAGCCTGTATGGTTTTTCTGCATGTATTTGGCGTTCTGTTCTTAGTTTTCTTTTCCATGGTACTCAAAGTAGCTGGTTCAGAAACTTTGTTACTGGTCTGTGTTGGAATGAAAAATGTACACTGCAATGTATGTAAATGCATTACTTCCTTCACTGAGAAAGTATTGCTGTGAAAAGCTATTAGGTGAACCCAACAGTGTGGTTAGCGATGTAGTTGATTTATATTTTTTACAAGTGTCTTGTCTTGATATAGCCTGGTAACTGTCGGTGGTCTAGTACTGTTCCCCTAGTCAGACTCCTGAGTAGCTGCTTGTACTTTATGTTACTAGTTTAACAAACGTGGACTTTTATTTAATATGCTTTTTATTGGACTCAAGAATATAGATAGGTTCTGTAAAATTGTACCCAGGATTACTCAGTTGCAGATATAAAAGAAAGCAAGCATCCAAAAGCCAACCTATATTAATATCAATTGTCTTGATTTTTAAAAAATATGTACAGTTTGCCACGTGCGGTGGCTCATGCCTGTAATTCCAGCACTTTGGGAGGCTGAGGTGGGCGGATCACGAGGTCAAGAGATCGAGACCATCCTGGCCAACATGGTGAAACCCGTCTCTACTAAAAATACAAAAATTAGCTGGGTGTGGTGGCACATGCCTCTAGTCCCAGCTACTTGGGAGGCTGAGGCAGGAGAATTGCTTGAATCTGGGAAGTGGAGGTTGCAGTAAGCCGAGATCGTGCCACTGCACTCCAGCCTGGTGACAGAAGACTTCGTCTCAAAAAAAAAAAAAAAGTATACAATTGGATGGTTTTTTGTATATTTACAGAGTCATGCCACCATCACCACAATTTAATTTTAGGATGGTTTTTATCATCCCCCAAAGAAACCTTGAGTCCGTTAACAGTCACTCCTTACATACCCTTGTCTCCATCCCTAGGTAACCATGAGTCTACTTTCTGTGTCTCTATATTTGCCTTTTTTTTTTTTGCATTTGCATAATGATTTTGAGGTTCATCCATAGATCAGTACTTTGTTTCTTTTTATTGCTTAATAATATTCTGTATCTTGATGTAAAAAATTTTTTTTAAAATATAGAGACAAGGCCTCACTATGTTTCCCAGCTGGCCTCAAACTCCTGGACTCCAGCCATCCTCTCACCCCAGCCTCTCAAGTACCTGGGACTACAGGTGTGTGCCAGTGTGCTTGGCTCATATCTAGATTTTTGGTTTTTGAGGCAAATATTTTTCTGACAAGTGCTTTACTGTTTTGAGATCCTCTATCATATGTATTTGTTGCCCTTCAAATTGGCTGTTTTTGGATTAAGTGTACTCAGTATTGTAGAAGTGTTTGAACTAGCTTTATAATTTCCTTATTTTTGGCTTTTAGTTGCTACATTTTCTCTTCAAGAATCAGATATTTAAAGTAATTTGCAATAGTAGTTGAATTTGGGTATGATCAGTGGTGCATATCTTATACTTTATTACAGAGCCAATTTAATTTTTTGTCTTAATGGCAGTGTATCAGATGGGTTACTTGATTTGAATACTAGTCAGGGATAAATAATGAATTAGAGTGAAGACAAAGCAATCCAACAGTGTAAAGTGTTTGTTGTTGTTGTTAATGTAACAGTCTATGTCATAAGTCATTGAAGTCTGGGGAGGGGAGCGCGGATTGGCTTTACATGATTATTCAGGGGCCTTGTTACCTTTTATATCATTCCACTGCCCACCCTTAGAGTCCTAGAGAATTTATGTCTTCATGATAGAAACTTAGTCACTGGCATATCCTGGTTTCAGCTGGCTGAAAAGGGGAAAGAGATCTTAGACAAGGCATGATCAATAATGTAAGTTCTAGAGGTGGAAGTAATATATATAATTTCATTGATATTTAACTGATGATAATTTAGATAACTATAATGCATTACAAGAGAAGCTGGGAATAAAGTGTAGTTGGGCAGCGATATGTAATTACTATGGTTGAAAGGAGGTCATAATTTGGCAGACAACCAGCAGTCTCTGCCACAACACACAACACCAATGTAGTACCAACAGTCTCTGCCACAACACACAACACCAATGTAGTACCAGCAGTCTCTGCCACACCACACAACACCAATGTAGTAGTCTTTGAATTTAGCAGTTTATGAATGAGATCTGGAAATTATCTTTGAAGAGTATCTTATAACTTTATTTATTAGTACCACTGTTAAGAAAGGTCATATCAAGAGTAGATAAAAATCAAATTACCAAAATTTCAATACCTCAATTATTAAAATTTTCAGTTATTATTTTAGAAAACTTTTTAAGAATATTGGAAAGTTGAAATCATTCTCAGTTCTTCCATTTACTAGCTGTGTAACCTTTGATAGACTACCTAACTTCTCTGTGGCTCACTTTTCTCATGTGAACAAGCATCATAGTTGTTCCTAATTCTTAGGCCATGTGTTCATCAAATGAGAATGTATTATGCATAAAGCACATAGAATTTCCTACACAGTAGCTCTCAAGATAGCTGTTATTGTTATCATAGCATTAGGTACCTGGTTTTGGACAGAGGCAGTTTAAGGCGTTTACTATCTAATACATGGAATTGCCAAAAACCAGTTTTGAATTTATGATCTAATTGAATTTGTTTTTGTTTATTTTTGCCGATTGTCATCAAGAAAAGATACAAAAGGCTTAATTTTAATACATGGGGTGATGATTATGACTTATGTATACATAGCAATATATTTCTTTCAAGCCAGTTACTTTAATATTGTACCTGCTCTACAAAGTAAGTTTTAAGAAATTCATAATATATTATTTCTACAATATATTTATATACTTTTAAATCCATAATTTTTGTATTGATAAGTATAGAACTGTAAAATGAAGCATTTTTATAGTTTATTTCATAAGACTACATCATTGAGTAGTTCCCATTCAATCTAATTAAAAGGTAATTTAAGTTATACTACCTTAAATTTTTGCACTTATTCCCTAACTCTTTAAAAATGTATATGAAACCTAATGTTCAAAAAAATAAAATCAGTAGTCTGTGGAATAAATTCATATTCAGGAAATTATTTAGACACTAGTATATTTGTAGCCTGTCTCTCTTCCCCCTCCTCTCCACTCCAACCACAAAAATAATGCTTGAATCTGTTATTTTCTATAAAAGTTGAATTTAAGTGCATTTGTTCATAGCAGATTTTTCAGTGAATTGAAGGTAGCCCTCATTACATTTTTTACTATAGTAATGCATCACTTACCAATGGGGATATGTTCTGAGAAATGGGTCGTTAGGGGATTTCCTCTATGTGCAAACATTATAGAGTGTACTTACACAAACATAGATAGTATAGCCTACTACACACCTAGGCTATATGGTATAACCTATTGCTCCTAGGCTACAAACCTGTAGTGCATGTTAGTGTACTGAATACTGTAGGCAGTTGTAACACGTGGTAAATATTTGTGCATCTAAACATATCTAGACATCTTAGAAGAGGAAAGGTACAGTAAAAATATTGTATAAAATGTAAAATTTGTTATACCTGTACAGGGCATTTACCACAAATGGAACTTGCAGGACTGGCAGTGCTCTAGGTTATTCACCGAGTGAGTAGTGAGTGAACGTGAAGGCCCAGGGCATTGCTGTACACTACTGTAGATTTTATAAACATTGTATACTTAGACTACACTAAATTAATTAATTATTATTATTTTTTTTGAGATGGAGTCTTGCTCTGTTGCCCAGGCTGGAGTACAGTGAGTGTAGTGGTGTGATCTCGGCTCACTGCAACCTCTGGCTTCCAGGTTCAGGTGATTCTCGTGCCTCAGCCTCCGGAGTAACTGGGATTACAGATGCACGCCACCACACCTGGCTGATTTTTATGTTTTTAGTAGAGACAGTGTTTTACCATGTTAGTTAGGCTGGTCTCATACTCCTGACCTCAGGTGATCTGCCTGCCTCGGCCTCCCAAAGCTGGGATTACAGACATGAGCCACTGCACCTGGCCAGACTACACTAAGTTTATAAAAAATTTTTTCTCGGCCGGGCGCGGTGGCTCAAGCCTGTAATCCCAGCATTTGGGAGGCCGAGACGGGTGGATCACGAGGTCAGGAGATCAAGACCATCCTGACCAACACGGTGAAACCCCGTCTCTACTAAAAAATACAAAAAACTAGCCGGGCGCGGTGGCGGGCGCCTGTAGTCCCAGCTACTCGGGAGGCTGAGGCAGGAGAATGGCGTGAACCCGGGAGGCGGAGCTTGCAGTGAGCTGAGATCCGGCCACTGCACTCCAGCCTGGGCGACAGAGCGAGACTCCGTCTCAAAAAAAAAAAAAAAAAAAAAAATTTTTCTCCAAAAATAAATTAACCTTAGCTTACTGTAACTTTTCACTCTCTAACTTTATTTTTAAAAACTTTTTGATTCTTTTGAAATAACTCTTAGCTCAAAACGCAAACATGTACAGCTGTGCAAAAATACTCTTTCTTTGTATCCAAATTCCATAAGCTTTTTTCGATTTTAAAAAGTTTTTGTTTTGTTTTCTTTTTTTATTTTGTTTTATTTTGTTTTGAGATGGGGTCTTGCTCTGTTGCCTAGGCTGGAGTGCAGTGGCGTGATCTAGGCTCATTGCAACTTCCGCCTCCTGTGTTCAAGCAATTCTCCTGCCTCAGCCTCTTGAGTAGCTGGAACTACAGGCACACACCACCACGACTAGCTACTTTTTTTGTTTTTGTTTTTGTTTTGTGTTTTGAGTAGAAATGGGGTTTCACCATGTTGGCCAGGCAGGTCTTGAACTACTGACCTCAGGTGATCCACCCACCTAGGCCCCCCAAAGTGCTGGGATTACAGATGTGAGCCGCCACACCTGGCCAAATATTGTTATTTTTGTCTGGTGGATTTCCAGAAACCAGAGAAGATGCATTTATAGTCTGTGTAGCTGTCATCATAACTTGGTATTTTAGTTGATTTCAAAAGTAGGGTGTTTGAGAAAAGCCAGATTAAGTAAAATGAGTGAGATTTGATTTATAATCTGACTAGCAATTTTCATAAATAGTTGTTTTGTCAATAATTTGCTATTTAAAGTGTTCAGTTGCTAGTTTACTAAATTTTACTCTGTATGTGTGTGAATCTAGAATACCATTCCTTTTTTCTAGATAATTGTTAGTGATACTATATCTGGTTTCTTCATAAGCTTTTGTTTATAATCAGAATTTTATTTTTTAACATGAGAATAAATGTGCTCTGTTATTTTAAATACTTTTAAAATGTGTTTAGCCACCTAGATGAATGATTCATAATCTTTTTATGTGGTTATTCATATGTGAGAGTTATGACTTATGGGAATTGGTAGTAGTGGCTCTTGGAAACAGTGATTTTTCAGTTTAGGAGTGAGAGGAAAGTCCCTGCATGAATCTGAAGTACTCACATCTCTTTATCTCCTTTTGCCCCAATTTTTATGATTGTTTTCTTATTGGTATACAATTCAGCAGGCTTAATTATCTGATGGAGGTTTTCTTTGCTTTAATATTAGAATTATGATGTGCTTTTGGCGTGATTTACAAATGGTGACCAAAAGTGTTTTAGAAAAATTGTGTTTTAGATTTTACTCTTTTAAAGTTAATTTTTGAAAGCAGGATTCCTAGTTGTCTGAAATGGCAAAGCTCTTAACTTTTTCATGCTAGGGAGGACTGAGCCACATTGAAGATGCTTATGCTTAACTCAGACATGAAAACTAGAGGCCTGAAGACTAATCCTTACTTTATAATTTTCATGTCTTTTAAAAGGAGGCTTGGATGCTGAGAAGCTATCAGGTGCCTTTATGGGCACCAGAGAAAGAGTCTAAGCGCTTGTAGTCAGAGTTAATATATAATTCACTGTGAAGTTAACTGACTCAAAGCAATTAGTTCATGATTTACATTCAGTTGCTAGTGATTTTTTTCTCTTTTCCTATGCGTTTTGTAGAATGCTGTATACCCATTATAGGGCTTCATTACTTTCAGGATTGGAAGCTAATTTTGTCCTAGGGAGAAATACTTGGGTTAAATCTGTAGTGTACTTGCAGTGCCAAGAGAGCATTGGTAAAACTAAAAATGAAAAAAAAAATGTAAACTTTATTTAGAAACCTCTCTGGCTGTCTTTATAAATCAACACAACAAATCCTGAAAATGTGCCCAGTGTCACAGCAATCATTATGATTGCAGAGGAAATAAATATTACTTGTTTTTTCTCTGGTATTATGGCATTGGAACAAAAAACGCATTTTGTACAACAGTTTTTGGTTAGTGTTACAAATTCAGTCAAACATTTGCTTTGAACAAAAATATATCAATAGGGTATATCTGACTTTTATAAAATAATGTAGCAATGTGCATATTCTAGCAAGATATTTAAAATGATATTCTATCAAAATATTTGGGTGAGTTCTTTTATGTGAATTAAAGTGAAATATAAATACTATATAATGTTTCATACTTTTAACCTGGCAGAATGATAATTTTTTAAGTTTTCGTTGCTGGGTAGGTAAGTATTACTGTTTTGGGGAGAAATTTTAAAACTGTTCTCTAATAAAAATAATTTTATTTTAATTTACCAATTCTTTTATTGTATAGTTTTCTATAATAAAGCACCTCCCTGTATACACTGTTATATTTGAGTCTTATAAATCGTCCATTTAAAGTAGAATATTCCAAGTAGAAATACATTCAATTTGTTGCACTAACTACCTCTTTTGTATTTGTCTTAGTATCTTTGAATATTTGTTTAGGCGTGAGTCACACTAGCAAGAACATTAGGAACATGGCTTTAGGCATATTTTAGTGCTTTGATGGGACTTAGTTACCTGTGCTAGAAAAAGTGGGTGTTAACCTCGATGGTGTCGTGTAAGACTTGATTTGTCGTGACTAATTTTTAAAAATTTTTCCTCATTTTTCTTGCCTGCCCCCTGGTGGAGAAAAGTTAGTAAAATCAACACACAGGGTACATGAAAAGTCTGAAGGTGGGGGGAAAATGTATATAAAAAAAGTAATCATTGCTCATGCGTGTAGTCCCAGCACTTTTGGAGGCCCGAGGCAGGAGGATTGTTTGAGCCCAGGAGTTTCAGCCTGGGTGACATGGCAAAAACCCTGTCTCTATTAAAAAAAAAATACAAAACATTAGCCAGATGTGGTGGGAGTGCCTATAGTCGCAACTACCTGGGAGACTGAGGTAGGAGGATCACCTGAGCTTGGGAAGTCGAGGCTGCAGTGAGCTGTGATCGTGCCACTCTACTGCAGCCTGAGTGACAAAGTGAGACCCCAGACAAACAAAAAACAAATTATCGATTAATTTAGTATATGAAAATTTAAATATATGTTATCATTTCAGGTTTTATAGTCTTAGCTTCTCAATTTTGGAGGGAACAAATGCGGGACTAAAATTGTAAGAATACATAGTTTTCTTAAAGCTATGCAAATTTGCTTTGCTGATTATGTTTCTGTGTTTCTCAAAATACCTTCTCACTTCTCAGGGTCTTACTGAAGTAACACAAAGTTTAAAAATGGAAAATGAAGAGTTTAAGAAGAGGTTCAGTGATGCTACATCCAAAGCCCTCCAGCTTGAGGAAGATATTGTGTCAGTAACACATAAAGCAATTGAAAAAGAAACTGAGTTAGACAGGTATTTCTCATGCTTTTAAAAAATAAATTCAATAAAAATTTTAAAACTTTAAAACATTATAATGTTACTTTATCATACCTATCTCAGTTTAAAGGACAAACTCAGGAAGGCACAACATGAAAGAGAACAACTTGAATGTCAGTTGAAGACAGAGAAGGATGAGAAGGAACTTTATAAGGTAATTTATTTGTTGCATATTTATTGCCTGTTACTTCAAAAGAAATGACGCCAAAGCTTAGGGGCTGTAGGTCAGCAGTTGAGGAGCAGCTTAGCTGAGTGGTTCTGGCTCTGGTCTCTTGTGTAGTTGCAGTCAGGATGTTGGCAGCGGCTTCAGTCAGCTGAAGGCTTGATTGGGACTGGAAGAGCTGCTTCTGAGATGGCTTACTCACGTGGTTTTTGACAGGAGGCCCTTCAGCTCCTCTTGAAGTGGTCTTTTCATAGGCTGCTTGAATATCCTCACAGCATGGCAGCTAGCTTCTCTCAGAGTGAGTGATCCAGGAGAGAGCAAGGAGGAAGTCACAGTCATGTTGTGTATCACCCCTAAAAGTTAGTTTTCAGGGAATTAATTTGCTTCTGTTTTAGATACTTAACAGGTAGTGTGTAATAAGTTGAAGAGGTTTAATGACATTAAGATACTTGTTTATCATAATTCATATAACTATTTTCCTTTTTAAGAACATACATATATATATACCTTGGGGAGAACATTAATTTAGTAATGATCCTGTTTTAGAGTTTGACTTTTAGAATATCTTCAGAGATGTCATTTTATAAAAATATCATCACTACTAACAAATCTTGACTGCTTGAAGTTTTAATTTTTTTTTTATTTGAGATGGAGTCTCACTCTGTCGCCTAGGCTTGAATGCAGTAGTGCGATCTCAGCCCACTGCAAGCTCCACCTCCCGGGTTCACGCCATACTCCTGCCTCAGCCTCCCGAGTAGCTGGGACTGCAGGTGCCCGCGACCACCTCCGGCTATTTTTTTTTTTTTTTTTTTTTTTTTTTAGTAGAGACAGGGTTTCACCGTGTTAGTCCGGCTGGTCTCGATCTCCTGACCTCATGATCTGCCCACCTCAGCCTCCCAAAGTGCTGGGATTACGGGTGTGAGCCACTGCACCCGGCAGTTTTTATTTTATTTTATTTTTAAGCAACCCTGAAACATAGGGTAGTTAGCTTAATTGTCACTAACTAATAATGTTGTGGGTGCAGATTGAGACTTATTTTTTTAAGTGGCTCATAAGCATTTCCTGAAGGCAATTCCAGATGAGGAATTTCAAGAACATTCTGAGTTAAGTCCGTTTCTTGTTAAGTCAGTTTAATGAGCTGATGATTATGAAAATCAGGTAGTGTTTTAAAGTGATGCTGCAAGGGTGTTGGCTGCTGATGCCTTCAGAGAATCAGGAGTTAATATTCTATCCTTTTGAACAAGAATTAGTCCTTCAGCATTCTGTACATTGAAAGAGTAAAGTTCAAGAAGTAAGTTAATTCATTTCTCCTCAGTACTCTTAACCAAAGTAAGATATACTTGATAGTGGACACTAGGGGTCTGTACTTATAATTCCAGTTATTGAATTTGATTTGTGTATCTGTTAGGAGCAAATCTGCAATAGCGAAAGTCATGGGAAAATCAACATAGTTGGGTTAGTCAACAAATACATTTTTCGGCACATTAAAACTAAGTGATACCGTACTTTTAGCCTGCAGAAAATGGAATTGTTTGAGATGTTGTTTTTGAATGTACCCCTTCTAGTTTTCCAGAGTCTTGTCATGCCAGATTTCAATATGCCAAGTAACATAATTTGTTTCCCCAAAACAACAGCCAAATCTATTTGCATTTTTAAAGAGAACCTGAAACCATTAAATCAAAGGAAAAGACTTTAGAGATCAGGTAATGTTGTTAGGCCTTAGAATAATCTCTATGGAAAATAAAAAAGCTTAGAAAAGCTGCGTTCTGCTCCTGCATGCTTAACTAGTCATTTGGCAGAACCTGGGTCTCCTAAATCCTAGTCTAGTATGTCTTTCCTTCCTTTAATTATCTTTGGGTTAGAAATATAATGGTATTTTAAACTTTGACTGACTTAGGTCATGGAGTTAGAATGTTCTTGACATTTTCAAACACCATTACAGGTACATTTGAAGAATACAGAAATAGAAAATACCAAGCTTATGTCAGAGGTCCAGACTTTAAAAAATTTAGATGGGAATAAAGAAAGCGTGATTACTCATTTCAAAGAAGAGATTGGCAGGCTGCAGTTATGTTTGGCTGAAAAGGAAAATCTGCAAAGGACTTTCCTGCTTACAACCTCAAGTAAAGTAAGTACTTTTGCTATATGTATTTGAAGATTGTAAAACATACCTATGAAATGTATGCAATATGATTTTCATTTTTAATTCCCCCAACCTTTTGTTTTGAAAAAGTTCAAATTTACAAAACAATTGGAAGAACAGAACAGTGTATACTAATGTATGCTAAAATATTTTGCTTTTCTTTGTTTTATCTCCCCCATTTATATGCCCTTTTTTCCTGAGTGATGTGAATTGCAAGTATTATGATAATTTACTCTAAATACTTTAGCATGTCTCCTTTATGAACAAGTACATTCTTCTCCATAGTCATAACACCATTATTACACCTAAGAATTTAGCATTGATTAATAGTCATTCTTGTATATAGTTAGTTCACATTCAAATTGCCCCAAATGTATGTATAACCTTATATAACCTTTAAAATTTTGTGATTCAGACTTAAAGATTACATATTATTTTGATTGTTGTATTTTGAATCTGTTTCAATCTAGAATAGTGTCCCTACACTTTTTATGACACTGGTATTTTTGGAGAAGACAGGCTAGTCTGAGAAAATGTTTATAATCTGGATTTGTCTGTTCTCATGACTAGATTCAGGTGAGACATTTTTGCAGGAAAAGACATAGATGATGTTTTGTCCATCCTGTTGGAGTCATATCAGAAATTATATAATGTTGATTTGTTCCATTCTTGGTAATGTTAGGTTTAATAATTTGTTTAAAGTTATGCCTACCTGTCTCTGTATAGGTGCCTTTCTTTTCTTCTTTGTGATTATTAAGCAGTCTGTATAAACACCCTATTCTCCAACAGCCTTTCCCCAATGGTTTTATTGTCCTTTGATGCTCCTCACCTGCAGCAGCTATTACGTTGGTAATAATTAATGATAGAAAAATGGTGATTTAAAAAATTCTCTTATTCCTTTTATGTTTATTTGTAGGTAATCTTTTATAATGAGGAAGTTCCTGTCACCCCTCCCTCTTTTTTTAATATAACTTTGTACTTACGAATTTTTTGTTGCATATTATGCATAATCATCATTATTCTTTTTCGTACCCAAATTGTTCTGAATTTAACCAGGGGAATCTTTTCAAGCCTGCTTTTTTGTCCTGATATGTTCCTGTAATGCTTTCAATACTTACTTGCTTTATGGCACAACTGTATGTTCTAACTTCAGGTTGTTCCCCCAGACCTGATATTACCATTTCTCCAAGAAACTCTGGTTTTTTTAGTAGGTAATGGTATTTTGAAACCAAGAACGGGATCCTATTGCTACTATGGGGCTGCTGCTTTGCACTTTCAGTGGGTATTTTGCATCTTTATTTTATATTGGTAGCTCCAATTCAGATTTAGTACCTTAGGATTCTTCCTTCCTTTGCTCCGTTCCATATTTTTATCTGTCTTCTCCCAGTGTGAGAACTCTTGTTTCTAAAACATCGTTATTACTCATGTGTTTCCATCCAGCCGTACACACCAATGGTTTCACAATTTTTACATCAATGCCACTTCCAACAATAAATCTACTAAATAAAGCTAAGGTATTTTTACAGCTCTTTTTTCTTAGAATATGTTTCACTAAGGATGTATAGATCACCATGTTCAAAAGTTACTTGAACTATTTTTTTTTTGCATACATATGTTATAAATTTATAATATAATTTCATTTGTTTGTATTTAATTTTAATGTTTGCTTTTATTCTTCTGTTTGATTTAATTTTATTGTTTGAAAATGTGAAACAGTTGCTTTGTTCAGAAGTCAAAATGATAGAAAAATTTTACTCTGAGGTCTCAATCTTTTCCTTATTTTTTTAAACCCTTTTCTTACCTATACCCGTAGGTAAACATTTTCATAAGTTTCTAGTTTATTCTTATGTTTCTTTTTGTAAAAATAAGCTTATATATGCATGTGTACATGTACATACATACTTCTTTATCCTCTTCTTTCTTAAAAAAGATGGCACTACTATACATACCGTTTTGCATCTTTTTCTCACTGAACAAAATAAGTTGCTAGTTATTCCATATCAGTTCATAGAGATCTTCCTCATCTGAAAAAAATGGCCATATAATATTCCATTATATAGATTTCCCTTGATTGATTCATTATTTCTTATGATGTTATTTTTAGTAATTTGCTATTAAAAATACTCAGACATAGTTAATGTAATACCTAAAATGTCAGAAGTGCATGACATTTAGAATTAATGATTAATCCTTGTTACTTTTTAATGTAACAGATTGCCAATGCAAACATGAGAAGTGTATTTGATTATTTGTTATTTAATAAGAGGCTAAAAATTTCTCTAAGCATCTTTTTCCTATTTAAGCAAGACTTCTGTAAGGAAAAGCATAGTTATGGAAGTACCTGAGAAAAATGAGTACTAGTTGCTAAAGCTTTTTAAAAGATTGTAAAAGTAGTTTGAGGTTATGGTTATAAAAAAATTTAAACAGTATGCGAGGGTACAGAGTAAAATGTAACCCTCATCTCTTCTCAGATAAGTCAATATTGAATTTATGAATATATGTATATTTATATTTTAACACAAATTAGAATTTATACATTTTTTCCTTTTTTAAAAAATTTATAAATGGATATCTTGCACTATGATACACATGTGAATCTTTTTCATTCATCATAACAGCTGCCTAGTATTTCTTCTCTTCATTTAACAACTGTATAGTATATGATTGTTTAGAGTCTTCAGCTTTTATAAGCATCCTGCAGTAAACATCCTTATAGCAATATGTAGGCACATTTATAATCCGTAGAATAAATTATTTCAAGTGGAATTACTGGGTCAGTGAGTATTTAAATTTTGATAGTTATTTTCAAATTACCTTTCAAAAAAATGTTCTGTTGATTTTTTTATTCCTACCAAGAGTATATGAGATATGTATTGTTCGTAATGACTGCACAGACTTTGATAATATGGGAGTAGTATATCGTAGTTTATCATAAATTCTCATATTGGTAGACATTTTAGGTTCTTAATAATTTTTCATTATTTTAGTATTTTGTTGAATCCTTGTAAAGCTAAACCTATGTCTGCCCTTTGATTATTTTCTTGGAAACTTACGGAAATAAAATTGCTAGATCAAAAGCTGTGAGAATTTTTAAGCTGCTGATGAATGTTGTAAACATCTGATGAGAAAAGATGCCAGTTACAGTTTATATAAGCCCACCTGTTTGTGAATATGCCAGTTTCCCAAAACCCATGCAAATATTGGAATGTTACTGTTTTTTAATCTTTGTTAGTTTGGAAGGTGAATGGCATTTGTTTTAACTTATTTATTTGATTGTTAGTGAGTTGAATTTTTTACTGCATAATTGCATTTATTTCTTTAAAAAATTTTGTATGTTCATGACTTTTGACTTTTTTTGTTTTGTTTCTCCTTTTCCTATTGACTAGAAAAGTTATTTATGTCAAGTATTATTATACCTTTCTTGAATATATTACATATAATTTTCTTCTAGTTCTTTTTCTTCTCTTTTGACATATAGAAGTTGGCAATATTTATATAGGTAGATCTATTAGTGTGATGCCTCCGAAGATTTTGTCCATGTCAACACTGTGTAAAATCATCATTTATATATCCTTCTAATGGGCTAACACTTTAGAAACCAATATTAGGTTGCATTTTTTTTCCTGATTTTACATTATTTTTAGTGCAGAGATTAAAAGCAGGAAGTTGAATAAACTAAATTTATTGTGTTTATAATGTTTAAATGTTATAATGTTTAAACATTAATATTAAAGGAAATAATTTCATCACAGCAATTTTAGCTTTTTAAAGATACTTTTAGGTTTGTCAAGCAGTATGCGTTACTTTTCATTTTCCCAGTGGCTCGTCTTTACTCCTTGTATATCAATATTTTGTTTTTAGAACTAAGGCCTAAATCTGTTCTGTGTTTTTATAATGATATGTGAAATAGATTAGATTAGATTTGATGTCTTTTTTTTTTTTTTTTTTTTTGTGAGATGGAGTCTCGCTCTGTTGCCCAGGCTGGAGTGCAGTGGCGTGATCTCCGCTCACTACAAGCTCCGCCTCCCGGGTTCACACCATTCTCCTGCCTCAGCCTCCCGAGAAGCTGGGACTATAGGCACCCGCCACCACGCCCGGCTAATTTTTTTTGTATTTTTAGTAGAGATGGGGTTTCACTGTTCGCCAGGATGGTCTCGATCTCCTGACCTTGCGATCCTCCCCCCTCGGCCTCCCAAAGTGCTGGGATTACAGGCATGAGCCACCGTGCCTGGCGATGTCTTTTAGGGTAGAAAGTAGGAAACATCTTTTAACCAAAATTTTTGGTGTTACAAGGAAGCTTTTGGAATGATTTTTACGGGTAGTCATACAAAATGAGGGTCAGTATTTCTAGGAGGAGAGATTCTGGGGGATGGGATCTTTTGCTTGAACCTCAGTTTGGGCAGGTCCTTAAGCACTGGGTATGTTGCCTGACTCCCTGTACTTTAGGTTCCTTGGGTATGAAGTAGTAGCAGTGAAACCAAGTACATAGGGTTGTTATAGAGGGAACCTAAAACAAAGTTACCTCTTAAGTTTTTTATAGGCATATACTCTGTAAGTCATGAGTAGAAAAATCAATATCTAAAATTTTGGCCCTGTTGAAATATGCAAAAATTGTTTCTGCTTCTGTTTTTTACTTGAGTGGTTGAATTACAAATATATTTATCTGCTTTCTTCAGGAAGATACTTTTTTTTTAAAGGAGCAACTTCGTAAGGCAGAGGAACAGGTTCAGGCCACTCGGCAAGAAGTTGTCTTTCTGGCTAAAGAACTTAGCGATGCTGTCAATGTACGAGACAGAACAATGGCAGACCTGCATACTGCACGCTTGGAAAATGAGAAAGTGAAAAAGCAGTTAGCTGATGCAGTGGCAGAACTTAAACTGAATGCTATGAAAAAAGATCAGGTAAAGCAAGTTAATTTTGAATTTGCATTTTGATTTAAAAAACCACTATAATCTCACAAAATAGTAAATTGTGTTAAAATAAGGCAGGTCAGATATCTGATCAGAGAATGTTAAATTTTCATTCCTTTTGTTTAGTCATTGTGACTTCTTGGTTTACAGTTAATGTATGCTGTAAGAAAAACTTCTGTGAGTGAATTCTTAATGGTTGGTGAAAGCTGCCCTATTAATTAAATATGTTGATGTCAGATATGTATTGCTTTGTTTGGAATTTCTTATTAGCTGTATAAAACAGTATTATGGTTGTTTAAGAACTTAATAATTGCTCTTCAGGAGGTAGATTATTTTTCTCTAGTTTTTAAAATGAACCTTAGTCCTAAGAATGTAAAACTGGACTTAACAAGAGACCCTGTGTTGCTCTGTAACCAAAATCCCAAAATAAAGAAAAAAGTGGCCGGAGGCAGTGGCTCACACCTATAATCTCAGCACTTTGGGGGGCTGAGGTGGGAAGATAGCTTGAGCCCAGGAGTTCAAGACCAGCTTGGGCAACGTAGTGAGACCTCATCTCTACAAAAAAATTTCAAAAATTAGCCAGGTGTGGTGGTGTGCACATGTAGTCCCAGCTAGTCAGAAGGCTGAGGCAAGAGGATTGCTTGAGCCAGGAGGTCAAGGCTGCATTGAGCCATAATTGGGCCACTGTGTTTCAGCCTGGGTGACAGAACAAGACTCTGTCTCAGAAAAAAAAAAAAAAAAGAAAAAAGTAAGATTGAAGTTGGGGTTACTATTAACATTAGGAGAGACCAGATTTTTATTTTTTTCTTAGAATGTTTGTTTCTTTCTAGGACAAGACTGATACACTGGAACACGAACTAAGAAGAGAAGTTGAAGATCTGAAACTCCGTCTTCAGATGGCTGCAGACCATTATAAAGAAAAATTTAAGGAATGCCAAAGACTCCAAAAACAAATAAACAAACTTTCAGATCAATCAGTAAGTATCATTAAATTTACACATAGTAAAGTATCTTGTTAGTATTTTTATTCGAAAATCAAATTTGTAATATTCTAAATATCAACCTTTTAAATATAATTTATCTCTGCTTGATTTCAAGTAATTGGCCGAATATTGTCAGAACTCTTCTTTAAAAAAGTCTGGAATTTTAATTTACTGGACAGCCAACAAAGGAAGCAAGGGCAGTAGCAAGGAGAAGACAAAGAGAACAAACAGTCCTCTTTTCTAGATAATTTCCCTCTTAAGTTCTTGATGAATATCTTTATCACTTAAAACTCAATACTTATTATTGACTCTTGTGACAATGACATCTATTCTCATTGGAGTTCACCATTAATCATCCCTTGGTCTTAGATGGTTTCTCAGTTGTAATTGGCAAGTTCTTCCTACTCATATTAGGAAGATTCTTATTCCTATTAGATTAGGAACAGTTAAAGAGTGTTAGCTAATTCTTTTGTATTCCATTTGAGACTAGGTAGGTAGATTTGTAAGACAGCCAAGGAAATGTTTTTATTTTGAGGTATGTATGTTTCAATGTGGGTCCTTAAATTGTACTTAAATACAGGGCTTGCTATCTGAGGAACTCCTGGAAATGTAGAAGAAACATAGTTAAAACCTGAATATGATGCATATGATACTTTCCTGGTCCTACTTTTTTAAATCAGAGGAGACAAGCAAGAAATGCATGTAGTAAAGTAGGAAGGGTTTTGTGAAAAAATATGATACTTTAAGTATGACTCATCCACATGTATGAATTTGGCCTGGGGCCTTTTGAGTACATTATAACTTTGTAGTAGATTTCTGTGAATGACTTATTTTGGTGGTGTTTTGATGAGTTTATAAGAAAAAGCAAAATATGGTATATTTCTTTTGCAACATTTAGGTCAGTGAGGAAAATGATGTGTATAACTTTAGTCTTTGTTGGCATTTAAAACAAGAGCAGCTTTTGTGGACTTCTTAGGATTTCCTAAAGTAATATGTAAAAATATTATTTACTTAGTTACTGCAAGAAGGAAATATAACTAATTCATTGACTCATTTAACAACTTATTAACATTTTGAATAGGCTAATAATAATAATGTCTTCACAAAGAAAATGGGGAATCAACAGAAAGTGAATGATGCTTCAGTAAACACAGACCCAGCCACTTCTGCCTCTACTGTAGATGTAAAGCCATCACCTTCTGCAGGTAAAAATCTTTTAGACTTTTTGTGGAGGGTAGTGTACACTGGAAAGTACTTATACTGCCTTCTTCCATGTGTAAGAACTTCAGGGTGTTCATAAAAATTTTCATGTGATAAGTGAAGGAATTGAGGCAACGAGAAAATAAGGGTGTAAATGTAAAATAGAGTCATGCATGTGGTGAATATACAAAACATGAATAGATAAAATGTGAATGTAAACTAGTAGTTATCTTCTTGAGACTATTCACACATGTTAAAAATGAGCTGGTGCTTGTGAGTACTAATTTGGGCTACATAGGACAAAAGCCACGAATTGAATTTTTACTTGATGTTCCATTAAATCTATGGAATTTTGAAGCATTTTATTTGTCGATTTTAATTTTTAAATTCTGCAGGGGAAAATAATCCCCTATTATTCTCGTGTTTTTCTGTTTATTCATTTATTTTTGGCTGCTTTGGATCAATGGGGTACTTCTTCCCTTCTCAATGTACCTGTTGGCTGATGGAGTTAAGTTTTTATTAATTTATTACCTTATAGAACAGAATAGAGAGACATAGTGAAAACATGAATAATATGAAAATTTGGGTTAACTAGGTTTTCATCTGCCCTAATTTTTTCACTTTTATGTAAATTTGACAGTAATGACATTAAATACTAGAGAAAGTATATTTTCTTGTTTAGTGTGTGGGGTAGTTGATCTTTTAAGTCTTTTTAAATGTAAACATCTTAGACTATTAAATATTAGGTTTATTCCCTGTAGGACAGAATTGAGCCTTCTGTTTCCATGTATCCTTTGTAGTAACTAAAATGGTGTTATAGGGTATTTACTTAATAAAGACTTAGTGGTAATGAAGGGCTAGAAGAATGATTTAAAATGTGTTCTTGGCTGAGTGTGGTAGCATGTGGTCTCCTAGCTACTCTGGAAGCTGTGGCAAGAGGATCACTTGAGCCCATGAGTTTGAGGCTAGCCTGGGCAACATAGTGAGACCCTGGCTTTCAGAGAGGGGAAAGAGAATTCTCAGAGTATGGTTTTCCTACTTACCGTGTCTATTCAGTTATATGAGGAGAACAATTTTTGTGCTGTTTTGGAACTCTTTTTAGCAAAAAAATTTTTTTTGTTTTTGAGATGGAGTCTCAGTCTGTCACCCAGGATGGAGTCCAGTGGTGTGATCTCAGCTCACTCCAACCTCTGCCTCCCGGGTTCAAGCGATTCTTGCCTCAGCCTCCTGAGTAGCTGGGACTACAGGTGCATGCCACCATGCCTGGCTAATTTTTTGTGTTTTTAGTAGAGACACAGTTTCACCGTGTTAGCCAGGATGGTCTTGATCTCCTGCCTCAGCCTCAGCCCACCTTGGCCTCCCAAAGTGCTGGGATTACAGGCATGAGCCACCACGCCCGGCCAGTTTTTAGCAAATTTTTTAAAAATCAAAGAATAATCCTTTATTATTGAACGTGAACTTGGTTCTAGCCAAACGCACATTTAAAAATTCTCAACTAGAGTTTATGTATCCTTTGTATATCTAGGATATAAATAGATATTTCTGTCCTTCAGTATTCCATTTATTATATTTCACAATATGCAGACCTTTAAGTTTTTCTGAACAGGAAGATAATATAAGGGGCAAAATACTTTTTAACAGTCTTATTTTCTGCCTTGCTACAGCAGAGACAGATTTTGACATAGTAACAAAGGGGCAAGTCTGTGAAATGACCAAAGAAATTGCTGACAAAACAGAAAAGTATAATAAATGTAAACAACTCTTGCAGGTAAGTTAACTACCTTGTAAATGAAAGAGGTTTATAAAATGTTGATGACTTAGCTTACCTTTATTGTTTTGATTGATTGGTATCTTTGAGTTTCTTTCCCATCCCCATATACTGTTACTTAGTTTCACTTTTGGGATGATATGGGCGTTTTGTGTACCTGTTCACATAGGCATGTGTGTAACATCATGAGACCTGAAGTTATTATTTTCTTTTCACCTAATAAAATGTTCTTGTTTGGGTAATGGGCAAATAGTTAATTGAGGTTAGAAATTATTATCTATCATCGTATAAAGATTCATGAGAAATATTTGAACTTCATAAAAGGAAAGTGCTGTTTTTAAATTTACTATTATAGGCCAGGTGTGGTGGCTGATGCCTATAATCCCAGCACCTTGGGAGGTTGATGTGGGTGGATTCCTTGAGGCCAGGAGTTCAAAACCAGTCTGGCCAACATGGTGAAACCCCGTCTGTACTGAAAATACAAAAATTAGCTAGGTCATGGTGGAGCATGCCTGTAGTCCCAGCTACAGTCTCCTGAGGCAGGAGAATCACTTGAATCCGGGAGGCGGAGGTTGCAGTGAGCCGAGATTGCACACTGCACTCCAGCCTAGGCAACAGAGCGAGCCTCTGTCAAAAAAAAAAAAATAATAAAATAAATTACTATTATAATAGCAAAGATTTTTACATCTTAAAGTGACTAGACTTGCATAGTGGAAAAGGGAATGTTAACCAAATGAGTCGTCTCTTATGGTGTTGTTTATTTTCATTATGATTATTACTATTATTATTATTATTTTTGAGACGGAGTCTCACTCTGTTGCCCAGGCTGGAGTGCAGTGGTGCGATCTCAGCTCACTGCAAGCTCCGCCTCTCGGGTTCACACCGTTCTCCTGTCTCAGCCTCCCAAGTAGCTGGGACTACAGGCGCCCGCCACCACGCCTGGCTAATTTTTTGTATTTTTAGTAGAGACAGGATTTCACTACGTTAGCCAGGATGGTCTTGATCTCCTGACCTCGTGATCTGCTCACCTCGGCCTCCCAAAGTGCTGGGATTGCAGGCGTGAGCCACCGTGCCCAGCCTATTTTGATTATTTTAAACAGCATCATTCAGACTTTTCTGGTTTGCAGCCTTCTTGGTGTAGTATTCACTACTGGAATATTTAAAGGAAAAGGGAAAATGCTTCTCATTTATATCAATTTGGCATGGAGAGGAAAAAGTGGTGTTTGTGTATGTGATTTTTGTTTGTTTTATTAAATGTGCTTTTTTGTGTGTGTTTTTGTGTGCATTGGGGAGGGGAGGAGCCTTGTTTAGAGCTATAGAATAAAATTTACACATTAGCTTAATTTTACTGTAATTTAATTTACAGTAATTATTTAAAATATTTTCATGTTAGTTATAAATAGCGAAATCTTTTAACCAAAGTTAAAATGAACTTTTTTTTTTTTTTTTTTTGCTTGAGAGAATCTTGTAGAAGGGTTGATTAGAACAGTTTTGAGTTCAGGGCAGTTGTTTGTAAGACTGAACTACATTTTCATTAAAGATGAAACAATTCTGGATGAATATTTCAAGATTTTTCTATAGAAATAGTATTGAAAGGAAGGTAGAATAATGTTCAAGCAAAAATCTTTTTTTTTTTTTTGACAACCATATTGAGGTATAATTGAAATCCAATGAATTACTACACATACCTAAAGTATACAGTTGGATCAGTTTTGACATACACAATTGTGAAACTATCACCACAGTGCCATCACTCTTCCAGTTTTTTGGGTACGTGTTTGCAACACATCTCTTTCGTTATCCTTACCTCCGGGAAATCACTGGCCTGCTTTCTGTCACTATCAATTAGCCTACATTTTAGACAATTTTATAAAATGGAGTCATGTAATATGTACTTTTTTCCACCCACTTTCAGCATGATTATTTGAGATGTATTCATATTATTGCTTATATTTATTTCTTTTTATTGTATCATTTGTTTATCCATTCCCCACTTGGTGGGTATTTGGGGTTGTTTTTCGGCTGGTACAAATAAAGCTGCTTATGAACATTTGTTTACAAGTTGTTTATGGACATATGGATTTTTTTGTTTCTTTTGGGTAAATATCTAGGAGTGAATTGCCTGGGTGATATAGCAGTTGAATGTTTAACTCTATAAGAAATTACTGGCTGGGTGCAGTGGCTCATGTCTGTAATCCCAGCACTTTGGGAGGCCGAGGTGGGAGGATCACTTGAGGTCAGGAGTTTGTGACCAGCCTGGCTAACATGGTGAAACCCCTTCTCTACTAAAAATACAAAAATTAGCTGGACATGGTGGTGCACTCCTGTAATCCCAGCTATACAGGAGGCTGGGGCAGGAGAATCGCTTGAACCTGGGAGATGGAGGTTGCAGTGAGCCAAGACTGCGCCACTGCACTCCAGCCTGGGTGACAGAGTGAGACTCTGTCTCAAAAAAAAAGAAATTACCAAACTGTTTTGTAAAGTGTTTGTATCATTTTACATAGCCAGCCTAATGGGTGTATACTGACAGCTCATTGTGGTTTTAATGTGCGTTTCTGTAATGACTTGATGTTCAGCATCTTTTCTTATGCTTATTTGCTCTTTATCTCTTTTTGTGTGAGTGGCCAGATCTTTTTGGTAGTTTAAACATTGGGTTGTTCACCTTGAGTTGTATTTTTTTTTTTTCTGGATATGTCTTTTGTCTGATAAATGTAAGGTGAATATTTTCTCCAAGTCTGTAGCTTGCCTTTTCATTTCCTTAATGATGTTTTTAGAAAAGCAGAATTTTAATTTTGATAAAGTATAGTTTATCAGTTCATTTATGTTTTATGCTTTTTACCTTCTAAGGAATGGTTTGCCTAATCCAAGGAGATAAAGATTTTCTCCTGTGTTGTCTTCTAGAAGTTTTATAATCAGCTTTTCTATTTAGGTCTGTGAATCATTTTAATTTTTGTGTATGGTATGAGATATGGAATGTATGGTATGGATATTCAACTGACCTAGCATTATTTGTTTAAAAGATTTTCCTCTCCATTGAATTGCTCAAAGTATATTTTTAGGTGTTCACATTGAACAAAATGTTCCAAGTGGAACTGGCCTAATTACCTTTTTGTCATGATTTGTAGCTCCTCCTTTATGATAATCTGGGTTTTAGAGAAGATCAATGTATAAGAAGTCAACCTAAAAATTATCTTGGTCAGCAAATCCTGGAGTTTATCAATGTATGGAAACAACAGCATTATAAATATGACATTATTTCCTCCCTTTGCAAAAGTAATATATACTTATTGTGAAATGTTGTAGTGTTCCAGAAATGAAGAGTAGAGATGGCAAAAATTACCTCTATCATTCTGATCCCCTGAGATAAGAACTATTAATATTTTGGTTTATATTTTTGTATACAACACAAACATAGTTATTATAACTGTGTAAAACAACTTATAAACAAAAATAGATTATATTATATCTTCTTTTTTAGCAACTTGCTATTTTCAATTAATGTATCTTAACATTTTTTCTTGTCAACTTGTATATCTGCCTTATTTAAAAATATATATACTATTTCGTTGTGTGGATAGAAAATGATTTATCCAATTGTCTATTAATAGACATTTGATTAGTTCAGTTTTTATGCTGTTACAACAGTGTTATAATAAACATTCAGCCCATATCTAAGTATGTTGCTATAGATTTTCACTCTACATGGATTTAAAATCTTTTGGTAATTATACTAATTTCATTTAGGATGAGAAAGCAAAATGCAATAAATATGCTGATGAACTTGCAAAAATGGAGCTGAAATGGAAAGAACAAGTGAAAATTGCTGAAAATGTAAAATTTGAACTAGCTGAAGTACAGGACAATTATAAAGTAAGTTTGGTACTCATTGTATGTAAACTTAAGGCATAAACTTTTGAAAATTTGTTATGTATAATTTTATTCAATCTAATGTACATTTTAAATATGGATAATTGATAGTTTTTTCTACAAGTAAAAATGTACTATATATTTAGTTACATGAATACTGTTCATTAACTTTGAATTGAGAAAATGGATACCATTTGGGTTGCTATTGTGGCTTTAATTCTGTGGATTCAGATGGCTATTAAAATTACATCTTTGCCGGGCGCGGTGGCTCAAGCCTGTAATCCCAGCACTTTGGGAGGCTGAGATGGGTGGATCACGAGGTCAGGAAATCGAGACCATTCTGGCTAACATGGTGAAACCCCGTCTCTACTAAAAAATACAAAAAAAAAACTAGCCGGGCGAGGTGGCAGGCGCCTGTAGTTCCCAGCTACTTGGGAGGCTGAGGCAGGAGAATGGCATGAACCCGGGAGACGGAGCTTGCAGTGAGCTGAGATCTGGCCACTGCACTCCAGCCTGGGCGACAGAGCGAGACTCTGTCTCAAAAAAAAAAAAAAAATAAAAAAATAAAATAAAATAAAATTACATCTTTTAATTGTGTTTATTTTTAAAGGTGAAAAGTGATCATTATCCTCCTGTCCTCTTGTTCATTTTGAAACAAACATGAATGCTTATGTAAAATTATTAGGATTGCTTGAGTCCAGGAGTTTGAGATCAGCCTGGGCAACATAGGGAGATGCCCACTCCCCCACCAGTCTCTAAAAAATAAAAATAAATAAATAAAAAGAATTATTTTAGGGCTTTGACTTTTTTTGTAGTACAATAATATGTCATCAGTAATTTTAAAAATTTGGCTAGAGTTTTACCATTTGTCACCAAAGTATGTGACTGTGATCCTAAATGAAATACTGTAAAAGCAAGTGATGTAATCTTAACTAATGAAAATTATTTTTGCCAGTATAATGTTAGGCAACAGACAAGCCCAAATAATAAATGGTAACTGTAAGAATGTTAGAGAAGGTCAGGTGCCGTGGCTCACGCCAGTAATCCCAGCACTTTGGGAGGCTGAGGTGGGCGAATCACGAGGTCAGGAGTTTGAGACCAGCCTGGCCAATGTAGTGAAACCCTGTCTCTACTAAAAATACAAAAAATTAGCCAGCCGTGGTGGTGGGCACCTGTAATCCCAGCTACTCGGGAAGCTGAGGCAGGAGAATCACTTGAACCCTAGAGGCAGAGGTTGCAGTGAGCCAAGATCATGCCATTACACTTCAGCCCGGGTGGCAGTGCAAGACTCCTCAAAATAAATAAATAAATAAATAAATAAAATGTTAGACTAAAAAAAAAAATAGGCTGTCTAGCTACTTAATAAGTAGAAATATATATTTCTTCTAAGGAATAAAGTATAATTTAATATATTTTAAGAAATGTATATGGATATAATTTACATTTTTTTTTTTACTGAAGACAGGAATTCTAAATGGTTCAAATATCATAGCTGATTCTACCTGTGATCTAAAAAATTAGAATTACTTTAGTTTTCCCCTGTAGGGGCTGGAGATGTAGGACATTACAGACCAAGATACATTAGCTTATTATTTCTGTGACCCTTGTGGATATTTTTTTCAGTAACTGGCAACTTCCTTAACTATTAAGTGTGAATCATGAATTCATATGAAAAGAATTTTTTGCATATTGACTAGGAAAATGATTTAGTAAATGTTTACTGAAGCCTATTTTACATAAAGTACTATGTTAGATATTATGTGGGCAATCACATAAGGCACAATGGTATGCTTAAGGAGTTTATAATCTAGTAGATTGCTAGAAGTGTAATGGTAGTGTGCACAAAATTTTCACACCACCGTAGGTAATCATCTGTAAACCATGGGAAGCTGAACAGATAATTTTATTTCATTAATGTTAAAAGTAAGCATTGAGATCAAACAGCGTATCTAAAATTATGTAGCTGGTAAATGTGTTTGGCTTTTTATTTAGTTCCTTTTGCCCTATTTTGTACTATTTTGACATGGACTAACACTGACCAGACAAGGCAAAATGTGATAAAGCTCCACATGAATAATAAGTTTAATTGCCTTAGAGTTGTTTCCAATCAAATATTTAGGGGGAAGACATTATGGAATAATTACACCTTTGAAAGAACAAACTGGAGGGGAGGAGAAGCAGAGCTAGGGAAAGGAAGCAGCAGCATTCTATGTAGATGGAAGAGCATTAAGACATATTTGGAGTTGAGAAATGGAGCACGTAGTCTGCGAACTGTGAGCAGTCTTGATCATTAGGACTTGTGTCTGTAATAGAGTAGCTTAGGCTTGAATGATAGCTTGAAGCCAGGTTTTAGGCCTAAAATGGAATTTCGGTGCTAGTTCTATTAAGAATTTTCTAGGAGAAAAGAGACCCAATCACAGTCTTTTTGAAAATAATTTGGCAGTATTGAAGAGGATTTAGAGGTGGGAAGGGTTTGAAGGTGAGGAAATCAGGTAGAAATATTCTTAAAATGAATTGATAAAGACCACCTCCTTTTGGGTACCTTCCCTGATCACCTGCCATTGAATGGATTATATATTTACTAGAGAAAGCTGTGAAAGACATGTTTAGGGAAGAACCATTGAAGAATGATTTTATTTGTATTTGTATCCATTAATGCTTAAACTGTAATAGGTGATCAGTGGGTGACTGCTGAATGAATGAATGATTTAGAGACTGAAAGTGTTGGAGAATGGAGAAACAGGAAAAGGGAAAAGTATTACAATATAGTTTCTCAGCTTTAGTCACAGTGTAGTCTGAAATTGAGTTCTGTTAACAGAAGTATGAAAGTAGGCTTGGGACATTAACTATCAATTTAAAAGGCAGATTTGGAACTTGGGAAAGAGAAAGTGGTACATTAGTTAATACTTGTGATTTATTCCCAGGGGGGTGATATTTGAAGGTATGGAAGAAAGTGAGTTTTCAGAGAGAATATTGAGAGAAGAGGCCAAAGAAGAAACTTTGGAGAATACTCATATTTGTATTGGGAAGAAAAAAACACACAAAAAAGGGCATGGGATGATGAAAATATTCATGCAATTTCACATAAGCCAAAGGAATAGTTTTAAGAACAAGGCAAGTTGGTCAATAAATGACAAATAATTCAGAGAAGTCAAAGAATTAGCTGAGGAAAATACATGGATTTAGTAATAGGAATTATTTTCATAAAGCAGTATAAACCAGGTATCAAAGTTGCAAGGAGGGAGAGGTAATGAAAAAAAATAATGAAATTTCTTTCTTTATTCAGCTTCAATTGGCAGAGAAAGACAAAGAAATAAGTGGTCTGACTTCACATTTGGAAAACCTCTCCAGGGAGAAGGTATTGAGCAATGTAGTTAAAAAAAATTTGTACCATATGAAACTGAATAATAATAGAACTTTATGAAGAGACACATTTTAAAGTTCATGTGACAGTACAATGTTCAAATTTAGGAAAACGTGAAATTTCTAAAAATTACATGAAATGTTTATCTGGTTTTCTTTTATAATAGGAAACATTTTTGAAGTTGTTTAATGACTTACAGCAAAAGCTCACAGTCAGATAGAGCAATATATCGGTAATGTAAAAGACACTATAGTGCAGCATTTCTGAGTGTGGTCTGTGGTCCTTTTGGTGGTCCCCAGTCCCCTTTCAGGGGCCTGCAAAGACATGGTTTTCATAATAATACTACCACATTATTTGATTTTCTCCCTGCTGTTATATTCTCACTGTGTGAAAGCAGTGTGGAAAACTGCTTGTGTATTATTATGAATTAAGGCAGTGGCACCAAACTGCTTTAGTAGTTATTGTATTCATCACCACCATGTGCTCACAATAGAGAAAAAAAAGCCAGTTGTACTGAAGATGTTAAAACAGTAAAATATGTTAATTTTATTGATGCTTGACCCTTGGGTACATGTCTTTTTAGTATTCTGTGTGATTAAATGGAAAGTACCCCTAAAGTTCTTTTGTCGCCTAATGAAGTATGATATTTAATAAAGGTAAAGTGCTTGTGTGGTTGAGTTGTGAGTTGAACTAATCTCTTTTTTCATGGAAACTATTTTTACTTTAAAGAACAATTTCTATATTCAGACTTGGGTATTTGGCAGATATTTTCTCAAAGTGAAATGAAATGAGCCTGTTATTTTAAGGAAAAACAATTGATAATATTTTTCACCATTGATAATATTTAAGCTTTTAAGCAAAAACTAGAA
Organism: Macaca fascicularis; assembly: GCF_037993035.2. Lineage (NCBI taxonomy): Eukaryota > Metazoa > Chordata > Mammalia > Primates > Cercopithecidae > Macaca > Macaca fascicularis. The sequence continues at coordinate 102,466,920 of NC_088377.1, read as the reverse complement.
TTTTGAAAAAATTGTTATCTTCCACTGTGAGCTTGATGCTTTCCAATGTTTATAAACTTTTCTAATGAGATGGGTGTAATATTTAGACTGTATTTTTTTTTGTTGTATAGCAAAATTTGCCAGCATTTGGAAGATCCACATAATTCAGTGAACCAGTAGTTTTCCAAATGACCAGCTATGTTGCAAAATCATGTATCATAAAAGAACCATTCTAAGTGCAAGTTAGACCTCAAGGTTGTATGGGGTTATTGTAATAGTTGTGAAATTCTGATTTTTCAACTATTACTACATTTTCCACATTTTTTCTTTGGCATTCTACTGTAAGAAAGAACCTTCGTTTGTCCTTGTTTATATATGTCTGTGTGGTATTGTTCCAGTAACAATTTTCTGACGCCAAAACTGGTATTCTACAATTCAGTTCAATTCTGATACTAACTACCATGAGTTAGCGTAGACCCCACAGGTTAAGGGCTCAGTCCCACAGGACTGCTCCCACTTTAGAGGCCAATTACAAGTGAAGTCCTCAGGCTACTGATAGCAATCATTTTCTTACACTTATTCACACATAAGTACTTAATAGCAAAAATTATTATGTACCATTAATAGTGAAAAAATAATGTGGCACACGTGGAATTTTCTACTTGTGGCATCATGTCAATGCTCAAAAAGTTTCAGTTTGGAACATTTCAGATTTTGGATTTTTTTATCAGGGAATGCTCATCCTGTGTATGCTTTTTCTCAACACTACTATATTCTGAAAATCATTCCGTATATGAAGTTCATACAAATCCTCCATCTTTTTTTTAAACAGGTGTGTAGTACTCCATTGTACATACCATAATTTATTCAACCAACCTCGTATATTTGGCCATTTAGGTAGTTTCTAATATTTTACAAATAATACTACAATGAAAGATTCTATGTAGATACAGTTTTCTGGTGTTGGGGTAGTACCTTCAAGGTAAATTGCTGGAAGTGTGATTGCTGGTTTGAAGGGTAAATGCATGTGTAGTTTTGTTAGAGATTGCCAGATCCCCTTTCATAGAGTTTGTATTATTTTTTGTTTCCACCAGCAATGTATGAGAAGTGGACCTGTTTCCCATATAAATTGTAATCAGGTTTTCTAATTTTTGCATATGGGATAGATTAGGAATAGTATCTTAGTGTAGTTTTAGTTTGCATCTCTATTATGAGTGAGGTTAAACATCTTATCTTTTTTGTGAGTTTTTTGGCTCATTATTCTTTGATTTTTGGTTTGTTTTACTTACCTTGTTGTATATATATTTTTTCCCCTGTTAAGAGATATTAGCCCTTTATCTGTGATATATATGTAGTAAGGATTTTCTCTCAGTTTATTTGACTTTTGACAGTGCTCACTATGCTTACTTTTACCATGTAAATGTTCTTTATTTTTGTGTAAAGTGTGGTACTGCCTTGACCAGCAGTGTCAGCACCATCTGGAAACTTGTTAGAAATCCATATTCTTTGCTGGGTGCTGTGGCTTACGCCTGTAATCTCAGCACTTTGGGAGGCTGAGGCTTGTGGATCACCCGAGGTTGGGAACTCGAGACCAGCCTGGCCAACATGGTGAAACCCCGTCTCTATTAAAAATGCAAAAATTAGCCAGGCATGGTGGCTCACGCCTGTAATCCCAGCTACTTGGGAGGCTGAGGCAAGAGAATTGCTTGAATCTGGAGGCAGAGGCTGCAGTGAGCTGAGATCGTGCCACTGCACTCCAGCCTGGGCAACAGAGTGAGACTCTGTATCAACAACAACAACAAAATGCATATTCTTGGGTTCTGTTCCGGCCCTGCTGAATCAGCAGCTCTGGAGATGATGCCCCAAAATATGTGTTTGACAAAAACCCTCCAAGTGTTTCTGATTTATGCTCAACTTTGAAAACCACTGATGTGTTGCATTTGAATTTTTATTTTCCACGGAAAGCATTCCCTACACCCAGGTTATAGAGGAGTTCACTTGTGTTTTGTTCTAATACTGATATAGTTTCAGTTTTTTTTTTTTTTTTTTTTTTGAGATGAAGTCTTGCTCTGTTGCCCAGACAACAGTGCAGTGGTGTGAGCTTGGCTCACTACAACCTCTGCCTCTCAGGGTTCAAGCGATTCTCCTGTCTCAGCCTCCTGAGTAGCTGGGATTACAGGCTCCCGCCACCACACCTGTCTGATTTTTGTATTTTTAATAGAAACGGGGTTTTGCCATGTTGGCCAGGCTGTTCTCAAACTCCTGATCTCAGGTGATCCACCTGCCTCAGCCTCCCCAAGTACTGAGATTACAGGTGTGAGCCACCATGCCCAGCCAGTTTCAGTGTTTTGTTTTTTTTTTTTACATTAAAATTTCTTATCCATTTAGAATTTATTCTTAGATATCACAGAAGGAATGAATCTAAGTTTATCTCCTTCTAAATTGCTGTCTAGTTATCTCAATCCATTTATCAAAATGCCGGTTTCGTGTCAGTGATTTGAGATACTAAATTTACTGTATAATAGATTTCCATGTGCAGTTGGGTCTCTTTCTGTACTTTGAGTACTGTTCCATTGATCTGTCTGCTCATATGGTAGTACCATGATGTTTTAACTGTAAGAACTTTGTAGTCTATTTTAATATTTGGTTGGGTTAGTCCTTTCTCATAACTCTTTGTTTTCAGTGTTTTCTGGCTTTTTTCTCTTGAAGGGTTAGTTTTCCGTATCAATTTTAATACCAACTTTTCTAGCTCTAGAAATGATTGTTGGTATTTTTATTGATATTGCATTAAGTATATACATTAACTTAGGGATAACTAACATCTTGGTGATATTTCTACTTTTTAATAAAGAATAGGCGATATGGGATGTGTCGTTCAAATCTGTTTTGTGTCTTTCAGGAATTTTAAATAATTTTCTTCCTATGGGTTTGGAAGAATTCTTCTTAAAGTTTATTCCTAAGTATTTTTGTTTTTCCTTTTGAAAATGGGATTTTCTCTTTCATTGTATGTTGTAACAGGTTATTGTTTTTGAATGTGGGGCTCTTGAACTTTTTGTAGCTTTTAATTTTTATGTAATTTCGAACTCAAGTTGAAAAAATAGTATAGTGAACTCTCATATATATTCTTTCCCCACCATTTGACAGTAACTGGAGGTGAAGACATAAGAGTCCCTGCATATTGTATCCTCAGTACAAGGATGTTCTTTCAGCCATGTTACAGTTAACAGATTTAGGAAGTTTAACACTGACACAGTATTATCATCTAACCTACAATACATATTAAAATCGTATCCTTAATACTTTGTTTATTGTTTATAGTCTTTTCTTCCCTGATCTAGGATCTAATCCATGATCATACATTGCATTTAGTTATCATGTGTTTAGTTTTCCTTTATCTGGAACAACTTTATAGCCTTTCTTAACCTTGACATTTTTGAAAAATATGGGCCAGTTATTTAATATAATATTGATTTTGGTTTAATATTTCATCATGATGAAACTTAGGTTATGAATTTTGCCAGGAATGCTACAGAATTTAAATATCCTTCTCAATACTGGTAATCTTTCATTATTTGGTTAAGGTATTGTCCACCAGGTTTTACTGATGTAACATTAATATTTTCCCTTTGTAATTAATAAGTAATTTGTAGGGAGATACTTTGAGACCATGTAAATATCTTATTCTTTATCAAACTTTCACCTGGTATTTTAATATCTATTAATGATCTTCTAACTCCATCATTCCTTCTATATTGATTAGAATTTTTCTGTAAGAAAGAGCTATCTTTTCTTTCCCCCTAATTTGTTTGTTTATTCATTGATTTTTATCATTGTAAACTCATGGATTCCTGTTTTATTCAGTGGGTTACAGTCTATTTTTATAATCATTTTGATACTCAGCTTGTATCAGATTTAACTAATAAGAGCCCCTGCAAACTAGCTCTTGTGGCTTTTTATTATGTCTTTCATTATTCTTTGAGCGCTTATTACTTTCTGGTGCAGAAAGATGTTCTAGGCTCATCTTGTTATTTTCCTGCCCCAGCCTGGAATCAGTCTTTTGTCCAAGGAGCCCTGTTACATTTACTGGTGAATGTAGTTTAGAAACCAAGATCTGGGCTGTAGGTGTGCCCTCATTGATTCATAGTCCTTAGCAGACAGCTAGAAAATACGTTTCTCCCCTTCTCTTTATATTAAAAAATAGCAACACACACACACACACACACAAAACCCATGAGTAAATACTTATATCTCCAATTGTAGTCTAAAACTACAGCATAAATTCTAGTCTTCTCTCTTTCCATAATATAACTTCCTTTTCTAATTAGACTAGGAACCTGGTCTCAGTTTCCTTGATATATTTACTCAAGTGTTGAATACACAGAAAATAATTTCAGAATTGCTAGCCCATAACACTGTGAAAAGCACATCTAACTAGAGTTCAACATTTGTTTCATTTTTTGGCGGGTGGGGTGGAGAGTGTAAAATTTACATATTTAGTTGTCCCATGGTGTACTCTCCATGCTCCTTTATTCTCAGAGCATCCCCATAATGGCAGAGAAGAGGAATATATTATTTCTCCTGTTTACCAGTTGGGAATATCAGAAACATCCTTAACTTGTCAAATAATTTGTAAAACTGGGGTCACTGTGAGCCATTGTGGGTACCGAAGAAAAAAAGTATTTAGGCACCCTGGCAAAGGCAACCAGCTAAACAGACTTGTTCCTGGGAGCTGGAATAGTAAGAGGTGACTACTTCTGACAAAATCTGTTTCTTAAACTGTGGTGGCTTTCTATTTTAGGAAAATTATGAGTCAGCAGTTAATACTGTTTTGCTCAGTTAAGATAGCTACACTCATGTTTTCCATGCCTTTGTCAGTAGGAGAGATCCCCCAGGGATTCTTGACCATTTTTGTCTCTAGTACCCTTTGATATTTTGATGAAGTCTGTTTTCAGAAAATCATTTAGAATGAGTACAGCAAAATGTGTAGAATCACAAAGGAAACGCATTGTTGTGGTTATCAAAATATTAAGACAAATTTGTGATATATGTGATAGTAGAGTATGTGCGTATTCTTTTAAATGTTAAATAAGATTTAATAGCCTATCTAATAATGACTAGAATTTTGAAGCAGTGATGAATAGAAAGGCTATTTTGAGATGGCTACAACAAATGTAGTTCGAAACAAATGGAAGATTTAGCAGCATGTCTGATAATGACCATAATTTTGAAGTGGTGATGAATATCAAGGCTATTTTGAGATGGCTACAACAAATGTAATATGAAACAAATCTATTTGATTTCTGTAGGTGGCCAAATTGCAGGCACTACAACCATTATTGTGTTCTTTGGCCTGCATTCCTAATGGAAGAAAATCCTAAATTTTAGTTAGAAGTTAGTGAGTAGATAAATGTTTTTGCCCATGTAAGTTAATGGACCTCCTGAAATCTAAACATGGACCCTTTGAGGGGCTTTGTGAATGCAAGTTTAAGAACCTTCTCTAAGTCCAGGTATTATGTTTTGGAGGGGAGAGTTCAGTCTTCTGATTTGCAAAAGAACCTAACCTTAACTATATTGTCCATGTTCAGGCATTCTCTCTCCCCCATGAGGAATCAAAGCTACTTGTCACCAATCCTGTTCTTACCCTGAATCCTATTTGCAAGGGATTTATTGTATCTTTGATGGTAGAGTAGGCATATTAGATTAAACTCCCTATTAGGTTGGAACTCTCTATAAAGTTGCTTGACTGTACCAATGCAGCATAAATCTTTTGATGAAACCCTTGACTGTATTTCAGTAGTATGTTATTTGCTTACGGAAGAATTTAAACTCTACTTCTTTTTGCATAAACTTTTGATAGTAGAGTATGTGCTTATTCTTTTAAAAGCTAAATAAGATTTAATAGCATGTCTAATAATGACTATAATTTTGAAGTGGTGATGAATAGAAAGGCTATTTTGAGATGGCTACAACAAATGTAATTCAAAACAAATGGAAGATTTGGAAGTATTTTATTATCTCTAACTTCTTTTGTGCCTTTTTGAGTTTTGTTTTTTTTTTTTTTTTGAGACGGAGAATCTTGCTCTGTCACCCAGACTGGAGTGCAGTGGAACGATCTTGGCTCACTGCAACCTCTGCCTCCTGGGTTCAAGCGATTCTCCTGCCTCAACCTCCTGGGTAGCTGGGACTACAGGTGTGTGCCATCATGCCGGGCTAATTTTTTGTATTTTTAGTAGAGACAGGGTTTCACTGTGTTAGCCAGTATGGTCTTGATCTCCTGACCTCATGATCCACCCGTGTTGGCCTCCCAGAGTGCTGGGATTACAGGCATGAGCCACTGCACTCGGCCCTTTTTTTTTTTTCCTTCTTTCTTTTGAATCGTGTTTGAAATATTTCTTGGATTTAACCTTTCTTTTTTTTCTGTAGTCACATACCAGTCTTGAATGACTACAGTAGCATCTCTGGGGTTTTTAGTCATGGCAGGAGATGAAGGATATCTTTTGAATGCCTGTCTTGTTCTAAATGTATCTCCTATTTCTCAATAGCCCTGTAAGGCTTAGAAAAGATAAATTCTTTAGGGTTATTAGTGCTGATCTGATGATCAAATCTAGGTCAGCCTGATTCCAGTGTACCATGCTGCGCTGCCTTCCTACTAATTTGCTTCTTGTTTGCATATGCCCATTATTGTTTTGCTAGATTAACCTTACCAAGGACCATTTTTACCTGTTGTTATTGTTCAAAAACCTGAAGGCCCATTGTAGTAAATTGTATGACAGATTTGACACATCTGACCTCCAACTTGTCTTTTCAGCTATATCTCCTACCTGAGACAGGGTCTTGCCTTGCTCTGTTGCTCTCCAACTCCTGTGCTCAGGTGATCTTCCCTCCCAAAGTGCTGGGAATATGGGCATGAGCCACCATTCCTGGCTCCTGCTACTCTTAATATGTATCCTTTGCTTTAGTCATATTATTCATTTACCAAGCCTGAAATATGTTATTCTTTCTCATATCTTCTGTATCCGTTTATTTATTTTATGTCTATAATGCTTTTTATTTGCTTGGTGAAAATTCCTGAGGATCCATCTCAAATGGCTCTTCTCTATAGTCTCTTCCTAGTATACAGTGTTTCCATTTTGATACATTGCATTTTACCTTCATCTCTATACTAGTCCACTTATCACAATTAGTTGTTAATTATTTATCTAGAGTTGTACCTTTTATTAGACTGAATTCCTTGCAGACAAAATCCATTTCCAGTTAATCTTTGTATCTCTAGTTCCTAGTACGCTACCTGTTACATAATTGATGGTGTGCTAGGTATCTTGAATGAGTATTTTCTTTTTTTGCTTAAAGTTTCACAAGTCTTATTTTTACAATAAAATAATGAATGATTGAAAGGCAGGAATGCCATCTTAACCTCACAGTTTTACACAGTACCTGGCGGAGTTGATACATGGACATGTATTTATGAATGGACTTGCTTAGAAAGAACGTTTAATTCCTCCATCTCTTACCAAACCTAAGTTGACTTGAATTTTTCTTAATGTTTGCCAGTTTTGCTCTTGATGATGACTTTCATTTTAAGGTTACTTAGTCCATTTTTTGGATCATTTATATAGGTAAAAATGTGTTAACTTAGAGTCTCATCTCTACCCCCAAGAAATGAAAAGCAGCAAAACCAGCTAAACTTTCCAGACTAAATTTTTCATTCTTATATCCTTTGTTAATAAGGCCTCTGGTTGACTTTTTTTTTTTTTTTAACAGCTCTGTTAAGGTGCAGTTTACATGTAATATAATCTGTTCATTTAAATGCAGTTTGATGACTTTTGGCAAATGCATGTAGTTCTGTAACTACCATTTCACCCAAGCAGTGTAACATTTCCATTACTGCACAAAGTACCCTCTTGCTCATTTGCAGTCATCCCCTCCCGCTACCCCCCATCCTAGAAAACCTCTGGTCTGCTTTCTGTCGCTGTTGTTTTATGGCTTCTAGTATTTCATGTAATTGCAATAATGCAGAATTTATCCATTCATTAGTTGATAGACATTAATCCTCTTACCAACTGATGGACATTTAAATTATTTCTGATATTTTGCTATTACAAGTAATACTGCTATGAACATTCTTACACAAGTCTTTTTGTGGACATATGTTTTCATTTTTCTTGGGTAGATACCTAGGAGTGGAATTGCGGGCTTATATGGTAAGTGTATGTTTTTAATGAAACAGCCGAATTGTTTTCCAAAGTGGCTGTACCATTTTGTATTCCCACTGGCAGTGTATGAGCATTCCAGCTGCTCCATATCCTCACCAGCACTTGGTATTTTTGTCAGTCTTTAATTTTAGTCATCCTACTGGGTGTATATCTCGTTGTAGATTTTAGTTTTAATTTCCCTGATGACTAGTGATGCTGAGCATCTTTTCATGTGCTTACAGGCCATTTGTACATATTCCTTTGTGAAGTTTCTGTTCAAATCTATTTTTTTTTTATTGCGCTGTCTGTCATCTTTGGTTGCGACAGTTCTTTATATATCCCAGATATAATTCCTTTGTCAGATATTTTGATGTTGTTTTCTTCCAGTCTGTGGTTTGTTTTTTCTTTTTTTTTACAACATTATCTTTCTAAGAGCAAAAGCCTTGAATTTTGAGGTAGTCCAGTTTATCAGTATTTGTCTTAATGATTCATGCTGTTCGTCCTATCTTAAATTTTTGCCTAAATCAAGGTTATGAAGATATTCTATTTTTTTCTTCCAAAAGGTTTGTAGTTTTAGCTCTCTTACTTTAGATTTAGGATCTATTTATTTTTTATATGGTATGACATGTAGTCAAAGTTTGTTTATAAATACCCAGTTTTTAAACATCATGTTGAAAAGACCATCCTTTTCCTCCATAGAATTTCCTCTACATCTTATTTTAAATGTTGAAAATACTCTATAAGTATGGGTCTACTTTCAGAATCTATCTTCTATTTTATTGATTTTTACCAAGGGTCAGAAAACTAAGGCCTATGTGCTAAATCTGGCTTTATATAAATAAAACTTTATTAGCACATGGCCATGCCCATTCATGCAGGTATCATCTATGACTGCAACTGCAGAGACATTCAGTAGTTGCAACAGAGACTGTGTGGCCTACAAAGGTGAAAATATTACTGTTTGGCCCTTTGCAGAAAAAGATTGCCAACTCCTTATCTATTTTCTTATGCCAATACTCTACTGTCTTGTTTACTGTAGCTTTATAATACATCTTGAAATCAGGTTGCATAAGTGCCCCAACTTTGTTCTCTCTCTCTTTTTTTTTTCCCTTAAAGACGGCGTCTCACCCCGTCTTCCAGGCTGAAGTGAGTGGCTTGATAATGGTTCACTGCAGCCTCGACCTCTTAGGCTCAAGTGATCCTCCTGCCTCAGTCTCTGAAATAGCTGGACTACAGGCATGTGCCACTGTACTTGGCTAATTTTTTTCTTGTTTTCTTTTCTTTTCTTTTTTTTTTTCCTGAGACAGGGTCTTACTCTGTCACCCAGGCTCTAGTGCAGTGGTGCCATCATGGCTCACTGCAGCCTTGACCTCCCAGACTCAGGTGATCCTCCCACCTCAGGTTTCTGAGTAGCTCGGACTATAGGCACATGCCATCACACCAAGCTAATTTTTGTATTTCATATAGAGTAAGGATTTTGCCATGTTGCCCAGGCTGGGCTCAAGTGATCCATCCACAGCCACCCAGGTGCTGGGATTACAGGCATGAGCCACTGTGCCTGGCCATTTTAAAATGTTTTATTGAGATAGGGTCTCACTGTGTTGTCCAGGCTTGTCTCAAACAGGCAATTCTCCTGCTTCGGCCTCCCAAGTGCCACGTTGTGAAAATCATTGAGAAACAGGAAATGAAGGTGGCTTGTCCAATCTGATTCTAAGGCCTGAGGAATTGTACAGTGGCCAATAGTCACACACATCCCATTAGTAACTACTTATTTAGGAATGAAATAAACACATTACTTTTTTTTTCAATTTATGTGTAGTTTTTTTTTCTAATGGTCACTAAATTTGTTAGAAGACAAATACTTAACAGTCAGTAAATCCTTACTTAACATCATAGAGCAGTTGTTAGAAACTGCAACTTTAAGTGAAAGGATTTACAGCAGGTTGAAAGAAATAACACCTCATGATCCACCCACCTCGGCCTCCTAAAGTGCTAGGATTACAGGCATGAGCCACCGCACCTGGCCCCCTTTTTTTTTTCTTTCTTTTGAATCGTGTTTGAAATGTTTCTTGGATTTAACCTTTCCTTTTTTTCTGTAGTCACATGCCAGTCTTGAATGACTACAGTAGCATCTCTGGGGTTTTCAGTTATGGCAGGAGATGAAGGATATCTTTTGAATGCCTGTCTTGTTCTAAATATATCTCCTATTTCTCAGTAGCCCTGGAGTTACAAGCATAAGCCACCATGTCCAGCCTGTTCTGCTTTTTACATATGGGCTATTACAGGACCTTTGTATTTCTGTGTACATTTTAGAATTATTTTGTCAATGTGTACAAAAGCCTACTGGGATTTTATAGGTATTGCATTGTAACTATAGTTAATTTGGGGGAATTAATAGTGTAAAAATACTAAGTTTCTAGTCCATGAACATGTTATATGTCTCCATTTGTTTATGCTCTTTTTAATGCATTATTTTGTTTAGTGTAGAGGCTTTGCACATCTTTTGTATATTTATTCCTAAACATTTTATCTATTGATTTTACTCTAAGTAGAATTACTAAAAATATCATTTTCCAATTTTTTATTGTATGTACAAATACAATTGATTTTACATATTGATCTTGTATACTGCAACCTGACTAAATTATTTACACTCATTTTACAAAAAAAAAAACTCCTATTTTTTTTTCGAGACGGAGTCTCGCTGTGTCACCCAGGCTGGAGTGCAATGGCACGATCTCGGCTCACTGTAACCTCTACCTCCCAGGTTCAAGCAATTCTTTCTGCCTCAGCCTCCTGAGTAGCTGGGACTACAGGTGTGTGCCACCACGGTTGGCTAATTTTTTTTGTATATTTAGTAGAGACGGGATTTTACCATGTTAGCCAGGATGGTCTCTATCTCCTAACCTTGTGATCCACCTGCCTCGGGCTCCCAGAGTGCTGGGATTACAGGCATGAGCCACTGTGCCCGGCCATTTTCCTAGTTTTTATAGATTTTTTGGGATATTTCACATTCATCCTCATACCATTGTGAATAAAGATTGTTTTACTTCTTCCTTTCCAATCTACCTTAATTTTGCCTTGATCCACTGGCTATTTTGAATGGAAGTGTTGAGAGCAGACATCATTGCCTTATTATTATTGGATCTCATTATGATCTTCAGTAGAATCATTTAGTTTTTCACCATTAAGGGTCACAGTAGGTTTTTTTTAGGTGCCTTTTACGAGGTTAAAAAAGTTCCTTTTTATTCTTTAGTTTCTGAGATTTAAAAAAAATCATGAATGACTTGGATTTTGTAAAATATTTCTTCTGCATCAATTGAAATTATCATATTTCTTTTTCTCCTTTATTAAAAGGTAAATTACATTTATTGATTTTGGATGTTGAACTGCATTTGGTTTTTGGATGCTAAAGTGACTTTTTTGGTGATAAAGGCCATTTGATCAGGTTTTATTTTTTAATATTGGGTTTGACTTGCTATAAGCTAAGGCTTTTGGATCAATATTTATGAGGGATAAGGTCTCTAGTTTTTTTTGTGAAATCCTTGTTTTTGGTATAAGAATAATACTGGCTCTGTAAAACAAGTTAGGAAATGTTTCTTTGTATTTTGAAAGAGTTTATACAGGACATACTTTTATAAAAAAAATCTTAAATGATAGAATTCACATTTTTCTTTTTTTAAGGAGACTTTTTGGCCAGGCACGATGGCTCATGCCTGTAATCCCAGCACTTTGGGAGGCCAAAGTGGGTGGATCACGAGGTCAGGAGTTCAAGACCAGCCTGACCAACATGGTGAAACCCCATCTCTACTGAAAATACAAAAATTAGCCAGGCATGGTGGTGCGCACCTGTAATCCCAGCTACTCAGGAGGCTGAGGCAGGAGAATCGCTTGAACCCAGGAGGCAGAGGTTGGAGTGAGCCAAGATTACGCCATTGCACCCCAGCCTGGGCAAAACTGTGTCTCAAAAAAAAAAAAAAAAAAAAAAAAAAAAAAGAAGACTTTTTATTCATAGCTAAGTTGTAAGAGATTCACAGTTTACCCTAAATTAACTTAGTGAGAATGATGTACTTTTCTTGGCACAAATAAATTTGAAAATACATTGGCTTTATCCTGCTTTCTGATTTTGTTATATGTGGAGGATACATTTATGAGAAGTTGAGAGCCAGCTTTTCTAACTGTATTTCCAATTGCATTCCAACTTCATAATAGGAAATAATTTTATTGTTATATTTTGACTAAATGTTTAATAGTACTGTACTTATGAAATATTTTATTGCTTTGCTTATTCATCTTTGTTTTTGTTAATTTTAGGAACTTAAAAGGAGTCTAGAAAATCAAGCAGAAAGGAAAATGGAAGGTCAGAATTTCCAGAGTCCTCAATGTCTCAACACATGCTCAGAGCAAAATGGTTATGTTCTAACACTATCAAATGCACAACCAGTTCTGCAATATGGTAATCCTTATGCATCTCAGGAAACAAGAGGTTATTACAGTATTTTTGGTTTGGGGTTAGCTGCATCTGGAGATTTTTTTATGGTTTATATTTTCATAGATTAGCAAACTGCTGGTATAATCAACTCTAATACAAACATTATTTTATTTTTATAATTAGCAGTTTTAATATTTAACAGTGTAACTGGCCTCATCTATAAGTGATGCACCATGAGATGAGTAGTTTTTTTGCTTATTACATATAGTTCACAATTTAAAAAATCACCTGGGTTAAAAATAAAAACATCTATTTTTTTCATGTACCAAAGTGGTTCTTTATATACTGTTCATCATATCTATACATACAGATGTTAATTTTAGTAACCGGTTTCACTGTACCCTTCCAAAAATTTTATTACAGATGGAGCAGATGGTGCTTTTTACCCAGATGAAATACAAAGGCCACCTGTGAGAGTCCCTGCTTGGGGACTAGAAGACAATGTTGTCTGCAGCCAGCCTGCTCGAAACCTTAGTCGACCTGATGGCTTAGAGGACCCTGAGGATAGCAAAGTAATTTTGAATTTTCATTGTGTGAGCCTGTCCCTTTTTTATTTTTTAGCTTATGTAGAGAGTTAAGGGTATGTGTGCATATGTGTATCTTTGTGTGTGCATGTGTGTGTGTGGAAGGAGAGTGTGTACTTGTGCCTGCACACAATTGTCTACTTGATTTTTGGAAAAACCTGCTTGTATTTAAATTAGAAAAAAATCTACCAGTATGCTTCAGACTTATACTTTAGGAGTTATATACTAAAGTAAAAGATTAAGTTTAGGGAATAATCTCAGAATATTGTAGTTATCAGATAGTTTAATCTTAAACATCACTAAGTAACTTACTGTATTCTTTTGATTATAGATGTACTAGGCTTGAAGCAGCAAAGTGTTAATGGCAATATTATGTTTCCTTACAGCAGCTCTTTTTGGATAATAGGTTCTTTTCTTCATAGAAGCTCTTTTTGGATTTCCTGTGCATTAAGATGAATTTAAAAGAAATGCTTTATCGTGCTCTTTGCAAGTACAGTGGTATCATGACCTGTTTCTTATTTAATCTAGTTTGCTGCATTTAATTGCTATTAACCTTTGCAGAAACTGATCAGTGTTCAGACAGGCATGATTTTAGCCCTAGTGCTCAACACCCATAATGGAGAAAAATGTATTTCTCCCTCCTGCCTTTTGGCCTCCTATGTCCATTACTGGGAATAATTAGGAAAACTGTCAGAACTTTTGTAGCCTATTTAAGGTCTAGAGTATCATCTTACTGCTTTTTCACACCTTTACCTCACATTTTGCATATTTAATCTGATCATTCTTGGCACAGATGTTACATGTGACAAGACTTTCTCTTCTGTAGTCATCTGCTTCAGTTTAATTAGCAGAATGTTCTTTCTGATCTGTGTGCTTTGCCCTCCTGCAAACCCATGAGAAGCAGTGTTAGAGTCTTGTGCTCATTTGCTGACATGCTTAGATTTGGTAATGAGATGGAGGACTTTTAATATGCACACTTTGAGTAACTTTATTTTGCAGTCAGAAGATTTTTCACATTAGAAAGTAATTCTTATGTATATTCAGAATTTAAAAAAATTATTGTCATTACAACAATAAAAAATCACTTGCAAATGAAGTGTTTTAGTAAGTAAGTTTAGTAAGAATATGGAAAGCAAATTTGAGTTAATCTGTTCTTTCTTTCTGTTTCTCTGCCCTGGGAGTGATTAATAGCCACAGGCCCCAGCACTTTTGAGTCAGGGTTGAGGTGACGTACCTACTCTTTCAGCCTACCCTGGTGCCTACACCTGCCATGTCTCCTCTCTTCTGCACCAGAAACTGTGGTCAATTGTCAGATCAAAAACCTTTTGTGGCTCCCATTTACCTAACTTTAACATCATAATTATGACAGCAGCAAACATTTCTATACCCCTCTTTGCCATTAATGCTGAGCTCTTTAGATAGAGTCACTTATTGGTTCTTCATAGCAGTTCTTCATAGCAGTCCTGTCACAACTTTATAATGGAGGAAACCGAGAGACAGATTAAATAGCTTGCCCCAAATCACATAGCTGCTGTAGGTAGAGACAGGATTGAACCTCATGAGATTGGCTATAAAAGCTGTGGTCTTAGCTACCTGTCAAATGGACTAAACCAGAGGTTTTCCTACTTTCTTAGTTCATGGCACCCTTAGCATGTCAGTAATTTTTTTTTCACAGTAACTCCTACACCAAAAGAAGGACAGTAAGTCCTCACTTAATGTCATATATAAGTTACTGGAAATTGTGACTTTAAACCAAATGATGTATAACAAAACTAGTTTTTCCCTCATCAGCGTTTTAATGAACCGACAAAAGAAATGATGTTACTTCTTTCAACCTGCTGTAAGTCCTTCATTTAAAGTTGCAGTTCCTAAGAACTGCTCTATGATGTTAAGTAAGGACTTACTGACAGTTAAGTATTTGTCTTCTAACAAATTTAGTGACTATTAAAAAAAAAACTACACCTAAATTGAAAGAAAATTAATGTGTTTATTTCATTCCTAAATAAGTAGTTACTAATGGGATGTGTGTGACTATTGGCCACTATACAACTCCTCAAGCCTTAGAATCAGATTGGACAAGCCACCTTCATTTCCTGTTTCTCACTGATTTTCACAATGTGGCACTTACTTTATATCACAGCAGCTGCCAAAACCAGCATCTCAAAGATAAGATGACATTGAAAGGAATGGGTAGCACTATTCAAAGTTGAATCTGTGAGCCGTCTCCAACGATTGTAGTTGTTCACGTGGTATATGACAAATCCACATGCTCCTCAACTTACAATGGTGTTACATCCTGATAAACCCATCATAAGTTGAATATGTGTTTTCGACTTGAAGGATATTTTCAGCTTACAGTGGGTTCATCGGAACGTAACTCCATCATAAGTTGAGGAACGTACTGAATGTGTATTGCTTTTGTGCCATCTTAAAGTTCAAAAATTGTAAGTCTAGCCATTGTGTGTTGGAGGCCAACTCTAATGAGTATTCTGTGTACTTCTGCATATATAATATCTTTAGAAAATTTAAATTATCCCACAGTAATCCTCGGAATTTACTGTGGTGCCCTAGGTACTTTCATACCTCATTTTGGGAACTATGGGTGTAAATCGTTGCTTCTCAGAAAAGTGGTTTGTATTGGAAATACAGAATCTCCTGCCCCACTCCAGCCCTACTGAGAATCAGACGGCATTTAACAAAATCTTTAGGCGATCATATGATTTTTAACATTTGGGATACACTATTTTAAAACTTCCTAACCCTAATCGTTCAAGGCCAGATTATTTTCTCTTCCCTTAATTCATATCTTACTTTCTAGTTGTGTTCTTGCATTTCTTAGTGTTTCTCTTCTACTTTCATTCCTTTCTCCTCTGTCTCTTAAAGATGAAAGCCCACACATTCTATTAATATGTGGCTTATTTGAAACTTTCCACATGAGCCCTTCACTGTGAACCCCTAAACTGAAGACATTTTTTGTTGATAGACAGTTTTTTCTTTTTTCTGGTGAGTTGTAGCTTTTATTCTCAGAAGGGTCTGTGATTCCAAAATGATTGAGAACCAGTGCTTGAGAGAGTCAAGGCCTGTTTCCCATTTATCATGATGCACTGTTTGAGTTTTTGCCTTTCTCAAATTTGCCATTTTTCGTGTATTATCTTACGTTTTAAATTTAATTTTAATGTGTTTTCTGTTCGCAAAAATAGTGTGTGGTTACAGTCAATTTCATCTTTATCAAGAGTGCCAAGACAGTTCAAGAGGAAAAGAATAGTGTTTGCAACAAATGGTACTGGGAAAATTGTATATCCAGTTCGATGAAAGAGTGAAATTAGACCCTTGACTCATATCCTGTGCAGAAATTAACTCAAAATTGGATTTTAAATGTAAGAGCTAAACTACAAAACTCAAAACATATAGATAAATCTTTATAACTTGGATTAGGCAGTAGTTTCTTAGATATGACACCAACAGCATAAGCAACAAAGAAAAAATAGATATAGGTTGACTATCCCTTATCCAAAATGCTTGGGACCAGAAATATTTCAAATTTCAGATTTTTTCAGATTTTGGAATATTTGCATTATATTTACCAGTTGAGCACTTCTAATCTGAAAATCCAAAGTCCACAGTGCTTCAGTGAGCATTTCCTTTAAGTGTCATCTCAGTGCTTAAAAAGTTTTAGATTTTGGAGCATTTTGCTCTTCAGATTTTTGGACTAAAGATATTCAGCCTGTAATTGAATATGTCATCAAAAGGATTAAATGAATCTTTGCTGTTCCATTTAAAATTTTTTACACACAGTTATTTCCAACAGATAATATATAGCAGGTTGGCATCTCGTAATGCTGAATATTCCCTTTTCTATACCATATTAGTATAATACCTTTTATATAGTAGAGGCTTTTTAAATGTTATTAATGAATTTAGTTTAAAGAAATGTGTTTGTTCCATTTTTGCCTATTAAACTATTTAAAATTCAGGCCATCTTAGAAAAGTAATTGTTGGGCTGGACATGGTTGCTCACGCCTGTAATGCCAGCACTTTGGGAGGTCTAGGCAGGCAGATCACTTGAGGCCAGGAGTTTGAGACCAGCCTGGCCACATGGCAAAACCCCATCTCTACTAAAAATACAAAAAAAAATTTAGCTGGGCATGGTGGCACATGCCAGTAATCCCAGCTGCTTGGGAGGCTGAGGCATGAGAATTGTTTGTATCTGAGAGACAGAGTTTGAAGTGAGCCAAGATTGTGCCACTACACTCCAGCCTGGACAACAGAGCAAGACTCTGTCTCAAAAAAAAAAGAAAAATAGTTAATTTTTTGTGGTAGCTTTATTGAGATATAATTTACATATTGTACAATTAGCCATTTAAAGTATACAATTTAGTGGTTTTTAATATATTCACAGAGTTGTGTAACCATCACCATATTCAATTTTAGAACATTTTGCTCTTTACCAAAAGAAACCCTGTACCTTGTAGCAGTTAACCTCTTCCCATTTATTCCCACCAGCCCAGGAAACCCTCAGTCCACTTTGTTTCTCTATAGATTTGTCTGTTCTGCACAGTCATATAAGTCAAATCATAAAATTGTTATCTTTTGTGACTGGTTTCTTTCACTTAGTATGTTTTCAAAGTTACCCATGTTTTAGCATGCATCCATGTTCAACATGAAGAATGGGTTTTCTTGTTTGTTGGTTTGGATGTATAGATTGAGCGTCCAAAACCCGAAACTGAGTGCTGACATGATACTCAAAGGAAATGCTTACTGGAGCATTTTGGATTTTCAAATTTGGGATGCTCAGCTGGCAAGCATAATGAAGTATTACAAAATCTGAGAAAGTCTGAAATCTGAAACACTTCTGGTCCCAAGCATTTTGGGTAAGGGAGACTCAACCTGTCCCACATTTTGTTTACCCATTCATCTGTTAGACATTTGGGTTATTTCACCTTTTGGTTATGGCATACATGCTTTTGTTTGTGTAACTTTTCACTTCTTTGGGGAAAGTGGAATTACTAGGTCAGTTCCACTAGTAGTTGCTGGAGTAGAAATGCTAGGAGTGGAACTGCTGGGTCATGTGGTAACACTTAGGTTTATCTAAACCTTTTGAAAAACTGCCCGATTGTTTTCCGCAGTAGCTGCATGACTCTACATTCCCGTCAGTAGTGTGTGAGCGTTCCACTTACTCCACATCCTCAGCCACACTTGTTACTGTCTTTGTGAAATGGTTCATCGTCATGATTTTGATTTGCATTTTCCTGGTGGTTAATGATGTTAAGCATCTTTCATGTGCTTGCTGGCCATTTGTATATCCTCTTTGGAAGAATATCTGTTCAAATCCTTCTGCCGTTTTCAAATTGGGCCCCTTATTAGAGAATATGGTTTGCAAATATGTCTCCGATTCTGTGGGTTGTCTTCACTTTTATGATGGTGCTGTTTGCAGCACAAAACTTTTTAGTTTTAGTGAAGCTGAATTTATGTTTATTTTGTTGCTTATACTTTTCTGTTATACCTAAGAAACCATTGTCTCCAAAGTTTTTAATTTACTCTTGTGTTTTCTTATAAGTGCTTTATAGTTTTAGCTCTTATATTTGGTTTTTGGTCTATTTTCAGTTAATTTTTGAATATGGAGCAAAGTAACTAAAGCTTTTGAAAACTAAAAGAGCTTTGCAAAATTATTTTTAATTTTTGAATATGGAGCAAAGTAAAACTTGAAAACTAATAGAGATTTGCAAAATTATTTTCTTTCTGATTTTAAATACTTTTAAATTAGATAAATGATATAGTTCAATGTTATTTCTTCATTGATTTATTACTAGAATTGAAGGTCTGACAAAGCATAAACAATAACATCTCATAAGAAGAGGAGGAATACTGACTAATATTGTATAGTAATACAAAGGTTTGAGGGGCAATTTAAATAAAAGTTTTAAATAAAAATTTTAAATAAAAGTTACCCAGAGTCATTGGGTACTCTCTTTTCCCTTATGTATTGATTTTGGTCTTAGCAAATATATAAATTTCTTAAAGTGTGAATGCTCTTGAACTAAAGTAATAATTACCAACTTAGTAAGAGTTTTGTTAAGTGGTAAAACTTTCTTCCTTGATATTCATTACTAATTCCTGAATGATAACTAAGTATTTCAATTAATAGTTCCTAGCAGAGGTAGAATTACAACACGGTTTGGGAAATGCTGAGTAGATAGAGTCCCACAGTCTGGATACTAATAATACAGATGATGTAACTCAGTCATTAACCCCTGAGTATGTATTCCCATAACTTGATTATGATAGATGGCATTTTTTTTTATTGTGGTAGAATAAATATAAAATTTGCCATCTTAGCCATTTTTAAGCATATAGTTCTGTAATGTTAACTACTGCTGTGCAGCCAATCTCTGGAAACTCTTCATCTTGCAAAACTGAACTCCTTACCCATTAAACAACAATTCCCATTCCCTCTTCCTCCAGCCCCTGAAAACCACCAATAATTTGAATTTGACTACTCTGGGTACCTTATGTAAGTGGAATCATACAGTATTTGTCTTTTTGCGAACGGCTTATTTCACTTAGCATAATGTCTTTCTTCAAGGTTCATCCATGTTGTACACATGTATCAGAATTTCATTCCTTTTGAATAAGGGTAAATAATATTCTACCCTATGGATATATGCCACGTTTTGTTTATCTGTGCCTATATCAATAGAAATTTGGGTTGTTTGTACCTTTTGACTATTGTGAATAACGCTGCTGTGAACATGGGTTCGTGATTGAACATATCTGTTCAAGTCCTTGCTTTTAGTTCTTTTGGGCATATACTCTGATGTAGAATTGCTGGATAATATGGTAATTTTATTTTTAATTTTTTGAGGAACTACCATGTATGATCATGATTGTATTTTGAAGTTAGTGTGATCTAACCCTAGTTTATTTTCCAACAGGTTGTAACCCCCTTTACATCAGGCCAGGCAGGTGACTCATGCCTGTAATCTCATCACTTTTGGGGAGGTCAAGGTGGGAGGATTGCTTGAGCCCAGGAGTTTGAAACCAGCCTGGTTAACATAATGAGATCCTGTCTCTTAAAAAAATATGCCGAGTGTGGTGGTACACGCTGGTAGTCCTAGCTACCTGGGAGGCTGAGATGGGAGGATTGCTGGAGTCCAGAAGGTCGTGGCTGCAGTGATCCATGACTGTGCCACTGCACTCCAGTCTGGGTGACAGAGCAAGACCTTGTCTCAAAAGAAAAAAAAATTACTATTAAATGTCCAAGGTGGTCACATGCTTTTAATAAGAAAACAAGAATGTTTTTGTACAGAGTATATCCTGAGCAGATAATGAGAAGTTTTTGGGTTTCAGATTGAGCATCAGTTTATCGTAGCTTGTTTCCTTTGCTTAAAAACCAGTTTGTAATGGAAAGAGTATTGTGCTGATGGGTGTAAAGGTAGATGAACACAATAGGGCGTTTAGATCTTTAAATGGATTAAAGTAATATTAATAAAAGTTTTCTGAAAAGGTTTTTCTTAAAATTTGGAATTGTTCATATATTTCAGTATGGTATTCTCAATAAAATTTGCTTACAAGATTATTTTAGTAGTTTAGCTAAAAGACTAGGTGGTGATATTTTAAAATGTGCTGTTAAACCCTTTGGGTTTGTAAGTTTCAGTGCTGAAACTGATAATTTAATAATTTGAGGTAGAAATATTTCTAAAACAGAATACATGATTCTCTGGCTTTCATTTAATATAACCTTGATGATCAAGGTTTATTTAAAAAATCAATGTTACATGGTGTCATATTCTTTTAAGATGCATAGTAAGGCTGTGTGATCTGTTACCAATAGTGAAATGCCTAACATTGGATATTTCGAGTTCTTGTCTTCCTTTTCTCTTTTTCTCAATAGCTTTTTTTTTTTTTCCCTAAACTGCCAGTCAGCCTGCTTATAATAGCTTCATTTCCCAATTAAAGTATTTTTAATCTACTATGGCTCTGAAACTAACCAGGCTTGTTGAGTAAAATAGAATAAATGTATTCTCGGCTGGGCGCGGTGGCTCAAGCCTATAATCCCAGCACTTTGGGAGGCCAAGACGGGCGGATCACGAGGTCAGGAGATCGAGACCATCCTGGCTAACACGGTGAAACCTCGTCTCTACTAAAAGATACAAAAAAAAAAAACCAAACTAGCTGGCCGTGGCAGCGGGCGCCTGTAGTCCCAGCTACTCCGGAGGCTGAGGCAGGAGAGTGGCGTAAACCCAGGAGGCGGAGCTTGCAGTGAGCTGAGATCCGGCCACAGCACTCCAGCCTGGGCGACAGAGCGAGACTCCGTCTCAAAAAAAAAAAAAAAGTATTCTCAGGTAAAGATTTCACTCATCATTTTGCCTGTCAATATCATGAGAAACGTTGTTATATGTATTGGCTTCTTAAGAGTGCTTACTGCATACTCTCTGATTTCAGCCTATGTTCTGAGTAGATGGTTCATGTTTTATTTCATGAGAACTTATTGTTTCTCATTATAACATGTAGAATTATACTCCTGAACCCCTCTCCCCTTTTATTAGGTAATAGGTAGTAGAAGATAACAGAATAATCGAGTTATCATTGCCAAATTATACGTGACTTAGAAAGTATAAATTACTTCTACTTTTTTTCCCCTCCAGGTATTTAATGAGCAGGGTTAACATGTCTGACAGGTTGTCTGAATCTGAAACCTTAGCTACAAACTCTACTGTTAGCTGATTCATGGAAGCAGTAAATTGGTGTAGGCTGTTAGCTATTATAAAACAGGAAAAGAAGGTTATGAGATTTTTGGTTCCATTACATTTTTGGCCTTTGGAAAATTGTGTTCTATCTTAAAATATTTGTCATTAAAAATTCTAAAAAATATATCAAGACCTGCCCCGTTTTATCTTTTCCCATTATTTTCTTCAACATTTCATAATTTTGGATTTTTGTTTTTCAAAGATGAGTGAGAAACTTTTGTTCCTTATCACTGATTTGTAGTTATTTAAGCATACTCAGTGTTTCAGAGATTGTTGCTGGGAGGCCTAAATCTGGGAGCTAGAGTAACCTGGCACAGAATCAGAATTCACTGTCAGCAGATTCAACTACTTTCTCATCTTCCTTCTTTGTATCTACAGACTTAAAAGCTATCTGGGGCCGGGCACGGTGGCTCACGCCTGTAATCCCAGCACTTTGGGAGGCCGAGGCAGGCGGATCACGAGGTCAGGAGATCGAGACCATCCTGGCTAACACAGTGAAACCCCGTCTCTACTAAAAAAAAAAAATGCGAAAAATTAGCCAGGCGTGGCGGCGGGCGCCTGTAGTCCCAGCTACTCAGGAGGCTGAGGCAGGAGAATGGCGTGAACCCGGGAGGCGGAGGTTGCAGTGAGCCGAGATCGCGCCACTGCACTCCAGCCTGGGCGACTGAGGGAGACTCCGTCTCAAAAAAAAAAAAAAAAAAACTATCTGGATTTTAGTTACTTGATTGAATTTTTGAAGTATATAAAGGATTCCTGTTTTATCTCCCAATTTAATCCCCCATTAGGTTATCTGTCCTGTTTTCCTTTTGCTCAGTTATATCCTATGGGACTCATAGATAAACAAAAGTATTTTTCCTCTTCTTTTACTTTTCAAGAGGGGAATATTGTCAGAAGGATAGTCAAGTACCAGAAATACTCATTTTGTCTTTTGTTTGTTCACTTTGCACTTCACACCATATATACTTTTTTGGTGCTCCTTCCCATAACAGACTTAACTGACCCATTAATAGCAGCTCTGGGGCAAGCATGCCTACCTAGTAACATAAAGACTTCATCAGGGCCGGCTACACTTGGGGATATGCTGTTAGTTCATGACATGGAGCAACTAACAGCTGTTGAGATATAAAAAGGAAATAGGCAATTTAGATGATGTGCCTTATTTTAGTGTTAAATGAGCCTGTGTGTTTGGCTGTTGATGTAGCACGTACAGATCTCTAAAAACTGACTGCTGGGATGCAGCCATGGGAATCCAAATCAGTGTTTTCTTTCTGATTAAAACTAGATGCACACATTTTTAGAAGTCTCACTTGACAACCTCTGAAATATTTAATTTTGGATTTTGTTCCTCTACAGCAGAGTTTTGAGGCTTGTAGTTGAGTGCATTGCTTTGCTTTAACATGTGTTAATCCAGTTGGATTTGCTGCTGTGTGTTCCCGAGAATATACATATACAAACTCACACATACTCTATTAGTTTTTCATTATGATTTCTGTATGTCATGCAATGGATGTATCTTGTCAAAGAGACTGTCTTTCTTGTAAATTAAGCTTACAGTTATTAAATGAGAACATTTGAGACAGTAATGCCGTCTGACAATATTGAAAGTAGGGCCGAGCGCGGTGGCTCATGCCTGAAATCCCGGCACTTTGAGAGACCGAGGAGGGCGGATCACTTGAGGCCAGGAGTTTGAGATAGCCTGGCCAACATGGTGAAACCCTGTCTCTACTAAAAAATTAGCTGGGCCTGGTGGTGCACACCTGTAATCCCAGCTACTCAGGAGGCTGAGGCATGAGAATTGCTTGAACCCAGGAGGCAGGGGTTGCAGTGAGCAGAGATCGTGCTACTGCACTCCAGCCTGGGTGACACAGTGACGACTCCATCTCAAAAAAAAAAAAAAAAAAAAAGTGGCCACCCAGTCTGCAGAAAGATAAAGTCAGTAAAAGTTACCTATGTATATAGGTTTGAAAAGGTCTACTGTTCTCAGCTTCATTTACACACACAGGTATGGTAAATGGTATGTCTCTATTCCTCTGAATACTGCTTTTTATTTCAAGAACACCACACTGTTAGTCCATAGTGAAATACTCTGCAGAGTTTCAAACATGTTTATTTGAAAGTCTAATTAAATGATAACAGAGAGAAAATTTCCTGAAGTGTAATCTTCTTTTATACAGTCAGTATGTGCTTGATTGAATTAAGGAATTTATATTTGGTTTTACTTTCCTTAAAAGTTCCAAAATTATTTTTCCCCTAGGAAGATGAGAATGTGCCTACTGCTCCTGATCCTCCAAGTCAACACTTACGTGGGCATGGGACAGGCTTTTGCTTTGATTCCAGGTAGATTTTTCTTTCCTTTGTATAATTTGGGTTAATTTAGGCCAGTGGTTCTCAAAGGTGGTCCTTGGGAACTCATTAGAAATGCACATATGTAGGGCCTGGCCTAGCTGAACCAGAAACACCAACACTGGGCATAGGCCCAGCAATCTGTGTTTTAACGTGTCCTCTGACTGATTCTGATGCATGCAATCATTTGAGAACCAGTGCCATAAAAACTTAGCTATTAAACCAAATGCACTGGTGGGAAGTTATGAGTTGTATTTATCCTTACAGTCTTACAAAAGGCATTTTCTGTTAAACGTGGAAGAATTCTTGGTACTAATAATTTCACATAATTGTGATTGGATTTGGAAGGTTTTAAGGGGAAAAGTTTTGTTAATCTAATTGTAAAACTAAATTTAGAGGCTCTATAAATGGGTTACACAATTGTCTACAGCAAGCATTTAGAAGCAGAGAAAGGTTTCTGGAGTAAAGACTTGTAGGTTGTTTAGTATGAATATCAGCTAACTAGATAAATGGAACCTTGTCATATACGGACAAGTTACTGTTGTTCTACATTTATTAGAAATATGTAATTTTTTCATTTTTCTCTTTAAGCTTTGATGTTCACAAGAAGTGTCCCCTCTGTGAGTTAATGTTTCCTCCCAACTACGATCAGAGCAAATTTGAAGAACATGTTGAAAGTCACTGGAAGGTGTGCCCGATGTGCAGCGAGCAGTTCCCTCCTGACTATGACCAGCAGGTGTTTGAAAGGCATGTGCAGACCCATTTTGATCAGAATGTTCTAAATTTTGACTAGTTACTTTTTATTATGAGTTAAGACAGTTTAGCGGTAAAAACAAACAAACAAAAAAAATCACCTAAAATAGACCACTGAGGAGACCATAGAGCGATTCCTTCATGCACCCTCTATTGCACTTTCTGACCAGGAGCTACTTTGAGTTCGGTGTTACTAGGATCAGGGTCAGTCTTTCGTTTATCAATAAATTTTAATCTGTTAATCTTACTTGCTTTAAAACAAAGTTCTTGTGTGTTATCTTTATTTATTCCCTAGTTTGCAGAATTGTCTGAATAAAGGATACAAGGATTATTTCAGTGTTACTGCACTGAAAAATGTGTATGTATTAGTGTGCTACATTATTTAGCAGAATATTCACAAGTTTCTGTTGACCTTGTTGATTGAGCATGACTACTAAATATTATGTAATAAAAAGCATTTATCATAACAGTCTTGTGAAGTAGTTCTTCAAATACAGAGAGTTCTATAATTTAGCCCATGAAATGATAGGTTTTTAATTTCCAGAAATAGAGCTGCATGTAGAATGAGATCACATGCTTTTTATATGTGAAATGTTGGTTTTAGCAATTAACAGAAGGCATATTTTGCTAATTTTATGACAAAATTTTAGAATAACCTGAATGATTATTTTTAAACTATCTTAAAGTTGTATGTATATATCTAATGGGAAAATGGAACAAGAGATGTCAATATTGTTTTCCTATTAAATGATCTCATAACAGGGGTGTTTGTGGCATAAAATCACAGAATATATATCAGTATCTTTTTTACATTTTCCTGATGAGAATATAAATTTGAAATATTCTCAGTAAGTGATTAAAAGTACAATGCATAAACCCAAATCAAAGTAATGTGTTTCTTCAGTTATGTCTCTGCTGTATAGAACTCTCACTAACATTAAAGAACGAGGACACATTTTCCAAGATCTATAATTTCATTGTTGTCACATTTATTTGTGAGTTTTTCATTAATCTAGCATCTTGAACATCTTTTTTTTGGTTTGGGCCTTTAAAATTCTTCTGAACTGTATTCCCTTTCCCTTTTATAATGTGCATGTGAATAATTTAAAGTACCAGCTTTTGATTTTGCTGCTTTTGTAGTTATCAAAATAGTTTACATTTGTTCTGAGCAAACTAAGCTATTGAAGATGTTAATGTAATATTTAGACTTGGGGGCATTTTGGGTTGCTATATGTGAACTGCAGCATATGTCACTTGTATTTGTTTGTGGAAGCAGAGTTTGTATATTGTTAGAATCCTTTAAAAAGTTTGAGTCTAGGGCAAACCAGTATTAGGCATTCGTATGCCAGCTGTTAGGACACAGCAGTCCTAGGAAGCAACAGCTTTGGAGACTCCAAGTTTCAGCTTCCTGACAGGTTATATGACGAGCAGAATATACTTAGGTAAAATATGTTCAACAATGGGAGCATTTTTGTTGCAGTTAATAATTATGGACCATGTTAATCCAAAAGTATCCTTTGAATATTACAGTAGTAGATGCTGTTGATCTTACTGGCCTAGAACTTATTTTAAAATAGTTTAAATCCAAGCTTGTTATTGATAGAAAAGTAATACAGGCTAATCTAAGCAAAAAATGTAAGGGAATAAAGTCTACGTGCATCAGCTGAACAGCCTTAGAATGAGGAACTGAATGGATATATTTATTAATTTCCATGGTAAACTTGATACTGGTTTTCATAATAGATACTAAGGGAAATAAAGAGCCATATTTATTTTTGGGTCAGAGGCAGTTTATTTTCAATGTGATTTCATTTACATTTATAAGCAGCTTTTCTTGACAGGAATTTTGATTAAATTGCCTTCAGTTCTAAAACAAACCTCTGTTGCTTTCAGACTTAATGTGCTCTGTCCCCAACAAAACATATGAAAATATAATTTAAAGCACAGTTTTCACAGACACAGTACAATACATTCACTATACACAGTATAACAAAATATTCCCATCCTTACCTGTTTAGTAATACTGTCACAATGAATAAGTAAATAGAAATTGGAATTTATCATTGAAAGAAATGTAACATGCACAATGACTATTTTATGACTGTTTAGCTGTTGAACTACTGATCCAGCCTGCAGTTTCTTGCACTAGAAGGAGCGAAGCTAAATAATAATTGCTGGCCTAAAAATTTTTTTTTTGGTCGATTGTAGGTAGATATGAAATAGCCAAGTGGGGCCTTCTTATGCACCAACTAGTTGCGTCTCATATCTGGATCACCCTTTTAAACATAGGATAACACTGTATATGCAGGACCAAGGCCATACTTCAGATCTGAGGAAATTTTTAGAGGGCAGTGTATTTATAAATACTTTAAAATCCCTCATTATGAGAGATTCAGAACTTAATGAATACAGAGGTTTACTCATCTGGCTAACAGAATTGTCATCCTTTCAAAATGTTTGAAAATTGAGGAGGGACCCCTGCTTCCCAGCTATATGTTACGTAAGACTTTTCATCAAATGGGAACATGGGAAGAAACTTTTTAATAAGCAATTTGAGTTTGTTTTATGGGCAGTTAGCTATCTTGAAGCATTTTTTATTGCATAATTAGGCAACTGGTAAACTCTCATGTTTAAGGAATAGCACTTGGGAGAAAAGAACACTCAAGGCATGATGGTACTGTCGGTGAGGAAAAACTTCAGGAATGGTCCAGGTGTACGTTACTCTAACGGGTCAGATTAGTCACGCTTTTCTTTGACCACCTGCTGCAAGAAGCACTTAATTGTCAATAAGGCTCATTTTCATATTTCAGCAAAGTGTTTTATAAAGCTAAACAGACATTTCCAATGAGAACGCAGACCTCTCTACAATGTGATGAGAAAAGTGCCTTTTAAAAATAAGTCAAAAATGAGCATGAAGAGGAGGCAACAGGGGTCTTAACAAAAATGTTCCTCTTTGAAACGTGCTTAGAATTTTAGTTCTGATTTGCAACCCACAGGTTTGGTAGGGCAGTGGTTGCAAGAATTGGCAACACATAAACATTAAATTGTTGGCAATAGAGAACTACAAAGTGCTTTAAAACTTCATCTGAAGATGAAGATATAACTAAATTTCACACACACAAAATTTGCACTTAAGTATTTCAAAGTGTTTCCTAACAGATTTCAGGGAAAAGTATTTCACTAAGTGGGTATCTTGGTCCGCAGATATCAATAGGCATAAATTGAATCCCTTGTATCCAGCAGGCACTCAATGAATGTGTATTAAATGAATGAATGAACTGAATAGACTATTTTGTACAAAATGCCATTTATAACACTAAAATGACTAGTAAGTCAGATGGCAAGATTTTCAGCTTTTTAAAGGGCAAAAGGATTTGCAAGATAATATAAAACACAGAAAGCACACCTTTTATGTATGTTATTTAAATATGAAAATATTTTTAGCATATTATGTTAAACATTCTTTCTTATTTATATTTCCATTACCTAAAGTCTTTCTACTCACAAATACTAACTCCATTATGTAAGGCATGGTAACCAGTTTGATAATGAAGGTATTATTTTGGTTTTGAACATATGTGAGTTGATGTGTTGAAAACTTCAATCACATTACAATCTTGAAAAAACATCTCAGTGCCAGCCCCTCCTCCCCCCAGTTGATACCACTGCAATACAATTCTACAATATGCAACATGCCCTCAATTTTATTTTGTTTTGGGGGAAATGTGCTGAAGAACCTAGAGCTTGTTTTGTTTAGCACCTTATATCAAAGTAATGAAAATGGGTATGATGATTACATGTGCAAATGTACAAAATCATTAACTCTACAAAGATACATCATTCCAAAATTACAGAAAAAATTTAAAGCATGCATTTAATTCTTTTTCTTTAAAGGGTTGCTGAATGCTTCCCCTGAAAAAAGGTGGCTGTTTTCAAAATCAGCAACTGCTGGTGAGGATTTCTTGGCACAGTTATGACCAGCATGTTATTGCTGCATCTTCCTGATGATCTCAGCCGACACCGGGGGATGGAAATTGATTGTGTGGTGCCGCAGGCCCTGAGCTGTCTTGTAACTCTTCCCACAGCGACATTTGAATGGTTTGCGGACACGAATCTGTGTTCTGTGACCATTCTTAGCGTGATATTTTATGCCATTCACATTCTGTGGAGAAGACGAAAATATTGCTTATTAGATGGATTCACAGAATGCCTGTCAAACTTGGGAAACCTCAGTTTGGGTCTGGACTGCAGTTCCTGGATGGCAGCTGTTTAGAGTGTAGTCTTTTGCAAGGACTCCAGTTGGGACCCTTAGGGACATTCTGGTGTGTCAATCATGGGCTGTACGGATGGCCACACACGCAGCTGACTCCAAATTTCAGATGTGCCTCAATTACTCTGAAAATGAAATTACTGATTTCTTCCAATTTTATATAAAATATATATTTAGGACTTAGACTGTATAAAGAAAATCCTCTGAATCTTTTCCACTCTAAATAAACAGTGAACAATCCTATACAAATGTCTTCAGCATGTCCAACAAAATATCTTTCTAAAGAAAAAAAACATTAGGGCACATCTCAAAAGTTTGACGTATAGAAATTTTTGATTTGAAAACTCAATTTACATCTTGCTTCTAGACAACTGTGTTAACAGTTCCCTACCATGCCTTAACCAGAGTTTTTGTCAATGTTCTGCTCGGCCCTAAGCCAGTATCTCTGATGCCACTGTGGGAGCTACTTGTTGCCCAAATCGTGTTGCCCCACTGTACAACTGTATATGTTTAATAAGCACCTGTGGTCAGACTGGGCCTTACCTTAAGTATTACATTCCAAACATACAATGAACTTTAAAAATTTAAGGTTATTTATATAATGTTAGTCACTAAGATTGGACTTCTTAGCATCTGGATACTAAAGTTATCAAAATGCTTTCTGAATTTCTATTAATCGGTTTTGCTAGCTCACCAGCATATTCTATGTAAGACTCCATTCTTAGAGTCACTCTCTAGTTTTAACAACCAGTAATCCTCATCCCAATTAAATGGTGAGGAGATAGGCTCAAGGGTAGTAAGTAACTGGTGGAAGATTTAAGAAGGGATGGCAGAGGTGTGGTATTTGAGCATAGGTCTTAATTTCCAAGTTAGCAATTGCCAGATTAGAGAGTAAGGGAACACAGAAGACAGCCTAAAACAAAAAGCACAGATTTGAGGAGAGTAAGCTGTTTCCTAAAATACTACCTAAATCCAGTCCTGCTAGGCCCAGTCCCTTGCCCAGCTAAAGGATTCCAACACAATACTGTTCTCACTCTTCATGGGATGCCTTTAAAGAGCTCCCAGAAAACAGCTTCCTGCTGTCGTCTCATGAATATCTAGCACAGTGCCTGGCACATTGTAGATGCTCAGTAAGTCTCTGTGAGTGAATGAAGTTACAACAGCACTTCCCAAGTTCATGCCTCACTAGTAATGGAAGAAGGGTTGCTACTAAATATAAATATAAATGTTTGGTGGTTATTACTACCACATTAGAGATGTGCAATGCACGTTAATGTTTTTAAAAAGTCCTTGGAAGAGAACTCTGCTGGACTTTGTTGAACCCAGGGGTGCCAAGTAGCATTTGGCTCAGAGTCTGAAGGTTGTCCAGTGATTTGAAGCAGGACAAACAGTCTGCTCTGAACACCTGGCTCCAGGCCTTCTGTACCTTGTCTCCAGCCTTGTCCTTCCAGCATCAATCCTTTCAAACATAAGTTCTTCAGTCTTGTTAAGAGGCATGTTGGGGGTTTCAGAGCCTGCTGGGGCAGGAAAGGGGAGGGTAGTGGCAGTGGCAGAATCAGACCCACTGAGATGTTTGATGGGTAGATATGTCCTGCCAGTCCCTGGCGGTTCCATCCCCTCCGAGGCCCAGGCACATGAGTGAAGAGGCCAACGTGTGTATCGAGCCCAAGTGAGCCTTCAGATGATTCTAGCCCCAGCTGGTGTCTTAGAGCAACTGCGTGAGAGACCCCAGGTGAGAACCACCTTGTTGAGCCAGGCAGCCCAGAGAACTGTAAAAGATAATTGTTTTAAGCCATGTATTGTGTGTGAGAGAGACAGAAAGAGAATGAACATTAGTTTTATGGCCATTAGAAAAAGACTTCCAACTTTAATATGGTAGAAAGTGTCCTGGGTTACAAATGCTAGAGATGTGCACCTGCCTGCTTAGTAATATCCCATTTATAGCTCAACGAATATTGAGCACCTATCAGGGTCCTTTTCTGCGGATGAAGGGCTACTAAAACATTTCATGTCCTTGTTTCCATGGGGAACTTGATGCAGGACAGATCATTAGTAATCCAGCTACCTCTGTGCCCCAGAACCATTCAAACCTTGTCAGAAAATAGAGGAAACCAAAAACAGAAAAGCATTAACCAAGAAACAAAAAGGCAGAGCAACTCTTAACGGTGTCAGGGCTTAGCCATTCCATTGAGGGCTGAGGTTTTTTATAACTAATTAGGCTAAAAAAAAGATTTAAGACCAGAAATTGCTAAAACCAGAGAAGCCAGTCCAACGTGAAGTCAGATCTGTCGTTCATCAAGAGAAGGACAAGCCAGGGCTGAGGGGATTCCAGCAGGCGCTGTGGCCCGTTCCCAGCTTGAATGCAAACATTATGTTGTGTGTCTGGCATGAGACTATGAGGAAAATAGCCAACACTACACACACATCAGCTTTATGGAAAAATCAGGAAGCACATTTAGAAACATAAGGTATTTCCAGGGTTGGTCAAAGAACCTGCTGTGCCATCACTCCTTTGTCTTTGCTGCTGTGATTAAAAATGTTGACAAGTGTGAGTGGGTTGCCTTTATCACAAATGTTAGTACAAGGTCAAGTAAGACTCTCTTAAGACATTTCCTCCATCCAGCCATTCAGTTAGAGGCCGCAGGAACATCCTCTTTACAAGACCAGAGGAGCTCTGAAAAGATCCACCGAAGTTTCTTATTGCATCAGTCCTGAAACAAATTTGATCTTTCAAAAATATTAGTAAAAAAATAAATAATGGCTGGAAACCTGAAATGCTGAAATTGCTGAAATTCTTTGGTCTTTGAAATAAATGGAATCAAGCTTAAAAGGGCAAGGAAGGTTGCTAACGTTTATTAAGAGCTTATCATACTGGGTACTTGATGTCAATTGCCTTATTTAATACTCATGTTCTGGATGAAAGAACTGACTCCTAGAGGAGGTGAGTGACTTGGCCAAGATCACATGGCTCGTAAATTACAGAATTGGAATAGGAACCCAGGGATGTCCGATTCCATAGTCCATATTTCCTCATGTAGTCTCCTAACGTGCTAGGTACTCGTCAATTACAACAACCAGCTGGTGGTCTTTGAAAAATCTTACCAGTTGGGAAGAAGGATTGGGATAATAGTCTGGAGAAAACTGTCTGTGAGTTACAATGATGCTCTGACATCAAGCTAGTAAGGGAAGAAAGTGGGAAGGTAGGAGGTAGAAAGGAGGACTTAGGTGGGGGTTCTACCATTAGGAACTACTTGTCCCCTCTGATGGAATTAGGCCAGTCAATAGACAGCAGGCGATTTAGAGGCTTTTCTAAAAGTCTACTCCAAATCAAATAATGAAGCCTAAAGTCCAGATGCCAAGCTGGGCCATCCTGTCCTTACCTGGATGGGATCTTTGTTGTCAGTACTCAGACCTTCATGTGTACAACATGACCTAGATAAGCCCAATGGTCAGTTTCCCAGGGGCCTGGATGTTGTACACAATGGAGAAGATGAAGTTGCTTGGGGATTTGATGAGGAAGAAGAGTAAGAAAACAAACTGGGGATGGTAGTAGTGGTAATGGTGGGGGTTAAAAGTGAAACCACTTGCAGCAATGTGGACACCCCACCAGCCGCAGAAAGCAGGAGGGCTGAGGCGCACGCAGTTCCCTACTGGCCACTGCACACCAGCACACAGGGTGTCTAGCAAGTTGGGTGGGGTCTTTAGGAAAAAAGAATTGCCTCTTCCCTCAGTCATTTAAGTAATATGTTCAGTTAGACAATTGCAGAAATTCAGAAAACACAGAAGAGCATAAAAAAAGAACAGACACTATCACTGTTAATATTTGAGTTAATGATATCTTGAGTTACATAATTGAGTTGAGTTAATAATCTCTCTCTCAATACCTTTTTTCCACTTAATGTTACTTTGTGAGCACTCCCTCATCATTAAGTGTTTCTCAGTGTTTGAAAACGGGACACTATCTGGGTCTGTCTCTGTTGATGAAACTGTCACCGTGCAGAGGACTCCAGAGGAACTTTGGGGGGCGGGGTATTGTTGTTTTACATTTCTTAAAAAACAAAACAAAAAAACTTTAAAGTGCCTTTAATCTTTGCCATTCTAACATAAAAATTATCAAAGGGAAAAAACCTCAAAGCACTTCAACCCATCTTTTAAACCTATCTGCATTATAAGGAAGGGAAGTCGTCTCTGTTCCCTGAATTCAGGCAAGCGTGAGCAGGGCAAGAGTGGTGGGCTCAGTGGTTGTGGCCTGGAACGCCTCTGGGAAGGATACAAAGGAAATAATCCTCCCACGGCTTTGGGGCTCCGGGGCTCAGTGGGGAGCCCACACTTCCCTGTTCCCATGGGCTACGCCTTGATTCCTTTGCCCTCAGAGCACCTGTCACATCTGAGACCTGTGCTGGGTGCTGAGGAGGGACAGTGAGCTCTGAGGGTTTTGGGAGCAGTAAGGGAGATGGTGCCTCAATGTAGAAAGAGCATGTGGGGAGGATGAGAACTTGACCTACGAGAGGTGGAGAGGGGAGTCGGTCTGGGAGGTTGGTGAGGGCTCCCAAAGGTGGTGGCACTGGAGCTGTGCTGGAGAAAGGAGCGGAATTAAAATGAGAGATACTGAGGGAGAGAGGAAGGGACGGGGGACCGGAATATGCCTCTTTGCCCTAAGGACTGTTTAGCTGAAGGCAGTTAAGCAGCAGCAGATGCAGGAAGGAGTCCCTGCTCTCCCTCTGTGTGCCTAAAAACAGGACACAAATTTACAAAGACAAAGGGAAGGCCACCCCCACTTCTTCCAGGGAGATCGAAGGTTAACCAATGCAGAAGACTTTAGACTCTTATTGGCCTGGAGATGGTACTGGAGGAATCTACATGAACAAGCTAATACACTAACAGGACTCTTGTCTGCCTTTTGTTTTTCTTTTTTCCTTCCACAAGCTGCTGCTCCCAGAGACTCAAAGCCCTTTTCCTTTGTTACTTCTCTAAAAATGTACTTAACTGTTCTTTGTTGAAGACGCTGTATAAGCTGTGAGAACCGCCCATTCCCTGGGTGTCTTGTCTCCCATGTGTATATGAAATACACATGTTGATAAACTGTTTTTCTCTTGTTAATCTCTCTGTTGTTACAGAGAAGATGTTGCAACTAGAACTTAGGATGATTGAGGGAAACATTGTTTTTTTCTTCTACAGAGGGCAGGGAGCATCCTAGGCTAAGGAGTTAACATGGGAAGGAAATGTGGAGACCTGGATTTACTGCGGGGTCCTTCTCCCATTCCCCGCTCGGCATGAGGTCTGGGAGTTCAGTACCTCATTCTGTCTGCTCTGTAAATGCCAATGAAATGGCGAGGACTGCTGATCCTGAGTCAGTGTCCAGGAGACTTGGCTGGCAGAGACTGCTGCCAGCAGCAAGCAGGGAGTAAGAAAAGTCTGACTTGCCTTGGGAACAAATGAGGTGGCAGCACTTCTGGATTCTGCCCGAGTCCACAGTACCCAGCTCATCCCACCCTCTTCTCTCCAGTACCCAAGCCAGCAATGATGTCGTGAATAAGATGAAATACGAATCCCATTGGAGCACAGCCCTACCTTCCAGCCAGCAACTTCGGGGCAGAAAGAGTCAGCCGCCAGCTTGGGATGTAGGAGTGGCTCATCTCCAGTGCCTGGTCAGAGGTGAGGTCACAAGCCTGCTATGGCCCTGCGTATCATGACCTGCATTCTGGCCCAGAAAAGGAAACTCACACTTCCCTCGTGGGATCAGGACCACCCACTGCCGCCCACGTCACCTGCCAGTCAACGGGGCTGGAGTCGGCAGCCCCTTCAGCCCAAGGCTCATTGAATTCTCAGTGGTGGAGAGAGAACACTCAGAAAAGCCCCCCCAACCCAGACACAGACAACGGAAGGGGGAAACGGCCAGAAACCCAAGCAGAGGAAAAGTAAAAGAATGACAAAACAGAAATGACAAGAAGGAAAGGATGCGAACAAGAAAAGGGGATGGAGCTAGAGGTGGGAGAGAGGGGATGCCTCCCCTGCACCCGCTGCCCAGAACTCAGGGCGTAGCTTGTATTTCCTTTGTGTTTTGGCGGGTCAGCCTGAGTACAGGTCATTACTTGGCTACCGCTTTTAACATGGCCGATGTGGAAGACACCCCCGGCCGGGTGCTCGGCCCTGGAGAGCAGGCAGCAGGACGGCAGTGGTGGGGAGGAACAGCTGCGGTGAGATGCGGTGGGAACCGGCCCCAGGGGCCAGTCACGGCCTTCTCTGTAGAGAGCAAGAAAGAAGGAAAAAGTCTCTTTCTGCAATGAAGCGCTGCCCTCTGGAAAAATGGGCTTGTCCAACAATCCTGTGGATGTTTTGTATCCCAAGGTAACCCCTGAGCGGCCCTTCCCTCCTCTCCCAACTCCATGCCTCTGACACAGAATGTACAGATGCGTCCTGAGGCCTGTTCTGACCCAAATGCAGCGCTCCTCTGCCAGCCCGCAGAGGCTTCTCATATCTGCGTCCTGGGGAGTTCATTTCAGCTTAAACAACGAGCATCTGGACTTTGCATGATGGAACGGTAACAGTACATAGAGTAGGTGAAACCTAGAAATGCTAACTTGGTGGCACATTTGTGTGCCATGCTTTTACATCGACAGCTGCTATGAAAAGTACTGAAATAGATGAGTGTTCAGAGAGACCTATTTAAGAAGGCGCAACATAAGTGCTTATGCTATCTTTTCTTTTAAGCTTAAAAAAAGAGTCAGTCTGCTATGAGTGAATCAGCGTACCATCGAGCATGCCAGGTATGTTTCTGATGTTTCTACTCCTAGCTCACAGGTGGATGTGAAAGAGCTGCTAACACCTCATGGGGAAGTTTGCAATTTTGTTTTTTAAAATGCCCTCTAGACCCATACTTGACTGTTGTGGTGTTTCTCATTTTGTCCCTGTTCCTTATTAGAAAATTTAGCACCCCCAGCTGCCCATGACACCCAGTCAGGCCCTCAGAGACCTGGGTCAGCAGACAGGCAGCTGAAGTGGAAGTGGGTGGTTTGGTGAGAAAAATATCAAAGACCGTTTTTCTCCTGATCCCCTTTCATGCCAGTGGGTGAAGGAAGCGAGAACTTCCTCAGCTGGAGGCTAAATACCCTACCGCACTCACCAAATGGCTCTGGGAGCCATCTGGGGCTTTTACAACTTCAAAGTGGTCTCCCGTGAGCCACCTGCAGGGCCATCCACTGGGGAAGGTGCTTGGCAAATAAATAGGTTGACGTATTTGATACTCTGTTCTGATGGGTCCCCCAGTATGACATGAATTTGAAGACTATCAAAGACATGATCCTCCTACAAAAGATCTCTCTTGACCACCAGGATCCCAAGTAGGTGAGCGGAGGGGAAAGCCCCGGCGGCAGCCAGCGGTGGCGGGTGAGCACTGCCCTG
The DNA here is from genome assembly GCF_037993035.2 of Macaca fascicularis. Lineage (NCBI taxonomy): Eukaryota > Metazoa > Chordata > Mammalia > Primates > Cercopithecidae > Macaca > Macaca fascicularis. Next base: position 102,430,219 of record NC_088377.1, on the reverse strand, counting down.
AGGGCACCTGTGTGCACGCAATGGTGAGGCCCACGCACTCTAATGCAGGAGAGGGGAGTGTCTCCCCCCAGCCCATACACTTGCTTTAAAATCAAGAAAGGGCGGCTGCCTTCCATGAAGCTTGCCCTGTTTCCATGTGGTTATGCCAAGCACGCAGCACCTCTGTTACCTTGTATCTCTTTTTACATCCAGGAACTGGGCAGGCAAAAGGCTTCTCTTCCCCTCCATTCATGCACATGGAGCTGAGGATGGCTTCGGAGCTGATGGCACTCTCTGTGGTCCAGGACTCATCGCTGTCCGACTCCTCATAGTCCACCTCCTCCTCGTCATACTCACTGCCTGCGAGACAAGAGAAGGGCAAGGACTGTCAGGAGCACTCATCTCCCCACAGGTTCACCCGGCCACTCCCAGGACAGGAGACGTGGCAGTGGCAGCGCAGCGCTGACGGCCCAAGGAGAGGGCACTCGCGGCACCAAGTGACTGCAAACATGACTATTCCCTTACAACCCTGGGAGCAAGAGCCCTGCGTTCCCACCTAAGAGACCAGGGCAAGGGCTTCCCAGCAATTCGTGGCTAGGAGTTGGCGGAGCAAGAACATTAACTCGGTTCTACGGCAGCCCAGCCTGTGGCTGCGAAGGCACAGGGAAGACTCGCTCTGGGGCCAAAACCAAAAATAAGCAACGATGACAGACTCCTCACACTCCCCACACTAGTGCCTGACACTCCCAAATGAGCAGAACCCTGTCCCCTTAGCTTTATGCTTTACTGGCCTAGTAAATGCAAAAATCTCCAGGGTCAGGGGTTACGTTTTGGACTTCTTAGGCATTTCCAGTAGGAATGAATTTCAGGTGTTTTTCTTTATAGATTTGAGCTGGGAAATTTGGAACTAAAAGATGGTTACCCTCAGGCTAGGGAGCAAGAGGCACAGAAGGCCAGGAGCTCTGAGGGTAAATCACCAGCAGCGACTCGTCCTGGAAGACGAAGCGATCCTCTACACACGCAGTCCCAGGCACTGCGTCTGCCCTTCAGCTCATGCCACGCTTCCTGCTAGGGCTGGCCCATCGCAGCCACGCAGCTCAGACAGGAAGCAGGGATTCTCTTATATTCCTAAGGGTGAAGAGCTCTGCTAAGAATCGAATTGAAATAGACTCTACTGACTTCTGTGCAAGACGGCAGGGATGGAGAACCACTCCAACAGGCAGCCTCGCTTCGCTCTTTTTTAATGAGGCCCAAAGCCATTTATTTGGAGCTTTTGCACAATACAACCCTGAAGGACGTAATTCTACAGATCATAAACAGTGTAAAATAATATGTTGACAAGTCCTAATGCATTTACAAGCCCCGTGGAATAAATAGGAATTATAGCACAACATTAATAAGAATTATATGGTAGCAATTACAGTTGTGAAATTCATCCCCCAGGTGTGAGGCTAAATTGTACCAGGGGCCTGCCTGGGTGCTTCAGGGGCTTACTCTGCTACATCAATTATTTCAACACCAAATATTGGCACTTTTATTGGGTTTCATTTTAATAGGCATTAATAAGATTGTTTGAAGAGCCAGTTGAGCCAGGAACAGGGACACCGGCATCTGAGGCTAAAAGTTGAAAGGAGCCAGGAAGGAAGGAAGGGACCTGAAGTTTATTGAGTGCCTATTATGTTTCAGGCACATTATATGCATTATCTCATTTAATCCTCCAGTAACCCTGTGAGGTGGGGATTACTGTCACTTTTATACACACGAGCACCTGAGCCCTAGGGAGGTTAAAACGCTTATGCATTCTGAATTAGCCATTAAGGGACAGTGTGCTTTTCCCCCATTGCTTCCCAGCCCCCAGTGCCAAGCTCTTCTGAGGGGTTCCTTTTTAATCTCCTTTGAGTTGCTGGCTCTTCACCATTTAATACTGAGACGGAATTCAAAGCAGTCTGTTTTGAAGTCTGTTAGAAATTCTTGGGTGGTGCAGAAAAAACAATTTGGCAAACATGAAGCTTTGGAGTTAAATGTGGGTTTCAGTAAATTCCGCTGTACTTGGCCATAGCTCCCTAAATCAAGACAGCCGGTTTGGAAACGCTTGTACCAGGCGACACAGGGGTGCCACTCTGCCACGTTGCTCAGGGTCTGTCCTGGAGCAAATCTTGAAATCTGTTTTTAAGTAGGGCATTGTTTAAGACATTTTACTCTTAAACAAATGCCACATGCTGGCGTCCTTTAACTTGCTTGTTAGAAAACTATAAATGCTATTTCGCAAAGCTCCTCCAGCGGGACTTTAGAAAGTTAGAATGACTAATTTATCCATCTAATTGGGCTAATTTGTTAACCTCAATACCAAGAACCACGAAACATTTAGAATGGGGGAGGGTGGGGCACCTTAGACCAACTGGGAGCTTAATGAAGCCCAACAGAACAGAAAACTTCAAAACTCCACTGGATCAAAAGCAATCAGGCCGAGGGGCTGAAGCTGCCTACACCGCCTCCGTCTCCAGGGAAGGCGTACACGCGCCTCCGTCTCCAGGGAAGGCGCGTGGTATCCAGCCCCAGGCAGGGCAGGCAGGGGCCACGCAGCTCACCCTGCAAGTTGGAACACTTCTGAGACGGAAAGGTAGTGTGGGCTGACAGGTGTAAGCTGGGACTGTCCCAGGCAAGGTGGGACACACACCACTCAGCAGCTACAATCAAATCCTTGGGTGAAACTAGTCATCTCCCTCGGCTGCAACAAGATGGACTTTTGTTTACACTTAATTTTGTCCTCTAACAGAGAACATCAGCACAGACCTGGGCTCATGCCTTTGCTTTCATTAGCTGAAGGACAAGCCGCTTGGCTTTTATTTTCTCTTTCATGAAATGGGCACAAGTCTGTTCCTTGCAGGTTGAATTTAAGGATGAGAATGAGTGTGTACAGAATACCTGGGATAGGAGGACTTCCATAGAGTACGAGCTGAAAACATGCAAAGCAGTGTAAGCAATGCCATCTTTGTAATCATATTACATAGACATATTCCACATAAAATAAGATTATCTTTAGAAGGGCCTTTTGTGAAACCAAACAAGATAATTCCAAAAGGGTTGGGAATCCCTACTGGAAAAAACACAAGAGAGACTCCAGGACCAGACAGGCCCCAGCTGCTTTAAGCTCAAAGAAGGAGCAAAGCACACTCCAGCCCCCACCTCCATGAGTCTGCAGGGGCCGGGAGGGAGCGCAGCTGGGGCTCAGAGCACTGTGAGCCAAGGCAAGTGCCGCTACCTCTCTGAGCTTCGAACTGCTCATCTGTAAAATGGTGAATGCCTGTACGCACCAAGGCTATTGTGAAGAATAACTGAGTTCCTGTGTTTAGGACTCTGGACAATGCCTGGCCCATGGTAGGCATTAAAGTAGTATATGGCAAGAAAATAAAATGCTATGTGAGCTATTTATCTCATCTACTGTTCCCTTGCTCTCTCTTGAGAACAGTCCCCTTTTTAAACCTGAGGAACATGCTGGGGTTCTACTACAGCTTTTCTTATTGCACCCCAAATGCTTCCCTTTTATTAACCAGGTGTCCACAGCACCAGGCGGCAGCCAGAGGGCCTGGGGCGGGCAGCGTAGGGGCTGCGGGACCCGAGTCACAGGCGCTCAGATGCTGGCACCCATTCGTGTCCCTGGCAGGGCGTGGGGGGTCCTGCAGAAAACTTTTGAGGCCAAAACACAACTGCTGTTAGTCTCCTTTCAAACATTTTGGAACTGTAGAAAGAAATACCCTAAAACGAAAGTCACCAAAGCTGCTGGGCCAGCCTTTGTCCTCTGCTTTATCCATTTCCTCATGTCTTCCCACAAGAGGAAAATAAATCCCAAGCTCGTTCATTCGTTTTCAATTGCTGCTTCAGCTGCTATCTCAACACTCACTGCAGAATGAACAAATCCCCAGCCGTCTCCACGCCTTTGCTAGGGAACTCCTCCTCCATTTCTGGAAAGCAGGAGGTGGCAAAGCTGCTTCTCCTAGCTGCTTCTCCCAAGTTTTACTCCTGCGCTTCAATTAATAAAAAATCGTGAGCACCGCCCCGAGTATGAATGTGTATGAATATTTTTATTATAAATGCCGTATATGTATTAATATATTATTGCAGAAACCACATCTGCAAAGAAGCAAAAAGGGTAGGGCTAAAATAAGTATAAATATCTTAATACAGGAATAGTTTTAATAAATTATTTATAAGTAGGTATAAAGATTTAATACCCACTTCTCGCCCCTCACTTTGAGCCCACTGCCCTGCATGCCAGCTGGGGCTTCAACGGGGCACATCACAGTCTGCACTGAGGCTATCAGGTTGAAATGAGGCTCTGGGCTACTCTAGGGGAAAATGAGAGGACCTTAAGGATGAATACATTCATTTATTCACATGGCAAACTTTTACCCAACACCTGTCATAAGTAGAGTTGGTGATCACTAGGTCCTGTCTAAACGCCCCCCTATAAGCCAAAGGAGAGGTGCGGGGTGTCTCGCCAGGAGACAGAAGATCATGAAGAAATGAAATGATGTTCTTGTTCCGTGCCTCACACTATCCCAAGACAACAAATGTTAATTTCCACACAATTTTTGAAACAAACAAAAATATATAAAGTATTTCCTTAAAAGAGAGGGGAAAAAACAACCATGTGTATGTATAGTTATAAGCAGTTGGGGCAGGAAAGGTCTTTGGAGTGTGAGAGTCACAGAAAGAATGTGACTGGGGGCCAGAGTGGGCATCTGGGGACAGGCTGGCAGGTGTCCTCAAGGCCACCCTCTTAGCAAGCTCTGCTGGGGAACCCTGGACTGTGGGGTCAGAATGTTGCAACTGGGAGGAACTTGCAGACCACTGAATCCCACGCTCATCTTGGTGTCTCAGAAGTTAGTGACTGGGGCTGGGCACGGTGGCTCACACCTGTAATCCCAGCACTTTGGGAGGCCAAGGCGGGTGGATCACGAGGTCAGGAGATCGAGACCATCCTGGCTAACATGGTGAAACCCCGTCTCTACTAAAAGTACAAAAAAATTAGCTGGGGTGGGTGCCTATAGTCCCAGCTACTCGGGAGGCTGAGGCAGGAGAATGGTGTGAACCCGGGAGGCAGAACTTGCAATAAGCCAAGATCATGCCACTGCGCTCCAGCCTGGGAGACAGAGCGAGACTCCGTCTCAAAAAAAAAAAAAAAAAAAGAAAGAAGTTAGTGACTGGGGGTGGGCAGTGGGGAGGGTTAGTGGGTACAAAACAAATAGAGTAAGACCTAGTATCTGCTAGCACAACAGGGTGACTTTAGTCAATAATAAATTGTATATGTTAAAATAACTAAAAGAGTATAATTGGATTGTTTGTAACACAAAAGATAAATGCTTGAGGGGCTGAAGACCCCATTTTACATGATGTGATTACACACTGCAGACCTGTATCAAAATAGCTCATGTACTCCATAAATATATACACCTACTATGTACTCACAAAAATTAAAATTAAGAAATTTAGGCCAGGTGCAGTGGCTCACGCCTGTAATCCCAGCACTTTGGGAGGCCGAGGTGGGTGGATCACGAGGTCAGGAGTTCGAGACCAGCCCGGCCAACATGGTGAAACCCCGTCTCTACTAAAAAATATATAAATTAGCTGAGTATGGATGAGTGCCTGTAATCCCAGCTACTCGGGAGGCTGAGGGAGGAGAATCGCTTGAACCCGGAAGGCAGAGGTTGCAGTGAGCCGAGATGGTGCCATTGCACTCCAGCCTGGGTGAAAAAAAAAATAGAAAAAGAAATGTAAAAAAATGTTAAGTGACTGGCCCACAGTCACACAGTGGTCCGTAGCCCGTTCAGGGGGCTTCCCTTCTCCAGGTCTACCTCATGATGCAGGATTCTAAGCAGGAAAAGATCACGCTATGGCCTGCACCCATTCACATTCCCTCTCTTCTTCCTCTCTCCTCCACCCCACCCTTTCCAGCCCTAAATCCCAGGACGCCTCAAGGGAAAGGGACATGGTGCTAAGAAAAAACCTGTTATGTGCCAACCACCCCTCCCGATACGTTCCTGTTTGGGGGTCCAGAGGAAAGCTTTCTCACCACTACCACAAAGCTCTCTAGCTTCGTTCATCCTACGTACCTACTACTTCGTAACTTCTAAGCTACATCTCCCCATTTCCTCCCTCTACCCCATAACCACTGTTTTATTCCCTATCTCTGTATATTTGACTTTTCCCGCACGTAAGTGAGATCATGCACTAGTTTTCTTTGTGTCTGGCTTATTTCACTTAGCATAATATCCTTCAGGCTCATCCATGTTGTGGCAAATAGCAGGATCTCCTTTTTGTAAGGCTGAATAGTATTCCATTGTGTGTCTCACACACACACACACACACACACACACACACACACACACACAGATTCTTGGTGCATTCATCCACTGACGGACACGTTGGTGGTTTCCAATTCTTGTCTACTGTGAGTAATGCTGGGAGAACATGAGAGTACAGACATCTTCCTGAGGTGATGATCTCATTTTCTCTGGGTATATATCCAGAAGACGGATTGCTGGGTCATATGGTAGCTCTATTTTGCTAACACTTGTTATTACTTGTCTTTTTGATCAGAGCTGTCTGAATGGGTGTGGTCTTTTAAGAGATAGCTCATGATGGTTTTGATTTGCATTTCTTTGATGCTTAGCGATGAGCACCTTTTCATATTCTGTTGGCCATTTTTACGTCTTCTTTGGAAAAATGTCTGTCCAGGTCCTTTGCCCATTTTTTAAACCAAGTTATTTGTTTTTCTGCTATTGAGTTGTATGAATACTTTGTAAATTTGGCTGTTAACCCCTTATCAGATATATGGTTTGCAAATATTTTCCCCAATCCATAGGCTGCTGTTTCATTGTGTTGATAGTTTCCTTTGCTGTGCAGCTTTTTAGTTTGTAGTCTCATTTATTTTTTATTTTTATTTTTTTGAGACAGAGTTTTACTCTTGTTGCCCAGGCTGCAGTGCAATGGAATGATCTCGGCTCACTGCAACCTCCACCTCCTGGGTTCGAGTGATTTTCCTGCCTCAGCTTCCCAAATAGCTGGAATTACAGGCATACACCACCACACTTGGCTAATTTTGTGTGTGTGTGTGTGTGTTTTTTCTTTCTTTTTTTTTTTTTTTTTTTTAGTAGAGACGGGGTTTCTCCATGTTGGTCAGGCTGGTCTCGAACTCCTGACTTCAGGTGATCCACTCGCCTCAGCGTCCCAAAGTGCTGAGATTACAGGCGTGAGACCCTGTGCCCAGCTATGCAGTCTCATTTATTTTTGTTTTTGTAGATTGAACTTCTGGTGTGATAACCAAAAAATTCATTGAAAAGGCTCATGTCAAGTTGCTTTTTCCCCACCTTCTCCTATTCTCTAAGAGTTTTACAGCTTCAGGTCTTATATCCATGTGGAGTTGATTTGTGTGTATGGTGTAAGATAAGGGACCAATTTCATTCAAGTGTATGTAGAAACCCAGTTTTCCTAGCACGATTTACTGCAGAGATTATCCTTTCCCCATTGTGTTCCCTTTGTGCTCTTGTCAAACAGTAGTTGAATACATGTGGCTCTCTCTTCTGTTCCACTGGTCTATGTGGCTGATTTCATCCTAGTACCATACTGTTTTGATAATCACCTTTGTTTGAAATATAATTTTTATTTTGAGATGGGGTCTTGCACTATTGCCCAGGCTGGAATGCAGTGGTGCAATCTTGGCTCACTGCAACCTCTGCTTCCCAGGTTCAAGTGAGTTTCCTGCCTCAACCTCTTGAGTAGCTGGGATTACAGGCACCAGCCACCATGCCCGGCTGATTTTTGTATTTTTTGTGGAGACAGGGTTTTGCTATGTTGGCCAGTGTGGTCTCAAACTCCTGACCTCAGGTGATCCGCCCGCTTCAGCCTCCCAAAGTGCTGGGATTACAGGCGTGAGCCACTGTACCCAGCCTGTAATATAATTTTACAAGACCAGTGCTCTAACCACTGAGCTATGGAGCCCACGTGCCTGTAATAAAATTTTAAAGCAGGAAGTGTGATGCCTCCAACTTTTTCATTCTTAGGATCACTTTGGTTATTTAGAGTCTTTGCAGTTCCATATCAATTTTAGGATTGTTTTTACTGTTTCTGTGAAGAATGCCATTAGGATTCGGATAGGGATTGCACTTATTTCATATGGCACTTTGGGTAGTATGGACATTTTAAGAATATTAATTCTTCTGATCCATGAGCAAGGGATATTTTTCATTTATTTGTGTCTTCTTCAATTTCTTTCATCAATGTTTTATAGTTTCTAGTGTACAAATCTTTCACCTCCTTCATTAAATTTATTCCTTTTTTTTGATGCCATCATAAATGGGATTGTTGTGTTGATTTCTTTTTCAGCTAAGTTGTTATTTGTGTATGGACATGCTACTGATTTTTGTATATTGATAATGTATCCTGCAACCTTACTGAATTCATCTTCCTCTGTACTTAAAAATTAGTTGGATCAGATTTGTAATTTTGATGAAACAATCCTCTATTAGAGGAGAATGCCTGCAGAGATCTACCTTTCAAAAGGACACAAGGTTTAAGGACACAAAGGATCCACTGGCTGTGACAATGGGTGAGTGTGACAGTAGGGTGGAGAGTCAGCCCAGCAATCCCTTTTATTGGGATGGTTAATTGTTTCTGCTGATGCTCCAGTGAAAGTTCCACGGTTTTGAGGCCTGATTATTTTTTAACAAACAAATGGGCAGATTGTACAAATGTGTACATGTCATGGCAGTCAAAATGCCTGTTTTTTTGTTTGGCCTCCTTTTGCTCTAAGCCATTAGCTCCTTAAATTATGGCACTTGCCTTTATACCCAAACCTACCTGTGCTTACTTGATTTTTTAGTTTGGTAAAAATTCTAGCTGCCTGGCCGGGCGCGGTGGCTCAAGCCTGTAATCCCAGCACTTTGGGAGGCCGAGACAGGTGGATCACGAGGTCAGAAGATCGAGACCATCCTGGCTAACACGGTGAAACCCCGTCTCTACTAAAAAATACAAAAAACTAGCCGGGCGAGGTGGCGGGCGCCTGTAGTCCCAGCTACTCGGGAGGCTGAGGCAGGAGAATGGCGTGAACCCGGGAGGCGGGGCTTGCAGTGAGCTGAGATCCGGCCACTGCACTCCAGCCTGGGCGACAGAGCAAGACTCCGTCTCAAAAAAAAAAAAAAAAAAATTCTAGCTGCCTAAGAATGGGCAAATTTTGTTTTACATGTGCATTTAACCAGAGAAGTGTCTTTGCCATTGAGGCTTGAGGTGCCGCCTATGAACCTGGCCCTAGGAGAGGTGCTCTCCACATCACCAGCCTTTGTCTCTCCAACTGATCAGAGGGGAAGGCTAGGGTGTGGGAGGGTAAGGGATGTGCTGCAGGTCACCTGGCTAGCAACAGGCCCATCAGGTCTTTGGTTTCAAAATTTGTGTTCCTTTGATTCATTTTTAAATTGAATATCCCCTGTATGATGGGGAGAACAGAGACGCGACAGACAAAGCAAGGCCCTGGAGATGGGCTGCAGAGAGAGGAAAATGAACATGATGCATGGAGTTGCTCAAAACTACATGTGGTGCGCAGTGTGTGAGCAGGTGGGAGCAGCGCGCTAAGCCTCATGACAGCCAGTGATGGGACCCTGCCATCCAGGTGGCTGTGGTCTAGTTTTCCAAAGGCAAGGGACAAGAGCTGTCTTTGTAAGGCTCTCCGTAGTCTTAGATATGATTAATCAATTTTAAAATGATGTTCACTAATGTTAGGGTTTCTGCAAGAAAATGTAATTTAACCTGACGCTGTCACATATAAAAATTGGCTGCCACTCATCTTTCTTGGGTTGAGTTTTCTGTATTCATACTCCATGGTTTCATAACCACTGTGGTGGGAGCCTGGGGCAGGCAGGACAGCAGCCAAGAGGGGCCTCAAGAGCTCATTTCAGCATTTCAGTTGGGGAAATGACCTAAACCAAGGTACGACCCTTGGTATATAAGACAATTATATACCACAGGATGGCCAGGGAGGGTTGTTGGAAAAGGAGGTAAAAATCAGTGTCAGTTTCATGAATCACATGAAGAAACTGAGGTGGCCTGGAACTCATGCATGCACATGCACACACACACACACACACACACACACACACACACACACACCCCTCTCTTCCCGGCCACCCGCCTACACCAAGCCCACATTGCCATCCAGGGGCCTTGCCGGGTGCTTCGGCCACATTTGCTCTCTCACTGGCCACAAGAAGATTTCCAGTCTTGCCCACCCTCCTCGAACCTCTGCCCGCACTTCCCTTTGCTGACTCCTTACTCTGTGGAGATGGCCCAACTCTGTTTTACTGCCTACAGAGTTCTCATTCTTTGTAGTCATAAACATAAAATAGTGACATACAGATAAAAGTCAACCTTTTCCAGAAACCCAATATGCCACATTTTTCTTATAATGCATATCATTAATATTCATGTAAAAGTGATAACTGCGGTGACAGCAAATTAAAACTTTCCTGGGGTATCACATTCTGGCAAATACATTAGCAAAGAGTTGCCTTTCTGTCTTATAGATTTATCATTATAAATTAGCTTTAATTGGTACTGACCCACTTTATAGGCGCTAAAGCAACAATAGTCAAAATGAATTGGCAATGAATGATTACAATGAAAGACACATTAATGGCTCTGGGACCACAGGCCCTGCCTGGAAAATTCTTGACCTCTTTGTTCCTGGACCTCAGCTCATTACTGGAACGTCATTCCGAGTTAAGGAGGAAACAGGTTCCTCCTTAACTATGGAACTGCTCCTGGTTCTCCAAACCAGAAGTAATAGTTCCATAGGACTTTACACTTTCTAATGAATTGCCGTCCCGGTGTTGGATTCATCTCTGGTATTTGGAGTTCTGGTCACTATTTGTGATTACCTCACAGTCCCCAGGACACTGCCAGAGCCACAAAGAGCCACTGGACATGTGTTTGTTGAATCAGTGAATGAGTGAATCGAGTTCAGAGGGGAAGGAGGCCCCAGGATTACACAGCTTCAACTCTTGACTCCCACTAACCTTTTTTTAAAAAAGATTTATTTCACTTGCCTGCTTAAACCCTCCAGTGGCTTCCCACAGCAAAGAGCAGCCCTGGGCCTCATCATGACTTTTTTCTTTATCAAGGTTTCTTTATCAAGGCATCTTTCAGCTCTGAAGGACCAGTTTTTTTTTTAACTTAAGAACTATTTGTACTTGGTTTAATGATAAGCTTTTACAACTATAAATCTAACAAACATTTATAAATCTTTAGATAATATTAAATAATAATACATTGGAATGTAATTTGTAAAGTTTTTTTTTTTTTTTTTTTGAGACAGAGTCTCACTCTTGTTGCCCAGGCTGGAGTGCAATGGCGCGATCTTGGCTTACTGCAACCTCCGCCTCCTGGGTTCAAGTGATTCTCCTGCCTCAGCCTCCAGAGTAGCTGGGATTACAGGTATCTGCCACCACGCCCGGCTAGTTTTTGTATTTTTAGTAGAGTCGGGGTTTCACCATGTTGGTCAGGCTGGTCTTGAACCCGTGACCTTAGGTGATCCACCTGCTTCATCCTCCCAAAGTGTTGGGATTACAGGCATGAGCCACCAAGCCCGGCCTAAAATAATATGTTCTAATACATTTAAATATTGATTACACACACACTCAAATTTGACATATTTCAACAAAATCATGCCAACTTTACTATGTAAGCTTTAAAAGATCTTAAAAATACACAAATCAAGGCTGGGCATGGTGGTTCACACCTGTAATGCCAGCACTTTGGGAGGCTGAGGTGGGAGGATCATTTGAAGGCAGAAGTTTGAAACCAGGCTGGGCAATGCAGTGGTACCCTGTCTCTATCAAATAAAAGTTTAAAAATTAGCTGGGTGTGGTGGTGTACACCTGTTGCCCCAGCTACTCAGGAGTCTGAGGCGGGAAATGAGCAAAACCAGGATAGAACCCCGTGATAAGTTTGGGAAGATCACTTGAGCCCAGGAGGTTGAGGTTGCAGCGAGTGGTGATGGCACCACTGTACTCTGACCTGGGTGACAGGGCAAGATCATGTCTCCTAAAAAATAAAAAAATGCAAACCAAAAAACGAATCACACCAATGACCACAATGACTATCAAGCCTAAATTTAGCCTGTTACACAGTTGGTTCTAAAGAGCTGAATTATTTTTTCATAATTTCCATACTTAGCTTTGACCTTTCTGGGTCACAAGGATCTGGTGAGACCTAAAAGACAGAGGAACTGACCTCGGGCCAGTGGAGGGTGGGGGTTCTGAGTTATGGACCCACACTGGTGCTTGGTCAGGATGCAGTCAGGACAAGATGATTCAAAAGTGAGCCTGGAAATAATTGCATTAGAAGATGAGTGGATACTCACTGGTTTCAAATAACTTATTTATCTCTGCCTTAATTTCATTATTTACCCAGTAGTCATTCAGGAGTAGGTTGTTCAGTTTCCATGTAGTTGTACGATTTTGAGTTAGTTTCTTTATCCTGAGTTCTAATTTGATTGAACTGTGGTCTGAGAGACAGTTTGTTGTGATTTCTGTTCTTTTACATTTGCCGAGCAGTGTTTTACTACCAATTATGTGGTCAATTTTAGAATAAGTTCGATGAGGTACTGAGAAGAATGTATATTCTGTTGATTTGGGGTGGAGAGCTCTGTAGATGTCTATTAGGTCCACTTGGTCCAGAGCTGAGTTCAAGTTCTGAATATCCTTGTTAATTTTCTGTCTTGTTGATCTAATAGTGACAGTGGGGTTTAAAGTCTCCCACTATTATTGTGTGGGAGTCTAAGACTCTTTGTAGGTCTCTAAGAACTTGCTTTATGAATCTAGGTGCTCCTGTATTGGCTGCATATATATTTAGGATAGTTAGCTTTTCTTGTTGCATGGATCCCTTTACCATTATGTAATTCTTTGTCTTTCTTGATCTTTGTTGGTTTAAAATCTGTTTTATCAGAGATAGCAAAAACCCCTGCTTTTCTTTACTTTCCATTTGCTTGGTAAATATTCCTCCATCCCTTTATTTTGAGCCTATGTGTGTTTTTGCACATGAGATGGGTCTCCTGAATACGGCACACCAATTGGTCTTGACTCTTTATCCAATTTGCTAGTCTGTGTCTTTTAATTGGGGCATTCAGCCTGTTTACATTTAAGGTTAATGTTGTTATGTATGAATTTGATCCTGTCATTATGATGCCAGCCCATCAGTTTCTTCATAGTATCTATGGTCTTCACAATTTGGTATGTTTTTGCAGTGGCTGGTAATAATTTTTCCTTTCCATATTTAGTGCTTCCTTCAGGAGTTCTTGTAAGTCAGGCCTGGTGGTGACAAAACCTCTCAGCATTTGCTTGTCTGTAAAGGTTGCTATTTCTCCTTTGTTTATGAAGCTTAGTTTGGCTGGATATGAAATTCTGGGCTGAAAATTCTTTAAGAATGTTGAATATTGGCCTCCACTCTCTTCTGGCTTGTACGGTTTCTGCAGAGAGATCCGCTGTTAGTGTGATGGGCTTCCCTTTGTGGGTAACCCAACCTTTCTCTCTGTCTGCCCTTAACATTTTTTCCTTCATTTCAACCTTGGTGAATCTGACGATTATGTTTTTTGGGGTTGCTCTTCTCAAGGAGTATCTTTGTGGTATTCTCTATATTTCCTGAATTTGAATGTTGGCCTCTTTTGCTAGGTTGGGGAAGTTCTGCTGGATAATATCCTCAAGAGTATTTTCCAACTTGGTTCCATTCTCCCCTTCACTTCAGGTACACCAATCAAATATAGGTTTGGTCATTTCACATAGTCCCATATTTCTGGGAGGCTTTGTTCATTCTTTTTCATTCTTTTTTCTCTAATCTTGTCTTCATGCTTTATTTCATTAAGTTGATCTTCAATCCCAGATATCCTTTCTTCCGCTTGATTGATTCAGCTATTGATACTTGTGTCAATGAGAACAAAGACACACAATGTATCAGAATATCTGGGACACAGCTAAAGCAGTGTTTAGAGGGAAATTTATAGCACTAAATGCCCACAGGAGAAAGCGGGAAAGACCTGAAATGAACACTCTAGTATCACAATTAAAAGAACTAGAGAAGCAAGAGCAAACACATTCAAAAGCTCGCAGAAGACAAGAAATAACTAAGATCAGAGCAGAACTGAAGGAGATAGAGACAAGAAAAACCCTTTAAAAAAATCAATGAATCCAGGAGCTGGTTTTTTGGAAAAAATTAACAAAATAGACTGCTAGCCAGACTAATAAAGAAGAAAAGAGAGAAGAATCAAACAGACACAATAAAAAATGATAAAGAGGATATCATCACTGATTCCACAGAAATACAAACTACCATCAGATAATACTATAAACATCTCTACATAAATAAACTAGAAAATCTAGAAGAAATGGATAAATTCCTGAACACATACACCCTCCCAAGACTAAACGAGGAAGAAGTTAAATCCCTGAATAGACCAATAACAAGTTCTGAAATTGAGATAGTAATTAATAGCCTACCAACCAAAAAAGGCCCAGGACCAGATGGATTCACAGCTGAATTCTACCAGAGGTACAAAGAGGAGCTGCTACCATTCCTTCTGAAACTATTCCAAACAATAGAAAAAGAGGGACTCCTCCCTAACTCATTTTATGAGGCCAGCATCATCCTGATACCAAAAACTGGCAGAGACACAACAAAAAAAGAAAATTTCAGGCCAATGTCCCTGAGGAACATCGATGTGAAAATCCTCAATAAAATATTGGCAAACAAAATCCAGTAGCACATCAAAAAGCTTATCCACCATGATCAAGTTGACTGCATCCCAACATATGCAAATCAATAAATGTAATCCATCACATAAACAGAACCAACGACAAAAACCACATGATTATCTCAATAGATGCAGAAAAGACCTTCAATAAAATTCAATGCCCTTTCATGCTAAAAACTCTCAATAAACTAGGTATTGATGGACCGTATCTGAAAATAATAAGAGCTATTTATGACAAACCCACAGCCGATATCATACTGAATGGGCAAAAGCTGGAAGCATTCCCTTTGAAAACAAGCACAAAACAAGGACGCCCTCGAGGTCTTACCACTCCTATTCAACATACTAGTGGAAGTTCTGGCCAGGGCAATCAGGCAAGAGAAACAAACAAAGCATATTCAAATAGGAAGAGAGGAAGCCAGATTGTTTCTGTTTGCAGATGACATGATTGCATATCTAGAAAACCCCAGGTCTCAGCCCAAAATCTCCTTAAGCTGATAAGCAACTTCAGCAAAGTCTCAGGATACAAAATCAATGTGCAAAAATCACAAGCATTCCTATACACCAATAATAGACAAACAGCCAAATCATGAGTGAATTCACACTCACAATTGCTACTAAGATAATAAAATACCTAGGAATACAGCTTACAAGGGATGTGAAGGACCTCTTCAAGGAGAACTGCAAACCACTGGTCAAGGAAAAAAGAGAGGACACAAACAAATGGAAAAACATTCCATGCTTGCTGCGGGAAGTCAGGGACCCTGAATGGAGGGACCAGCTGAAGCCATGGCAGAAGAACATAAATTGTGAAGATTTCATGGACACTTACCACTTCCCCAATCAATACTCTTGTGATTTCCTATAGCCTGTCTTTACTTTAATTTCTTAATCCCATCATCTTTGTAAGCTGAGGATGAATGTCACCTCAGGACCCTGTGATGATTGCATTTAACTGCACAAATTGTTTAAACAATATGAAATCTGGGCATCTTGAGAGAAGAACAGGATAACAGCGATGTTCAGGGAACAAGGGAGATAACCACTAGGTCTGGCTGCCTGAGAGCTGGGCGGAACAGAGCCATATTTCTCTTCTTTCAAAAGCAAATAGAAATATTGCGGAATTCTTTTTCTCAGCAAGGAACATTCCTGAGAAAGAGAATGCGTTCCCAAGGGGAGGTCTCTAAAATGGCCACTTTGGGGATATCTCTCTTTTACAGTTGTAGATAAGGGATGAAATAAGCCCCGGTCTCCCGTAGCACTCCCAGGCTTATTAGGACAAGGAAATTCCTGCCTAATAAATTTTGGTCAGACCGGTTGTCTGCTCTCAAACCCTGTCTCCTGATAAGATGTTATCAATGACAATGTGTGCCCAAAACTTCATTAGCAATTTTAATTTCATCCTGGTCCTGTGATCTCGCCCTGCCTCCATTTGCCTTGTGATATTTTATTACCTTGTGAAGCATGTGATCTCTGTGACCCACACCCTATTCGTGCACTCCCTCCCCTTTTGAAAATCGCTAATAAAAACTTGCTGGTTTTGCAGCTTGGGGGGCATCATGGAACCTGCTGACATGTGATGTCTCCCCCTGACACCCAGCATTAAATTTTCTCTTTTGTACTCTTTCCCTTTATTTCTCAGACCGGCTGACACTTAGGGAAATAGAAAAGAACCTACATGAAATATCGGGGGCTGGTTTCCCCCAAAACATGCTCCTGGATAGGAAGAATCAATAATGTGAAGATGGCCATACTGCCCAAAGTAATTTATAGATTCAATGCTATCCTCATCAAACTACCATTGATTTTCTTGACAGAATTAGGAAAAAACTACTTTAAGTTTCATATGGAACCAAAAAAGGGCCCGTATAGCCAAGACAAACCTAAGCAAAAAGAACAAAGCTGGAGGCATCACGCTACCTGACTTCAAACTATACTATAAGGCTACAGTAACCAAAATAGCTTGGTACTGGTACCAAAACAGATATATAGACCATTGGAAAGAACAGAGGCCTCAGAAATAATGCCACACATCTACAACCATCTGATCTTTGACAAACCTGACAAAAATAAGCAGTGGGGAAAGGATTCCCTATTTAATAAATGCTGTTGGGAAAACTGGCTAGCCATATGCAGAAAACTGAAACTGGACCCCTTCTTACACCTTATACAAAAATTAACTCAAGATGGAATAAAGACTGAAACGTAAGACATAAAATCATAAAAACTCTAGAAGGAAACCTAGGCAATGCCATTCAGGACATAGGCAAGGGCAAAGACTTCATGATTAAAACACCAAAACAATGGCAACAAAAGCCAAAACAGACAAATGGGATCTAACTAAAGAGCTTTGCACAGCAAAAGAAACTATCATCAGAGTGAACAGGAAACCTACAGAATGGGAGAAAATTTTTGCAATCTATCCGTCTGACAAAAGGCTAATATCCAGAATCTGCAAAGAACTTAAATTTACAAGAAAAAAACAACCCCAACAAAAAGTGGGTGAAGGACATCAACACACTTCTCAAAAGAAGACATTTATGCAGCCAGCAAACATATGAAAAAAAACTCATCATCACTGGTCATTAGAGAAATGCAAATCAAAACCACAATGAGATACCATCTCACGCCAGTTAGAATGGCGATCATTAAAAAGTCAGGAAACAACAGATGCTGGAGAGGATGTGGAGAAATAGGAAGGCTTTTACACTGTTGGTGGGAGTGTAAATTAGTTCAACCATTGTGGAAGACAGTGTGGTGATTCCTCAAAGATCTAGAACCAGAAATACCATTTGACCCAGCAGTCCCATTACTGGGTGTATACCCAAAGGATTATAAATCATTGTACCAGAAAGATACATGCACACGTATGTTTACTGCAGCACTGTTCACAATAGCAAAGACTTGGAACCAACCCAAATGCCCATCAATGACAGACTGGATAAAGAAAAAATGGTACATATACACCATGGAATACTATGCAGCCATAAAAAAGGATGAGGTCATGTCCTTTGTAGGGACATGGATGAAGCTGGAAGCCATCATACTCAGCAAACTAACACAGGAACAGAAAACCAAACACCGCATGTTCTCACTCATAAGTGGGAGTTGAACAATGAGAACACACGGACACAGGGAAGGGAACATCACACACTGGGGCCTGTCAGGGGGTGGAGGGCTAGGGGAGGGATAGCATTAGAAGAAACACCTAATGTAGATGACAGGTTGATGGGTGCAGCAAACCACCATTGCATGTATATACCTATGTAACAAACCTGCACGTTCTGCACATATATACAGAACTTAAAGTATAATAAAAAAAGAAAAATAATACAAATTATCAAATAAAAGTCTGTAAAGTCTATGATAATCATACAAGTGCACGACAATAAACGATGATGTACAAAAGTGCTCAGTGATCCTGCCACATCTGTTACTGCTGGTTTTTGAACTGTGGTGGGAGAAGGTGCTCCTTACAATATTCACACATTCATTCCTTAATTTAACCCACTACCAAGAAGACCACTGTCACTCACTGATGCATCAAAAGGATTGGGTAAATAATTACCCTGTTTAATTAATTTTCTTAAATGTATGAGAGTTCACATTTATTTTAATGTTTACTACTAGACGTGTTTTGGGTCTTTATTTAGAAGTTTGGTGATGTTTTTGCGACCAGAAATATGCTGTAGGAACTTAACTTCTCTTTGTATAAATTAGCCTTTGGGAAAACTGGTTTTGTTATATGTCTTTTCACTTAATGTGAAAATTTCCAAGAACCTCTTGACAACATTAAGTGAGGCCTTCCTGTATTTGGCTTCATTAGTATTCAATGCTGCACTATGATGACGCTGAGCCATAGGATGAACCAAGCTCACATCTTTATCTTCCTTGGAGTTCAACACCATCTCCATAACTTCTCATCTTCATGCTCCTCCCCATCCTCCTCATTGCATGAGCGGCTGATGTGTATCTGGGGCCCACTACAGGCCAGGCACAGCTCTAAGTGCTGTACATCTATTAGCTCATTTAAATGTCACAACAACCCTTTTAGGTGAGCACTAACGTTATCTTCATTTTACCTAAAATGGAAGCCCAGAGAGGCAGAGTGTCTTGTCAGAGGTCACAAAGGTCCTCTGTGGGGGTGTAAGGGTTCCCAGCTGGCCATCTGGCTCCAGAGTCTGTGTTCCCAGCCAGAATACTGCGCTGCACACTTAAATTCAGTCTGACCCTCGGATGGACTGTAAGCCTCCTCTCAGTGTGTTTAAGCCCCCAGGTATTCTGGTCCCCCCTCCCTACTTTCCTCTCTGCCTCCCCTCATCCCTCCTTTTTCCTAAGATACGGTCTTCAAGCACCTGGTGCCCTCTGTCCTTCTGCTCCGGGACCACCCTGCATGGCTGCCATCCTGGGATTCCCCTTCTCCACTGTCCCAGGAGTTCCCTTTTCTTCTCCCCATATGGGGCCGATGCCTTTTCCAAGGTTCTGTGTCTTCCTCTTTCTTCGTTCACCACTTGCTTGGGTCATGGGAGGTAAAATCTGGAGTGCCCGAATGTCTGAGAATGTCTTCATTCTACTCTCAGGTCGCAGCCCACGAGTCCTGAGCTGCACTGACTCCCAGTCTCAGCTGTGTCCTCCTCCCAGGAGACTCAGCTTCTTGCTGCTTTCTGTCATTCCATTTGCCATCCTTTTACTACTGTGCTGGGGACTCATCCACCTGAAAACTCACGCCCTTCAGTTCTGGGAAATTTCTCTGAAATTTGCTTTTTTATAATTTCCTCTCTTCGCTGCCTTTCTGGGAATTCTTTTTATTCTAATATTACACCTCCTGGACTAATTCTCTTATATTCTTACCACTTCTATTTTCTAAATCTCTGATTTATTTTTTCCTTTTTACTTTCTGGGAGATTTTTTTCTAAAATATCTCTCTGTCCTTTCTACAAATGTTTTCATTTCTGCTATTATCTGTTTTAATTTCCAAAGACTCCCTTTTTATTCTTTTTTTCACGCACAAAGCTTTCTCCTCTCTGTAAGGAGAAAGTTATCGTTTGTTTTTATTTTCTCCTGCCCCATGCACTGTCACTGTTTCTCTGGTGTGCCTTTCTTCCTCTTTAATCTGGTCTGACACTGTCTGCCCTGGAAGCCATTCCCAAACCTTCAGGATCCTTGTCTGTCTGCTTATATTTAAAAATGAGGCATAAAAAGCAGATTGGATGCTCTGGTGCATGGGTGGGTCTATCAAATGGTGAAGGTCCACATAGTAAACCTGGAGGGGGACCACCTCACAGGTCCTTTTCCCTTGGGCTGGCCGTCCTGGGTGGTGCGAGTGGCTACAGGTAGGGAAAGGGCACTAGGCTTCTACCACTCAGGATGGAGTCTCTTCCTCAGTCTCCCTGTTCTCAGAACGGTGTCCTCACCCTGGGCTCTGCCTGGCGGCTCTGGTTCAGCATCTCCAGAGCTATGCTCTGTCACGGGAGGGACGGCAGCTGCCTGGCCTCGCAGGATTAGGGAGGACACAGAGGGGGAAAGGAAGGGACATCCTGTGGAGACCGTCAGCCAGTTCTCCTGACTTCAGCCTTGTCTGCACTCCCACATTCAGAGGTATCTGTAGCTCCATTTTAAAATTAGCACAGATTTATTTTTTACTTTTTAAAGATATTTTCAACTTTTATTTGAGATCTAGGGGGTACACGTGCAGGTTTGTATATTGTGTGATGCTGAGGTTTGGGGTACAACTGATCCTGCCACCCAGGTCCTGGGCATAGCAAACAATAGTTAGCTTTTCAACCCTTGTCCCCTCCCTCCTCCCCTGCCCCAGAGGTCCCCAGTGTCTACTGTTGCTGTCTTTATGTCCATGAATACCCAATGAACATAAAGCTTTACTGAGGTGTAATTCACATACTATACAGTCCACTTATTTCAAGCGTACAGCTCAAGGTTTTCCATATATTCGCAGAATAGTGCAGCCATCATCACAATCAATTTCAGACCATTTTCATCTCTCCAAAGAGAGACCATGTACCTATTAGGCTGCTCCAGATCTGGAGGCTTTCTGGGATTATTGAACGTGAATCAGCCCACCTCTGAGCTCACCCTTTTCAGCTTAAGTTCCAGCTTTTTCTAGTCTGCTAAGTCAGTGACCTCTTTTCCACTTGCTCTCCAGCTTCCACACTTCTGTTGCTGCCGCCTCTCCTCTATCTTCATCTTTGTGGATTATGATTTTGAAATTCCGCTTTCTGTATTTTGGGTACATGTGTGTGTTCACACCACCTTTTAAAACTGGAAGTTCCCTGGCTGCTTTGAAATCATTCTTTTTTCTAGCAAGAACAAAAGTTCCAGGCCTGTCTTAGATTACTCCTGCCCTAAGACATGTGGTCTGCTCCTTTCCTTTCAATAGAGGACAGCACTGAGACCAAAATCTAGGTGCTGCTGTGGGGCCCAGTGGTCCCATATGAGGGCTGCTTCTGGGCAGCACCGCCGTTCCGGCCTGCCTTGGGGACAGGGCTGTCTGGGCTTCTCTTTAGGATCATGAATTCACTACTGACATTTCCAATTTAATGCTAACATCAACATGTGCTTCAAAATGTTATTCCAGGTGAACATGCGATTTATTTTCTCTGCCTACAGCTACTTCATTGTCTATTCCTTCCCTGCCCATCATTATCCTTCCCTCTCTTTTATGATGCTTGTATGTCTCCATGTCCATCTGGCTGGGGTCCTTTAGATGACCCTGTTCTCCCTGCTCTGAATTAGAGACCGGTGGCTACAAAATGCTGAGCCTGTCCCTGCCACAGGGCCTTCTTCTCATGGCGCCCTCTCCTTGGACTTTCTTCTTCTGGTTTGTCTCATGGGTGGCTGCTCAGCACTCAGGTCATGTCAGCTCAAATATCACTTCCCTCAGGAGGCCTGCCCTGATCACCTCCCTGCCAACGGAGCCCGTCCTTGCCCAGGCACAACCTCCATACTTGGGTATCTCCCTCACAGTGCAGCTAATTTTCTAAATGATATCGTTTTCGTCTTTGCCATCCTTCTTCCCCACTGGAATGCAAGCTCTGCAAACCTGAATTCCTGGTATCCTTAAAAGTGACTTGCACACAATTGACACTCAATATATATTTGTTGAAGAAACAAATCAGAGGCAGAGACAATGTGCAAACACTCCTGACCCCCAGGCCATGTCTTGTGACTATGCGATGTGGTTCCTGGGGGAACAGAAATCCAAGTACAAGGCCCAAGGGAGGAAGGCATAGTGAAGACACACAAAAACGTCACCTACCTGAGATTCAGCTTCCAGCAAGTAACACACCTAAGTCCAATTCCCTGTCACATTTCTCTATGCCAGTTTTTGGCAAAGAATTGAAACTCACGAGTTCGTGGAATGTTTGTGGGCAGTGGCACTTCCCACTAGGTCAACTGCCAAAGAGAGGAGCGCAGGGGAATGCAGGGGTCGCCTTCCCCAAGCTGCCAGCTTTGTGAACACAGCCCGGACTCATCAGGAGCGCAGAGGCCTGACTGCCGCCTGGCCGCCGTGACAAGACCGTTGTCATCCTAACGGCTAATGACGCACAGAGGAGGCTGTGACTCACCCCTGGCTCCCTCATCCTCCATCAGGAAAGAAGGAAGAATGTCACCCTAACTCCATGGCCGCGATTTAATTTGAGGTCAAGATCAAAGCTATTCAAATCAACATCTTCTAAAAACTGGAAATTCAGATTTTAAGACAATTCCACAAAGCCATAACAAGAAATTCTGCATGTATTTAAATAAGCACATTCTCAGAAAAAGATAAAAAGAAATGCACACCCTAGGAAAAAAACAGTCCCTTTCTCATTAACCCTATAGCGCCAGGCCCCTTCATCCTTTTCTTCTTTTCATTTTGAGACCTCAAAGCAGCCCTCTGCTCACCTACTCAGTTTGGAGTCCACACCCGGGGGCTTGCCCAGCTCAGAGCCTACTGTGCCCCTAGCAGGAGTCCTCTCCCTGCTGACGGCTCCGGCCAAGCTGACTTCTCCTGGTACCTGAGTTCCCTGCTCTCCCAGCTTGGTTAGAAGAGAAAGAACCACCTGAGTAGCACAAGAAAATATGGTCTCCTTTATTGTTCCCATATGTTGTTTCAGGTCCCATATCTTTAAAATATCCCACATTTTAAGGAAAAACTGAGCAACGAAAAATGCCAGTGTCTCTTTAGGACAGCAGGGAACTTAGAGGGACACCTTTCCCCATCCCTATCCAAGTCAGAAGTCCTACTGCTTCAGAAGTCCCACTGCTTCCTTCTTAGGGAGATCAAAATGACTTATTTTCCCTTAGCTTTCTCACTGCTGCTAAACACTTGGGGACATTTGCTATAAAGTTTTCCTGTGGCAATGGGCTCCCTCACAGGACCTGCTTCCCCCAGAGTCTCCAATAGAGCTTCCAAACTGCAGACCGTGACCCAGGAGTAGGTTGTGAGATCCATTTAATGGGGCATGACGAGCATTTGAAAAGGGACGAATGGAATAGAGAGTATCAGAGTATAAGGTGTGTTCATGGACTGGGCACCATGACTCACAGATGTAATCCTAACACTTTGGGAGGTTGAGACAAGCAGATTGCTTGAGCCCAGGAGTTCAAGACCAGCCTGGGCAACATGGTGAAATCCTGTCTCTACAAAAAATACAGAAATTAGCCAGGTGTAGTGGCACACGCTTGTGGTGCCAGCTACTCAGGAGGCTGAGGTAGGAGGATTGCCTGAGCCTGGGGAGGTTGAGGCTGCAGTGAGCCATGATCATGCCCCTGCACTGCAGCCTAGGTGACAGAGTGAGACCCTGTCTCCAAACAGAAAACAATGACAAAAGAGACGTGTTAATGAAGCTTTTGTTTCAGGGGTGTATGTGCTGTCTCTCATGTAAAATGTAGTTCTTACTACGTGAAACAGTAAAAACCTTTAAAGCCATATTTAACCATCAGCATCTAGTTTACAGGATTTCTTTATAAAAGAACCAACATTTAACCAGAAAAAACATATTCGTGAATAAAGGTATCCAACATTTAAATAGGATATAAAACAGGCTAACAGAGAAAGAGAAAGGGAGTTTCTGACGACCATCGACAAGATGTTGTGTTAGGTAGGTGTACAGTGAGTGCCACCCACCAGCCCTCCCCACCAGGAACCTGAAGTCTAACCGGGGAGAAGAGCTGTTGCCAATCTGACTTCCATAGCTGCAGAAGGGCCCAAGTAGAAGGGAGCTGACAGCCACAGACACGAAAGTGACAGACGTACAGACTGATGGACAGTGTGCAGAAGATTCCTGGCTGATTCGGTATCCTTTAGGACACGGGGCATATTCTTTGTGAATATTCTCAAGGGCAGTCCACCCTTGCTTTCTGAGCAGGTGACACTGTTCTAGGGAAAGGCCACAAGTCACCTGGGGCTGTTCTGCTGGACTAAGAATGATCATGTATGCAGTACTTTGCAGCCCTTACTCAGGCCACCATCGGGCTGCTGCCCAGAATGGGTGTGCAGACAGGTTCAAGTCTTGCAGCCTGACCTCAGCTTGTCTTCATGGAGTGAGGGCAGCACCGCCGGCGCTGGAAGAATGGTGCTCTGTGACACAGTGCACGTAGGCGTTTGTATGTAGTATGGATATTTTGTACCTAGTAATTTTGCTTACTTAATAGACACTACAATTTCTATATGATAAAATGAAAGGAGCCACAATGATGACAGGCCAGATTGCGATGTGCAAAGGTACACACAGAACAGCTTCATCCTTCTATTAACCCTAATGAGCACAATGACACAAACTCAACTGTCCAGAGCCCAGATGGTGAGGTGGCTAAGAGAGGCACTTGGGAGCAGGTGGCCTGTGCTAGATTCTGTTCTGTTCTGACAGATATCTCACCTCTCCACGCCTCCATTTCCTCATCTGTAAAATGGAAATAATACTAGAGCTAACCTCACAGGGCTGTGGTGAAGATTCTGTTCATAAGCATATTTAGGTTGACTTCCGGCACACAGTGAACACTGTACTAGCGTTGGTTGCTATAGTCCTGGTAATCAGCATTTTAAAATTAAATGTCTGGATTTGAACGACGACCACGGATCCACAAAGGCCTAACAATAATCCAATTCGAATTATCTGCCTATAATTAGTGGACTAAAATGTCTAAAATGTAGTTTACATTTCGAATACACTCGATCACAATACTGCTTCCTAATGATGTTGGAGAAACATAGCGTGCTCATTGAGGATTATATTGCTGAATTTATTTTCATTAATCCACTCACATTATTGGAGACCTGGGGATAAAGAAGACACGCCGTCTCTCTGGCCTCGAGGTGCACGATGCAGGACTTGGGTGGGCAGACTGCGTCATGCCGTGGAGGAATGCGAGGTCGGAGATGGCCCAGACACTCAGGGAGTGCCTCACTCTTAACGACATGACTTCTGAAGGCAGTGAGAGTGAGTACTGTCCTTGTTGGACCAAGTGCTGTTTGTGTCTGCACTGCGGCAGCCCTTGCCAGGGCTTGTTTTGGTATGATGATTTCCTTCTTAACTGTGAAATAAAATGTGCTATATTTATAGAGCGTACACCTACAGACAGGGTGGATATTTTTACGCCAAGAGAAAGCTCAAAAGGAGGGTTGGGAAAGGGAGGATGATTGATATAGAGAAAAATGTTGCAATGATCAAGATGAGAAATAATTAGGGTCTGGCAGCCAAAACCAGTTTCTACTACATCAGAGTAATTGTCTCTGCCCAGACATCGCATATAACATGAAAATGCACCAACAGAAAATAAGCTGCTTCTCTCGGGAATAATGTCGTGAGAGTCACTGAAAGTTCACGCAAATCTCAGAGATTGCCCATAAAAGCTTAGTTTCACACTTCGTCCCATGTGGAAACTACAGCCTGTGCCGCATGAAAAACGAGTTTTATGAGAGTACTTCTGATTTTTAAGAAGGCTATTTGGCTTCATAACAGGGCAGCTTCCTGAGAGCACCAGCAATGTCGCTTTTACATACTGCACGTACCAGGCAGGCCTCATAACCATCAGGGCTGCATTTAAATCTGGTAAAACGTTATGCGGGTGACAAACTTTGACAAAAGCGATTGGGAGAAACTGCAAGGGCAAGAATTTCCCACTCAAAGAGATCGTTTTAAGCATGCTCTAAAAATCAGTCAGAATTTTACACTCCAGGCATGACAACAAAGACTGAGGGAGAGGTAGACAGCGTGGCTGTCCCTGCTCCCAGTGCCATTCATGTCCGACATGCTGATCTACCAAGTAGACATGGGCATTGTGGCCAGTTTCAGCAGGCCAAGGTCTCAGTGGGAGTGCCCAGTGACCCTGGCGATGCTTTTCCTGTCATTTCTATTTCTTTCACAGGATCTCACCTGGTTATGAGAGGACACTTTGTGACCCACTAGCCTGGGTTCCATGTTGGTTTCTTCATGGACTCGCTTGGTGACTTCAGGCAAGACATTCAATTCCATTTGCCATTTTCTTCTCTTGCTACAGAGCCCACTTCAGAGGATTCAGTGAGTGAATACGACATACGTGCTTAGGTCAGTGCCTGCCATACTATCAGCACTACCTGTTACTATTTTCACTGGGTAAGCAGACACCTGAGTTCACACATGACACTGTCTATTGGGATGATGCACGTTGCTTGCTCAATGGCTTTAAGGCCTAGGATCAGTGACAGAACTCCAGGAGCAGTGGGGTTAACATGGGTGACCAATTTCCCCTGCCCACTGTCACTCATATGGCCCATGCCTGCTCCTGCAGATGCCGTTCCTCGGTCCTCACCGCAACTCCGTGTGGGGTTGACAGCCGCTTGCTTCTCCCGTCCCCACCTCCCTCTCCAGATTCCTCCGCCCCTGCATGGGCCACCTCGCTGGGGTTTCTCACTGTCCACTCTGAACAAGGCCTGGAGTTGCTTGCTCCAGCCTGGCTGGTCAGCTCCCCAGCTGCCCTGCCCCAGCCCATCTAGGTGACAAAGGCATGATATTGCTTCCTCTGAAGACTGGATTCTTCTTTAATTTGGACACAGTGGACTTCAAAAGCGGCACTCAGATTTCCCTGTTGCTGTGACTTATAAGCATTAACTCTGGCAGTGAGACGTTGCCTCCTGATAAGAGAGAGCATGGTACCTGTCAAACTGCCAACATTTAAACCCTGTTTGTGGGATCTTGGGGACTTACTTCTTCAAGCCCCAGTTACCCCACTTGAAAAATGACAACCACAACAGTAGCTCGCTGTGGTAAGGATGCAGCTAATACATGGAGAAGGCTTTTCACGGTGCCTGGCAGAGAGCAGTAACTCAGTCTAGACCCTGGGCAGACGGTCACACCAAGAACGAAAGGCACGATGTCTTTCTTCCCCAGAATAGAGGTGTGTGGGCTCTTCCCTGCGCTCTTGTCCTCTGTTCATTCAACTTCAGGGCCTCTCTGGATACATGTATTGTTATGTATTGCTACACTGGAAATCCTGCATTCACAAGCTGCAAACTTCTCTGCGTGTTCATAAAATGTCTTGCGGAACAGAACGATGCCACATAAATGCCACACAGTGATAAGCAAGAGGTTTTTACGTGGTTTGGTAATAAGACTGTTACTAGACATCTATTCAGGGCTGAAAAACAGGAACAGTCATGGTCTAATAAATCACACCTATCAGTTCCCAAACAAGCGGCAACAGAAATAAGGGAGGACCCCACACCCTGCTGTGAATGGAAATGTGATGAATGACATATTTACCAGTAGGACTCCAAAACCCTCAGGTGCTTCCATTAGCTTCTGCCTGAACTGTGGGTGGCTAGTTTGGATAGCAGTTTTCATTGTAATACATGCGGACAGACTAGGTATTTTTGGGATTCTAGACAGCGGTGTCTCGACGGCACCAACATGGAGGTACAAACATCTCCAGCATCAGCTGTGCCATCCCCCTTCCCTCCCCCTGCTTCCGAGACAGATGATTAAATGGATATAGGCGTCTATTTGGGTCCCTTCCTAGCGTGGTGACCCCATGCAGGAACCGAGGGGTTGATTCTGGCCTGTTTTCCAGAATCACATCCAGGACGGGGCAGGCCAGGAAGATGCCCCAGCTGCCACTCGTAATGTGCAGTAGGAAGTAGGCTTTGTGTAAAACAAAAATAGAAACACGGCAACAAAAGACACTATCTCTCCGTCCTTCTGCCATTTCTTCCCTTCTAGGGTTAGGAAATGGTATTTCTACCAAGGGCTGACTTTCTGTGCAAAGGGAGGCTGGTTTGAATTTCTGTGTCTTATTTTCCTCGCCCCTCTAATCAGGCTCTGCCTCCCTAACTACATTTATTTTATTTTATTTTGAGACGGAGCCTCGCTCTGTCGCCCAGGCTGGGGTGCAGTGGCACGATAGCAGCTCACTGCAACCTCTGCCTCGTGGGTTCAAGTGACTCTCCTGCCTCAGCCTCCTGAGTGGCCGGTATTACAAGCACGCACTGCCATACCCGGCTATTTTTTGTGTGTGTGTTTTTAGTAGAGATGGGGTTTCACCATGTTGGTCA
This sequence comes from Macaca fascicularis, assembly GCF_037993035.2. Lineage (NCBI taxonomy): Eukaryota > Metazoa > Chordata > Mammalia > Primates > Cercopithecidae > Macaca > Macaca fascicularis. Next base: position 102,401,918 of record NC_088377.1, on the reverse strand, counting down.
GGCTGGTCTCGAACTCTTGACCTCATGATCCACCCGCCTTGGCCTCCCAAAGTGCTGGGATTATAGGTGTGAGCCACCACACCTGGCCCCTAACTGCATTTAAAAAGCCCCCATAAGCTCATTTCCTGGGGTCTCGGAGGAGGTACTGGTCCTGCTGTGCTTCTCCCTCCAGCCCCACCTTGCTCAGTGCCCCTGACTCCGGCTCTGCTACCTGTGTTCTCGCCATGCCCACCCCTTTCATGTATGAATTCCACATCTGCTTTAAGTTCCAAGTGGGCTGGGACCCTGTTTGATGAGTCTCTCCTACACAAGTCCCAAGTATGCCATCAGTACATACTTTCTGATAGATTTTAAAACGGCCAAAGCTTGACCTGTGTACAATGTTATCACTGCGTCATAGAATAATAATATTTCAGGGCTGGAAAGAACCTCAGATTTCCTGTGCCAACCTCCCCTCTTACAGACCAAGGCCTGGGGAAGGGGTGACCTGTCCCAGGTCACACACTCAGCAAAGGTCCAAGCAAGGGTGGAAGTCCAGCCCCCAGGTCACTGGCAACCCCTCCAAGGTCCTGCCAGTGGCTGCCCAGGTCAAATAAATGGGAAACCAGCGTTTGCAAGCCAGGAGACGGAGCCCTCCTGAGTCACAGATGCTGCTCGGAAGGCTGCTTAAACTCATTTTCAGGCATACACCAGTGCACACGTCCAGTACTCTGCAATTGCGTCCACCCAAACAAGCTGCTTATCTACTTTTCTGAACTTGAAGTTCAAATAGTGAGTGCTTTTGAAAACTCCAGAGTAGTTATCAATGCTTCCTAGATGACTTTAACTGGGTTCACGTACCCCCAAGCAATGGTATGTATCTGTAGACGCAGTTTCATGAATAGAGGAAAAATACCAGGTTTAAATGTGTCTCTTAAACTGTCATTCTAATGGGAAGTTAGAGTTGGGTCCTGAGGGAAATAAAAAGGAGAGATTTTCTAATTCTAAGTTCTCAAACCACTGAATAGCTTCGCTGCTCCTCCTCAACTGGTTTGGAGTTGGATTTGAGACCAGCACTAAATACAAATGGCTCCTTTTTCAAATCAATCTTGATCTAGAGACATACAGGTCGACCTTGGGAAAGCAAGGTCAGTGCTTTGTGCCAACAGGGTTGTGACATCTGTAAGGAGATGATCACAATCTTTAGCAAACCTCCATTTGTCAGCTCAAGTCTATTAACTGTTTCTTTCCTTGCTTTGTTTTGCTCTGTAAGGAGAATACTCCTTTTCATCTCAGGACAAACCAACGATATGTCATCCACAGATGTCCTAATGGGATAATCCATGTGTCACAGACGATAAGGAAAGTACTTTCCAGTTAGCTAAATAAGGATTAATGAAAAGATACTCAGCAAACCTTTTGGGGAGACACAGACAACCTCTGCAATGGGCAGTGTCATCAAAGTCCAAGAAGCCTGCCTAGTACACATTTGTAAATGGCCATTGCAAACTACTTCAGAGGCATAACTTTCAAGTTTGTGCATCCAAGAGAAATGTTTTCTATGTCTATATTTTTCTAAAAAGTGAAGGTTTAGAAGAACAAGCTTCAACTGTTAATTATATGATGGTCCCAATCTTTCGGGGTGGGTTTGAGAATTAGAAGCGTGTAAAGGGTATGTGGTTCAAGTGGGTGGAACTTTTTCTACCTCAGCCGACTGTCACACGAGAACTGTCAAGGATGGAAGGTGGGGAGACACACATGTCAAAGATGGAAGGTGGGAAGAAAGTGGTGGTACTATCTGCGGCATGTGCTCTGTTCAGCGGAGCTCACTTCAGAAAGTGCAGCTGGAACACTTCTGAGGTGCTAAAGCAAATTGTTACAATGTCACTGCCCATGGTGCTGTGGAGGCTTTATAGCCACAGAGCGCCCATAGTCTCTGGAAGTCATTCTGCATTCTTACATAAACTCTTTCCCCCCCAGCAAACTCCATTCTCCACAGAAAAAGGCCTTTCAATAATGAACAGCCGTCTGTTCCACAGAGCACAGGAAAAACATGATAAACCAAGTCACACAGCCTTGGCTGTAAACATATTCTTACATAAGATTTCTACAACTCCATATAAACAAAAAAACAAGCTATTAACCACTTGCAGAACAAAAAAAAAATGCATTGGGTTTCCTGCAATTAAGCTGCAATGTTTTACAGTGCAATTTTATTTATAACTGAAAAAGAGCAAATAAGTAAATATATAAAACGTCGAACAGACCCCTCCTGCCAAAGGCTTTTTCTGCAAATTAACTTTGCAGTAATAAAACCTGTGCCAGCTGGAATCTTTTCCCCTGTGCTCTGTGGCAAGGGCAGCCCACGCAGGTATATGGCTGAGAAAAAACACAGTAGGGCATTTTCTACCTTCAGCCAGGGGATGCTAACTGAACTTTGGCAAGTGTTTAAAGATTTCTCTCTCCATGTTCAAGAAAGAATTAAAAACATTTGAACTGGGGAAAATGAACATCTGTTACTTACTTACACTCACAACCACAATGAAAAACATTCACAATTAAAGCAATTTTGCTTCCCTGCTAGTTACAGCTGTAATCTTGGGTTAAAAATATAAATGTGGAGCCTCCTTATTGTCTTTGGAGCTTTCTTCTTCGGGCTGCTTGTAAAAAAGGTAGTTTACTTGGGGTTGATTTTTTTTTTTCCCGTTGGAATAACAATATCAGGAAACAGGTCTGCATAAAAAGATAGGGGATGACAACAAAAAGTACCTACGCAATGGAGCCTTGTTTTATGAAGCTATGAACCAGTAGTCAATAAGTGTTTTATATTTGGGAGTTAAATACACTTTACAGCTGTGTAAAAAACCAGAGCCATTTTTGGCCAAACATAAACATTCCAGCGTCTACAAGGTTTACTTATATTAAGCAACAGGGCAGGTTTCTATCAACTGGGAGGGATTTGTGTGTTATGCATGACAGCGCTGAAAAGCCTTCCACATCAAGTCATTTCCCTTCCAACATGCAGAAATTTCATCAAGAAAATCAAATCTATTTCCAACAAGGTCTTCATACTTCCACCCCAAGCTAATGAAATAACCTCCTAACTGATATGCCAGGCTCTAGTCTCTTGGCCTTCCAATCCATCGTCTTTCCGGCTGCCACATTCAACCTTCCTCCAAATAGCTGCAATCCATAATACCGCTCTTCTCTGACTGCATTGGTTACTTTGCTTATTAAAAATGGCTCCACTGCCAACTCAAACACAAATTCCTTAGCGTGGGATTTAAGGTCCTTATATCTATGCATATGCTTCATGAACCCAACACACCAGTTCACTGGTGTGGAATGGGTCCCCAGCCATCCCCTGGCTGTCTGTCTAGGTTTTTCTGGCTTGAAATACACAACACTCAGCCCACCCTCTACCCTTTCCTGCACTCATTCTTGAAAACCTCTTAAATGCTACTTTCCTCAGGTTATTGTTAGCTGAATTGTTCCCAGTAGATGTGACTACTAACCCTTTTAACCATGATAGCGGTTTACTGAAGGCACTGAGGTTCAGAGTCTCCTAGGAGCTTTATTTACACCCTTGTTTTCCTCTGTGACTTCACTGCCATCTCTCTGAGGGTGGCTCATCTTTGCATCCCCTCCAGCACTCAGTGCTGGGTCTTCAAGGTACAGCCATTAGAGCCAGTCGCTTGTCTCTCTTCTAGAGAGCTGGTGGAACATTTCCTGACTCCACTCTGATATGCTGCTGAGAAGGTAGACTGAGACACACGGATGCGATTATTATATGGACTAAAAACCATCAGACTTCCACCAATATCACATATAATTCAGCCAAACAGATTTGCCAGGTGTGGGTTCTAATTGGAATGGCCATCATAATTAGTCTTTCTCCTTGGTCAGGCCAAGAAGGAATTAATTTGTAACTCATTAACATTGATTTGGAGCAATCTTAAACCACGGTAGGAATGAGTTTATCTCCAACTGGGCACAGGGCCTTGCTGCTGAAGGTCCAAGGTCACTGCCCACAAAGGCTGGCTCAGCCTTGGAATGTCCATGGGCTCCTGCCAGCCCTGGCCCTGATCCCACACCACAGAACCCATGTGGCTGAAGAAGCTGAGGCTGGGAAAATCCCCAGGGAGGGGGCAGAAGACTGTTACGTCCTTAGCAGAACATGAGGCTTTTTCCGAGGTTCTGGAAAATAAGTCTGGACAGTTTTCTTTCAAAGTGGTATGGTTCAGCACACCTCTGCCCTCCTTTGCCGTCCCCTCAGGAACAAAAACCAGAAGTGCAGAGGGAGCTGTCATGTTATTCCTGGCCCGATGAGAGCAGGAAGTGCCATAAATCTCTCAAGACAGCCTAGGCTCATGGGATTTCCAGAACCAATCTGTCAATTTATGAGAATCAGATCATTCAGACAGACATCCGAGCTTAGATCCTTATGAAAAAACATTTACAGGGCATTCCTGTCACTTAGGAAAACATTATTCTTTCAAAGTTCCTCCCATAGAACACATCCAACATCTAGGGGAAAATAGCAAAGAAGCATGGCCTGAATCAGGCCAACCGCTGAACCTTTAATCTCGGAATGACTGACTTATCTGGGGAAATCGCTAGCAGCCCTGCTGGACAATGATCAATGAAGGCTGGTGTGGCGTGGCACTGCCTTGGCCCTGAGCGGGAAGGCTGGTCAACAGCCTTTGGGATCATCAAACCTGGCCCCAGCAAACAGGAAACAGAGCAGTTTTGCAAGTGTTTGGCTTGCAAACACTACCTACAGATGATGTTGGACCGGCAGTGCTGGAGCGCCGGAGCTGCAGAAAGGACCTGAGGCCCAGGCTCCTCTATCCCCTGGAATTCGACTTGCTAGATCTGGGGTGGGTTCCAGAGAGCCATATTTTGAGGGTCACTGGGAAAAGCTTGTGAACTACCAAAATACCATATATTCTGACAGAAGGGGTCAGTGATTTAAGACCATGTCTTGATTCTAAAAGAGAGTCCTTGACCGTAGGCTGCCCCTGAAAACCTGCTTGTCTTCCATCTGCGCAAGAAATGGCCCGGCCTTTACTTGGTTGCCTGGGAGTCTTTCTCTCTCGCTTTCCCTTCCAGCCTCATCCAACTCCCATCGGCTCTACCTCCAAAACATTTCGAGTTCATCCGTACCTCCCCGCTCTGTGATCCTCGTCCCAGACTCGCATTGCTTTCCTCTTTCCTCTGCACAGCTGGAATAGAGTCCCCCTTTTAGCCAGTTTTACAGCCCCAATCCCAACAGTCATTGGTCAGTCAGAATAACCTTTTAAAAATGTGAAGCAAACCATGACATTCCCCTGTTTAAAACCCTCCCTTGACTGCCCCTCACATGTAGCAAAAAGTGCTAACTCCTGTCATCTGGGCATGTTTCCTCCACCCCACCCACCAGAACCAGCCAGCCTCACACTCCTGTTTTTTCTCTTCATCTTTAAAGATGAGCTCTGAGCTCATCCTTAAAGCTCAGACTGGGAATCACCACTTCCAAGAAGTCTCCTGACTCTTCATCCAAGTCTGGGCTAGGTAGATGCCTGCCCTGTGTGGGCTCTGAGCTCATCCCTATCAGAGAATTGTCCACCCCATGTGAATCTTACCATCCGTCTCCCCTCTGTGTCTCTGGGATACTGGGGTTATGTCTTTTATCTCTGTACATTCATTAGGTACACAGTAGGCACTCAGATGTTTGTTCAGTATATTAACAAGAAGACCGATCCTAGTTATACCTGGAAAACTAGTAATTATCCTAGGAGCTAAAATGAATGTTATGGAAGGACACACAAAAGGAATCACATTTCCTATATATCCATTCATTCATTCCTAAGTCCTCAGAGGCAGCAGAGGAGAACACTCAAGAGTCTGCTTTGCAGCAAGGCAGCCCTGGGTTAAGATCCAGGCACTAAAACTTCCTAGCAGTGTGGCCTGGGGCATGTTACCTAACGTCTCTTACCTTCTGGTCTACATTTACATAGAAAATGGGAATGTGAATTACATAGAAAATGGGTATGGTTAGCCAAGTGCCCAGTACATCCTGGGTGTCCCCACATGGTAACTCACAGTGTTGTTCTTACTCCTTTAGGGCGCTAACCCTCTAATGCCTCTGGCCAAGGTGGGGTGGAAGGGACAGAGGGTCTCTCTTCAACCTGCTTCCAGAACTGTTTTATCTAATAAAGCATAACTCTTGATTTGTTTTCCTTTTTAAGTAATCTTGATTTTTAGTATTTCTGAAAAGTCAACTCTACTGGACTCTAGAATAGCTTTGGTCATCTGTTTCCACCTTGACTCTTGGGAGAACATCTGATGGGACCTCGAGGGGCACACTCTCCCTTTCTGCCCTTCTCCCTCTACGGCGCATGTTTCCATTTTCCAGTCCCATTAACACCACCGTCACCACAACTGCTAGGATTTTGCTAAGTACTTAAAGCAGAAAGAGGCCTGGATTAGAATTCTGAATCCTTTTAATCTCTCTACAGGTAAGTTCTGCCAGCCTAGTTTCTTAAAATGTCAAGTATTAAGCTGCTTTTATCTCCCTAATTAATAATTAGCTTTGGCAAGCAAGAAAGTAAAAGGCATGGCTGGATCTTTCTCAAAAATAAGATCCCGGATAGCAGACTAGGTATAAAACGCAAGGAGATGGAAAGATCATTTGGATTCAAATAAAGCAGAAATCATGAGCCAAGTGTCCTTCCTCAGAGGATGGAACTGAGCGGGTGAGTTTCCATTACTCTCTCTGGAGAGGTCTGTGCACTGGTGGGAACGGGGGTTTCCACAATGAGTGCTCTATACTTGAATGCCCTTAAAGACTAGAGGCAGTCTTTTCTATTGCTGCTTTGTAGCTTGGAAATCCCAGCTAGTGATGACTTTATGGGTTTGTATGGTCTAGACAAGAGGGTTACTCTTTGGTGAAATTGCTCCTTAGGGAGGTTACTGTGAAAAATTCCCATACAACTAATTAGCATTCAGAAGGGCAGGCTACTGAGAGGGCGCTAGACTTTGGCAGAGGCCGCTGCTGGAAAGCCAGCATCCCAGGCTTTATCACCGACCACGTTTATTTTCTTCCCTGTCAAAACAAGGACAGGAAAGGGGAACAAGAGGGCTAGCGAGAAAACACAACTCAACGTAATAGTGGAGAACAAAAAATGAAGCCTGCCCGTGGCTCTGAATGAGAGGTCACGCCTTCTCTGAGAAATACGGAAATACCAAACTTTTTTTTGTTGTATATTTTCTACATAAAACATTTTCAGCTTTCTCAGCAGCTTCAGATCTTTGGAAGCAAACATGGAAAGGTATAACAGTCTGAACTGGGTATGGGGTAAAATGCTCCTCCAAATGTCAGCAAGTCATAGTTTTAAAACCCAGAGGAACTCACAACTATTTTCACCTCAGGTTTTACAGGGCCAATAGAGGTAGGTGGTTGTACGTGTTCCTTCAATACGGGGAAGAAATAACTTTCACCTACCCTAGGACTGAGCCAAGAGAAAACACCTGTCTAGAAAGCCTTGGGTTCTGGTCAGCTGACAAGCGGCCTCTGTGCAGGGATGTCAGCCTGTGCTCCCGAGTCTCATATCCAAATGCAAAACCCATTCGGGCAAGTCAGCATCTTCTCCAAGAAGCCCTTGGAGACTGGCCCTGCATGGCGGCTTTCCTTGCCATACGTGCTCTCAGATGATCTCGCACTCACACAGATGTGGTTTTCTCACGTCTATGTTATTTGTAGGGATGCAGTTTCTTCTCCTTCCTGTTGAGTTCATCAGGGTGTGGCATCTTCTCCACCTGCACTTCACCCTGATGGCCCTATGATGGTCTTGCAAGCTAAGTGCTTCACACCTACAATGGAATAACTGAGTATGCAAAAGGGGGACCATCTGCAAAAGCAGCCATATTTTAAAAAAGCATTTTTCTTCCTCTCTGTGGTTACGCTCCAGACAGGGACTGTGTATGCATTCTGGTGATGCCGAGTCTGCAAGTGTTCCAGGGTCTGCAAGCCCGAGGGAATTATATAGCTATGGCTTGATGGGGTCTCAGGAGTGAACTACGAACATGATGCAGTGTGATTATGGAAACACACTTGCTGTTTTGTAGTGGCTAGAATGTGACTGAAAGGAATAAGCACTAGAGTGAGAATCAGGAAGATTGGACTGTGGTACTGTTTTACGCAATTTAACTACACATCCTTGACCCTACACTTATGAAGAGATGAGCCTAGATCACTTGTAGGCTTTCAAATTTTTTGACCATGATCCATTGAAAAATATATTTTACATTACAACTCAGAAAACAACACACATACACACACACTCACACCGTTTCCCCAGCTAATATTTATCCTTATGGAGTGTGAAACACTATTTTCTGTTTTTTTCTTGTCTTTTAAAAATACTGGTTATAACTTACCAATTAATTTCATGATCCATCAATGAGATATGACTTCAGTTTGAAAAAAGTAGCCAAGATGATCTCTGCATAAATTTCTGGTTCCCAAATTCCATATATGTAAAGATCTGATGCTATTTTACGCCACAGTGTTTTTCCTTGTTTTCTTTAATTGGGAGGAGTTCGGAGCAGTAATGCACTTTGTAAATTTAGGAGTGTTAAGGAATGACAACTTCCATAACGAAGCCATTGCCTCACCTGCCATTCTCCCAAGAATTCTCATCTAACTGGTGGAATAGGGAATGGAGTCACCCTCTGGTCTCTTTGACCATCATTTTATTTATTTATTTATTTATTCAGTTAATACAATTATTTTTAAAATTCTTGCTCATTTCAGTTTTTTTTAAATTATACTTTAAGTTCTAGGGTACATGTGCACAACGTGCAGGTTTGTTACATATGTATACATGTGCCATGTTGGTGTGCTGCGCCCATTAACTCGTCATTTACATTAGGTATATCTCCTAATGCTATCCCTCTCCCCTCCCCCCACCCCACAATAGGCCCCAGTGTGTGATGTTCCCCTTCCTGTGTCCAAGTGTTCTCATTGTTCAATTCCCACCTATGAGTGAGAACATGCGGTGTTTGGTTTTCTGTTCTTGCTATAGTTTGCTGAGAATGATGGTTTCCAGCTGCATCCATGTCCCTACAAAGGACATGAACTCATCCTTTTTTTATGGCTGCATAGTATTCCATGGTGTATATGTGCCACGTTTTCTTAAACCAGTCTGTCACTGATGGACATTTGGGTTGGTTCCAAGTCTTTGCTATTGTGAATAGTGCCGCAATAAACATACGTGTGCATGTGTCTTTATAGCAGCATGATTTATAATCCTCTGGGTATATACACAGTAATGGGATGGCAGGGTCAAATGGTATTTCTAGTTCTAGATCCTTGATTGCCACACTGTCTTCCACAATGGCTGAACTAGTTTACAGTCCCATCAACAGTGTAAAAGTGTTCCTATTTCTCCACATCATCTCCAGCACCTGTTGTTTCCTGACTTCTTAATGATCGCCATTCTAACTGGTGTGAGATGGTATCTCATTGTGGTTTTGATTTGCATTTCTCTGATGGCCAGTGATGATGAGCATTTTTTCATGTGTCTGTTGGTTGCATAAATGTCTTCTTTTGAGGAGTATCTGTTGATATCCTTTGCCCACTTTTTGATGGGGTTGTTTTTTTCTTGTAAATGTTTGAGTTCTTTGTAGGTTCTGGTATTAGCCCTTTGTCAGATGAGTAGATTGCAAAAATTTTCTCCCATTCTGTAGGTTGCCTGTTCACTCTGATAGTAGTTTCTTTTGCTGTGCAGAAGCTCTTTAGTTTAATTAGATTCCATTTGTCAATTTTGGCTTTTGTTGCCATTATTTTTGGTGTTTTAGACATGAGGTCCTTGCCCATGCCTATGTCCTGAATGGTATTGCCTAGGTTTTCTTCTAGGGTTTTTATGGTTTTAGGTCTAACATTTAAGTCTCTAATCCATCTTGAATTAATTTTTGTATAAGGTATAAGGAAGGGATCCAATTTCAGCTTTCTACATATGGCTAGCCAGTTTTCCCAGCACCATTTATTAAGTAGTGAATCCTTACCCATTGCTTGTTTTTGTCAGGTTTGTCAAAGATCAGATGGTTGTAGATGTGTGGTATTGTTTCTGAGGGCTCTGTTCTGTTCCATTGGTCTACATCTCTGTTTTGGTACAAGTACCATGCTGTTTTGGTTACTGTAGCCTTGTAGTATAGTTTGAAATCAGGTAGCATGATGCCTCCAGCTTTGTTCTTTTGGCTGAGGATTGTCTTGGCAATGCAGGCTCTTTTTTGGTTCCATATGAACTTTAAAGTAGTTTTTTCCAATTCTGTGAAGAAACTCATTGGTAGCTTAATGGGGATGGCATTGAATCTATAAACTACCTTGGGCAGTATAGCCATTTTCACGATATTGATTCTTCCTATCCATGAGCATGGAATGTTCTTCCATTTGTTTGTCCTTATTTATTTCATTGAGCAGTGGTTTTCAGTTCTCCTTGAAGAGGTCCTTCACATCCCTTGTAAGATGGATTCCTGGGTATTTTATTCTCTTTGAAGCTATTGTGAATGGGAGTTCACTCATGATTTGGCTCTCTGTTTGTCTGTTATTGGTGTAAAGGAATGCTTATGATTTTTGCATGGTGATTTTGTATCCTGAGACTTTGCTGAAGTTGCTTAACAGCTTAAGGAGATTTTGGGCTGAGACAATGGGGTTTTCTAAATATACAATCATGTCATCTGCAAAGAGGGACAATTTAACTTTCTCTTTTCCTAATTGAATACCCTTTATTTCTTTCTCCTGTCTGACTGCCCTAGCCAGAACTTCCAACACTATGTTGAATAGGAGTGGTGAGAGAAGGCATCCCTGTCTTGTGCCAGTTTTCAAAGGGAATGCTTCCAGATTTTGCCCATTCAGTATGATACTGACTGTGGGTTTGTCATAAATAGCTCTTATTATTTTGAGATATGTTCCATCAATACTGAATTTATTGAGCGTTTTTAGCATGAAGGGCTGTTGAATTTTGTCAAAGGCCTTTTCTGCATCTGTTGAGATAATCATGTGGTTTTTGTCTTTGGTTCTGTTTATATGCTGGATTACGTTTATTGATTTGCGTATGTTGAACCAGCCTTGCATCCCGGGGATGAAGCCCACTTGATCATGGTGGATAAGCGTTTTGATTTGACCATCATTTTAAAAGAGAGCAGTAGGTGGAAACAGCCCCCTTCCATCCATGTCACTAGGATCCCTGTTCTTACCGGGCAGCAACTACTAAAATGGTTTGCAGCTTCCCCATTCTTAAGACATACATTATTATTATTTTTACCAATCTGTTTCCCATTCTTTTGAATATTCTGAGGACATTTGTACTGAACACAAAAGATGAACAGGAAGATAAACAACATGTTACAGCAGTGCTGCTACTCTGTCAATGCATAAATGGAGGCCAGAGATCTTAACACAGAGCTCTCAGGAGTCTCTGAAATCTGCGATTCTTTTATTTCCAAAACATACGCGGTAAGACACTCATTTGAGTTGTTTTCTGCATAACCATGATATTTTCACACTGACCTTGAGGGTAAGGCCAGTCTTTGAGAATGTCATTTGTCCTATGTGTATGTTCCATTTCTTCATACCGAGCATCATCTCTTTTCTGAGAGTCAAGGGACCACACTACCTGTTGTTTGACATTTAGCTAGCTTCAAGGGCATGGTTCATGGCGCCAGGATGAAGCTAAGTTAACCGGCCCATATGAGAATTAAACCCATGACCTCAGACTTATTAACACCATGTTCCTATCACCTGAGCTCCAGTTTGCGAGTATCATGCACAAAGAGGGAAATGACTTCTTATAAGACAACAATGAACAGGTATGCAGAACTGATTCGATTTAGTATCTTCTCTAAGGTACTAAATGAGTTAGTATCATTTAGTATCTAACTTCATCATCGTGTATTTTAGGGAGACTTTCAACACAATAATGGTCTAGAACTTGGTGGAATATTAGAAAGTAACCATTTAAAAGGGTGGGGCCTGCTCAAGATATAGGGTCATGATCATGCTTCAAAAACACCATCCTACATTTAGTATCTTAGAAAAGATACTAAAAGTACATTCATTTAGTATCTTAGAAAATATACTTCAATGAGAGGAACCAACGATAAATATTAATTTGGCGTCTAAGTAACAATATGGTTTATTAGGTTAATAAATTCAGAACACTTTATAGACAAGAACCTGCGAACACTCTGAAGGAGCCACAGATTGCCATCTTCTGGAAGATAACAAAAGAGGCAAAATGTATGAGAAAACATCCATTCACTTTTCAGTCCTGCCATCTTTCCAAAATAGACTATTATATAATAGAAAACAAAAGGTAAATAGAAATTCTAGGAGGCTGTTAGATGCTATTTTTAAGAGGCACAGCTACCACGAAGATGGAGCTACTTTCAAGTTTATATATAGCATAATTCATTTTCCAGTTTACCCTCCTTGCTTGACAGAATTAAAATGACAATGTTCATCAGTGTGCCACATTTATAGCTTTAGCTAAAGGTCTCCCACATGGCAAAGGACAAGCTTTCTAGTCCTGGCAAAACTTCCACTTTTGATGATGCCAAGAAACACATATTTGTTGGAAAGCAAAAAAGGGAAGGAAAAAAATCCTTTTTGGAATATTTATTACTTATTCATTTTAGAAAACAGAGCCCTATAGATTACTTACAAATGTGTTAACTAGCCGGGCACAGTGGTTCATGCCTGTAATCCCAGCACTTTGGGAGGCTGAGGTGGGCGGATCACTAGGTCAGGAGTTTGAGACCCGTCTGGCCAACATGGTGAAACCCTGTCTCTACTAAAAGTACAAAAATTAGCTGGGCGTGGTGGCGGATGCCTGTAATCCCAGCTACTCAGGAGGCTGAGGCAGGAGAATTGCTTGAACCCAGGAGGCAGAGGTTGCAGTGAGCTGAGATCATGCCACTGCACTCCTGCTGGGTGACAGAACAAGACTCCATCTCGGGGGGAAGAAAAAAAAAGGTTAACTAGATTCTACTAAACTTTGTTTTGTTTTGTTTTGAGACAGGGTCTTGCTCTGTTGCCCAGGCTGGAGTGCAGTGGTGCAAGCTAGGCTCACTGCAGCCTCAATCTCCCAGGCTCAGGCGATCCTCCTGCCTCAGCTCCTGAGTAGCTGGGACCATAGGCACATGCCTCTGCACCTGGCTAATTTAAAAAAAGCTATTTGCAGAGACAGGGTCTCCCTGTGTTACCATGGCTGGTCCCGAACTCCTGGGCTCAAGCGCCTCAGGCCTCACCTGTTTTGGCCTCCCAAAGTGCTGGGATTATAGGCATGAGCCACTGTGCCTGGCCTGAACTTTTAATTTACTATTTAGTTGGCAAGTACCGTGTATTAGTAACCAAAGGTGTATTTATGTTTCTGTAATGCGTATTTATTATACAGTTATTCCAGAAATGGTTTCATTTTTCTTTGATTTAAAGAAAAAGCCAATTTTTATATTTGCAGTTACTTCATAATTTTAATTTTATGGTTTTACTTTCCAAAAGGGGCCTATTCATCTCCCGGCTGCGGGGGGAACCGTTCCAGGTTAAGGTGCATGGCCCACAGGTGGTGGCAGTACCCCATCTAGCCCTTCAGAACCAACTCCAGTCAAGATCCCCTTGGTAGCTCACTCACAACTAAGTTGTGACATTTTAATTGCATGCTTTTAAATATTAACCATTTGTCAAGTTTTGTTAGTCTTAATAATTTTCCTATACACACAACATAGCATATTTTGAATTATATATACTGGTATTACAGAAACCAAGTGGCTTTAATTAAACACTTTTTTCAAAGAATACTTCCTTTTAATGGCAGTGAAATGCTGTTCATAGCATCTAAGTGCTCTGCCAAAACTAACTTCATCATGGTGAATTTCAGGGAGACTTTCAACACAATAATGGTCCAGAACTTGGTGGAATATTAGAAAGTAACCATTTAAAAGGGTGGGGGCCTGCTCAAGATATGGGAGTCACGATCACGTCTCAAAAACACCATCCTACATTGACGGCCCAGCATCAGTCCCCGTAACTGTTAGCACCCTGTTAGTACAGCCTGGATAACCCCAGACAGTTCTGTCTAGAGGAGGATAGCTGAGGATGCACCACCAGAAACGCATATCGAGGGCCTTTCCTGCCCCTGAATGTAAGACTCTAGGCAGCCATTTTCAAGTCAAACATTCTGAGGAGACTTTTTACTATACAGTGACACAGCTTATCTTAGAGAGCTCACATGAAAACAGATCACACGAAAAGCACCACTTTATTTGCCAGAAAGAAGTCTGCTTGACTTTTATTTTTTATTTAAAAATTTTTATAGTTTTGAAATAGGAATCTATTTGAAAAATAAAAATGCATCCAGTCTCAGGCTGCAAGGAAACATCTTAGCTGGTAGACAATGTCAGGGACCAACTACTCCATTCAAAATTATTCAGGTTCCCTGAGAATGATTTGTCCTGGGGCCTATACCTATTTAGAATACTCTAGCTGCCTTAAAATGAAACTGAAGAATTGGGGTACTGAGATAGAAAACACAGTCCATCATGAGATCAGTAGATGTCAAATTCATATACAGTTGTCCCCCAACCAGCTTTAGTTTCTTATGGTTGATTTTACCTATGTGTTCTATACCAAACAGAGCCTAATTGACTTGGTTTTTTAAAAAAATACTTATTTAGACTAGTGGAATATGAAATAAATCTTTGATCTGATAAGACCAACTCAACTTGTTACTGCTAAAGATGAATTAACACCAGTCCAATTTTCCAAGGAGGAACTGTGTAATTTTGGTTGCAAGGTGCCAGACATGCACAATCCCTTCGTCCATGGTCCCAGAAAGGTTCCAGCAACCTCAGTTTCTCCCTGCCTGTCAAACACCGCTTGTTCTGAGTGCATTTCCAACATCTGACACAAGTCCTGGGACAGGAGCAGTGAGATTCTGCCCCTTGTCTTTTTAGCAGAAACAAATTAGCTCAAAGCATTCTCAGTTTTCTGCAGGTTCTTTAACGCTGTGCAGCTGGGTGTGCCTGGGGATCATTTTATTGTTAAAACTTGAGCCACATGGAAAAGACATTAAAACAAGTTTGCTGCCGTGATACTCAGAAAGATGAAAGGGCTTCTCTGATTTTAATATGCCGTGTTGTAGACTGGTGGTGGCAGGGGCGGGGGCGCGCAGAAAAGGTGTCTTTGGAAATATATGAGTTTGTCTGGGCTGTGAATTCTTCAGGTGCTAAATCTACATCACCTTCATAAGGGAGGCGTATGGCAGTCGCGGGCGTCTGTTTGTTTATTCATGTTTTCAGTAGAATCCACACCACTTTCCAGGCTTACAATATGTTGCTCTCTTTAGCACTCATATTTCAGTTCTGGTTTGTGCTTCCAAAGGAAAATTACTGAGAAGTGTGCACTGATGGATGTTGGCATATGAGCGAGCTCTGGACGTTGGCTTAAAAAGATGGCATTCTTTCTTGGGGAGACAGGGTGTGAGCTGCACAGTCTTAATATGTGCTCTTTAAAACAACTTTACCTTGTGATCTTTTTTGGTATTTTTTTGGCCGATGCAGAGACCCCTGCTGGGACAAAGAAAAAGCAGCTAGGACCTAGGACCAATGCCTCACCACTAACCGTGTTGCTAGCACGAAGGGAAATATGACTGTAAAGACCTTTGAGATTTCTTGTGGGAATTCTTAACAATGGACATACTATTTTTATTGAGTTTGATTAAACAACACAGTTAACAGTAGAGATGAAATTCAGGTTTTTAACTAAATGTAAATGGTCAAGTGTGGTATAGGATCATTCTGCATGAACAGTATAAAAAATAACACAGAAACACTGAATTATTGGCTTTCTGTTAGCACAGATATTAAATCTGAGGATTTAAGTGCCTGCCCATCAGAGAAACCGGATTACTTAGAGTTTCTGAGGATGTGCTCAACATGGACTGAACCTGGGTGGCTTTAATTTTCTTTCTTGTAATATTCTCAACGTAAGGAAGCACCCTTTATCTCATGGGAAACAAAATATTTTGGGTATTGGAAGATGTAGGTGCTGTAAGTTCTATCAGAAACACTTTCAGTCATTAACCAATTCTCAACTGTGTCACTGGACTGAGAGTTTGGCAAGAGTGCTTCTTTATCTTGTCTTCCCTGCTCCTTCTCTCTACTTAATATGTCCCGTAACTGTTTTATTTGTCCATGTTACTGCTTCCTTAGTGTTCCTATGCTAAGGATAAAGAATTCCGCCTACTGTCTTTCTTCAATGAAGAGGAAATTCCAGAGATTTTCAAACTCAGACTACTGCATGTATTTACTTCATTGTTCCTAAATGAATTGTTTGTAACAGAGGAAATGCTATTTGCTAGTTCAAAGAGTGACTGGAAGTTGTGGACTCCTGTTCTTTATTCCTGCCTGAGCCACCACTCTTTTGTTTCAATTGAGGTAAGATTTACACACAGTGAAATGCACAAATCTTAAGTGTATACTTGTTTTTTTTCTGAGACGGGGTCAGTGAAATGCACAAATCTTAAGTGTATACTTGTTTTTTCTGAGACAGGGTCTCACTCTGTCACCCAAGCTAGAGTGCAGTGGCACAATCACAGCTCACTGTAGCTGTGACCTCCTGGGCTCAAGCCATCCTCCCTGCCTCATCCCCAAGTAGCTGGGACTACAGGCATGTGCCATCACGCCCAGCTAATTTTTTGATTTTTTGTAGAGACAAGGTCTCACTATGATGACCAGGCTGGCCTCAAACTCCTGGGCTCGATTAATCCTCCCACCTCAGCCTCCCATGCTGGGAGAACAGATGTAGGCCACTGCATCGGGCAGGCATATAATTGGATGAGTTTGATAAATGTATACATTTGTGAAACCAACATCCCAATCAAGACACAGAATATATCCATCATTCAAGAAAGTTCCCTTGTCCACGCCTTCCTCCTCACATTCTCACATTAACTACGGTTCTGATTTCTGTCGCCGCAGGCAGGTTGGTTTGCCTGTACTTGAATTTCATAAGTACCCTTTGTGTCAGGCTTGTCTTGCTCAGCATAATGTTTTTGAGATTCATCCATTTTTTTTGTGTGTGTATCAGTACTTTCTTTTTATTGCTAAATTATACTCCACAATCTGGATATATCAGTTTATCTACCCATTTATCTGTGGATAAACTACTCATCAGTTTGGGGCTACTGTGAATAACTGCTATGTACATCCTTGTACCTGTCTTTTGTGGATACATGTTTTCATTCCTCTTTGGTAAATACCTAGAGTGGAAGTGCTGGGTCAACATCACTCAGCTCTGTGGCTCTGAGGAACCTACATCACACCTCTGTCCATTTCACTCTCTGCTGGGCAGAGGGATAATGAGATCTGCTGCCCTCTCCCCTCAGAGCAGGTTTGAGGACATTCTCCGCTCTGCACAGGAAGGAGGGAAGGGAGTTTCAGAGACACTGTAGTCAAAACTCCCCCAGTTCTAAAGACTTTGAGATACCCTTTACATGGCCCTCTGACCTTGATTTAAATCTTACCAGTGGGATGTTCAATTCTACACACCTTAAAGGGAATCTGAAATGTAAAAGGACCCTAAATTGGGTGGCACAAAGGGGTGTCCCCCCAGTCCCAACTGTGACAATGGTCGGGGCTATGTGGGCACATCCTTCAACAAGAGAGGGGACAGAGCTCCTTCACCAGTGTGTTCACCTGCTGGAAACATCCAGTGCTCTGTTTCTTAGTACTCTGAGCCTCCACAGTTAAAAGGGTTATTGCTACCTTTACTAAAATAACAAAAAGGACATAAAAGTTGGTCAACTTGCTACATCTTCACTTCTGCCACCCCTGGTTATAAAATGATAATCTTAAATGCTTCTGTGTTAATAACAACGGTGTCATGTCCCCCCATTTCTAAATTGGGTTGTCCTTTCATTATTGAGTTGTAGGAGTTCGTACATATTCTAGATATGAGACATTCATCAGATACATGGCTTGCAAATATTTTCACCTATTCTGATTGCCATCTCAATTTCTTGATAGTGTCCTTTAAAGCACACATTTGTTTCGTTTTGACGAAGTCCAACTTCTGTTTTTTTTTTTTTTCCCTTTGGTCCCATAGATACTTTAGATATAGCGTTTATATCCACTCTGACAAGAAAATGAACCCATCTCCTTCCTGAAAATGTATCCATGTCCAGAGTGTTCATTAGCAAATACCACCTGTAATGCACATTCCTGGAATCAGCCTTCTCTGAGGTTAGTGCAGACTAAAAATAAACATGCACAAGCAGCCCTGGCTAGGGCTGGTGAAATATTGTCTGCCCAAAAGGGCTGGATTCAGCTTACAGCAAAAAATATTTTGATTTACAGGTGCTACCTAGCTATTTCTAGAAGCCCTAACTAACCTGACTACATAAGCCATTTCCACCAATTCCAGTCAACAGTTCCTGAACACATGGGGCTTACTTACTAATGCAGGGTATTTTGAAAGCAGAGCGGGGATATTCCTATGCTAATTTATTTTCTGAACTGGTGGTTAACACAGCAGTTGTTCCTGGCCCTACCCTTATTTAATTAATCCTCCCAGTAAGGTAAACACTGCCTCCATTATACAGATGAGGAAACTGAGGCTTGAAAACGTTTAAGTTCATCTGTCTCTCAAGCAGCAGAACCAAGATTTGGATTGAGACCCCTTTGGTGTCCAGGACTCTTAGCACTTTACTTCTGTGCTCCCAGAGTTCGGGAGGGTCTCCCAGAAAAGTCTAGATCTGCATACCACCTTTAGTCAACGCATCCAGGTCTGCTCACTAATTCCCTAACCTGACACATTCCATAATCATGGACTATAAAATTGTTTGCCCAAATCACTTTCCCTGTGATGTCACCTTATTCCAACTCCTTTGGAACTTACATTTGCCTTGCAATTATCTATGACATTTTATGAGTGTGAATATACATCTTTCAATTGCATTAAAACAGCGTAGAATGACCCCATGTGTATTTCTATACTGTCTTATTAATCATCTGTGCTGCTAATGTAGCCCGTATGTGTACACATCATGTTCATTAGTTGTCTGTTCCACAGGCATATGTAGCCTGCTTCTATTAAGGGTTGTAAGTTCTAAACCACAAGGGCTATGCCTTATGCTTTTCTGTATCCCCAATACTTGGCACAGTGCCTTATAACAAGATATACATGTTCACTGCAGCACTATTCACGATAGCAAAGACATGAAATCAACCTAGATGCTCATCAATGATAGACTGGATGAAGAAAATGTGGTACATATACACCATGGAATACTATGCAGCCATAAAAAAGAACAAGATCATGTCCTTTGCAGCGACCTGAATGGAGCTGGAGGCCATTATCCTTAGGAAGCTAACACAGGAACAGAAAACCAAATACTGCATGTTCTTACTTATAAGTGGGAGCCAAGTGATGAGAAAGAACTAACTGATGAGAGAACACATGGATACATACAGGGGAATTATACACACTGGGGCCTTTCGGAGGGTGGAGGGCAAAAGGTGGGAGGAGGGAGAGGATCAGAAAAAATAATGGGTACTAGGGTTAATACCTGGGTGATGAAATAATCTGGAAAATAAACCCCCATGACACAAGTTTACCTATGTAACAAACCTGCATTTGTACCCTGGACTTAAAATAAAAGTTAATAATACTTGTCTTGTGTGCTATCAAATATTAACAAGGATCAAATTACATGGTGAATGTGAATGCTTTTGTGCACTATAAGGTTCGAAAAAGATTATGATTACTGATTACCACTGACTATTTATTTATTTATTTATTTATGATGAAGTATTACTCTGTCACCCAGCCTGGAGCACAGTGGAGCAATCTTGGCTCACTACAACCTCCGCCTCCCAGGTCCAACTGATTCTCATGCCTCAGCCTCCCAAGTAGCTGGGATTACAGGTGTGCACCAACACGCCTGGCTAATTTTTGTATTTTTAGTAGAGACGGGGTTTTGCCATGTTGGCCAGGGCATGAATTCCTCTTCGGTAAATACCTAGAGTGGAAGTGCTGGGTCAACATCACTCAGCTCTGTGGCTCTGAGGAACCTACATCACACCTCTGTCCATTTCACTCTCTGCTGGGCAGAGGGATAATGAGATCTCGAACTCCTGACCTCAGGAGATCTGTCCGTCTTGGACTCCCAAAGGGCTGGGATTACAGGTGTGAACCACTGCACCTGGCCAATTTGATTGTTTTCCTCAAGTCAAAAAAAGGTTTTGTTTGGGAAGGTTTTTTCTAAGTGGTATAGCTGTGGAAAAATAAATCCCATTTCCTTGTTGCCATCCTCACTGCAACACTTTCAGTAGCAAGAAGAGATTAAAAATAAGTGGCTGCGGAAGATGCTGGGGAAGCAGAATTAGCCATAAGACTCGACCATGAACTCAGGCAGAGGAATAAAGGTTTTACTGGTCAATCAAAAAGGAAGAGGAAGCGACAAAGATTAGAACAGAGTAGTATATAAACAAGCAAATGACCTACAGAATGCAGGCAGAGAATATAGCAACATCTTCTCATTCTCCAGCTACAAGAGCGGGAATTTATGTGAAAAGGAAAATGTAAATCAGATCAATAGGAAGATTTTAGGGAATGTTGCTTAGGTATCATGCAGACATCCAACTCTTTAGGGAGAGTTTTTTAGAAAAACCAAATCACAACCTCAGGAATTCACAAGTAGATCACGACATTCAGTCAGGCTGAAATATTTCACTTTCCTCCCTCATTTTCCACTATTAAACAGAACAGGATTTCTCTGAGATTTTTCCTTCCATTTTGTTCTTTTCTTTTGGGTAGGTGGGGGATGTATATTAGTTTATACTTTATTTTGCTTATCTTTTTTCTGTCTGGAATTTTTTGTCCTTACTAAGCCTGTTTATTTTGTTTTCTAACAATAAAGGCATGAGGGAAGAGCTCACCTCAACTCCATTCAGATAGAGCTTCTAAATGCCAAGCAAAGTTCTATCAGTCCTGTAAGTCTGTATTGCAGAGTAATGTTCACCCCGAGGGAAAAATTAATACTATATTATTTAAAATAATTTGCCGCGTATTAATAACTCCTGAAGTTTTCGATATTTTTATAATCTGAATAATTTATTGTAAAAGCCATAAAGAAATATTTTGTAAAAGGCCATACCAAAAGACACAGGAATATGAGGTAAAATAATATAAAATTTAAGCTTCTGCATTGTTTTAAGAATCTAAACAAGAAAACCTAAAAAATTGGTTTAATTTCCTTGGGTGCCTTTCTCTGGTTTAATACTTGAATTTTCCCCCCCAGAGTATGCCAAAATATATATACCAATATTTTCCAGGAGTAACTATGTGATGCTACTAGAACCAGAAACCCAGCCAGCTCTTTCCACGGCTTCTCCATTAAGACATGAGTGAGCATCTGTCAGTCCCACTGGATTCATCCCGGAGGCCAAGGAAACAGATTACAATAATCTTTCTCCAGACAACGTGGAAAAATATGTTCAAAATTCAAGCTAGAAGGCACACAGATACTACAACGAGATGGGCCACGTTTTAAAACAGTGGTTTCTTAACTCTGGTTGTAGGTTAGAATTACCCACCCAAAAGCGCTTTTAAAAACTCCCAATGCCCAAGCCCCACCCACCAACTGAATCAGAGTGGCTGCAGGGGAAGCCCAGGCTGAGGGAGATTACAATTTTTTCCAGGTGATTTCAACGTTCATCCTGATCGAAAGTCACTGTATTAAGAGGTTCAAGGGGGAAATATGGCGGGAGGGGGGACAAATTACTTTCTTAACTAAGCTGTAGGCAATAATAACTAAGGCAACCTGCTCTCTAATGATGGATGCAAAAGCAAATAGGCCTTTGCTACAGGATGACCTCACACCACAGGTCAATTAATTTGATGGAAAGAGATCCATTCAACTCTTTTTAGGGCCAGTAATTCTGTATCTTCCAATCATATGGACTAAGTTGCTTTAATTATAAAAAGAAAGACAAGCTCATTTCAGAAAATGTGGGAAAAGAAAAAGAAGAAAATAACATTCATCTTCCTACCATATTAAGGTAGATAACCATGGTTAACTTCTCTGAAGTAAAAGATAAAATTCAGATCACGGGTCAGGTGTGGTGGCATAATCTCAGCACTTTGGGAGGCTGAGGCGGATCACTTGAGGTCAGGAGTTCAAGACCAGCCTGGTCAACATGGCAAAAACCCGCCTCTACTAAAAATACAAAAATTAGCCAGGAGATGTTGATGCGCACTTGTGGTCCCAGCTACTTGGGAGGCAGAGGTGGGAGAATCTCTTGAACCTGAGAGGTGGAGGTTGCAGTGAGCTGAGATCACACCACTGCACTCCAGCCTGGGTGACAGAGTGAGACTTTGTCTCAAAAAAAAAAAAAAAATTGAGATTATATTGCTTATGCAGTTTTGAAATTGGATCTTCTCGTGTAACAATATAATGTAAAAACCTTTCCTACAACATTGTGGTGAGTGGCTACAAAGCAGTCCATTGCTTGAAATGGTCATTATTTATTTATTGGTGATTGACTTTAGGTTTATTCGCAGACACATGGATCCACGATTCCTTGAACTACAAACTAAGTAAGATTAACCTGGTAAATACTGAAAGGAAAAAACAGTGGTATAATGGTAAAGCGAGGCAGGGAAGGTCCTGATATGTAGCATTTGCCAATTTCACTGGTGTAAATACTCCCACCATGGCCAATTTCAAGGTAACAGTTTAGCAAACAGCTTGCAAACCTGATTATTTAACAACTGGCTATCTGGAGTCAGCTGACCCTTAGAGAAACCCTGGCTGAACGAAACTGTTAAGTCCTTCTGTTATGACATGCTGTTTGAATGGTAGAGCTGTGTGAAAATGGAAGTTATGGTGAATGAAGTCAAACCAAGGTTTCAGTAACTTAACGAATTTTGAGTTTGGAGGTGTCAAGTTCACACACACTGTGGATGGTCTAATAAAGTTTTTAAAAAAGTATTAATGTAATAATAACGAATGTGGATAGAAAGTGCGGGTATACTAGAAAGAGCATATTCTTTGAATAGACAGACATGGATGTGTCATTAACCTTATTAAGCCTCTATTTCTTTATCTGTACATGGGAATAATAATGTCTCAGTGAGTCTGGTGTTAAGATTAAATACAAGGTCATACATAAAGAATATAGTAAGCACACATAGCAAACACTCCACAAGTGCTACCTGCCTTTCCCCCTAAGTAATTATACTCTAGATGTTACTTTTTTTTTTTTTAGATGAAGTCTTGCTCTGTCACCCAGGCTGGAGTGCAGTGGCGTGATCTTGGTTCACTGCAACCTCCACCTCCCAGGTTCAAGCAATTCTCCTGCCTCAACCTCCCAAGTAGCTGGGATTACAGGCATGAGCCACCATACTTGGCTAATTTTTATATTTTTAGTAGAGATGGGGCTTCACCATGTTGGCCAGGCTCGTTTCGAACTCCTGACCTCAGGTGATTCACCTGCCTCTGCCTCCCAAAGTGCTGGGATTACAGGCGTGAGCAACTGTGCCTCGCCGATGTTACTACTTTTAAAAGGAGAAGGGTATGAATTATCTTAACACTTTATTTTCATATAATTTAATCACATTTATTTTTAAATTCAATTTCTCTATTATTTAAAGCAGGGGTTGGAAAACTGTGGCCTATGGGCCAACTCTGGCCTGTTTTTGTACATGGAGTTTTCGAAAAACTTTTAATAAAACATACCATGCCCATTAATTTAGGTGGTTCTATAGCTGCTTTCACATTACAATGGCAAAGTTGAGTAGCTGAAACAGAGGCCCTGTGGCCTGCAAAGCATATTTACTATATGGACCTTTATAGAAAAAGTCTGCTGATCTATGATTTAAACTATTCTAAGCTTTTCTTAAATGAATACTTTCTCTATATATTAAAAGAAAACAAGACAAGGATAGGAAAGGAAAACAAGGAGAGAAAAAGATTCTTCTAGGATGTAAAAATGGCAAAACAGGCCATATATGATGGCCCCTGCCTATAATCACAGAGTTTTGGGAGGCAGAGGCGGGAGGACTGCTTGACGCCAAGAGTTTAAGACCAGCCTGGGCAACATAGCAAGATCTCATCTCTACAAAAAAAAGTCAAAAAATTAGGTGGGCATGAGGGCATGCACCTATAGTCCCAGCTA
The DNA here is from genome assembly GCF_037993035.2 of Macaca fascicularis. NCBI lineage: Eukaryota > Metazoa > Chordata > Mammalia > Primates > Cercopithecidae > Macaca > Macaca fascicularis. The sequence goes on along the minus strand of NC_088377.1, from coordinate 102,377,720 downwards.
CACAGGAGGCTGAGGTGAGCTACCCAGGAGGCTGAGCCCAGGAGTTTGAGGCTGCAGTGAGCTATGATAGCATCACTGCACTCCAGCCTACGTGATAGAGTGATACAGTAAGACCCTGTTGCAAAAAAAAAAAAAAAAAAATTGCAAAACAAACATTGATTCCAAGTATACCAAAGAAATACTCAAAAGTCTAGGATAAAGCTGAGCTCTAATTCAGTATTGTCAAGAAAATATACCTTAAAGAACATTTTATAAATGAAGTTCCTACAAGATGACTATTATTTCTGAAGTGGGAATGCACCATGAATATGGAACTTGGAAGAGTGAATTTAAGGGGTAGAAGCGTGGAATTTTATAACCTGGCAATGAAAGTGACTGAAACCACATTAGTCAGGCAAAATAAGCTGATCTCTCTAACTACAGGTAAAATAACATTCCAAACATTGAAAAATGTACACAATCAAAATTGTACATGGTAGGGGTTTAAGAAACCATTTCCCCTGCTAATTTTTGATGTTTACATGGAATGTTCTTCCAGCAGCAAATAACTTACCAATGATCTTGACAGACTGAAAATGATACATCTTTACCACAACATAAATTAATTCTCTCAATGGGAAATTGCTAAAATAGGCAAGGTGTCAGAAAGATTTCTTTATGTCTGAAGGAAAGGAAATGATTCCATTTCTTCCAAACATTCTTACGTGAAAAATAATAAACTCTCACTTTTAAACTGTCTTTATTTTCAGGGGGTCCTAGGCACCCGTCACTAATTGGGGCAGTTATAGTTATCTGGTGTTGGACATGAGTCAGTCCATATTACTTCAGGTATAAAACACAGCCAGTTGGAGACTGCCTCCATAATTCATATTATACATGAATAAATATCATAGCAATACCCAGAAAAGAGGATTGCGGAATTACACTTCACTCTCTTTCATTCCTTAGATTTACAACATAAATGTCACACAAAGATCCTGGAAAGTCAATATTCACAAAATAAAATATAAGGGAAACATGGTGGTCTATTCAAGGAAATAGATAAATGCCTAACACAAATGAACTGGTTCGTCCTCTAGAAGAATGACCTTGATACTGTTCCTAAAATACAAAGTTGAAAACCCCAGACGAAAGAGATGAACATTTACTGAGCACTGTGTTATACGTGTGCTATCACATTTAATTTTGATACAAAATCTATATAATTGGTATTAGTGACTTGCCCAAGGTAACATTTGTAAAGAAAGAAGTTCAGGCAGGAACTCTGGTCTATCTCCCATACCTAACCTGTCTTCAAAATGTTCAATCCTGATTGAACACAGGGTATCTGTCAACCTTGACAGATACCCTGTGTTGGTATGGGGCAACCCTGAGATGCCCCATAGAGAAAGAGGTCCCCTAATCACAGCATCTAAGTTTACTAAATCCTCCCTTTGGAGACTAACAGTGCATATTAAAGCCCTGAATTAAAGAAATCCATTTAACTTTGTCGAACTCATCATCTCCCCAAACTTACTAGGAAATCCCTTTTCCCCAACTAGTATTTTGTGAAGTTAGTATTCTGAAACACACTTTGCACAGTGGAAAATGGATGACAGAGAGATACATAAACTGTCAGAGAAGATAAGCAATTTTAATCATGGCTAAGGAGATGATGGTGTAGTTACAAGTGGCTTCTCTTTGCTCTTCGATTCAACCAAAATTTTGAGTAAGACCCCTAATGCCCTAGTCCCCACCTACCTCTGATTCTCATCTTACACTTGGGCCACCTGGCCTGCTTTCAGTACTGGGGACCTGCTGGGCTTTTCCCCTCCATGGAGCCTTTGCAAAATGTTCCCTTTGTGACATTGCTCCACCTTTCCTCTTTACTAAGTTGACTCCTTTCCTGCCTGGGTCAAACTTCTCTCTGGTTGCCCTCCTATCACAGAATTCTATATAGCACTTGCCATGATTACAAGGTTATATTTATTTGTGTATTGATTTGATTAGTGATGGTCTATACTCCCACCGGGGGAAGAGAGCTATCTCTCTGTTTCTCAGACAGCACAAAGATGCGGGACCTCTTCCACCATCTCCATTCACTCCTGCCCAAGCAGGAACAGTGACTTAATGAAGCACGAACTAGGGAGGAAGGGCTGGACACGCTCTGCTCAGGGTCCAGGGTGCAGTCTGGTCAGCTCCCACCCTGAGGTAAGCTGAGAAGTGCACTGTGGGAAATAAACTGAATTCTGGGAAGACATATTGGAAGCCCAATTGTTACAGATCCAAGCTCCATTCTGTGGTTTAGCTTTATGTAATACAGGTGATATTTTGTTCTTCATCTGTGACTGCTGTTTTATTTTTTAATCATTTCCATACTTAGGAGAGGAAGACAAAAGTGATCTTGTTTGGCCTCTAGAATGCCAACATTCTCCAACAGGTGTAAGCTCCTGTGGTCAGGGAAAAGGGCCTCTCTCTGCTCACCTCAGTAGCTCAGTTTCTGGCACTTACGAGGCATTCAAAATGCCATTTCGCCCAGGCTGGTCTTGAAATCCTGGCCTCAGGTGATCCTCCTGCCTCAGCCTCCCAAAGAGCTGCGATTATACGTGTGAGCCACAGTACCCAGCTGAAGTCCTAGTTTCTTGATACATGTAACTCTACCAAGATTTTCTTACTAATAAATTTTTTAAACAACTGAACTTTGTCTTCAGATTATTACAGGCTAATCCTAATGTGGAACTGAGGATAAAGTTTTGAGCAGAGTCAATCCAAATCAATGAAGACGGTATCCTTAAAAGGACAGAAGCCTCTTTAAGGTGAGGACCTGGAGGAGAGATGAGAGTGCAGGAGTAGTGGACATCCATGTGTGTCAGGGAGACTGAGATGAAAGAGGAGGCACATAGGAGAGATGGGCTGGGAAAAATAAAATGGATTACTTGACTGGAGAATAGGTGGGTATAAAGAAGCAAGTGAAAAAGCTAAATTGAAGGGCAAATTTCCACTATTTACAGAAAAACCTGGAGAAGACAAGGACTCCCCCTTTTTCTCAAGGCATTGTAAAAACAATGAAGTCTCCTTGGAAGAAATATTCTATCTAAATTTCTCCAAGACTGCTTAATAAATTGTTTTCTCTAAAAAATGTAATGATTTTAACTGTTTTAGAAGACAAAGTGTTCATAACATATTTAGTTGTAAATCAGGTGATGAAATATATATTATTGTAGAGCCCATTAAAAATGTTGTGTATGTGGGTATGCACAGTAAAAATGGGAAATATATTGACAAAAAATCTACAAAACCATTATCGCATGCATATTAACAATAATCTAGAAATATTTCTTCAGTAATAAACTGAAGAATGTATCAATATACAGAGACTAGTGAAAGGACTGACGATGTGGTGGGTCTGTGTCATCATCTGTCCAGCCCCTTTCTGCCCCCAGCACATCGCACACACTTTCTCTTTCTCCTCTCTCCTCTCCTCCTCCTCAAGGCGGTAGGGCCAAGCCACTCACCTGTCGGAGTGCTGCTGCGGAATGAAGAGGACGGGGTGATGGGTGGGGTCACGGGGGGAGTAAGGCTTCCACTGCTGTGGCGTGGGGGAGTGGACACATTCCCTCGAGACACTGAGCTGGACAGAGTCAGTGACAGCTTCGGCTGAATCTTCTTCTTTAGGGACTCCTGCTCTCGGCGGGCAGCATCTGTCATGAATCTGAAACAACAACAGAAGGTAAGGAACCTGGGCCACGTATAGAGCATGAGGACTCACGACATTCATTAGAGTTTCACAGATGCCCGACCCTGGAAAAGGACCTTGGCCACAGGTCAGTCCCAATCTCAAAAACTCACAATAGCTTCCCTTTTCCAATGCAGTGGAATTATCTTCTAGCTTGTTATTTTTAAGGTTCCTCAAAGTCAGGTTCACTTCTTCCCTAGCAAATCCTCCTTGCCAGGAAGCTTATACACACAGAATACATCTGCATCCACTGTAATGCTTTCAGTTACAAGATTTCCTCTCTTGGAAGGTCTGCTCTCTTTTTTTTCTACCCATAGGAAGCCCACACATCCTCAAAGTTCCCCAACCACTCCTAAGTAGACAGCGCTTCCTTTATCTGCAGGTTGGCAGTATTTCTTTGTACCACTTAACTGCCACCTAACATATATGGCCTCATGAAAACTCTCTTTTTTGTATTACTTTGATTCTCACATTGTTATTTGGGTTTAAAAACTCTTCTTGGCTAATTGAGGCCTTGCTTGCCTCATCATGAAGGCAAGGATTCTCGTCCCCAGTTCCTAGCACAGTGCCAGGCCTGCCTCAGGAAACACAGACAGAACTGCATACATTTGCCCAGGAAGATTCCAGAAGGGAAGAGAGCAGCACAAGGAGGGAGGTCACCACTGATGATCTGTTTACGTTCTAATTTTATTACTCATAAAGAGAAAGGTGACTTTTCCTGATAGTTTCACTTTGGAAACTTGAGTTATTCTTCCAATGCTTCTCTGATGTTGGTAATATTCAAACTTCATTCTTTTCTCACTGTATAATCTACCATTTTGTAAATTCGTGTAATATGAGATTCAAAACAATCTATGAAATGGTATCTCCTACCTAAAGAACATTCACCTTTTCATATTGGCAGGCAAACTTTGTCAGCTGCATTTTTGAAAACTGCCATAGAAAGCATAGTCCATAAATGTATGATAGCGTTCAGATGATAAAACCACAGCTGTCCCCACCACCTAGGCTAAGAAACAGAACATTCCAGGCCCCTCAAGGCCTCTCTCCAACATCTTCCGCATGAACTATATTTTGACTATTTCAATACAATTTATCATAAACTCACTGCATTGCACTTAAACATGGTATTTTACCCAACCTATTTCACATTTTGTCTACAAAATTCCTTAGTATTTTTCCTCACTACATGATGAAGTTTTGAAAGTCAACAGATAGTTCTACTACCTGGTGAAAGCTTGAAGTCAATTAAATACCCAATGAAACAACAGTAATATTGTTACGCTGTCTTAAAATTTCTATTTTTATACTTGGAACATGGATGGCACATTTCTTGAATGGTTCTTGCAATATAATCCAGATATACAAACTGGATTTTATATGCTGAACTGAGGTTAGTATGCCTTGAGCTCTTAGTTTGTGCTATAGCATAGTGATGATTTAAAAACGACTGTCAAGGCAAAAGAGAATTGTTTGCACATGGTAGAAAGGTACTCATTTATTTTCAGATGCAAAATTGGTTCTATTGTCCTTAAAACTTCTTATTCCCCTCCTCATAAACCTCTACTAAAAATACAGACTCACAGAGAAAAGCAAAGAATTAGTGCTTTTTTAAAAAAAATTATTCTAAGAAGAACTGCTAACTCGCATGGTGCTGAGCGTCTCACACTGGGGTATGCAGCGCGCCAGGGAGTGGCAAAGCCACAGGATAAACAGGCTGCTGCTTCCAGGAAGGCTGATTGTTCTCGAGGGCAAGTAATTCAAACTAGTGCTTCAAATAGCAAAATAAACACGGACATGCTTATGGGGGTAGGAAAAAATTTTTACATATTGCATTTTAGTTAAGAGCATGATATTTGGAGTGAGGCCAGGGTTCAAATCCTGGCTGGGTTATTATGTAATTTGAGGCAAGTTGATAAACTTCTCTGAATCTCAGGTTTATTCTCTGTAAAATGGGAATGAGAGCGTAGGTAAGGAATTAACATAAGTCTTTTCCCTTTCTGCATGGGAGTCTGATCTTTGGCTAAATTTGGTAACCTGCTAAGACAGTATGTCAACCACGTTACCAGGCGACACTATATAAGAATGACCTCTGACTGGTGAACTGCACAGCCTGGGAGGATCTAGGAACCTGTAGCTATCTGATAGGAAGCCAAGAATCCTGATTTAGGCTTCCTGAGCATGGTGATCTTGTAGCTGGGCATGGCCCTTGCAAAGAACTGGGGAGCTATGCCCAGAGCATGTTGCAAGAGCTTTGGCTTCTGTAGGGCATGAGGCTTTTCTACCAGGATGGTTTCCACTCCTACCCCTCTGCACCTGAACAGACTCTCATGTGCACTGCTGCAAGGGTGCCTGCAGAAGGCGGCCTGTCCTCCATCCTCTGAACGGGCCCAGTGCCCTATTGTGGCCCATGGTCATCTGTGAGTCTGAATGTTCACAACCTAAGAAGGTAACCTGCTGGCAGACGGGGCAATAACATTTCAACTTCAGAGGACTGTTGTGAGGATAAATGAGGTAATTGGCCCGACATGTAGCAAATGGCTCAACATGCAGAAGCTGTTATTAATTACATAAAGCATTATAATATGGTTATGTCTCTTTATTTTGTCCACCTTACTCAACTCCAAGTGTCTTGAGGACACACCACACACCCATGGCTCTGAAAGCACTAAGCACACACATGCCTTGTGTAGAGCAGAAATTCCATTTGTGGAACGGCTGAATGGAATAAACCCAGAGGGTGCATATCCAGTGTGAGACAGAGAGGGAGAGACAACCAGAGGGAAGAGAGAGAAAGGCTTCTCTATGTCTAACTCATATATTTATACATTTTTTTTTTTTTTTTGAGATGGAGTCTCGCACTGTTGCCCATGCTGGAGTGCAGTGGCACAATCTCGGCTCACCTCTGCCTCCTGGTTCAAGCGATTCTCCTGCTTCAGCCTCCCAAATAGCTGGGAATACAGGTGTCCGCCACCATGCCCAGCTAATTTTTGTATTTTTAGTAGAGACAAGGTTTCACCACGTTGGCCAGGCTGGTCTTGAACTACTGACCTCAAGTGTTCTGCCCGCCTCGGCCTCCCAAGTGCTGGGATTACAGAACTCATACCTCTTATTGTAAAACTCTCCTACACCTCAGATATAACACAACAACTATAAACAACCATAACAACATTCACACACACACAAACCCCGCCTTCACCCTCACATGGGTTTGGCCAGCTACAGACAGCAATCTGGATTTGGGTTATATCTTCTATAGTGCTTTCTAGAAACAAGAACAAGGCACCTATGTTAAAAGCATTAAACATGAAACACATTCTTAAAGCCCTGTCGCCAAGACTTCCTCCTGTAGTTCTCCCTCCTCTCTTGGATTGGTGTTGTGAATTTGGACATACGATCTATAAATCATGGTAACCTTGACATATCAAGGCACACAGCTGCACAATTTGTTCTAGTGACAACCATACACACACATCCCCACACCACCCGCCCCCACAAACACACACAGGAGTGCCACACAAGCGCTGTGGGAACCCTGGTTAAAATAGGCCCGTGTCTCCCCTGCACTACCATGTCGCTCCTCTTCCTCTTCCCTTCATTAACCACGACTTAACCCATTTTCTGAGACTTACTAAGTTCTCAAGTTTTTGAGCAATGTTCCATCAGCACAGCTGTCTGTCAAAAGGTGGGCAGATTCCCAGTGGCAAGGAACCATTTGGGGAGACAAGAGTGTCTAGAGAAGCCAAGGAGGCATAGCAAAGGCTGTGATTCTGGCCAACAAATGAGGACTATGTTCCCCGTTTTACCAAATATCAGGGCTGGGAAAGGTTCACCATGTTCCCAAGGCTGAGTTCAGGTTAAGTGAGTCATGTCACTCAGGAGCCTGAGCTTTCCTCAATGAGTAATGAGTCTGGACACCACTGGTGATCTTTCTGAAGCTCTCAATAATCGATTTTTTTTTGGAGATAGGGTCTTGCTGTCACCAAGGCTGGCGTGCAGTGGTGTGATTACAGCTCACTGAAGCCCTGACTTCCTGGGCTCAAGTGATCTTCTTGCCTCAGCCTCCCAAGTAGCTGAGACTACAGGCAGGCCCCACCATGCCCAGGTAATTTTTTGATTTTTTGTAGAGATGGGGTCTCACTATGTTGCCCAGGCTGGTTTCAAACTCCTGGGCTCAAGTGATCCTCCCACCCAGAGTGTTAGGATTATAGGCGTGAGCCACTGCACCTGACTCACTTGGGTTTTAGAGCAGGAAGGAACCTTGGTTAAGTCAGATCATCCGGTCCAGCCCCCTCATTTGTTACAGCAACTGTGAACTGAGGTGGTGTGACCTGTTTGGGGTCATTTAGGCTAGTGGCAGAGCTGGCATCAGAGCCTAGTCAAGCCTCGGGACTCTGTCATGGTTTTCACAGTTGAACGCGTTCAGGGAGCCGGAGCATGGGGCCTGGGGCAATGCCCCTCTGGCATTACATGGGGGCAGTGGGCAGCTGGGAGAACAAAAGGCTCATCCTCCAAATGTCAGTCCGTCCTGCTGTGTGGGACCACTGGGCTCCCCAGTTGTGGGGCAGGGGGTCTCTGGAATTGTAGCCCCACTGGGCTACAATCTGGGGAAGGCAAGCTGGCTGTGCCCACCTCCCAGAATTCTCTCTGCTTTGCAGTGGTGACACTGCTCTGATCTGGCAGCTGCAGTGTGCTGGAGCTGGCTCATACTGGGTTGTGAAAGCTGACTTAAATTTTCAGGGATTTGGTGAATCTGTTGTTAAACACAGCTGTTATTAAAAACTAAATTATGTAAATAATTAAATCAAGTGCTTTGTTAAAAACAAGGATATTTAACTCAAGGCTCATCACTTAATTATTTTACTGCATTTTAATATTATCTATATTCTTGAGGTTATTTACATTAACATTTTATCTATTTGGTAGAATTACTGTATAACTATATGCTATATAATGCAAAGTAACCTACTCTGTGTTCAGTAACATGTGGGTAGCTTGAAATTGGCTATGGCAGGAGTATTTATACCACTGAAACTGGTAATACCACAAATTGGGATTTTTTTTCCTCCCAAGTCAGTTCAACATTTGCCAGTACACCTTCTAGTGATTATTATTATTATTTTTTGAGATGGAGTCTCACTCTGTCACCCAGGCTGGAGTACAGTGGCGTGATCTTGGCTCACTGCAACCTCTGCCTCTCAGGTTCACGCCATTCTCCTGCCTCAGCCTCCCCAGCAGCTGGGACTATAGGCGCCCGCCACCATGCCCACCTAAATTTTTTGTATTTTTAGTAGAGACGGTGTTTCACCGTGTTAGCCAGGATGGTCTCAATCTCTTGACCTGGTGATCGACCCGCCTCGGGTTCCCAAAGTTCTGGGATTATAGGCGTGAGCCACCGCGCCTGGCTGTGATTATTATTTTTTAATGTGGGGAAAAAAAGTGTTTGAACTGGGCTTCTTGCCTACTCACTAAAGGAATTAATCAGGGAAGGAACAAAGAATGAATAAGAAAGACTTTTTTCAAATTGTAAAAAGTAATGTATCTCAGTAAAGAACACTTACAGAACATTTTTTATGGATTTGTGACTTGTGTTTAAAAAGCGTTTTAATTGACCAATACAGAGGTTAGGAAAAGAAATGAAATAAAGGTATTTTTTAAAATTATGGAATATATATGCAAATCAATATCTACATTGCCATGCATAAAGATTTTAATAAAATAGCAATCTGTGTACCTACCATTCAGCTTATGAAAGGAATTTTTGATGTTTCCTGTGTAAAAATTTTTTTTTCTAAGAGAAATATTACCCAGATAAAACTATGGTTGATATTTTAGGGTTTTTCCTTCTAACATTTTTCTACACATAGAGAAAACTGAGTATTTCTTAAAGAAAAAAAGTCACTTGAGACTCTTTCACTCACTGTTGACTAACAGCCTGAAAATCTGCGGTCAGGCAAAGCAATGTTTTCATTTTGAAACTGAAACTGCTGTAAGATTAATTTCAA